>NC_056055.1:156842149-157468934 GCF_016772045.2 Ovis aries | reverse complement strand
GAAAGGCTCATGGAGCCTGCACGTACAGACCTGCATCATATCCTCATCCTGTGTGGGTTTTTAACAGTATAAGCACATCTGAGAAAATATAAAGCATGATCTGGGAACAAAATACGTTCTTTAGGCCTTTTTAATAATCATAGAAGTTAAAGAAATCTTAACAGAAATTTAAAATAAATGTTAGATTTTGCTTGCTGAGCAACAGGAACAGCATCAGTACCTCATCTGGAAGATTCCTGACATGCCAGGCTCTGTCCTAAATCAAGGGATTTATATTTACAAAACCTTCTGAAGAACAGAACTCCCCTCATATATTTAATGGTCTCTTCATTATGTTATAAATGAACTAAAATATATTTGTGAAATATGAGTGTCTAATTGTCCTGGTGAACACTTAACTGTTTATCCAACATTTTTCTGACGAAGATGGATTTTATAATGTTATTCATGGACCACAGAAATTTTAATACTACGCTTTATTTTAATTTAAAACTTTTTTTAAATTTTAAAAAATGTTCTCAAAAGGCATGCTCACCTGAATTGGAACTCCAGCTGATGAAGTTGGGTAATGTGCTGGATGATGGATCTTTGAATAGACTGAATATACTGGCGCTTCATTCATCAACTTATTATAAAGTTCCAGAGCTTCCAAGACTTTTACATTCAATTCAGACAGTTCTGAATGCTTCCTGATATAGAAGAAAAGTTCTTTACTACTTTTCAAAGTTTTTAAGCATTTAAGCATATTTTTAGCAACATACCAGACTAATGAAAAGAAGGGCTTCCCTGTGGCTGAGATGGTAAAGCGTCTGCCTGCAATGCGGGAGACCCGGGTTCGATCCCTGGGTCAGGAAGATCCCCTGGAGAGGGAAATGGCACCCTCTCCAGTGCTCTCGCCTGGAGACTCCATGGACTGTCACCTGAGGAGCCTGGTAAGTGACAGTCCATGGAGTTGCGGAGTCGGACATGACTGAGCGACTTCACTTTTCACTTGGCAACGTAAGTTAGTTTTTAAAATTTACATTTTCTATTCATATTTTAAAAGATTCTACTATGAAAGAATATTCAAACAGGGAAAACAGGAGGAGGAATTATTTACTTCATGTAATGACTAGGCTGATATACTTCGTAATACTAGGGTAATTCCTTTCCACAACTCATAAAATGCAACCAATTCATAATTTTGGTGCTAGGAGAATTTTTTTTTCTTATGTTACAGGTTTCTGTTAAAAATTCAATTACAAACAAGAGTAATTTTTGAATTGAGGAAGAGTCCAAGTCTTAATTAAAAAATCTTAGTAGAAAAAGAAAGTACTCAGGCAAGGCCCAGAGCCAGGTGTGAGATACAATATGACTGAGATATAAGCGCATTCACAAACAAAATGACACATTTTTATTTGTTTACACTCATGAAAGGCTCAACTAAAAAAAATTAATAATTATCCTTGAAAATGCAAATAAGAAAATGTATACATGAACTAGTCTTTGCAGCTTGTTCATTGGTTTCTTTTGAAAGTGAGTGAATATAGGTCCAAATAAGAATATTTTCAAGTTTGCATCTTCAAATTTGCCCAGGGAATTCCAAAGCCAGTCCTTTCAACTTGGTACAGTTTTGCTTTCATTCTGGGGTAATAAAGAACTCCCTTTATAACTGACAAGTTCATAAAAGTTAAATGGCCACAATCTGGCCTAAAGCACCCACAAATCTGTTTATTAATGTAGCTTTTAAAATACAGAGAGACTCAAGAGACAAGAAGCAAAGCAAGCAGCCAGACACAGGGCTACCCAATACATGACCTGGACTGAATCCTATCAGGACTTGTCACCTTTCCTCTATCAGAGACTGTTATGTCTGAAACAAAAAGTGGTGTTTGCTCTCTTGCATGTATGACTGTATCAAGAAGGCTGAACTCTACTTTCAGAAATATTGGCTGTAAATTGCACAGGAAGTTTCAGAAATGAGCATCCATGCTAACAGATGTGTCACTAAGAACCGTAGGCTCTAAGAACCAGAGTCCATATAAGCCAGTATTACACTAATGAAACACCAGAAGAACACTGAAGGGCAGGGTGAGTGCACACTTGAGATCACCTTCAAGGAGTTGAGACACAGTCCCAAAGCAGTAACAAATTTTTACTAAACTGTGCCTGACACTATCCTGGGATAGAGAAATTAGGCAAAAGTATCCTTCTCTCCTTCAGAAAGACTGCAGTCTGTTAGGAAGACAAGGCCTGAAAAATAGTAAATGATATAAGATAGCACATAACCAAATGCGAAAGTCAGTTAAATAGGTAGGGGACCGAAGAGTTTAGAGGAGGGGATTAATGTGATTGTCAAGGCTTTATGGAGAAGCCGGGACGTAAGCTGGTATTCCAGGAAGGATGGAAAGGTCAAGCAAAAAAGGAAGACCAAATCAGGTCAGTGGGACAGTGTAAATCAAGGCAATTGAAAGAAACAAGAAGGGTATACAAGGGAAGAGTGAAAAGGTGGTAGAAAAGGCACTTTGACAGAGGTGGTAAAAAATGGTTTTGGGAAGGCAGTAGAAAAGAATGTTAGAACAGCCTGAAACATAGTTAAGCTCAGGCTATGGATCTTTCTTCAATAACTCTATCTACACCTTGTTTTGAAGTCAATTTACATGTTTACCCAATATAATTTGCTAGTAGGATAAATGCTACAAAATTTCATTCTGTACAATGACAGAAATGAAAGCTAAAATTTAATATTCTGACAGTAAAGTTATTTTTCTTCTTAGGAAAAACAAACTAATGGTGATCCATTCAAGGGAAGAAACAGTATTTTATTCATCTCTGAATGCTCAACAAGGGTAAATAGTCAATAAAAATTTGTTGAAGAATAACAAGCATTTTCCAAAACAGGAGCTGCATCTGCAGTCAGTGGGCATAAAACAGAAAATGCCAGCTGGCCTATTCAGAGACTGAAATTAAAGACAGAACTGGTTAACAGGTGAGCTTTCGCTCAAAAAAGTAATATCATAAGAATATCTTCAGAGGAAAATAATTTTAAAAATTAAGTGATTATTTGTTTTCCTCTGAAAATATTCTTTATTGACAAAAAATTATTCTGTAATCTCTTTGGCTTTTTTCACTACATATCAATAGATGTTTATCAATGATAATGCTTTTTACTGTAGAATGTGTGGATGTATACTTTTTTTAAAACCAATCTCACATTGAAAGACATTTTAGTTACTTTCAAGTTTGTTAATAACACTGTGAAGAACACCCAAAGAGCTAAATCTGCATATATCCCTATGTATTTAGTATGGGCCTGAAATTGCTGAGTTAAAAGATTTTTAGTCTTTAGAAAGGTTTATAATAATTGTAGCCCTAACCACACCTAGAAGGCAATGGCAACCCACTCCAGTACTCTTGCCTGGAAAATCCCATGGACAGAGGAGCTTGGTAGGCTGCAGTTGCTCAGAGTCGGACACGACTGAGCGACTTCCCTTTCACTTTTCACTTTCATGCACTGGAGAAGGAAATGGCAACCCACTCCAGTGTTCTTGCCTGGAGAATCCCAGGGATGGGGGAGCCTGGTGGGCTGTGTCTATGGGATTGCACAGAGTTGGACACAACTGAAGTGACTTAGCAGCAGCAGCAGTAACCACACCTAAGATAATACCATTTTCTTTTTAATCTTTTTAAGAAATAATTTTATTTATGTATTTCTTTGGCTGCACTGGCTCTTCGCTACTGTGTGGGCAGGCTTTTCTCTAGTTGTGGAGAATGGGGGCTAGCTGCAGTGCACGGGCTTCTCATTACGGCAGCTTCTCTTGTTTCTGAGCACAGGCTAGAGGGGGTTCAGGCTTCAGCAGCTGCAGCTTGTGGGCTCAGCAGTTGCAGTCCCCGGGCTCTAGAGCACAGGCTCGGCAGTTGTGGTACACAGGCTCAGCTGTGCCGTGGCACATGGGATCTTCCCAGACCTGGAATCCAACTGTGTCTTGTGCATTAACAAGCAGATTCTTTAGCACTGAGTGACCAGGGAAGCCCTCTTTTTAATCTTTTCCATTTGATTATCTACTAACCATTAACATACCTGCACTGAAACCAAAATAACAGATTAACAGTAGATACTCCATGCTTTCTCTAAAATAAGACCAAAAAATATGATGAAACTGACACCATAATTTCGTTTACTGAGACAGGGATTTATTTTTCATTTCTATAGAAAATACAACACGTTTATTAAAAAAAAAAAAAAAAAAGTCCTAGGGAACAAAGATTATAATCCTCAGTGACTAGAAGAAACCTTTTCTCTGGTAAAGGCAGATAAGAAGCAAAGTAGCTCCTGTTCTTCCTATGCTATTTTATACCCAAGCTCAGTAAACAGATACTAGAAAGGGATGATGGTGGGACACTAAAGCCTTCTTCCTTGTCTGCCATTCACCATGGCTGCCCCCTCCAACTTAAGATACAAAGCTCTGAGGAATAAGAGAAGGGGCGAAACTAGGGTAAAAGCTCAAAAGCCTGACAGTCTGACCTTCAGTGCTGCTATCTCTAAGGAAGAGCAAGACTCGATGGGATAGTGAAATGAAAAGGACAACAGAAATACGGAAATACAAGGAAGAAATATGAGAAGAGAAGGTGTGTAAATCGGATTTAGAGTAAAAGAAGAAATTTCACTGGAAAGTGTTACAAATACTACTTTTCATTATATAATAAAACAGTGCTTGCCTATGATTCCTGTTCTCATTTTGTGCTCTATTCAAATTTACTCTTCATTATTCATTATCCCTCAACTCCAGCCCAAGTACAAAAATGAAAATAGGAGTCCATCATTCTACATATAAGACATTGCCATGAAAAAAGCTATTATCAAAATCAGAAGTACCATTCTATTAGTCTGTAAGGGTTTTTAGAAACAGAAACAATTTCAAGAGACTGAACAGTTCCACAAAAACTTCCTAGCTTAAAGTTCTGCCAAAACAAGTCAACATAAGAAAACTATACTTGTCATTTCCTGCATGAAGAATCTCACCTATCAATCTCTTCAAGTTTTTCATCTATCATTGGACCCATCTGTTGGCAGATATCTGTAAACACAAAAATATTTAAAAATCTTGAAACTAAAAAACCAGTTTAAGTCAATTTCAACAATTTTTAACAACAGAGCACCAATATGTAACACCATCTAAAATATAAAGAGAATTAAGTTATGCTAGAGAAAGGACTGTAACAGGCCAAACAGTAATACTATTCAGCACCAATATTAATACCATGTGACCAAGGCAAAGTAAAAATCAGAACAGAAATCCCACCATGTTCTTTCAAAGTACTACTTTATAGACTGAAATTTGGAGTTATCTCAAAAACCTTAAAAATACTTAAAAAACTATTATCAGTTACAATAAAAGGAACTTGTCACAATATATAAAATAATTATATACAGATTAGATATGAAAATTTTTCATTTATTTAAACCATTTCAATATAACAGTTTTATAACTCCAATGTAAACATTGATACAGTAGCACAATATTCTATATTCATAACCAGATTTTCCTCTATGAAAAATTTAATAAAATTTATACAAGACTTCTGGGAGAAATATCAATAACCTCAGATATGCAGATGACACCACCCTCATGGCAGAAAGCAAAGAAGAACTAAAAAGCCTCTTGATGAAAATGAAAGAGAGTGAAAAGTTGGCTTAAAACTGAACATTCAGAAAACTAAGATCATGGCATCCAGTCCAATCACATCATAGCAAATAGATGGTGAAACAATGGAAACAGTGAAAGACTATTTTGGGGGGCTCCAAAATCACTTCAGATGGTGACTGCATCCATGAAATTAAAAGATGGTTGCTCCTTGGAAGAAAAGCTATGACCAACCTAGACAGCATATTAAAAAGCAGAAACATTACTTTGCCAGCAAAGGTCCGTCTAGTCAAAGCTGTGGTTTTTCTAGTAGTCATGTATGGATGTGAGAGTTGGAGTATAAAGAAAACTGAGCACCGAAGAACTGATGCTTTTGAACTGTGGTGTTGGAGAAGACTCTTGAGAGTCCCCTGGACTGCAAGGAGATCCAACCAGTCCATCCAAAAGGAAATCAGTCCTGAATATTCATTGGAAGGATTGATGCTGAAGCTGAAACTCCAATACTTTGGCCACCTGATGAAAAGAACTGACTCATTTGAAAGACTCTGATGCTGGGAAAGATTGAAGGTGGGAGAAGGGGACGACAAAGGATAAGATGGTTGGATGGCATCACTGACTCGATGGACATGAGTCTGAGTAAGCTCCAGGAGTTGGTGATTGACAGGGAAGCCTGGCGTGCTGCAGTTCATGGGGTGGCAAAGAATCAGACACAACTGAGCGACTGAACTGAACTGATAAATTTATACCAGAGATTTTTCTCCCAATGGATTTTTTAAAAAGGCACAAAAACATCTATTTTAATTGCTTCAAATTTCTTAGAGAGTAAAAAGACACATCAGCATGTATCAAATACCCCTACATTACAAAGTAAACATAGATCATGTATAATTTTGACCTTTAAAATTCTGATACAAGAGAATTAGAAGAGGAATAAGAATTTTCAACATTTTGACTCAGTTACTTTATGATGCTATTTCTAATTCTGTCCTTTTTTGAACTGCAAATTTCATGAGTGGGCTTACAGAAAAGTAAAGACTTCCCCAATGAACAGGATAGGCAGGTTGTAACATCTTCCAAGTCATATGTTTACTATTTTACTACACTAGTCTACTTCCCACCAAAGACTTCTAATCTCTGGAAGCAACCCGAGGCAGAAAAAATTGAAGACATTATAAATTGCTAAAACATTAAATGACATTAAGGTAATCCCTAATATTCACTGAGTACCTTCTAAGTCCAGGAGGTCTTGGGAGTCTGGTTTTGAATCTGTTGGATCTATACTCTGCAGGACCTGCAGGGCTCTATCCATCTTATCCTAAAAAAGTAACAGGACACTTTATGAAGAGCTGTAATTTCAACGATTATACAAATTTATTTTCAAGCATTCTCAAGAATAACACATTTTAAAAGTCTTGACAGTTTAACCATTGAACAAAAGAATGACTCTACCTCATCTATATAAACAGGCTCAGGCTCTGATTTCTTAATTTCCTCCTCCTCATCATCAATTATATTCAATTTGTCCACAGCTGCTATGGAAACAAAGTAAACTTTAAGTTCCTCAGTATTCACTTTGGTAGTTTAGTCATTAATTTATAAATAGCCTGTGATTATTCATAAGGAAAAAAAAAAGGAAACTCTAAATAATAACATTTCATAATCAATATAATCATAACATTTCATAATCAATATGTTATTACATATGGTAATTGATTCATGCCACAACTATCTATTTAGCCCTTACTATACGATAAGCATTGTTTGAGGCACTGAAAATACACTAGTGAATAAAACAAACAGGAATCCTTACCCTGATATAACTTACATTCTAGTGGAACAAGTAAGCAATATTAACGGGAACTGTCATTACAGGCACCTTCCTAAAACTGAGTGTTATTGCTAGGGTGAAAATATATATATGAGAGTAGAGTATTATCTAATTAGCTAATTTCAGAGTTAAATCTATGAACTACACTCTTTCCTGCTATATAAAATTATTTTCTACATGTAAAAAATAAAAAAAGAGACCTGATTTCAACCTGATAATAGAGCAACACAAAACAAAAACTTTTCTTAGAAAAGAGAAGGTTGAAAAATAACTTAAAAATATATATATAGAAAATTATTTAAATGCTCACTGGAGAACTGCCACAATGTACTATATTTTAATAAAGTAAATTTGAATTTAAAATTATAATCAAAAACTATATAACCAAAGAAGTTTTAAGTCCCAACAGTTATTTCAAATATTTAGTTAACTTTCACATATGCCCTAAGAAGCAGAGCTCAGCATAACACAAGGATTTACTGAAAATCCAGGGTATTTTTTACTTTTAAAAATAGAAGCTCAATTTCTCCAGCCTATAGTGAATTCTACGGCATTCCTTGAGCATGGTCTATCAAGCTATTAAACCTAGTGTCTCCAATGTTCAGATCAACTTAAGAGTCAGAATGGAGGCAAAAGAAGTATTGAGTGGCAGAGTACTCAGTATTCATCTCTCTGAATTTTAATTGAATGCATCACTCAATCTATACAAAGATGATGTTACACATGCTACAGAGCTTTCAATTTAAGTTCCCTAGAACTACAAAGATTAGAAGCAGTAAAGCAGTATGTTCAGCAGCTGTGTCAGTACAAGTACATTCTAATGGCAGAATAGCCAACTTTAGAATCCTGGCTCTACCACCTACTAGCCAAATAACCTACCTCACTTTTCTTATCTATAAAATGGGATATCAAAAGTACCTATCCTCACAGACTTAAGAAGATTAAATGAATAGTGCAAGCAAAGGACTTTGCACAACGCCTGATAAGCAAGTGCTTAAACACCACTGAGCAATTTTATTTTTGACCCTCACCATCATTAGTATTATTACCAGTTGTTCTGCACATTCAGCACCACCACCCTGACCCCCAACTCCCTGCTTGCCTAACAAATGGATGCTTTCTTGGCATGGTTGGCAGCAGCTGTGTGGAACTGTCTGTGGCTGCAAAACTGAGGGAAGTTCAGAAGATGTGAACTAGGAACCTACTGTCTTGATTACATTACTTTGTTATTGTTCTGAGTTCCCTGGGACCAAATCAATATAAGGAAAAATCTAAAATTTAGGAGTACTCCTAACCCCTGTAATCACACTCAGCACTTGTCAATGGATCCCCCAACCTGCCTGCTTTGATACTGTGCTTCAATGATGAATAAAACATTTTTTGTACTAGACAAATGCAAATGGCCTCTTAAACCATAATTACACTGATTTAAATATTTACATGGTCAAGCACAGCTTACTTTATGCCTTATATGTACCCATGCACATTAACTCTCAAAGGATTTAAAATATAATGATAAGGAAATAACTGTAATTTGGAATTGACCTGGGATAAGCTAACCCCTTAATTTGGGAAGAAGTAGGTTAAACTGTATTATCTATAAATAAATTATTCAAAACAAGAATTAAATGCCAATCTACTTTATATTTCAAACTGAATCATAAAATTCAAACAAAAAACTTCAATAGATTTAACCTTTCCACAGATTTAACTTACCTGCCTCCGATTCTATGTTTAAATTACATGTTACAAAATTAGATGGGAAGAGTCCTATTCCTCTGTGATTTTCCCCTTTCCACCAATTAGCATCACTGAAAATACAGTACAAAAATGCCATTTGTTACTCTATATTTCATTAGTGTCAAGAGTAATTAAGATAATTAAATTTAGTCTATTTTGAAAATACTAGCTCAAATTCTACTATAGTTAAAAGTAGTTCTTAAATTTGTGTGTTAGTTGCTCAGTCGTGTCCTACTCTTTGTGACTCCATGGACTATAGCCCTTCAGGCTCCTCTGTCCATGGAATTCTCCAGGCAAGAGTACTGGAGTGGGTAGCCATGACTTCTCCAGAGGATTTTCCCAACCCAGGGATCAAACCTGGGTCTCCCGCATTACAGGCAAATTCTTTACCATCTGAGCCACCAGGGAAGTAAACTTAATAAGAGATATAAAAAAGTACAAATAAAATAAACATCTATATTCTCATACTTAAATTCAGAACCTATCAACAACTGGATTTGATTCTGCACTTTAAAAAAATACCAAAACATTACAGATAACACTGAAGTTTCCTTTATCAACACTTCCAAATCCCAAACTCACATCCATCCTTCATACCACCACCAAGTTATGTCACCTTCCTTCAGATGTATTTTTTATTCATTTACTGTATCTATAAACTCTATATTTACATATAGAGTTTACATATAGAGTTTACTCTACAGGTATAGATATATAGAGATATGTATAGCCAACTCTACAGATATTAAGCTGGTACAAAAGTAATTGCAGTTTTGCATTGTTGAACCTTGCCATTTGACATTGATGTATTCTTAAATAAATATGGTTATGTTATATACCATTTTAATGCACATTTCTTGCTTTATATTTTTTGCTAATGACTTATTACTTGTTGTTTGTATTTATTTTAAACTAGGGAAATGATGTTAGACAAAAAGCAAATTGGAGTGGTTTTCTTATTTGAGTTCAAAACGGGTCGTAAAGCAGCAGGGACAACTCATGACATCAACAACACATTTGGCCCAGGAACTGCTAATGAAAGGAGAGTACAGTGGTTCAAGTGGTTCAAGAAGTTCTGCAAAGGAGACAAGAGCTTTGAAGATGAGGAGCATAGTGGCCAGCCATCGGAAGGTAACACCACCATCAAAGCTGATCCTCTTACACCTATATGAGAAGTTGCCAAAGAACTCAACGTTGACCATGCTATGGTCATTTGGCATTTGAAGCCAACTGGAAAGGTGAAAAACCTCGATAAGTGGGTGCCTCATGAGCTGACCACAAATCAAATAAATCATTTTGAAGTATCATCTTCTCTTATTCTACGCCACAACAACAAACCATTTCTTGATCAGACTGTGACATGCAAAGAAAAGTAGATTTTATAAGACAACTGGTGACAACTAGCTCAGTGGTTGGACTGGTAAGAAGGTCCAAAGCACTTCCCAAAGCCAAACTTGCACCAAGAAAGGTCACAGTCACTGTTTGGTAGTCTGCTGCCACTGTGATCCACTACAGCTTTCTGAATCCTGGTGAAACCACTGATCTGAGAAGTATGCTAAGCAAATCGATGAGATGCACCGAAAACTGCAATGCTTGCAGCCATCCTTGGTCAACAGAAAGGGCCCAAATCTTCTCCACGACAACGCCTGACCACATGTTGCACAATCAATGCTTCAAAAGTTGAACAAATTAGGCTACAAGGTTTTGCCTCATCCGCCATATTCACCTGACCTCTCACCAACTGACTACTTCTTTGAGCATCTCAACAACTTTTTGCAGGGAAAATGATTCCACAAACCAGCAGGAGGCAGAAAATGCTTTCCAAGAGTAAAATCCTGAAGCACAGATTTTTTTTTTAAATTTTTCGAAACCACTTTCTTAAGGTTTTAACATACAAAGAGCTGTACCTATTTACTGTACAACTTGATGGGACTTACAAATTAGTATGCATCTGAACATCATCACCACAGTTTATACAATAAATATATCCATTACCTCCTAAAACTTTCTCCACCCGGCTCTATTTATTAATTTTTGGTGATAACACAATGAAAGATCTCCCTTCACAGCAAATTTTAAGTGCACAGTACAGTATTATAATCCTAGACACAATGCTATAGAGTAGAACCCTTTAGGATTGATCTGGAGCACAGATTTTTATACTACAGGAATAAGTAAACTTATTTCTCGTTGGCAAAAACGTGTTGATTGAAAAGGTTCCTATTTTGACTAATAAAGATATGTTCGAGCTTAGTTATAATGATTTAAAATTGATGGTCCAAAACCACAATTACATTTGCACCAACCTAATATAAATGTTAATCATTATATATCTTTAAAATTTTATAGGTTAATTCTTTCAGATTTTACTAATTCCTTTTAAAGATCCATCACACAGATATGGCATATTTGATGTACTCATCCCCATGCAGGCAGACATTTAGGTTATTTCCAGTCTTTTCTTTCACCCTTATAAAGGCTGGGGTAATAATCACTCTAGATTTCAGGGCACACATGCAACAATTCTCTAGGCATGTTCACAGAGACAGGCTTGCTGGGCCACAGAACCTAAGCATTTTCCATTTTACTACTGTTGTCAAATGTTCTCTGAAGTGGTTGTGGCAATTCCCCAACCTCCTTTCCCTCAGCAGCATGTGAGAATGTCATTTTTGCTCACATGTCTTAACTGTCCGGGCAACACTTGGTATTGCACAGGAGAAATCATCTCTTACTGCTGTGCCCATTCGCACTTCTGAGCATCCAGACTAATTCCTCCGTAGACTGCTTGCTCATATCTTCTGTCCACTTTTCTTTTTTCACTGGGTCATGTGTCTCTTTTCATGAATATGTAGGAGCTCTGTACATATCTGAAGAGCATTTGTCTGTATTATGCAAATACCTTGAACTCCTCAATCTATTCTCCTTTATATTTGCCTAATAGTTTCACATTTTCCCTTATAGTGCTCTTCCACATTTAGGTCTTTATTTGGAATGAAATTTTATGTACTGTATGAAGCTGAATCAAATTTTATTTATACTGCATAGAAAGTCAATTCATCCCAGCAAAATTTATGTAACAGTACATCATTTTTCCTACTGATTTATGATAGTCTATCTTTCAAACAGCAAGCTGCTATCTGTTCATAAGCTTATTTTTGGATTCCATCCTGTCGCAATAGACTATATTTACTATAACCTCTTAATATGCCTTGATATATGACAGAAAAAGTACCTTCTCTGTGTTATTGCAGACCTTCATATTTCCATGCTAATGTCAAAATAAAAATGTTTCCAAGTTCTCCGGAAAAAAGCCTTATTGAGCTTTTAATTAGAAATGAACTGTTTATGTATTAATATTAGAAAAAGTAATCTTTACAATATTAAAGTTTCTTCAGCATAAATGACATCTCATTCCATTTATATTTACTGATATATAAATATATATATTATTTTATATCTTTTAAAGGATTTATAATTTTTCCATGAAGTCCTTAAGTATCTTTGTTAGGTTTATTTTTTCCTAGATCCTTTATAATATTTGGGAGCAGAGAATGACTGAAGTGGTTTGCCATTCCCTTCTCCACTTCAGTATTCTTGCCTTGAGAACCCCATGAACAGTATGAAAAGGCAAAATGATAGGATACTGAAAGACGAACTCCCCAGGTCAGTAGGTGCCCAACACGCTACTGGAGATCAGTGGAGAAATAACTCCAGAAAGAATGAAGGGATGGAGCCAAAGCAAAAACAATACCCAGCCGTGGATGTGACTGGTGATAGAAGCAAGGTCCGATGCTGTAAAGAACAATATTGCACAGGAACCTGGAATGTCAGGTCCATGAATCAAGGCAAATTGGAAGTGGTCAAACAAGAGATGGCAAGAGTGAATGTCGACATTCTAGGAATCAGCGAACTAAAATAGACTGGAATGGGTGAATTTAACTCAGACGACCATTATATCTACTACTGCGGGCAGGAATCCCTCAGAAGAAATGGAGTAGTCATCATGGCCAACAGAAGAGTCCGAAAGCAGTACTTGGATGCAATCTCAAAAACGAAAGAATGATCTCTGTTCATTTCCAAGGCAAACCATTCAATATCACAGTAATCCAAGTCTATGCCCCAACCAGTAACGCTGAAGAAGCTGAAGTTGAACGGTTCTATGAAGACCTACAAGACCTTTTAGAACAAACACCCCAAAAAGATGTCCTTTTCATTATAGGGGACTGGAATGCAAAAGTAGGAAGTCAAGAAACACCTGGAGTAACAGGCAAATGCAAAATGAAGCAGGGCAAAGACGAATAGAGTTTTGCCAAGAAAATGCACTGGTCATAGCAAACACCCTCTTCCAACAACACAAGAGAAGACTCTACACATGGACATCACCAGATGGTCAACACCGAAAAACAGATTGATTCTATTCTTTGCAGCCAAAGATGGAGAAGATCTATACAGTCAACAAAAACAAGACCAGGAGCTGACTGTGGCTCAGATCATGAACTCCTTATTACCAAATTCAGACTCAAATTGAAGAAAGTAGGGAAAACCGTTAGACCATTCAGGTATGACCTAAATCAAATCCCTTATGATTATACAGTGGAAGTGAGAAATAGATTTAAGGGCCTAGATCTGATAGATAGAGTGCCTGATGAACTATGGAATGAGGTTCGTGACATTGTACAGGAGACAGGGATCAAAACCATCCCCTGGAAAAGAAATGCAAAAAAGCAAAATGGCTGTCTGGGAGGCCTTACAAATAGCTGTGAAAAGAAGAGAGGTGAAAAGCAAAGGAGAAAAGGAAAGATATAAGCATCTGAATCCAGAGTTCCAAAGAATAGCAAGAAGAGATAAGAAAGCCTTCTTCAGCAATCAATGCAAAGAAATAGAGGAAAAGAACAGAATGGGAAAGCCTAGAGATCTCTTCAGACAACTGGAGATACCAAGGGAACATTTCATGCAAAGATGGGCTTGATAAAGGACAGAAGTGGTATGGACCTAACAGAAGCAGAAGATATTAAGAAGAGGTGGCAAGAATACACAGAAGAACTATACAAAAAAGATCTTCACGACCCAGATAATCACAATGATGTGATCACTTATCTAGAGCCAGACATCCTGGAAGGTGAAGTCAAGTGGGCCTTAGAAAGCATCACTATGAACAAAGCTAGTGGAGGTGATGGAATTCCAGTTGAGCTATTTCAAATCCTAAAAGATGATGCTGTGAAAGTGCTGCAGTCAATATGCCAGCAAATTTGGAAAACTCAGCAGTGGCCACACGACTGGAAAAGGTCAGTTTTCATCCCAATCTCAAAGAAAGGCAATGTCAAAGAATGCTCAAACTACTGCACAATTGCACTCATCTCACGTGCTAGTAAAGTAATGCTCAAAATTCTCCAAGCCAGGCTTCAGCAATACGTGAACTGTGAACTTGCAGATGTTCAAGCTGGTTTTAGAAAGGCAGAGGAACCAGAGATCACATTGCCAACATCTGCTGGATCATGGAAAAGCAAGAGAATTCCAGAAAAACATATATTTCTGCTTTATTGACTATGCCAAAGCCTTGGACTGTGTGGATCACAATAAACTGGAAAATTCTGAAAGAGATGGGAATACAGACCACCTGACCTGCCACTTGAGAAATATGTATGCAGGTCAGGAAGCAACAGTTAGAACTGGACATGGAACAACAGACTGGTTCCAAATAGGAAAAGGAGTATGTCAAGGCTGTATATTGTCACCCTGCTTATTTAACTTATATGCAGAGTACATCATGAGAAATGCTGGACTGGATGAAGCACAAGCTGGAGTCAAGATTGCTGGGAGAAATATCAATAACCTCAGATATGCAGATGACAACACCCTTATGGCAGAAAGTGAAGAGGAACTAAAAAGCCTCTTGATGAAAGTGAAAGTGGAGAGTGAAAAAGTTCGCTTAAAGCTCAACATTCAGAAAACGAAGATCATGGTATCTGGTCCCATCACTTCATGGAAATAGATGGGGAAACAGCGGAAACAGTGTCAGACTTTATTTTGGGGGGCTCCAAAATCACTGCAGATGGTGACTGCAGCCATGAAATCAGAAGACGCTTACTCCTCGGAAGAAAAGTTATGACCAACCTAGACAGCATATTCAAAAGCAGAGACGTTACTTTGCCGACGAAGGTCCATCTAGTCAAGGCTATGGTTTTTCCAGTAGTCATGAATGGATGTGAGTGTTGGACTGTGAAGAAGGCTGAGCACCTAAGAATTGATGCTTTTGAACTGCGGTGTTGGAGAAGACTCTTGAGAGTCCCTTGGACCGCAAGGAGATCCAACCAGTCCATTCTGAAGGAGATCAGCCCTGGGATTTCTTTGGAAGGAATGATGCTATAGTTGAAACTCCAGTACTTTGGCCACCTCCTGTGAAGAGTTGACTCATTGGAAAAGACTCTGATGCTGGAGGGATTGGGGGCAGGAGGAGAAGGGGACGACAGAGGATGAGATGGCTGGATGGCATCAGGGACTCGATGGACGTGAGTCTGAGTGAACTCCGGGAGTTGGTGATGGACAGGGAGGCCTGGCGTGCTGCGTATCATGCGGTCACAAAGAGTTGGACACGACTGAGCGACTGAACTGAACTGAACTGAGAGTGACATTTTTTGGTATACTCTGTTAATAAGGAATCTGCACCTGTCTAGAGAATGATATATTTTCAAGGGACTTCAAGTTCTATATGCGAAGTTTTAAATTTTGTACTTCCAATTTCAACTGAATATAAAAACAATGGCTATAGTCATATTCTGCATCATCCAGATGACCTCTTTTCTAATGCAAGATGGCCATTTAACTTTAGTACCCAAGTGTGCGTTTGTGTTTAAAATCTTGCCAGTAATAACCAATCTCCTAGAATGACAACATTTAACTTATGTGTGTTGATGAGCACATCTATGGCAGTTTTAAGATTGGGGTCTCCTAACATCAAAATGACATTTAATCAACCTACATATTCCATCATATCCATGTTGAATTCTCTTAGTAGTTTACAACAGAAAAAAAATTCTCTTTTGCAAGGATAAGCCTTAACTGAAAATAGTTCCGTATGAGTCTAAGTTATTTAATGGATTTGTGCTTTAACTAGACATCAACGAAAAGACACATGGCTTCACAATGATGTAACCCTTTACATACTGCAAGCCTGCAGACCGTATGGATAACATAATGCCACATGAACATCAAATGACATCAAGGGATATGGTATGTATGAACGAGTCACAACAACCACATAAGAAACAATCAGAAGAAATTGAGTTATCAGAGCAGTGAGCAGAACAGACTTGCTGAAGAAAATGAGGAAGCAGCTGTGCCACTGATCAGTACTGTTATTTACCTTGTGATCGGTAATTTACACTGGAAAATTTTCTCATTACATAAAAATAACGCTCATTTTGTAGTTTTGCTTCTATTTATTTTATAAATGTGCTTAATTTTATGCTTGTATAAAAGTATCAGAAGTGTAAACTTCAGTTCTTCTATAAACATTTTACACCCAGAAGCCTGACATTTCAGACTGTCAGCATTCAGACCCCATACTAACCCTTCACCTTCACATCTATATATTCTCCTTCAGGGGTCATGTGCTCTGCTCCACGTGATTATTTAAAAAAGAAAACCAAAAAAGAGTCTTAAAGGAAAAAAAAAAAGATTATTTTCTAAGTAAACATAATGTTATCTTGACTGTGTAACAGACCTTTATTTTCCTGGTCTGTAAGATCAAAGTTCACCCAAAGTGAACCCAGTGGATAAACCTTTTTTCCCAGAGGTGTGTGCCAGGTGTGACTCCGCTTTTTTCTGGACCCCAACATTACCTTTTATGGCATTCACAATCTCCATACCACATATTTACTTGTAAAGTAATCTTAACTCCCTTACTTTATTCTAGGTTTTATGAAGAAAAGAACTGTTTCCTCATTCTTTATTATAAACACAGCATATTCATATAGTATTTTCCCAATAAATATTTACTGCAGCATAGTAAAACCATTTTGGGTATCTACCAATTTAAAAATATACTAATGTATCCTTACTAAGTTATTTATAATGGATACCAAATACATTTGCAATCTGTTAGTAATGAATTGTTAGGTCTCACTCTTGCTAAATTTCATCAATTTCTTTTAAAAGCAAGCTAAAGTAGAATTAGGCTCAATAAAGACAAATCTATTCTTTATTACAACTTTAAGTGATAGAGAAATTGTGAGGGAGAGGCAGTAGCAGATTAACAACTGGGGAGGAGCCAAGCGTAGTTTTTAGCTGAGCTGATCAAAGGTATTACAGCTATATCTCTTCCTTTTTTTTTTTTTTTGCCAGTAATTTTGGTATATACAATTCTCAATGTAAATACATTCAGATGACTGAATATTTGTCTCAATTGTGATAATAAACAATATTATTCAATACATTTTTAACCCAGGATACAAAGAACACTTTATTACCAAATTTAACCAAAGAATAAGAAACTCAAACTACCCTGTCTAACTAATCTTAGAAAGAAATAATTAAGGCAGAAAAGGTTCTAGTATGATTTAAACACACCAAAGTCAAAAGCTGAATATTCAGCATTCTAAATTAAGGATATGATACTGATAACTTCAAAATATTCCAGAAACATTTAAAACATACCTGTCATCCAAAACAATAATAATTTCACCATGTTTAAAGGTGAGTTCATTGTCCTCAACGGCTTCAAAATCATATAAAGCTCTCACTTTCCTTGCAACTTTATTATTTGACTGAATTTCTGCAGATGGATATAAGGATTTTGTTTCTGTGTGCTGCTGCTTCTGCTCTTGCAATGATAATTCAATAGCTAGTTTGAAAAATTAAAATGCAAAAAACAAGACAGCCAGTATTAACTCTGATTTTTTAAGAGTTTAAAAAGAAATATTACATAATATACTATTTAATAAGAATAAATATAGTGAATGTTATTTGTCCAGTTAAATACTAAATAGTTAGCTTTTGCAGGGTGGGGGTGGGGGGCAAAAGGGAACAGGGCAGACAACTATGACATTTTTGAAAATAAAGTTTTTGCTCATTCCTTAATATCACAGTCTGTCATATACAGCAGCTATTATTTTTACAGCAAACAGATTGTGACATTATAATATGGGTAGCTTTCCATATAGGACAAGTCATGAACATATTTCTGTGCTTGACTCATAACTTTGGCATTAAAGAAAAGGTGAAATGTAATCTCTTCAAAGGCAGGACACTAAAAACTATTACTGACAAGATTATGAATTCAATTAACCTTCTATCATGTCAGTTGTCTCTCTTAAGTTTTCAGACTCCACTAATTTTCAGATTTGAGGTAAAATACTACAAGTAAACTCAGTTTTATTTTAATTTTTATTTCAATAAATCATTCTGCAAAGATCAGCAATACTAAACGACATGTGCTTGATCCTTTACCTTTAGCTATATCTTCATCTTCTTTGTTTTTGTTCGATGACGTACCGTTCTTGGCAGCAGCTGAGACAGTCTGTAATGTATAAGTAAAATGAACACAACTACCTTTTCAAAGAAAACACAAGCTCTATAATTACTCACACATGCTAATTTAAAAAAACAACTAATGTAACTAATGAGTTTCACTTAAAAGTGAAGGTCTTTATGATAATTTTAAGTAGTTGTTTCAAATACTAAAACAGAACATCAGAATTTTCAAGAAAATATGAAAAAAATCACAAAAGACATGAACTGGCTTACAGTTTGCATGAATCTTAGTATCTGACACAGAATCTGGCATGAAGAAGAGTACTTAAATATACATCTTTCCTGACTGCACTTCCTGATCTCGGTGGTCCAAAGTCTCTAATTCAGTGAGCAATGATACGCTGCTAGAGGTGCGGGGCTACAGGAGAAGTAGCAAGAAGCCAGGATAATGAAGAAGAGCAGAGGCGGGACACAGACAACAGGGGCAGCTCTAGGCACACATGCTAACCCCCTTCACTACTCATTGTGTTTGAATGGCGGTGACTCTTCAGACATAGCAGAGGACTAAGGAAGGTCATGCTTAAACTTAAGGGCATGGAAGACAGAGATGTCCAGGTTTCCGAACCATCAAGCAGTTTTTTCCAAATGATCAACACTGATTTTTGAGAATGACTTGCAGAAAGGACAGAGCAAGGAAATGCTGGCTTTGTATTACTTAGAAGACTTTTATTTTTAAAATTTATTTTTAATTGGAGGATAACTGCTTTGCAATGCTGTGTTGGCTTCTGCTGTTTATGACAATGTGAATCAGCTATAAGTATACATATATTCCCCCCGCCTTGAGCCTCCCTCCTACCCCATGCCCATCCCACCCATCCACATCATCACAGAGCACTGAAGCTGACTCCCTGTGCTACATACAGGAGGTAGCTGCTTCCTGCCAGCTACTTATTTTACACATGATAGTACATATATGTCAATGCTACTCTCTCAATTTGCACCACCCTGTGTTTCCCCACCGTGCCCACAAGTCCATTCTCCATGCTTGCAACTCTCTTCCTGGCTTCACATACGTTCATCAGTACCATTTCTCTTGATTGCATTTATATGTGCTAATATATGATACTTGTTTTTCTCTTTCTGATTTATTTCACTCTCTCTAACAGGTTCCAGTTCATCCACCTCACTACATTCTACTTTGAACCCACAGATCTGATCAACTAAAAAGGTTCTGTTTGTGTCTTCAGTCTATGGTCTAAAATTGAAAAAATGTACAGTTCTCTTAGTTTCTTTCCCTAGCCCATATCCTGAAAAAACAAGAGACACTGAGAGCAGAACCCAAGATACAGTGTTTTTCCCCACAGACCAAAATACACCACGGACTCTGGGATCATTATCCCTGCCTCCACCCCGGTCCTGCAAAAGCTGTCCCTATGTCCTCAAATAAACTTCTAGCCTTACAGGCCAACCTGTAAAAGGCCAACCATTTTATACATAAACAAAAGCACATTTCAGGCATGTTCCCTCTTCAACGGACAGGCCTCGAGCTTTCTCAAGTCCATGAAGTGATTCATGTCATTCCTCCGTTGACAACCTCTCTACTCCTCTTACATACTGAATTGCATTCCAGCCTAAAAATTCTACTCTTCATCTTCTTCATCATCCCAGTCTACAGTTACCTCTTCTTCCTGGCATCTAACTTTTGCACCCCCCATCCATCTTTGTCACTTATAATCAGTTATTTTTCACATATATAAAGCTACCCTTTCAATTGACTATAAATACCTCGAACATAAGGGCTCTCTCACACATCTATGCCTTTTGCATGACTCTAGATTCAGAGTCGCATTAAACAGATTATTTATGGATGACTCACTTCTCAAAGTTCTCATGTGTAGAATTCACTCAACAATTACAGGCACTGCTCTAGACAAACTCATGTAGAGTGGAGGTGAGTAATGACTAAGATAGACCTTGCCAGCTTTGAAATAAGGTATATACCTTCAAAATACTATAGTATAGGGTCATCCATGAATCTGAATGAATCTCTTACCTGAGAACCTAATGGAGGAAAAGTAACTCCTTCTTCTTTCATAGATTTAATAGTTGCAGATATCAGACTAAACTGAGGGTCCTTCTGAAATTCTTCTGACCATTCTACCATTAAAGATTTCAGTTTTTCACATACTTTAGGATGAGCCTTTTAATGAAAAGGCAAAGAAAAAAAATGGTTAAAATAAGCACTTGAATTATTTAACAAAGAGAATTACCACCAAAATTCTCTAGTTTTATGAATATCCACAAGAGTCCAGCAAACCTTAGTTTAGATGAGCACTCGATAAATACCTACTTTAATATATACTTGTCTCTTGGAAAATTACCCGTTTTGAACATTAATGTTTATATCTTATACAATGACAATGAATCTGTCATATTCAGAGATTATTTCATGTTTTCCTAATATTCTCAATATTAGATTAAACTTTTTATATCAACTAAAGTAAAACTCTGAGATTTTTGTCACTAACAGTATGAACACAGTATACCAGAGTTTCTATTACAAATAAATCAATAACAACCCCATCACAAAGACCCTCTCCACCTTGTTCTAAAATAAAGGCCTCCTTTGCTCACCATCTCTACTGGGAATCAGGACAGAATGATGGTTAGTTTGGATGCTGGTATCACAGACACTTACATCTGAACTTCAGCTATGCCACTTATTAGCTGCATAATCTTAGACAAGTTACTCTTAAGTCTCAGTTTCTCCATCTATAAAATAGGAATGACCTGGAAATCTACCTTCTAGGAGTTGTTAAGAGCATTAAACAAGTCAGCATACATAAAATGCTTAAAGCAGTGGCTGCTAACCCTCAATAAAGATCAGTGTTATCACTTATATATATGCTTTAGGGAGGAAAACAGTTTTTGGGGCTACAAATGCAAACAACAAATTTTAGAACAGAAAGTTTGTTTTGTTTCAAGTTTATCTAAAATGATTTCACTTACAACTCTACTAATGCTATAACACAGCTAAAATAACACAGCATATGTATTTTTTAATGACTCAAATTTCTTTCCTTTTTAAAATTTACCTTATTTTTTATCACAGCACGTACTTCTGTTGCAAAATCACGGGAACAAACTTCTAAATGAAATATCTTTCCACAGTTTGCCACACAAGCCCCAAGAAGCTATTAATTAAAATAAAAATCAATATACAAATGTTGAGATGTAATCTTACTTAACTTACTAAAACAAACACATTTTAAAATTTGGGCCAAATAATAACATGACTTTCACTTACAGTTAATGCCTGCAGAGCAACATGAGGAACTTTATGATTTACCCTTTTCATTATGGCTTTTAGGCAGTCTTTTGCTCTAAAAAAATGAAGAAAGTTAGGTATTCAGAATTTCAATTCAAGCATTAAATACATAAGGTATTCTATGATCAACTAACTTTAAAAGCTGTTTGGTCATACAATACCTTATATGTACACCTGCAAACTTTACTTCATTAAAGGAATAAATCTATCAAATGATCTTACACCTTTTGCTCATAGACTTGTAGAGGGGAAAAAAATGCTTGTTGCAAAGGCTGTGTATCCCAAAAACCAAAAATCAAAAAGGTCAGTCAACACAAGAGAACAATATCATAAAAATTATCTTTACATTTAAGACTGACAGCTTTCAGACAGCAAATTCTTATCTTGTGGGGAAAAAAACTAGCAAGATACATAATCTCAAATGATTTAAGTATAACCATGCATGAATAAACTTCAGAAAGCTGTAACATTAAAACAAATGCTTTCATCAGTCTTCTAAACCTCTACTGTATAATCAGTTTAATGTCCCCATTCCATCCTCAAAGCACTATTATATTCACTTTTTCATCATGATTTATTGCATTTATCTATTCATTACTGAAAGATCTTTTGAATATATTATATATTGTTATATTTATCTACCTCATTAATAACATGTCTAAGTCACAGGGGAACACCCTAAATAATTAAGTCTATTCATTGTTAACATCTGTCCCTATTGAATCAAGGCATTATATATATATATATATTTTTTTTTTTTTTTTTTTTTGAGCTGTACCTTGAGGCTTCTGGGATCTTAGTTCCCCAACCAGGGATTGAACCTGGACCCCCAGCAGTGAAAGCACAGTGTCCTAAGCACTGGACCACTAGGGAATTCCCTGTATCAAGGCTTTAATTATACATTTTAATATTTCAAGTTTTCAGTTATGGTTCTTTCAGAATAAGATTAACCACAGAAATTCAGCCAGTAGCATGTCTTTACTTTTACTCCCAAAAGGAAACAGCAAAAATCCTGTTTCCTTCCAGAATTATATCAGGAAAAGAGAGAGAGAGCTCCTAGACATTCACTGGGCATGACTGGCCATCTTACCCATTAGGAGTGCTTCCAACTTTGTCACATATGTCCATAATAAGACTCCAATCTTCTGTAGTATTGTACTCATTTGTAGCCTTTTCTATAAGAGATAAACATACAAAAGAATCAGGATGTCTTACATAATAATAAATCCAGGAAAGACATAAAAGTATCATGAGAAAAGAAACCAGTTACACACAAGGAAACTCCTATAAGACCATTAGCTGATATTTTGGCAGAAACTCTGCAGACCAGAAGAATATGGCATAATATTTTCAAAGTGATGAAAGGAGAAAAACCTACAAACAAGAATACTACAACCCACCTGAAAAAAAACAAAAACAAACACTCTACCCAGCAAAGATATTACTCAGATTTGAAGGAGACAGAGTTTCATAAACAAGCAAAAGCTAAAAGAGTTTAGCATCATTAATATGTGAACCGTGAACTTCCAGATGTTCAAGCTGGTTTTAGAAAAGGCAGAGGAACCAGAGATCAAATTGCCAACATGTGCTGGATCATTGAAAAAGCAAGACAGTACCAGAAAAACATCTATTTCTGCTTTATTGACTCTGCCAAAGCCTTTGTGTGGATCACAAGCAACTGTGGAAAATTCTGAGAGAGATGGGAATACCAAACCACCTGACCTGCCTCTTGAGAAATCTGTATACAGGTCAGGAAGCAACAGTTAGAACTGGACAAGGAAGAAAAGACTGGTTCCAAACAGGAAAAGCAGTACATCAAGGCTGTATATTGTCACCCGGCTTATTTAACTTCTATGCAGAGTACATCGTGAGAAACGCTGGACTGGATGAAGCACAAGCTGGAATCAAGATTGCTGGGAGAAATATCAATAACTTCAGATATGCAGATGACATCACCCTCATGGCAGAAAGCAAAGAAGAACTAAAGAGGCCCTTAATGAAAGTGAAAGAGTAGAGTGAAAAAGTTGGCTTAAAGCTCAACATTCAGAAAACTAAGATCATGGTGTTCGGTCCCATCACTTCATGGGAAATAGATGGGAAACAGTGGAAATAGTGTCAGACTTTATTTTGGGGGGCTCCAAAATCACTGCAGATGGTGACTGCAGCCATGAAATTAAAAGATGCTTGCTCCTTGGAAGGAAAGTTAAGGCCAACCTACTAAAAAGCAGAGATATTACTTTGCCAACAAAGGTCCATCTAGTCAAGGCTACGGTTTTTCAGTAGCCATGTATGGATGTGAGAGTTGGACTGTAAAGAAAGCTGAGTGCCAAAGAATTGATGCTTTTGAACTGTGGTGTTGGAGAAGATTCTTGAGAGTCCCTTGGACTGCAAGGAGATCCAACCAGTCCATTCTAAAGGAGATCAGTCCTGGGTGTTCACTGGAGGGACTGATGTTGAATCTGAAACTCCAATACTTTGGCCACCTGATTCAAAGAGCTGACTCATTTAAAAAGACCCTGATGCTGGGAAAGATTGAAGGCAGGCGAAGAAGGGGACGACAGAGGATGAGATGGTTGGACGGCATCACCGACTCGATGGACATCGGTTTGGGCAGACTCTGGGAGTTGGTGATGGATAGGGAGGCCTGGCGTGCTGCAGTCCACGGGATCACAAAGAGTCAGACAGGACTGAGTGAGTGACTGAACTGAACTGAACTGAAACTGTCTTTACGAGAAATGTTAAAGCATTTATGCAGCAAACATCAAAACTAGAAATACAAACATTTTGAAATGAAAACTCTCACTGGCAAAGGCAAATGTACAGTGAAGATAGTAGATTAACTACTGACAAAGGTAGTAGGAAGGTTAAAAGACAAAAGAGGTAAATTCATCTATATCCACAAGAGTAGTTAAGGGATACAAAAAACTGAAAACTTATAAATTTAAGGGTAAAAGGCAATTATTCTGACGGTGAAATGTTAAGTCAGACATTTTAGTAATATATTTTTGCCTATCATAAGTTCTAGACTTAAGCACCAAGCTCTGCAGGTAGAAACTTATCACTCAAGTCTAGCTTCTTCCCTGGTAGAAAGATAACTAGTTCTTTCACAGGGAAAGTCAGACCAGGCTGTATTTTTCAGAGGTTGAAAATGTTTAACTATTTCTCAACATATCTAATAATCCCAGTTAATTCAAAAGTACAGACAGGGAAAAAAAAAAAAAGGGAAAAATCTCCTAGTTCTACGAACCTCTTGGAAAAGTATGATGCATATTTACCCAGACCTTTTTCTAAAACGTATATGGGGAAAAAATATGTATAAAACTAAATAAAAGAGAGCGCCCCAAAACTTAACCAGTTCCCTGCCAAAGTTATGAACAAGAAACAAAACAAAAAATAAAGTATCACTGTCATTCCTAATAGAAGCTTCAGGTGTGCTGGACAAATGGGCTTGCTAGCAGTGAGCCCCAGAGATGGACCTCTCCCTGCAGGGTTGAGCCCCTGCACAATTACTCCAAGAAGAAATCAATTCATGGCTATAAAAAGACGCGATAGCTCTTACGTTGACAACGGGCACTAGGAGGGTCAGTTCAGTTCAGTTCAGTCGCTCAGTCGTGTCCAATTCCTTGCGACCCCATTAATTGCAGCACGCCAGGCCTCCCTGTCCATCACCACCTCCCGGAGTTCACTCAGATTCACGTCCATCAAGTCAGTGATGCCATCCAGCCATCTCATCCTCTGTCGTCCCCTTCTCCTCCTGCCCCCAATCCCTCGCAGCATCAAAGTCTTTCCCAATGAGTCAACTCTTCGCATGAGGTGGCCAAAGTACTGGAGTTTCAGCAGTTACTCTCAAATTTACAATTAGATAAGTCATTATACTGGAGACCTAAGAGATGTGGGTTTGATCCCTAGGCCAGGAAGATCTGAGGAGGATATGGCAACCCACTCCAGTATCCTTGCCTAGAGAATCCCATGGACAGAGGAGTCTGATAAGCTATAATCTATAGGGTCGCATGACTGAAGTGACTCAGCACGCACCACTCAAGTCATTATAATAGGGATGGAGTCAATAACGAAGTGGGGGCAGACTTGGGTGACACCAACAGAACTCCTTGCTCAGGAAGGAGACCTCAGAGGTAGAGAAAAGGTACTTTTCAACAATGTGATCATCCTAAATATATTACTTCCTAAGGTGCCTTTCCACTTAACATAATCATCTCATGTTCATAAATACATGTCTATCTGCTGCTGCTAAGTCGCTTCAGTTGTGTCCGACTCTGTGCGACCCCACAGACGGCTGCCCGCCAGGCTCCCCCGTCCCTGGGATTCTTCAGGCAAGAATACTGGAGTGGCTTGCCATTTCCTTCTCCAATGCATGAAAGTGAAAAGTGAAAATGAAGTCACTCAGTTGTGTCCGACTCTTTGCAACCCCATGGACTGCAGCCTACCAGGATCCTCCATCCATGGGATTTTCCAGGCAAGAGTACTGGAGTGGGGTGCCATTGCCTTCTCCAATACATGTCTGTACTGTATAGTAAAGGCTATGGTCTTCCCAATAGTCATGTATGGATGTGAGAGGTGGACCATAAAGAAAGTTGAGCACTGAAGAATTGATGCTTTCTGAACTGTAGAGCTGGAAAAGACTCTTGAGAGTCCCTTGGACTGCAAGGAGATCAAACCAGTCATCCTAAAGGAAATCAACCCTGAATATTCATTGGAAGGACTGATGCTGAAACTCCAACACTCTGGCCACCAGATGTGAAGAGCCAACTCATCTGAAAAGACCCCGATGCTGGGAAAGATTGAAGGCAGGAGAAGAGGGTGACAGAGGATGAGATGGTTGGATGGCGTCACCGAGTCAAAGGACATGAATCTGGGCCAACTCCAGGCGATGGTGACGGACAGAGAAGCTTGATGTGCTGCAGTCCAGGGGGTCGCAAAGAGTCAGATGCAACTTGGCAACTGAACAACCCACCAACAACAACGTTTTTAATCGCTGCATGATGCACCAGTATATACAGTGTGGCCACAAAGTGCCTACATAAGCTAGCAAGAAATCATCAGTGAACCGTAATTTTAAATCCATCAAGTACTCAGCCTCTCTTCTTTATTACACTTACTGGAATCACTCCTACTGATATCCCACATAGAACAAATAACAAAATAGTTAAAAGAGGTCAGAACTGACTGCACAGAAGTTTCTGCAGATGTGTCATGGCATTAACGCTTAACCCCGTCATCTCTTTCTGCCACCACTATCCCATCCACCCACTCCTCAGAAAGAACGTAGACTCCAACATGGCAGGAAGTGTTTGCTTTGTTTTGTTCACTATTATTACTTAAAATAAATAAAACAGTATCCAGTGCACACAGCAGGTGCCAAGCAATTATTTGTCAAATGAATGAATTAATAAATGGTGCTGGTTGCTCCTTCATACCCTGTACCCTGGTACAATGACTCTACAGGGGGAAACAACAGCAGAGCTTCTGAGTAAATGAACTCTCATAGCCTTTAAGAAGCCCCAAGGGGCCCCAGTGAAGTCTGTGCAAGCTTCTGGACCATGAAGAGCGTCATAGCTGAGCAGTACAAGGGGCTCCACAGAATCAAGCTTCAACAGTAACACCAAGTGGCAACAAAAGGCAACAGCACCAGGGAGCTTAAAAGGGAGGTTCCAGTTCTCCACTTGTTTACTGAAGAGGAATGACAATACCAATACCTCTGGGAGTCCATCTAAAAAGACAGCCAGGGTGAATGGGGAAAGGAATGCCTCCAGAAGGAGGCAAAAGACTTCTAGTACAGTGATATATATTTATCTTGAGGCTAAAGAGCACATCACATATACTACAACTTGCCAGCTTCATGCTCAAATTTTCTCTCTGCCTATAACGGGGTTTTGTTCTTGCTGTACAGACATTTTTTTTTTTAATGTCATTTGGCAGTGTTACAACTACCTGAGATTAAATATTCCCCCAGTATATTTTTCTTTATAGAGAAATATATATATTATTTATCTTTTACAGGTAAATCCTTAGTCTTTCTGGAATTTCATCTGGCACATGGGGTGAGGTGGGGATCTAAGAATCTATCCTTTCCTCTTTGATCTGAGAAGCCAGCATCATCAATCACCGAATTTTGTCAGTATACATGTGTATCAGTACCAATACACTCAACACTCACTCATGCTCCCCTCCTCCACAACTGATTTTTAGATCATCCAATAACCTACCTATTCCTGCTAGAACTCAATTTTTAATGACTGTTTTTTCACTTCGGGCTATGTGATACATAATTAAATGTGAAGCCTCTTTGATACCTCCTCAAAACCCTTCTAATTTCAAAAATATCTCAACAGAATTTTTTTTACTTGATCTTTTATAGAAAATGGAAAAATCCTAATTTAAATACTCTATCCAACATAGTTTACTTTCTACAAATATAGGACTCACAATTACCCTTTTTAAAAAGTGTAAAATCTAAAGACTTTATAATGGCCTGCCAAAAAGGATTTCATTTCTCAAGTGAAGGAAATAACAGTTAAATTATGCACTTAAAAGTATTTTAAACTCCAGGAAAAATCTTAAATATTATAATTAAGGAACCATTCTTTTATAGCATGTCACCATGCCCAGTGTTGGAGCCCTATCTCACATTATCCTATGTCAAATACATAGAGCGGGGGAGAGTTTAAAGAGCCCTCCTGGGGCCTAAATGCTAAATTTCCAGGGTTTGGTGGGTGTAAGTCATAACATTTCATCACCAGGTTATGACTGTATATAGAGAGCTTCAAATACACAGTGAAATACTTCAGAAAGATTCTAAGAATATCATAAAGAATCAGTCCATCAATACCTATAAGGAACAAAAGACTCACCCTCTACACAGCCCATTATGTTCAACACACAGCATTAAAAAGGATTCAAGTCTACCCATAAAACTTTTAAGAAAATATGTTCCATCAGTAATAAAAAAAATTATACAAAAGAAGAATGCCTCAAGGAGATCTTTAAAGCTCTTCCTACTAGGTTTGAAAATAAAAACTCACGACTGGTCTGCTTTCAACCATGGCAGAATATCTGGTACCAGACTTGCTACTCTACTGAAAACAAGTATGTTGTTCGTCACTCTACATCCCACTCTCTGCAACCCGGTAGGCTGTAGTCCACCAGGCTCCTCCATCCATGGGATTCTCCAGGCAAGAATACTGGAGTGCGTTGCCATTCCCTCTCTATGGGATCTTCCCGACCCAGGGATGGAACCCAGTCTCTTGCATTGAAGGTAGATTTTTTTACCATCTGAGCCACCATGGGGCTGAAAACAAGAATAAAACAGGCCAAAATATTTGAGGCAACTGTGGTCAGGAAGTGAACAACAAGCAGTGCACATCTGAGGTTTCTGAGAGAAGAGAAATATGAAGCAAGCCTCACCATGGCCCTCGTGTTCTACCTGGGCATACACATACTTGTCCCAACACAAGTAGTGAAAGTCGCTCAGTTGTGTCCGACTCTTTTCGACCCCATGGACTACACATGGAATTCTCTAGACCAGAATACTGGAGTGGGTAGCCTTTCCTTTCTCCAGGGGATCTTCCCAACCCAGGGATTAAACCCAGGTCTCCCGCACTGCGTGTGGCTTCTTTACCAGCTGAGCCACAAGGGAAGCCCAAGAATACTGGAGTGGGTAGTCTATCCCTTCTCCAGCGGATCTTCCTGACCCAGGAATTGAACCAGAGTTTATTTCTGCTTTATTGACTATGCCAAAGCCTTGGACTGTGTGGATCACAAGCAACTGTGGAAAATTCTGAGAGAGATGGGAATACAGACCACCTGACCTGCCTCTTGAGAAATCTGTATGCAGGTCAGGAAGCAACAGTTAAAACTGCACATGGAACAACAGACGGGTTCCAAATAGGAAAAGGAGTGCGTCAAGGCTGTATATTGTCACCCTGCTTATTTAACTTACATACAGAGTACATCATGAGAAATGCTGGACTGGAAGAAACACAAGCTGGAATCAAGATTGCCGGGAGAAATATCAATAACCTCAGATATGCAGATAACACCACCCTTATGGCAGAAAGTGAGGAGGAACTAAAAAGCCTCTTGATGAAAGTGAAAGACGAGACTGAAAAAGTTGGCTTAAAGTTCAACATTCAGAAAATGAAGATCATGGCATCCGGTCCCATCACTTCATGGGAAATAGATGGGGAAACAGTGGAAACAGTGTCAGACTTTATATTTTTGGGCTCCAAAATCACTGCAGATGGTGACTGCAGCCATGAAATTAAAAGATGCTTACTCCTTGGAAGAAAAGTTATGGCCAACCTAGATAGTATATTCAAAAGCAGAGACATTACTTTGCCGACTAAGGTCCATCTAGTCAAGGCTATGGTTTTTCCAGTGGTCATGTATGGATGTGAGAGTTGGACTGTGAAGAAGGCTGAGCGCCGAAGAATTGATGCTTTTGAACTGTGGTGTTGGAGAAGACTCTTGAGAGTCCCTTGGACTACAAGGAGATCCAACCAGTCCATTCTGAAGGAGATCAGCCCTGGGATTTCTTTGGAAAGAATGATGCTTAAAGCTGAAACTCCAGTACTTTGGCCACGTTATGCAAAGAGGTGACTCACTGGAAAAGACTCTGATGCTGGGAGGGATTGAGGGCAGGAGGAGAAGGGGACGACCGAGGATGAGATGGCTGGATGGCATCACTGATTCGATGGACGTGAGTCTGGGTGAACTCTGGGAGGTGGTGATGGACAGGGAGGCCTGGCATGCTGCAATTCATGGGGTCACAAAGAGTCGGACATGAGTGAGCGACTGAACTGAACTGAACTTCCTGCATTGCAGGTAGATTCTTTACCAACTGCACTATCAGGGAAGCCCAAAACACAAGTAGAACCAGCCCAAATGAGGCACCTAGGAGACAGAGGCCAGATTTCCGAGCATAGGGATTTAACCGTGGGTCCTTGTTGGTCAAGGGCTATGCTTTACACACCCACACTCCCACACACTCTGGGTGAGGTTCTGTGAGGTCTAGCACAGATCACCTGCTATGAGGCTGGAAGGCTGCACAACGCAAGGAGTCTTTACAAGTTTCTGCCTGTTATGGACAGAATGTCTGTGTCCCCACAAAATTCACACCATGAAGCCCTACCCCCCAGCACCGCTGGAGCTGGAGACCAGACTCTAAAGAAGTAATTAAGGTGAAATAAGGTCATAAGGTTGAAGCCCTGACCCAAGAGGATTAGTGTCCTCAAAAGAAGAGACACCAGAGACCTCCCTGTCTTTTCTCACGTGCACAAAAATGAGGTCAGGTGAGGGCACAGTGAGAAGACAGCCATCTGCAGCCCGAGGGGCGAGCCCTCATTAGACACCAACCCTGCTGGGACCTTGATTTTGGACTTCCAGTCACCAGAAATATGAGCGACAGATTTCTGTTGCTTAGCTACGTGGTCTACGTAATTTGGCTATGGCAGCCCAAGCAGACTAGTACTCCACCCAACTAGAGCAGAGACGACCACAGTTTAGGCTATCAGTTGAAACCCCCAAAAGGCTATCACACCTTAGGAGTGAAGGCATCCTAGAATTTAGTAATATCAAAACAGACCTACCTCACAAAGAAAACTAGTTAACCAACACATGGTAACTAAATTCATGCATACTGGAATTATGTTAAGTGAAGACTACTTGTACATTAAAGCACAGTTTCAATATTCCTTCAAATGTGCACAAAACTACCAACACCTAGAATAATGTAGGCCAATATACTCAGTGTTGTCTGAAGACAACATATTTGTATTAGACCAACAAGACATTACTTTGCCGACTAGGGTCCGTCTAGTCAAGGCTATGGTTTTTCCTGTGGTCATGTATGGATGTGAGAGTTGGACTGTGAAGAAGGCTGAGCGCCGAAGAATTGATGCTTTTGAACTGTGGTGTTGGAGAAGACTCTTGAGAGTCCCTTGGACTGCAAGGAGATCCAACCAGTCCATTCTGAAGGAGATCAGCCCTGGGATTTCTTTTGGAAGGAATGATGCTAAAGCTGAAACTCCAGTACTTTGGCCACCTCATGCGAAGAGTTGACTCATTGGAAAAGACTGATGCTGGGAGGGATTGGGGGCAGGAGGAGAAGGGGACGACAGAGGATGAGATGGCTGGATGGCATCACTGACTTGATGGATGTGAGTCTGGGTGAACTCCGGGAGTTGGTGATGGACAGGGAAGCCTGGCGTGCTGCGATTCATGGGGTCGCAAAGAGTCGGACACGATTGTGCAACTGAACTGAATTGAACTGAAAAAGGTAAAAGGTCTACAGCAGGCTTTACCTCCCTACAAGTTCACTTTCTTCTTATGTGACACTCCCATAATACCCTCTGTTATCCGGTTTGCTGAGAACCATCAGTTCAGTTCAGTTCAGCCACTCTGTTGTGTCCAACTCTTTGTAACCCCATGGAACAAGCACGCCAGGCTTCCCTATCCATCCAACTTCCGGAGTCTACCCAAACTCATGTCCATCAAGTAGGTGATGCCATCCAATCATCTCATCCTCTGTCGTCTCCTTCTCTGCCTGCCCTCAATCTTTCCCAGAATCAGGGTCTTTTCAAATAAGTAGCTCTTCACATCAGGTGGCCAAAAGTATTGGAGTTTCAGCTTCAACATTAATCCTTCTAATGAACACTCAGGACTGATCTCCTTTAGAATGGACTGGCTGGATCTCCTTGCAGTCCAAGGGACTCTCAAAGAGTCTTCTCCAACACCACAGTTCAAAAGCATCAATTCTTCTGCGCTCAGCTTTCTTTACAGTCCAACTCTCACATCCATACATGGCTACTGGAAAAACCATAGCCTTGACTAGACGGACCTTTGTTGGCAAAGTAATGTGTCTGCTTTTTAATATGCTGTCTAGGTTGGTCATAACTTTCCTTTCAAGGAGCAAGTGTCTTTTAATTTCATGGCTGCAGTCACCATCTGCAGTGATTGTGGAGCCCCCCAAAATAAAGTCAGCCACTGTTTCGCCATTTATTTGCCATGCAGTGATGGGACCAGATGCCATGATCTTACTTTTCTGAATGCTGAGCTTTAAGCCAACTTTTTCACTCTCCTCTTTCACTTTCATCAAGAGGCTCTTTAGTTCTTCTTTGCTCTCTGTCATGAGGGTGGAGTCATCTGCATATCTGAAGTTATTGATATTTCTCCCAGCAATCTTGATTCCAGCTTATGTTTCATCCAGCCCAGCGTTTCCCATGATGTACTCTGCATATAAATTAAATAGCAGGATGACAATATACAGCCTTGACATACTCCTTTTCCTATTTGGAACCAGTCTATTGTTCCATGCCCAGTTCTAACTATTGCTTCCTGACCTGTATACAGGTTTCTCAAGAGGCAGGTTAGGTGGTCTGGTATTCCCATCTCTTTCAGAATTTTCCACAGTTGCTTGTGATCCACACAGTCAAAGGCTTTGGCATAGTCAATAAAGCAGAAATAGATAGCACATGTTGGCAATTTGATCTCTGGTTCCTCTGCCTTTTCTAAAACCAGCTTGAACATCTGGAAGTTCACAGTTCATGTATTGCTGAAGCCTAGCTTGGAGAATTCTGAGCATTACCTTCCTAGCATGTGAGATGAGTGCAATTGTGCAGTAGTTTGAGCATTCTTTGGCATTGCCTTTCTTTGAGATTGGAATGAAAACTGACCTTTTCCAGTCCTGTGGCCACTGCTGAGTTTTCCAAATTTGCTGACATATTGAGTGCAGCACTTTCACAGCATCATCTTTTAGGATTTGAAATAGCTTAACTGGAATTCCATCACTTCCACCAGCTTTATTCATAGTGATGCTTCCTAAGGCCCATTTGACTTCACATTCCAGCATGTCTGGCTCTAGGTGAGTGATCACACCGTCATGATTATGGGTCATGAACATCTTTTTTGGACAGTTCTTCTGTGTATTCTTGCCACCTCTTCTTAGTATCTTCTCTTCTGTTAAGTCCGTACCATCTATCCTTTATTGAGCCCATCTTTGCATGAAATGTTCCCTTGGTATTTCTAACTATCTTGAAGAGAGCTCTAGTCTTTCCCATTCTATTGTTTTCCTCTATTTCTTTGCACTGATCACTGAGAAAGGCTTTCTTATTTCTACTTGCTAGTTTTTGAACTCTGTATTCAATGGGTGTATCTTTCCTTCTCTCCTTTGCTTTTTGCTTCTCTTCTTTTCACAGTTATTTTTAAGGTCTCCTCAGACAGCCATTTTGCTTTTTTGCATTTCTTTTTCCTGGGGATGGTCTTGATCTCTGTCTCCTGTACAATGTCATGAACCTCTATCCATAGATCATCAGGCACTCTATCAGATCTAGTCCCTTAAATCTATCTGTCACTTCCACCGTCTAGTCATAAGGAATTTGATTTAGGTCACACCTGAATGGTCTAGTGGTTTTCCCACTTTCTTCAATTTAAGTCTGAATTTGGCAATAGGTTGTTCATGATCTGAGCCACAGTCCAATCCCGGTCTTATTTTTGCTGACTGTATAGAGCTTCTCCATCTTTGGCTGCAAAGAATATAATTAATCTGATTTCAGTGTTGGCCATCTGGTGACGTCCATGTGTAGAGTCTTCTCTTGTGTTGTTGGAAGAAGGTATTTGCTATGACTAGTGCGTTCTCTTGGCAGTGGTTCTCTTGGCTATGACCAGTGGGTTCTCTTGTTTTATCAGCCTTTGCCCTGCGTCATTCTGTACTCCAAGGCCAAATTTGCCTGTTACTCCAGGTGTTTCCTGACATCCTACTTTTGCATTCCAGTCTTCTATAATGAAAAGGACATCTTTTTAGGTTGTTAGTTCTGAAAGGTCTTGTAGGTCTTCATAGAACTGTTTGACTTCAGCTTCATCAGCGTTACCAGTCGGGGCATAGACTTGGATTACTGTGATACTGAATGGTTTCCCTTGGAAAACAAACAGAGATCATTCTGTCATTTTTGAGACTGCATCCAAGTATGCATTTTGGACTCTTTTGTTGCCTGTGATGGCAACTCCATTTCTTCTGAGGGATTCCTGCCCACAGTAGTAGATATAATGATCATCTGAGTTAAATTCACCCACTGCAGTCCATTTTAGCTCACTGATTCCTAGAATTAGTTGATGTTTACTCTTGCCATCTCCTGTTTGACCACTTCTAATTTGCCTTGATTCATGGACCTGACATTCCAGGTTCCTATGCAACACTGTTCTTTACAACATCGGACCTTACTTCTATCACCAGTCACATCCACAAATGGGTGTTGTTTTTGCTTTGGCTCCGTCCCTTCATTCTTTCTGGAGTTATTTCTCCATTAATCTCCAGTAGCATACTGGGCACCTACCCACCTGGGAAGTTCATCTACACTGTCCTATCTTTTTGCCTTTTCATGCCATTCATGGGGTTCTCAAGGCAATAATACTGAAGTGGTTTGCCATTTCCTTCTCCAGTGGACCATATTTTCTCATACCCCACTCCCAACTCTACAGAACAGTTATGCTCATTTCTATAAACACTCTGACATTAGGAAACAGGGCAGAAGTATAAATGTACTAAGTATAATTTCCATTTCAACAGACTTACCTGAAGGCTTCATGTGGAAAACACTTACTAACAGATGGGGAAAAGGAAAAATGAATCTCCAAAAGTAGCCCCTAACTTGCCAAAACACCACTGATGGAGAATCAAAAGCAGTTAGGTTGGGCCGATGATTACTTGTTCTCTGAAGACTGAGGAAATCACCGGGCACACGTGGAGCACCCACATCACCCATTAAACACTGAAGATTCACCTTCTCTATTCCCAGCTCTGAAAATTTATACACTAACTTAAGGCTTCCCCTCAGCTCTGACTGAAATCTGAAACCATGTTCTCATCTGTAAAATGGAAATTAGAATGGCTGCCATGTTTAAAAGAGGAGTTGTGAAAATTAAGTGAAAAGAAAAATGGATGAAAAACTTAAATAGGTATTTCAAAAAAGAATATTAATTTAGTGACTATATTAAAGATCAAGCACATACATACATATTAAAGCCACAATGAGATACCATTAGAATGGCTAAAATTCTCAAAACTACACCACTATGTACTGGCAAATTTTTGACATGAAAATGAAATAATATGAGCTAAAACTAAGTAGGTGGCAGCTTCAAAATGTCAATAGTTTTCAGGGGGCAAAGTCTTGTTACACTGACCTTCCTAGGTTCAATTCCTATACTAAATACAAACAGTCACTAACAAGTATGCTGCTGCTGCTGCTGCTAAGTCGCTTCAGTTGTGTCCGACTCTGTGCGACCCCAGAGACAACAGCCCACCAGGCTCCCCCGTCCCTGGGATTCTCCAGGCATGAACACTGGAGTGGGTTGCCATTTCCTTCTCCAACTAACAAGCATAGTTATAGACAAATAAGGCAATAATGTTAAAAAAAAAATTCTTTCCTCTCAACCCTCTATGTTAAGTTGTAATATGTTGTATATTTACCTGTAAAGAAATCCTCCTCTTGCCCTCTTAACTTTAAAATTGACTCTTGAATAACATGGATTTGAACTGCACAGATCCATGTAATATGCAAATTTTTTTCTAATAACTATAAAAAATTTTTAGAGGTTTACGACAATGTGAAAAAATCTGCAGACAAATTGGGCAGCCTAGAACTATTTTAAAGATTAAGAAAAAGGTGTGTCATGAATGTGTAAGATATATGTAGATATACATATAACATCAAAAACATATTAATAGACTGTGTTATCGGTAAGGCTTCCTGTCAACAGCAGGTTATTAGTAGTTAAGTTTTGGGGGGAGTCAAAAGTTAATACATGGAGTTTTAACTGTGCAGGGGGATCGACAACCCTAACCCCCTGAGTCGTTCAAGGGTCAACTATAAATCTAAGTAAGCTTAGAACTAAATATTAGTATCAGGACACAAAAAAGTGTATTATTAGCTATCAATATCATCAGTTCATATAAATGAAGAATAAACTACAATTTAGGTCAGTTGCTCAGTCGTGTCTGACTCTTTGCAACCCCATGAACCGCAGCATGCCAGGCCTCCCTGTCCCATCACCAACTCCCGGAGTCCACCCAAACCCATGTCCATTGTGTCGGTGATGCCATCCAACCATCTCATCCCCTGTTGTCCCCTTCTCCCCCGTCCTCAATCTTTCCCAGCATCAGGGTCTTTTCAAATGAGTCAGCTCTTCGTATCAGGTGGCCAAAGTACTGGAGTTTCAGATTCAACATCAGTCCCTCCAATGAACACTCAGGACTATTCTCCTTTAGGATGGACTGGCTGGATCTCCTTGCAGTCCAAGGGACTCTCAAGAATCTTCTCCAACACCACAGTTCGAAAGCATTAATTCTTCTGCACTCAGCTTTCTTTACAGTCCAACTCTCACATCCATACATGGCTACTGGAAAAACCATAGCCTTGACTAGACGGACCTTTGTTGGCAAAGTAACGTGTCTGCTTTTTAATATGCTGTCTAGGTTGGTCATAACTTTCCTTCCAAGGAGCAAGTGTCATTTAATTTCCTGGCTGCGTTCACCATCTGCAGTGATTGTGGAGCCCCCAAAATAAAGTCAGCCACTGCTTCCACTGTTTCCCCATCTATTTGCCATGAAGTGATGGGACCAGATGCCATGATCTTACTTTTCTGAATGTTGAGCTTTAAGCCAAGCTTTTTTTTCACTCTCTTCTTTCACTTTCATCAAGAGGCTCTTTAGTTCTTCTTTGCTCTCTGCCATGAGGGTGGTGTCATCTGCGTATCTGAAGTTATTGATATTTCTCCCAGCAATCTTGATTCCAGCTTATGTTTCATCCAGCCCAGCGTTTCCCGTGATGTGCTCTGCATATAAATTAAATAGCAGGGTGACGATATACAGCCTTGACGTACTCCTTTTCCTATTTGGAACCCGTCTGTTGTTCCCTGTCCAGTTCTAACTGTTGCTTCCTGACCTGTATACGGGTTTCTCAAGAGGCAGGTCAGGTGGTCTGGTATTCCCATCTCTCTCAGAATTTTCCACAGTTGCTTGTGATCCACACAGTCAAAGGCTTTGGCAGAGTCAATAAAGCAGAAATAGATGTTTTTCCGCTACTCTTGCTTTTTCAATGATCCAGCAGATGTTGGCAATTTGATCTCTGGTTCCTCTGCCTTTTCTAAAACCAGCTTGAACATCTGGAAGTTCACAGTTCACGTATTGCTGAAGCCTGGTTTGGAGAATTTTGAGCATTACCTTCCTAGTGTGTGAGACGAGTGGAATTGTGAGGTAGTTTGAGCATTCTTTGTCATTGCCTTTCTTTGGGACTGGAATGAAAACTGACCTTTTCCAGTCCTGTGGCCACTTAAACTATAAATAAATAAACTATAAACTACAATGTTTTCTCAAATCTTAAAAGAACATAAATTTCCTTTTACGATTGTACTAATCTAATAATAAACTCATATGGAAGAAAAAAAGGCCCCAAACAGATAAGACTAGCAAAACAAGACACAGGTCTGACCCTACCACACCTATGAAAACCACTGACATAGGAATAAAATGTGGTATTGGTATAGGATAAACAGAACAGTGACCAACAAGCACAGACACAGGTCTCATACAGGGAAAGGGATTTACTATGTAGGAGAAAGTGCACCAAACTAATAGGGGAAGGATAGACAGTTCAACAATGGTGATTAAACAATTGATTACTGTCTATTGTAAACTGACTATCCCATCAGATCCCTCCTTAGAGCTTACATAAAGACCAAGTCCATATGGATTAAAGACCTAACTACAAAAATCAAAACTCCAATAAAATTTTCAGAAGAAAACATGACAACATTCTTATAGACTCAGAGCAGAGAGAAGCTTTTCTAGAACAAAAAAAATTAAGGCGAAGGAGAAAGACAGTATTGCTAAACAAAAACCTCTTTTTTTTTTTTTTAACAGTAAAAGGTATCAGAAACAAAAAGAAGCAACAGACTGGGATATATATTTGCAATTCATGTAAACAATGAAAGATTAGTAGAAGATGCATGTGGAATGCTAAAACTCAGTAAGAAAACAACCCAACAGAATAAACATATGAAAGTAATGAGCAGACGGTGTATGTGAGCTAAGTCACTTCAGTCGTGTCCAATTCTTTGAGACCCTACGGACAGTAGACTGCCAGGCTTCTCTGTCCATGGAATTCTCCAGACAAGAATACTGGAGTAGGTTGCCATGCCCCCCTCCAGGGATCTTCCTGACCCAGGGATCGAACCCTATCTTATGTGGCTCCTGCACTGCAGGTGGATTCTTTACTGCTGAGTCACCGGGGAAGCCCAATTTCTACAAACAAAAAACTGACTCACCAAAAAACATGAAAAGATGTTCAATTGCAATGAAACTGAAATGCAAACAATGCCCTATTTCATACCCATCAAATTGGCATAAATTTTAAATTATGACAATACCCAGTGTTATTGAGAATATGGAACAGGGGCTTGTCTTCCACTGCTGGTGGGAGTAAAATGTTCCACAAAATACATGAAAGAACAATTCAGTATTATTTAAGATTTTGCAACTCTGCACTATATTCATTTTTAATAAAGGATTCCTCTTCAAGATACAATCCCTGTAGAATCTCTCACTCTTATGAACAAGAAAACATGGATAAGAATTCTCACTGCAGTGTTGTCTGTAACAGCAAAAAAACTGTAAAAAACTTCATGTTCATTAATAGGATAATGAGTTAAAAAACGTGGAATATCACATAGTTTTTTAAATTAATGAACTAGCGCTACAAACATCAATATGAATAACTCTCCCAAAAAGTGCTAAATGACAAGTTGCAAATGACTACAAAGAGTATTATTTTTATGAAGTTTAAAAACATGTAAAAATACATATATTTACATGTTTAGTATACATTATAAGATAGTTTTTTTTAATCTTTTAGTGCTTACTGTAAGGAGAGGAAAAAGAATAGTGTCAAGTAGTTACTAAATATAGGTAATAATTCCCATTGTATCTTGAATGTTTTCCTAAGAAAACAAGAATAAAGTGTGACAAATGTTAGGATTTGACAGAGGTGGATAGGGAGAGAAGTTTACATTATATTCTGTGCTTTATGCTAAAAATATTTCATTGCTTAAAAAATTACAAAATATATCAATTATAATTTATAACTATTTTAATTAGGACTAGGTATTAGGATTTTTGGTACCACGTGAGCAAAAGAAAGTATGGGGGAAAAAACCTGATGGTTAAGGCTACCATTCTCACCTATAATCAAAAATTTTTTTCATTTTAACTTTTTACAAAGATTATAACCACTCCATGTGTTCAAGAATTGCCTTAACTACATAAAGGTAATAAATTTAAACATATAAAGTTAATTTGTATTATCAGAGAGCTACCAATATCTATTTTTACATTAGGGTTTCTTGTAAAATTTCATTGAGAAAAAAATTCCATACAGAAAATCCTAAGCCACCTCACTGTTAAGTTATTTGAACACAACACAAGCCAAAGACAGCAATACATACATTCAAATTTTACTTGAAAAAGTCTCCTTATAGATACAGTTCATACTTCAACCCACTAGTCTGAAGAGTTTTTATAGAGGCAGAGTTTAAGCTTAGCTTTGCGGAAAACAATTAAGTATATCTCTTAAGGAAGGAGATACCAAGAGTTGTTGAAAAAGAGCAAAAATCTATCAGTGAACAGTAAAAGGCATAGAGGCGGAGACTGGCAAGAAAGACTGCCTGACTTGGGTAAGGAGAAAAAAGATATGCAAATAAGAACTGGAGTTAGGGAGCAGAACAGTCATGACTCCAGAACCAATGTCATGAGACTGGAAAAAATTGATAGAGAATATAAGGAAATGACATCAGTCCTTTTAACACTATCACTAAATCTTGCTATTGTTGACTCTGTCCCTCATGTTTTACTTTCTCCTTGGAATCCCCTAAAAAGGTTGCCCTAACCAGGCTCTACCTCAGGAAACCCACACTCCCCCTTCAAGAGAAGACTCAGTGCTGGGGGAGAGCGAAGGGATACATGCGGATATTTTCTCTTTTTTTCTCAGCACAGCTTCAGAGAAATTTTATTCAACAAAATGAACAATAAATCCAGATTAGAAGAATTCCAGTAAGTATTTAAAGAGCGCTAATGCTAGGTATGGTGTACCTAGCATATCCTTCAGGATTTATAGGTTTTGACTTCAGGATAAAAACTGGAACTTGCCAGAGCTTTTGACCTCCTCGACTTTGACCTGCTCCCATTTGACAAGTCCATTTGCCTTCTAGGACATCTTGACTTGCCACAGCCTTTTGCCTCAAGCAGAGGATTTCTTCTCCACATGAATGCTATCAGAAAGACTGTGCATCCTCTGATGAGACTGTACCAACCAAAGGAAGGTAGTTTCAACTTTCAGTTAATTATAAAATGACCATATCATACACATGGTAAGAGGTGGTTACTCCCTGCAGGTTTAAGTACTGTCAGGAAAGCAGGGAGAGAGAGAGGCTAGTGTCAACACTGGTACAGATAAAATGTATGCCTGAGGTCCTTGCCTTCTTTTCAGGGAAAATGACTGCTGTAAATAGAGGGAAAATATAAAGCATTGCCTATATTTCTAATATTGTATTTTTCACATTGTATTACAATTTTTTAAAAAAAATTTTTATTTCTTTTTCGCTGCTCTGGGTCTTTCGTTGCTGTTTGTGGGCTTTGTCTAGTGGTGGAGAGTGGGGGCTACGCTTCCTTGTGGCGCATGGGCTTCTCATTTGTGGTGGCTTCTCTTGTTGCAGGAGTTGCAGCTCGCAGGCTCTAGAGCACAAGCTCAGTAGTTGTAGCACACAGGATTAGCTTCTCCATCACATGTGGAACCTTCCTGGACCAGAGATCAAACCTGTATCTCCTGCATTTGCAGGCAGATTCTTATCCACCAGGGAAGTCCCTACAATTATCTTTTTATATGTGTACGAATCCACCATTAGAAAGAGAGTTGCTTGAGGGAACATAGTCTGTTTATTAAATTTGTGTCCCCAGAACTTAACACAATTTCTGGTGCACAGTAATCACTCAATGCCTATTTGTTAAATGAAAGGTAAACAAAGCAATGACAAAAAAGAAACAATGGTAATAAAAATCTGACTGAATCAAAGACAGCAGGTGAAAAGGACAATGACATTGCAAAGGAACATTCCTGTGGACATCGCAAGTTAAATAATGACTTGCGTGTCATATTACTTTACTTTCAAATTAAAGAAAGCTTTAAGCTTTCAAAGAGCAATATGTAATTTTCCTTCTATGATAGAGATATAAAGTCAATGTGAAATCCTAAATCATACCATTTTCTCTATTAATTCCAACCACTTGCCTAAAAGAAGTTTACAATCAAGCTTTCTATTTTATTTTTAAACTGTCTTTTGGATACTGACTTCCAGTCAGTCATACTTAAGTTAACAAATAAGTACCTGAAGCTTTGGCTGATGGCACTGCCCATTAAATAATCTATACATGGTTTTGTTCTGTTTTGTTTTTTTGTCTGAAGGGCAGTGCTTCTTTTATTACAGCAGTACTAAACTATGATCTACTAAACCATGTTGGAACCTCAGGAGCCACTGAGGGGAAGGTTTAGAAAAGCAACTAGGCTTACTTTCACTAGAGAAGTTTTCAATCAGAAAACAATAGGCTTCCATGAAAAATCTCCCTTGAAGAGTTCCACAATTTTTAAGTTTGAAAATCACTTGTCTTATTCTAGTTTGCTTTTTTCTTTTTTAAAACTGTGACAAAACAAAAGTCTTCACAACAACAATAAAAAGTGTAGGTCTCACTGCAAGGAAGAAGACATCATTAGGTACTCCAAAGGCAGAGGTTGTGAGCCTCAACGTGATGCTTCCGAGATTTATAACAGTCACCAATGTTAAACTACCAAGAGAAAAGCTGAATGAAATTATGGAATTACATACTTGAAAACCAAAAGGGTCAAAACATATAATATTTTCTAGCTCTCTGGAAATAGAAAATACTTATTAGACTTTTGAATAAGCACTTTTGAAATCACAAACCACAACAGGGCACTTTCTAGACTTTTCCCATAGTCAGAAAATTGTAACTATGAAACAGGTGCAATATTCTGTGATGTGCAATATTCAGTATGACTGGCAATTTTCAGCCATGCATTTCATTACACTAAATCCTAAAACTGTATCTACAGTTAACTGCTGCTACAAAAATATCAATATTTACTTTAGTCAGCTTCAGTTACTGCTTTTCTAATGCCACAAGTAAGTTCTCATACCCAGTTCATCTTTTTCTCACTCTATAATCACTGAAAACCTCTCAACAAGTAAAACATCAGGTGTTCTGGATTGTTCTGAAATCTTGGCGGTTTCTTTTTCATAACCTAATTATCTCGCTCCATAATCACTGACGACCCCTCAACAAGTAAAATATCAGGTGTTCTGGACTATTCTGAAATCTTGGGGTTTTCCTTTTCATAAAAGACAGAACACCTTATAGCACTTGCGCCATCCATGGGTAGAGTAACACTTCCAACTACCGTAAATAGTTGCTATCACGGCTTGGACGCATCTGGATATAAGCGAGGTAAAACACCTCCCTTCTACTGAACAGGAACAACTTTAAGTCTCTAAGTGTTGAGTGCCTTACACATCAGCGTCTGCTGCACCATTTCCTAAGCACGGGGCAGGGGGCTGCAGGGCCGGGGGACACCAGACTCAACCAGCTCTAGTGGGAGCTGAAAGTTTGTGTCATCAACTCCGTAATTGCTCAATTAGTGAAGTCTCCAGAGAGCCCCAGGCTCCTCCCTATTCCTGAGTTTGACGAGAGGAATGGTCCTTGTTCGAGGTCCCCAACCTCAGGTGGGCTGGAGACATGCCCCAGGCCGCTGAGGACGCGCCGAGGCTGCCCACCCTCTCAAAAAAATTCCTGGATGCCTATGAGCGGCGGCGCCGCCCCCTTTCCTAGGCTTTCCAGTTCCCAGAGTCGCCACCGCCCACTTTCTAACACAACAAACAACGGCCCAGGGCCGGGCCCAGCACTTACCCACATCTTGCTCGAAGGGGTTGGCGGTGAACAGAGGCATCTCGCCGGCGCCCGAGCCTTCGTCGCTGCGGTCACGCAGAGGCTCGGCAGCTGCTCGGGGCTGGAGGACCCGCCGCGGCGGCTTCCTAGACGTCTAGCTCGGCCCCGACCACGTCCCAGCACTTCCGCCACCGCATCTGCCCGGATCCCGCCTGATGGGCCAGCTCCCGGTCCGCGCTCCGCCCTCAACTCTCCTCCCGGGGAGAGGTCCCGCCAGCCGCGGGCATCTTCTCAGCGCTCCTGTGTCCGCCGCCCGCGCGGAGGAGGCGGCAGCCCTAGTCCGAAGTTCCAATAGGGGTTAGGCAGCCGCCGCGGCCACCTGTCCATGGCTAGGACCCGGGCAAGCCACGGAGCAGGGGACCTTCGCGGCCGGAAGTCGTCGCGCCTGGGACTGGGCGAAGCCAGAGGCCCGGAAGTTGCACTGCCGGAGGCAGCTTTTCTAAGGGTACGGTCGTCCGGGGTTCTCAGCCTAGGGCTGCGGGTTCAGACGACCAAGCTCTCTCCAAATTGGTTCCTTTCTAAGCTGTGGTGCCACACGGCTTTGGGGCCGCGGCTGCGTTCGCGTCACAGTCCCGTTGCCTTGGAAACGGAAGGAGCCTTGGTAGCGCAGAGTCGGCCAAGGGTTTGGTTCCGCCCATAGCGCTTGCAGGGCGGCACTCTCCGGCGCCTAAACCCCTCGGGAATAACCACCCTAGAAGCAGCGGCCGAAGTAACAATGGCTCTGTGCCGACTCCTGTCTTTTCTCTTTCCATCGTGGTCTTGCCATGAGAATACTGCTGGACTCAATTTAGTTCAATCGCTCAGTCGTGTCCGACTCTGCGACCCCATGAACTGCAGCACGCCAGGCTTCCCTGTCCATCACCAACTCCCGGAGTTTACTCAAACTCCTGTCCATGGAGTCGGTGATGCCATCCAATCATCTCTTGCTCTGTCATCCCTTTCTCCTCCTGCCTTCAATCTTTCCCAGCATCAAGGTCTTTTCCAATGAGTCAGTTCTTCGCATCAGGTGGTCAAAGTATTGGATTTTCAGCTTCAGCATCAGTCCTTCCAGTGAATATTTAGGACTGATTTCCTTTAGGATGGACTGGTTGGAACTTCTTGCAGTTCAAGGGACTCTCAAGCGTCTTCTCCAACACCGCCGTTCAAAATAATATATATCATAATATATTAGGGCCAATAAATTATTAATATATAAAAAATTCCTAGTATGTCTTGGGACTTTACTGGTGGCTCGGTGGTTAAGAACCCGCCTGGAATACGGGAGAAACGTAGATTCCATCCCTGGGTTGGGAAAATCCTCTGGAGGAGGAAATGGCAATTCACTTCAGTATCCTGGGAGATACCATGAAGAGAGGATCCTAACAAGCTATAGTCCATGGTGTCTCAGAGTTGGAAAAGACCGAGAAACTAAATAATAAACAACTATATAATTTACTTACTATGTTATCTCTCTCTTTAGAATATAAACTCCATGATTATTTTTGTTCCTTGCTGTATCCCCAGCATTTAAAAGTGTCCAGCACCTAATAAATACTTTTCAAATAAAGCTCAATAAATACCTTTCAAATGCAACTAAACAGTACTTGGCAACTACCAGTAAACTTAAGCCATTAGTTGAAGTGTGGACCCTACTAGAGCTTCCAATTTATTAATGATTATTTTTTTTTAATCTTAAAATGACTTCAATATTTTAACAACGGGCCAAACAAAACCATTTTACAACCTCTGGTATAAAGATTTGAAACAAAGACGAGAACCTTTATACATGGCATAGTTCAGAAAAGTGGTTGCATTTTGTATCATAAAGATAGGTTAACAAATAAGGAGGAAACATTTGCAGGTGAAGAGAAGCTGATTTTCAAAAACATTGAACCTAGGATGTTCAAAATATATCTGGAGATTTTCTAGGTGGATTTGTCTGGGATTAAGACAGTGTTGGAATGGAAAATGAGACTAGATAGACATAAGAGGAAACATAGGAAAGAGCCTTAAGGAGCAAGTTAAGAATTTTTAATTTTATCACTGAAGGCACTAGATGATCATTTGAAGATTTTGAGCAGCAGAGGAGTACACAAAAAGTTCCCAGATACTCACCTGACTGCATTGTGCATGATACACGTTAAGAAGCAGGCCAGACAGCTAGTTTAGGAAGCACTTGAAGAAGAGATTTTTTAGAGGAGACTGTATTGAGATAAGAGCAAAGGGCTGAGAATTCACCTTTGGAAAGTATTCACATTTTAAAGAGATTCCTTAACTCTTCCACATCTTTAATAGCAAACATGCTTAAGAATCTCTAGGTATTTAATTATCTGTGCCAAGTAACTCCAGTCTCTTGGTGAATCCAATTAAAAAAATATCTAATAGTCACTGAGATCCAGACCCTGTATTAGAAACAGGGAGATACAAAGAAAGCTCATTGTTACTTCACCTAATGAAGTTAATGAAGCACTAAAAGATATGTCAGTGGCAGTCCACAAGTTCAGGTGTGCAAAATTTCTGTAGTACAACCTCTTTTGAGCCCTAGTCTCCCTGATAACAAAATGATCTCATCAATTTCAGTTGAATTCAGTCTAGGGTTTTTTGTTAACTGTTGCTGTTATTTTAGGTTTACACTCTACAAATCTATATTTTTAATTCACACCACTTTCTCTGAACATATAACAAAATCTATCCCCAGGTATGTTCTTCCAATTCTGCCAGTACAAATTTGGTGAATAACTCTTTTTATTCTATAAAAGGGTCAGTGCTTCCCCAGTCAGGCCATGAAGAAGAGAGGCACTTGAAACGACGCTAGTTATTGGTCTAGAAACACTAAAGAGGGTTGTGGGAATATTTTTTTTTCTCCCTTGCAAAAGATTAAGGAACATGACCTCTTTTTAGTACTTCAGAAAATAAGGATTGAGGTAAGCAAAGAAAGCTGTGATTTGGTTGGTTCTGGATCCAAAGGGAAATCTTGAGAAGGGAAAGTTGCATCTTGGAAGGCATCTTCCTCAGATGGAGCTTCTCCATGGTCTTCAGGCTACGGGAGCCACTGTACTCTAGAAGGGTCAAGCACACCACTTCTGTGGGTCCAGGATACTGAGGTAATCTATCAGCTCGGAGTTTACAGAGTATCCACCCAGATATCCCCATCATCCTCGGTGTCTGGGGCTCATCCTCTCCCCTGCAGGGCCCTGACGTTAGTCTCCACTCTGTTCTGCTGCTCTCACAGCTGGGCCTCCCTGCTGGCTCAGATGGTAAAGAATCCACCTGCAGTGTGGAAGACCTGAGTTTGATCCCTGGGGTGGGAAGATCTGCTGATGGAGAGAGTGGCAATCCATTCCAGTATTCTTGCCTGGAGCATCCCCATGGACAGAGAAACCTGGCAAGCTACAGCCCATGGTGTCTCAAAGAGCTGGACACAACTGAGCAACTAAACAGACTCTCACAATTGCATCCCAGGTGACTCAGTGATAAAGATCCTGCCTGCCAATGCAGGAGATGCGGGTTCAATCTGTGGGCTTGTGTATTTTTGAAATAAAATTTTTATTTTCAAATAATTTTAGATTTACAAGAAAGTTACAATGATAGTACAGAGAGGTTTCATTTATTTCTCACTCCTTTCTCCTGTGGTTAACATCTTATATTTCCATAGTAAATTTGTCAAAACTAAGAAACTAACATTAGTTCATTACTATTAACTGAACCCCAGATTTGTTGGGATTTTACCATCGTTTACATTAATGGCCTCTTTTTTTCCCCAGAATCCAATTCTGGTGTGCCAGATGTCCCCAACCTCACCACCAGGTTTAATGATTCACTGGGACTCATAGGATTCAGCATATAGTCACCTTCATGACTGTATTTTTTTTTTTTTTTTACAACTAGAGGGTATAAAGCAGAATAAGCAAAGGGTAAAGGTACATAGGGTAAAGTCTGGAGTATGGGCTTCCAAGAGTCCTCTCTCAGGGGCAGCACACAGGACTTGCCTAAATCAACCCAAAACATGTATGAAATGTCATCTGCCAGGTAAGCTCATTGCAAATTCAATGCCCAGGGGTTTTTTATTGGGGACTAGCCACACAGTCACCTTCTACCTAATACCCACCCATACTTTCAGCCTCTCAGAGGGAAAGCAGATGTTCAGCATAAACCATATTGTTTGTACAAACACTTCAGGCACCAGGAGTCATCCTTATCAGGGATATTATGGCAACTTTCCCCAAATCTAAGTTCCCAGATGCCCTCTTTTTTAAAATTTATTTTTTATTGAACTACAGTTGAATTACAATGTCATGTTGATTACTGCTGTACAGCAAAGTGACTCAGTTTTATACACACACACACACACATTTTTTTCATAGTCTTTTTCTTTATGGTTTATCACAGGATATTGAATATAGTTCCCTGACTATACAATAGACCTTGCTATTTATCCATTCTACATGTACCAGTTTGCATCTGCTACCCCCACACTCTCAATTCAATCAGCTTCCACCCTATTCCCCCATGGCAACTACCAGGCTATTCTCTATGTCCCTGATTCTGTTTCTGTTTCATAGATTCATTTGCGTCATATTTTAGACTCCACATATAAGTGGTATCAATATTTGCCTTTCTTTTTCTGATTTATTTCACTTAATATCATAATCTCTAGTTGCTTTTTTTTAAAATGTAACTATAATTGACTTACAATACTGTGTTAGTCTTGGGTGTACAGCTTCAGATTCTTATCTGTTAGTATAGGTTACGACAAGATATTGATTATGGTCACTTGCACTATACAATAAATCCTTGTTGTTGATTTACTTAATGTAATGGCATGACAAGCAGGCCTTTCTAAGGACTGCAGTCTCAGACCTGCTATGCTAACCCTTTTCTGCAAACAGGAGTTTCACAATTCACACAAGTTGTTACACCTCCCCTAGACTCCTCAGATTTGTGACAGTCTCTCGGTCTTTCCCTGCTTTTCACAACCTTAGCAGTCCTGAGAAGTGCTGACTGGATATCCTGTAAACCATCCCTGAATCTAAGTTTGTCTAATGTCTTTCTCATGCTTAGATGAGTGTTGTGGGATTTTGGAAAGAAAAGCACAAAGGCAGAGTGTCCTCATCACATTACTGTAACGAGTACATGATATCTGGTGATGGTAACTTTTAGCACTTGGTAAATGCAGCCAAGTTTCTCCACTTCAAAGTTAATATTTTTCCCTTTCCCTACTCTGTTCTTAGGAAACAGGTCACAGAGTTTAGTCCACCCTCAAGGGAAAGGGAGGGCCATAAACTTCACCTTCTGTAGAGGGGAGTACTTGTAATAAGCATATTATTGGAATTCTCCTATAAGGAAAATTATCTCTTCTCTCCTATTTACCTATTTATTAAATTGTTTCTATCAATATGAACTCATGTATATTTATCTTATACTTTGGGTTATAATCCAGTAGTACATTTTGTTGCTGTCGTGTTTGTTTTTGCTTAAAGTGTTCCAACTTTGGTCATTGGGAGCTCTTTCAGTTGACTTCTATGTCCCTCTGATGTGTCACTTTTTTTTGAGCATTTCTTTACTTTCTGGTGCTACAAGATGCTCTAGGCTCATCTTGTATGTTCTCTGCTGTAGTCTTAGAATCAAATATTTCTCAAAGGCAAGCTGGTTCTGATGTTCTCTCTAAAGGCTGCCATAGAAGATTCCTAGCTTTCTTGACGTGCCTTGAGTAGAGAGCTGCCTAACCTGAGCTTGTCATTTCCTTGCTGTAGCACTGTAACAATAATGAACAACAGCCAGCTAGTTCCACAGTTTTTATAATTCTCTTTACCTCTCTCAAGGGCTTCCCTGTTGGCTCAGATGATAAAGAACCTGCCTGCCGTGTGGGAGACCCAAGTTCAATCATGAATTGGGAAGATCCCCTGGAGAAGGGAATGGCTACCCATTCCTAGAGAATTCTTTCCTAGAGATTCCAAGGATAGGAACTATACTCCACAGGGTCACGAACCTTCAGATGTGACTGAGCGACTAACACGTTCATACTCTTCACCTCTTTCAAATGTTAGAGCTATTATAGAAGCCAGTGCATGCCCTGCTACCTGTACCCAAATCCAGTTTCCCGTGATCTTCGTAATTGTGATGCTACAGAAGTGGTTCTCAACATTTGGCATCAGAACTACTTGGAGAGCTTGTTAAAAACACAGATTTCTGGAGCCTCCTGCAGAGTTTCTGATACAGTAAGTCTTGTGTGGAGCACAACCTAAACCCTAGCCAGGTAAACATAAAACCTCACGAAAAAGGCCTGTTCTCCTCAGTTCCTTTTACCCAGTCATCTCTGGCTTTTGACCAAAATTCACAAGGCATGTTAGAAGACAAAAAGCTGAAACAAAACAGTTTGAAGAGCAACAGCAGAACTAGATTTAGACATAGCACGGATGTTAAACGTTTCTTCAAACTCACGGATTCTTTGACCATGTCCAGTCTACTTAGAAGCACATTAAAGACAGTCTTCATTTCCATTATAGTATCTTTGATTTCTGGGCTTCCCAGGTGGACTGGTAAAGAATCCTGCCAATGCAGGAGACACGGCCTTGATCCCTGGGTTGGGAAGGTCCTCTGGAGGAGAAAATGGCAACATGCTCCAATATTCTTGCCTGAACAATCCCATGGATAGAGGAGCTGGTGGGCTATAGTCTATGGGCTCGCAGAGAGTCAGATATGACTGAGCACACACACACATTTATGTTTGATTTCTAGTATTTCCTTTCCATTCCTTCTTAGAATTTCCATTTCTCTGCCTAAATTACTCACCTGTTCTTGTATGCTGTCCACTTCTCCCGTTAGTGCCTTAGCATGTTAATCACAGTTCATCCAAATTCCTGATGTGATGATTCTGACTTCCCTGACAGATCTGAGTCTAGTTCTGACGACTGTTGAGCTAGCTAGGTGTTAGGCTGTGTTTGCTGTTTGCTGTAGCTGTAGGTGTCAGAGACTTAATTTCCTCTGGTGTTCTTGTTTTTATCTCTCCTGTTGTGTTCGGGTTCCTGAGAGACTTAAACACAATCTGAGATATGTAGTCCTTTCATCTGTAGTCCTCTGTTATCACAGGAGCCCTGTTGATGTGGGGAGGTGTTGGGGGAGGGGATGTATTCTAAGGCGCTATGATTGAGTCTCAGTCTTTACTGAGCTTGTGTGTCTGGGCTGGGACTAGGTAAAAGAGTGCTTCTCAGGTCTACCTCTTCCCCTCTTAGGTGAGACAGGAAGGCTAGGGAGGGCTGGAGTTGGGGGTTTCTCTTCTGCCAGGTGGGCGGTGGTGGTGGTTCAATCACTAAATCATATCCAACTCTTGCGACCCCATGGACTGCAGCATCCCAGCCTTCCCTGTCCTTCACTATCTCCTGGAGTTTGCTCAAACTCATGTCCATTGAGTCAGAGATGCCATCCCACCATCTCATCCTCTGTCACCCCATTCTCCTCTTGTCCTCAGTCTTGCCCAACATCAGGGTATTTTCCAGTGAGTCAGCTTTTTGCATCAGGTGGCCAAAGTATTGGAGCTTCAGCATCAGTCCTTCTAATGAATATTCAGGGTCGATTTCCTTTAGGATTGATTGGTTTGATTTGCTTGTTGTCCAAGTGACACTCAAGAGTCTTCTCCAGCACTACAGTTCAAAAGCATCAATTCTTCGGCACTCAGCCTTCTTTATGGTCCAACTCTCACATCCATACATGACTAATGGAAAAGCTGTAGCTTTGATTATACAGACCTTTGTTGGCAAAATGATGTCTCTGCTTTTTAATACACTGTCTAGGTTTGTCTTAGCTTTTTTAGGCTCTGATAAACCCCTAGTTTAGAATCTGGTAAAATAGTTTCTTTTGAGGTCAGACTTCCTTAAGAATAACAGAATGCTTTGAGCTTACTTCAGTATGGTTACTTTCCCCCCTCCCTCTGTCAGAAGCAAAATGGGATTTTCTCTGATTTTCATTATGGGAATCTGATAGGGCTCCTAGAGGTAAAGCTTACAAAAACATGGGCGCCTGCCCATTACTGGGTCCTCCTAGAGTGTTTAACTCTCACACTGGCGAGCCTCCAGCAGTTCACCAACTACAATTCAGATTTTCCTGCCTCAGCACTGGTTGTGGCAGGGCTTCCGCTCTAGTTAAGTGGTGATTCTCTATGTCTGCCTGTCTTTCCAACTTTAGGGCAGCAGTTTGCCCTGTGACTTCAGTTCTCTGATGGACCTAAGAAGAGTTGTTGATTTTCAGTTCAGCGATTTTATTCCTTTTACGAGGACCAGGGTGATAACTCCTAAGCTGCTTAGATTCTGGACCAGAAAGTGGAAATTGGCTTTTGTCTGCCTCTTTTCTGTCACAAGCATGATATTTTAGACCAACATACTAGACACCTTTGAAGAAGGAAGCTCTAATTCTGCTTCTGTTTTCCCAATTTTTAAAAACCCAGTTGTTTCACTTCTTCCTTAAAAACTGTTGCTGTCCACTCGCCCCCTCTCCTTGGCATCACCTCTGTTCTCTCGCAGGCTCTCTTTTCCTCCGTGCCTTCCAATTCTTCCCTTTGAGACAAGGCACCCATTGTAGGAGGTGAGGAGGGGTCTGGGGTGTACTTCGTGCTCTGTTAACAGAGTCTTTAACCCACAGGCTACGTTTGGGCTAGCCTAACCCTGCACCCCAAACCAACATAATTCTCCCAAAGCAACAGCTTTATGATTTTGTTCCTTTGCTTGAGAAACTCTGGAGTTTACCTGCCACAGAAAGTTCACTCTGGGCTGTCATTGTCTCTGGGAAATAATTCAATTTTCCCCTATCCAATAACCTTATTTTCCATGGATTAAAGCATCAGGTTTTGGAGTCGGAGGAAATTTCAAATCATGGCCTTGCCACTGACTCTGTGACTTTGGGAAAATACTTAAGTTCTAGGAACTCAGTTTTCTTATTTGGGAATAAATGCTTCTTAAGTTTGCTATGAAGATTAAATGGGATCATCAGAGCTTTTTGCATAGTATGTGGTCAGTAGCACTTATAGCCTTTACAAAAGAATTTTTTGCAACAATGGATGTGTTTTAGAATTGCACTGTTCAGTATAGTAGCCACTAGGCATCTGTGGCTATTGATCCCTTGAAAAGATGCTGAATTTTAAATTTTATTTCATTTTAGTTAACTAAAATTAAATAGCCACATGTGGCTAGTGGTTAGTATTTAAGAGAGAGCTAGCACTAGTCAACATTGTGAAAATCAGTTGAAGGAAATAGAGGTGTCTTTTGTATGTATTATTTATGTCTCATGATACTTGTCTTTCCAAAAATACATGCTTCCTTCTTTCACCCATCTTCACCTTTTACCTCTTTTCATTTTTTCATATATGGAAATTTAAGACCCAGTTCAACACCCGCCTTCTGAAGAAGCATCCTTAGTTGGTCCCAATTCATGTCTTTCACGTCTCTGAAACTTTTGTTGAACAAATGGTGAACGCTGCACTTCACTTTCCCCTCACGTAGTTTGTGTAGTTGTAACTCCATAAGAGCACAATATAAGGATCTGTGTGGTTTTGGATTCTGTGCCCCGCCAAAGCAATTAGCCCATTGCTTAAAATACGTGAACACTGCATTGTGAACTGTGTGTGTGTCTCCTCCAAATTCATCTGCTGAAATCTAGCCCCCAGTGTGATGATATTTGGAGGTGGAGCCGTTGGGAGGTAATTATATCAAGAGAGTGGCTGTCATTAATGAGATTAGTGCCATTATAAGAGGCCAGAGAGCCTCGCTCACTCTCTTTCTGCCATGCAAGGGTATAGTAAATCAGAAGTCTGAAACTCAGAAGACCCTCCCCAGAACCTGACCATACTGGCACCTGGATCTCAGAATTCCAGCCTCCTGAGCTGTGAGAAATAAGTTTCTGTTGTTTATAAGCCGTCCATTCTCTGACACTTTGAGCAGCTGAGTAACTCTGTGTTTGATCGATTACTTGTCCTTTATTTCTGGAACTCATTCTACTCACATTCCAGTTCCCACCACCAAGTTGGCTGAAAGAAATGCCCAAATATCCAATAAAATACTTACCTTTTCTAAGCTTGTGTTCCTTTATCCTCCCCACTCCTGCACAGTGACTAAAAGCTTTTTTTTTTTTCAGGTACATTACATTTTCCCTATTTAATTTAGTAAACGTTGGGTGCCTCCTGTTTTCAAAAAACCAGTGGCACAGGCAAGAGTTGATGATGGGGGCATGAAAATGATATATAGCTGCCCTCAAATAAGTTATATTCAGAAGGGGAGAGTGATTTATGAAAATGATGATTAATGGAGGAGAATACATAGGAAAAAGCAGGGAAATACCAAGTGATGGTGGAATATAGACCATTGGTATTTTGATATGTGGCTATGTAAAACATTTTAATTGTTTACTTGAGGACAAAAGGCACTGGCGACCCACTCCAGTACTCTTGCCTGGAAAATCCCATGGACGGAGGAGCCTGGTAAGACAAAACTGAGCGACTTCACTTTCCCTTTTCACTTTCATGCATTGGAGAAGGCAATGGCAACTCCAGTGTTCTTGCCTGGAGAATCCCAGGGATGGGGGATCCTGGTGGGCTACCGTCTATGGGGTCACGCAGAGTCGGACACGACTGACGTGACTTAGCAGCAGCAGCAGCCTAACAAATTTGGTGTTTGGAATGCTTCTGATTCTAATTGAGAAATTTTATCTTGAACTAAACTTTCACAAATTAGATAGGTTGAATCCTTAGCAAAATTAAACAGGAAACTATGGACAGTATAGAAAAAAATCATTTTGGAAATCAGCTTATGAAAAATAAAACATGGCTCAACTATAAATAAATAAATTAAAAAATAAAAAACATGTCACTAGAAAAAATTTGTTAAGCTTAAAGAAAGAAAAAAATAACATGGAAAAAGTAAGGAATACACTAAAAGATCATGTTTAAAAGATCAGCTAAAAGGGTTGGAGAAGGAACAAAGATGTATGAATTCACAAAATTCTATGTGTGCCCATGTGTGTATGTTTTTTAAAGAAAAGTACTGAGAGGAGGTTTATCTTAAAAGCCCATGGCCACAAGACCTAGCTTCATAGGACTCCCAGCAGAACTGGTTGATTCTATTCAGTAACCCTGTTTACTGAAAATACAACTGAAGGATGGTATAATGTAACTATGTGCTTCCCTGGTGGCTCAGTGGTAAATAATCCACCTGCCAATGTAGGAGACGCCAGTTCAATCCCTGGGTTGGAAAGAAGGCAATGGTAATCACTCAGTATTCTTGCCTGGGAAATCCCATGGACAGAGGAGCCTGGTGGGCTATAGCCCATGGGTCGCAAGAGTCTGACACAACTTAGCAACTAAACAACAACATAATGTAATTATACCAAAAATTAGCTTAATTTTTACTTCATAATTCACTTAAAACTGGAAAATTATTTTTCCCTTAATCATCGTCGTTACCAGGCCCTGCACAGTAGGTGGCAGCATTGCTTCACTTCCTAGCAACAGGAATGGCCTTAACTACAAAATACAGAAGCAAATATTGAAACAAATTTCAGGGACTCAGTTGGGCCAATCAAACATTGCCCTGTCTATCTATCTTAAAAAGTCATATGAGTAATACGGCATTATAATAAACCAAATTTGTAGACATCCTACATTGAGTTTAATAAAAAGTATTTGTTGACGAATTCATTTTGCCAATGAATGTCAATAAACCAGGATATGCTGTTTTAAAAATTATTTACTTATTTTTCATCAGGAAAATATAATAAATTATCCCTGTTTTAGTTTTACTGTAAAGATAGTATTTATTAATACATAGTTTCATTTGTGCCAGTCATTCAACCAAGTTTATTATGCCCACAATGACCAGAACTCCATGCATTTCTGCAGAGGCAGAGTCAGAAGGGCAGTTATTTGGACTGAGCACAAAAGACAAATAAAAGCTCAACACTCATTTGAGATTTAAAACGTTGCTTTCAGGCAATATATAGCCACAATTTATGCATGCCATGGAGTAGTCATTTTTAGTTATTCTAAAACATACCTCTTTTAGCTTTAAAGGGTGCAACCTAATTTTAATGCATACGTGCTAAGTCATTTCAGTAGTGTCCAACTCTTTGCAATCCCATGGACTGTAGCCCGCCAGGCTCTTCTGTCCATGGGGTTCTCCAGGCAAGAATACAGGAGTGGGTTACCATGCCCTCCTCCAGGGATCTTCCCAGCCCAGGGATTGAACCTGCATCTCTGGTGGCTCCTGCCAATGCAGGCAGATTCGAAGGCCCAGCCTAATTTTAGTATTCAGAATTTATTCTAAATGTATTATTGTATGCTCCTAAGATCCTATATTTTTAAATCTTTCTTTTTCTAAAATAAAGAAGAAATTTTTTTTTTTAATAAAACTGCCTTTGTCTCCTGTCAAGTGGGGGTTCCCTTTTTTTATCCTTTCCACAAACACTGCAGTCTTTGAAGTGAAACATTCCAAGCAGAGATATATCAGGTACGATTATATTTTCATTTTCAATGTTCAATAATTCTTGAGGATATTGAGCACGGACCAATAGTTTTAGGAAACCAACTCCACAATTATGGCTTCAAACCAACTTCAAAATTCTATCCCTTTCTTGGGCATAATTAATGCATGCCTTCTAACTCAGTGTGCATGCAGCTTGGTTACTTTTTCCCAGAAGTCTAATTTTGTTCTTACTTTAGTCAAAATCTGTCCTTTCTAGCCAAGGGCAATTGTCAATTCAAGGACATTTCAAAGATTTATATAAAGAACAAGAAACCACATTTGTTGCAGGGATTCATCATGTTGTCCACAAATATATTCATGTTTTTAATAAGATATTTTATAGATCTTAGATTAGCCATAGAGACAAGGTGTCCTAAAAACACTTTTTTGTTTGCTACCAAAAAAGTTATAATAATATCAAATAATACCTCTGTAATGTGCTAAGAGCGACACCTTAGTAGTCATTATAAAGCTCATTCGGGTTTTTCTGTACGATGCAGTGGTACAACCCAAATGAATTTTTTGGCCAACCCAGAATTACCTACGCCTGGCTCCACAGGTGTGCAGACAACTGTTGGCTGAACTAACGCACCTGAACGGTCTCAGTCTCTGGAACCTCTCGATTCCACCCACGGGGCCTCAGACACCCCAGTAGAAGCCCTGTGGCAATCCTTAAGCCCCTTGAGGAATCTTTCTTGGCGTCTCCCTCCTGCTTTCTTTTGTGAACCTGCTTGTTGCACTCGGTGTCTCTGATTCCTATGTATGTCTCATTCCCAGCATTCTCTGCTGTGTCCCATCTAACTACCCCTACAGTTAGCAACAAGCAAATTCAACACTCATGCCAGTTCAACTCTCCTCCAGGCTTGCTCCAGCTTTACTGACAGTGCTGTGTTTCAGATCTTCCTGGACATCAAATTCTGTTACCCTCATGTATTAAGTCAGGCCTGGGTCATCAAGCCCCCCACTTAATATGGGAGGGAAATGCAGGGCAGATGTATGAATGTAGGTGTGAACTAGCATGTTTAAAACAGTGTATATTCTCTCAGTAGTTGGAGTCATCGGATTAGAAGTAAAAGGGAATCCTATAAAGATGATGGGCCCAACTTAGAGAAATAAGGGAATAAGTTGTAATTATCATAGGGTCAGTATAACACAGGAGGACACATCCAAGCGTAGGTCTCCCTTCTAGAGGTACCAGCGCAATCGCTATAGGAAAAGATCAGTGGCAAGAATTGACTGAGGAATTTTTTGAAGCTCCCTCCTCAAAAACTTTTACTATTTCTGTTTATCGCTCTACTAGGCTAAATTACTTTATTTAATAAGTTGAATAATAAGTAGAAGCACCATAAATAGCAAGTGACGTTCCTGAGCTTACATGACAAGCAAATGTAGTGGTGGATGACCCTCCACTTTTTAATGTATTTAAGATTTTTAAATAGAGAATACATTTAGAAATAAGAAGGGAATTCCCTGATGGTCTAGTGGTTAGGACTCTGCGCTTCCACTGCAAGGGGCACTGGTTCGATCCTTGGTCAGGGAACTAATATCTCAAAAGCTGCACAGTGAGGCCAAAAAAAAAAAGAAAGAATGTGGAAAACATTTACTTACTTTAAAAAAAAAACTGCACTCTAAAAGCTGTGGAAATACATTTTATGGTTCTAATTATATGGTACTTCATGAAAATAATGACTCGAAAATATCCAGAAAGCAATCTCCAGAGTGATAGAGTGATAAACTAAAAGAGATCTGCTTTCTGAAAACCAGCCAAATAAGTAGGGCTAAAGAAAGAAACTAAAGTAACTAAAGTAAAGTAACTAAAGAAAGATAGCTGTTAAGAAGGAATATGATCAGAGGTCATAAACTGTAGTTCATATGTATTTGGAATTATTTTTCAACAGTCTTGCATTATTTCATTTGCCTATAAAAAATCAGTAAAATTAAGCATTATAATCTTCATTTAAAAAAATAAATAACATATAAAACCATGAAGGAGATTGACAAAGTGATTATACACCTCTTAACTAAATATTTATATATTACAAGTGGGTAAGATTTCTTTGTAGTTTATAAGAGATACATTTAAGACAATGAGCCTAATTTGACAAAATACACATAATACTGAGGACAATAAAGTTGAGATACTTTTATCTAGTTTTTAATTTATTGGTCCCATCTAGACATTGAACCCAGGCCCTCTTAGAGAAAGTGCCGAGTTCTAACCACTGGACCACCAGGGAATTCACAATATACTTTTTTAAAACCTCAAGCTCAAAGTTAAGTGGTTCCAAAGAAAATTAAAATCAAGTTGTAGATAATCTATCCACAATGAGCTGTTAGGAGAAAATAGAGGGCAATGTTCTTCCAAAAACATCCCCATGGTCTAAGAGTCAAAACTTAGGTGCTGAAACTATTATCATACAAAATCAAATAAATTGATCTATTCTTTTAAATACCCTGTATGGTAGTCTTAACCCACTATCAAATTATTATTGTAGGACTAACCTTTAGTCATAAGAGTAAAATCTTCCATATTCTGCTTAATATGAAATAACCTTTTTTCCCCCAGATTCATTAGCACATTAGCAGAACCTGGCATTTCACTTATTAGAGAAATGTCAAAATGAAACCCTAAGTGTAACAAATGAATGATTTTACCACTCTAACACTCATCACATGTGTTTCCTATTTGTGCCCCCATTAAAATGTTCATGACTTTTGTGTTCATAAAAAGATTTAGAGGTTTAAACAAAGACAAATGAGAAATACATCTCTTTCTTTATCTAGTCTCTAGTTACCAATTTTTAAATTTATGGACTACACCTAGTCTATCTGTAAGTATAAATCATGTTGTGATATTGACTTAGAGCTAAAGAAAGGAAAATATAGTTCCTAAATACTCCACTGTAATCTTGTAGTTGACATTGTTTTTATACGACATTCATGAGGTGTTAATATTTTTTTCATAATAATCTTTCAGATAGGACTCAGCCAAGTTAAAGGTTAAGATGGCTTCCCAGCTGTACATATAGGACCATGAAAACAAAGTGTTAAAATATTTTTTCATGAATTACCTTAAGGGTCTTAAGAACCTGAAATGAAAATAATATCTAGTGTTGCTAAAATATAGAGTGCTTAGTGTACGCCAGGCACTGTGCAGAATACTTGGTGAGGGTTACCTATTATCTCCTCTCAGTCTTCTAGTAGTTAACTTTATAAATTGCATTTTAAAGATGAGAAGGCGTGCATGCAAGCTTAGTCACCCAGTAATGTTTGACTCTTTGCAACCCTATGGGCTATAGCCCACCAGGCTACCTCTGTCCATGGGATTCTCCAGGCATGACATACTGAAGTGGGTTGCAATTTCCTTCTCCAGGGGATCTTCCCAACCCAGGGATCAAACCAATGTCTCCTGCAGGCGACAGGATTCTTTAAGAAGCCAAGCCATCAGAGAAGCCCAAAGATGAGAATACTGAGGCACAAAGAGGCTACTGTAAGATGGAAAATAAAAGATGAGCTTTGAACCCAGGCAGTCTGACTGCAGAGCCTGAATAGCAGAATCAGCGTAGCATAGCGGAAGAATCATTTCAGGCATTGGGGTAGCAAGACAAATGCTTTTGGTATCCTCCCTGATCTCCTTCCTGGGCACTGTACCCATCCCTAGCCAACACAAATATTAGCTGCTGCTAGCTCACAGCTGCACCTTTTGGGGAAGGCTTTCCCTTGTCTGACAGGAGATTATTAGGAGACCTGGGAGGCTGCTGTGGTGGCTCCTGGTCATCAGTAGCTATGCAGGTGTGCAGAAGGCCACTGTGCCACACACGCACTTTTGCTCGAGTACTTCATGGAGGGGCAGGAGAGGCTGGGGCTAGACCTCTTCCTGAGCTACATGTTTGTCTGACTTCTTCTCCTGTCCTCTCCTGCTACCCTCACTGCTTTATAGTGTCTCAGGGGAGCATTTTCTCAATCAACCAGTTGAATGAATCTGTCTTAGGCTTTGCTTCTCAGAACCTGGCTAAGACACTGTGGAAACTTGTGTTAAAATATCTTTTAAATGGAACTTCCCTGGCAGTCCAGTGGTTAAAACTTCACCTTCCAAGGCAAGGGGTATATGTTTGATCCCTGGCCAGGGAGCTAAGATCCCACATGCCTTGCAACCAAAAAACCAAAATATAAAACAGAAACAATATTGTAACATACTCAATAAAGCCTTTACAAATGATACACATCAAAATCTTTTTAAAATACCTTTTGGAACCTCTAATGTAAAATAACATGAAAAAGTATGTATATTTAATATATTTTAAAATAAATTAGTCTTTGAATGAGAAGAAATACCTTTTGGAATTCCATTCTTTTTGTGGGTCTCAGATTTTATAGCAGTCTCTGAGATGGATCTATAATGTGGTCCCTCATTAATTTGATTTCTATTTTATATGTAATCCAGACAACTTGAAAAACTCATTAAGATAAGACATATTCATTACAAATCACATTTCAGTTTGAACATTCAGGGCTTTTTTCCCCAATCAGGCTATTCTGGGCTCTCTGCTCTTCCCTTAGCAGGAAAGGAACCTCTATGCTTTATCCATTTTTTTATCCCACCAGCACCTAGCATGGCTTCCCATAGTTAGGAGATGCTCAGGGAATGTACTAGATAAAAAGAAAAAATTCTCAGAATGTGTTATGTCATTTTACTGGCACGTTTATGCTCAGGAATATCCTTCTAAGAATCTAATGTAGTTGTTCTCTTTCAGATGGGTGAGATTCACCCAGGGAGCTTGACAAATATGCAAATTGAAGGGCCCATCTCTCCTACCTTCCTTACTCATGATTTTCATTCTCTAGGGCTAAAGTAAGGTTAGGAATTCTCATTTTTAGCAACATCATAGGAGATTTTAATGCAAGAGGTTATTGGGCCACGTTTTGAAAAACACTCCTTTAAAATGCTTAAACATGACATGAAGCTACCTGTTGAAAAGAAAACAACAAGATTTGAGATCTAAAGGACACAACTTTTTCTTACAGTCATGAGCATTCTCTCTTTCCATAGCTGCCATTACAAGATGTATAGGCCAGTTTAAGGATCTTGGAACGTTTTCAGACTTGCCAAATTTCACTGCGATGATTTCATTTGTAAACATGAGAACAATTTAAAAAATAATATTTTTGACAAGTTTGATATTTAAATATATGTCCAACATCCTATACAGTGTATCATTAGATGCTTTCTAACATGCTATTTGTACTCCTGGGGCCCGGGTTATCCTACCACACATTAACCACAGTGATTTGTACAGCCTTCAGGCAATTTACCCTTCTATCTTTCAAAACAAAAATACAGCGATGAATGCTTTTGAAGGGTCTCTGAGGTAAATGAACTCTGCCACCTAGAAAGCGCTAATAAAGTGATGTCTGCTCTGGGATATTGTTGCTAAAACATTATAAATCCATCAGTGACCATGATGATCATGAAAAAGCCAGAGTTTCTGGGCTGTCTCTAAGAAATTAGTTCTCTATACTGAAAGTCAGTGATTTACAATAAGCTATGTTGTGAGGGACATCTGAAAGGCTTAGGATAAAATCATCCCCAGTTTGTTCACAGTTGCCCTTGCCTTTAGGAACAACCCTAAAAAGACAGTGAGGGGGTTGGCCAGCTGTGGCATTGCTATAATTGCCCTATTAACCCTCATCAATAAATTTGTAGTGGGGTGCCAGGGCATATTTTACTATGTCAGCTGTCACTAAATTTTGAGTCGCTTTGGCTAACATTTCTTCCTGAAACATGATTTGGTAACTTAAGACATGGAAAAGTTTCTCTTCCAGCACTGAGGAATAAACTCCTAATAGCCTGAAACTCCTACCAAATAACAGAATATAAAAACCAGCTACTGAGAGCTCTGAAGAATGAACAAAAGGCAGCAAACATTAAGAGAGAAATTAAAATTTGGAAAACATGACTAGCCTGGGGTAATTTTTTTTGCTTTTTAATAGCTTGGCTCCAGGGGTAACTGCAGATAAAGCATGCTCTGAGCAACTTTCACAGAACTTTCTCACAGAAAGTCAGCCTTCTGTCCTGAGCAGCCAGGGAACAGAACCCAGGGTACTGGGTACACTTCTATTCCCTGAAGTGTGACAACTCAGTAAGTGAGACAAAAATCCCATAAAAGAGAGAGCTTAAGGAGAGGACCCCAAATGCCTGTGTATAAACTCTGCTCAAGGCTGACCTCTGAACAACAGCTACGTACGGCAGACTGCAAGCAGTTCCCCTAAAAGAGAAGATCTGAACTGAGATTTGAGATTCCAGCCACCCTGGGCAAGAAAGAGCTTGCCGTTTAAGTCTAACCCATTAGTATCCTGCCATAACAAAACCTTAGCACACTCTGGAGAAATACAAAAGAATCCAGAGTCTTGAATTGCACAGTGTAACACTGATAATCCCTAGGATTCAATCCAAATTTTCTTGACATTCAAAGTATCAAAGAAATGTAAGAGAAAAGATAATCAATAGAGTATCCCAGATGACCCACAAGTTGGAAATTCCAAAGACTTTGAAGCAGCTATTGTACTATGCTCAGTGAGGTAAAGGAAGATGTTACTGGAATGAAAGGATAAGAAATATCAGCAGAGAAATAGAAACTCTAAAAATAAATAGAATAGAAATTCTGGACTGAAGAATTCAACATGTGAGATAAAAATTTCATTGGGTCAACCTAAAGCAGAATGGAAATGATGGGGAAAGAATTAAAGAACTAGGAGACAGGAAAATGGAAATTGTTCAGTCTGAAGAACAGAAAGAAAAAAAGAGTTAAAAATATAAAGAACAGGAGTAATATCAAATAATATAACATGTGTAATTCATAAATAAAAGTTGAAAAAAATTAAAGGGAGAAATAGACAAATCCATAATTATAGCTGGAGATTTTAACACAGAGAGATCTCTCAAACTGATAAGGCAATTGGAAAAAAAATCAGCAAAGACATACTGATTATGAACATTGTTAACCACCTTGACCTAACTGGTGATGTTGAATGTTTATATTTGAAAAGAAGAAAAGTTTTAAATCAATGACCTAAACTTTAGCCAAAGAAGCCGGAACAGCAAATCTATGTAGAAAACTTAAAAGGCAGTGTGAGGCAGAAAATTTACTAGTTATTATCGTTTATGAATTGGAATGCAAAAATTGTAAGACTATTAGCAAATCAAATCCAGGTAAAAAAGATAATGCTTCTTCACAAAACTGGGTTTAACTTCAGGAATACATGGTTTAATTTACCACTTTAACATTTTAAAGGAGAAAAAAATCATATGGTTATCTTCATACATGCAGAAACTGTATTTGATAAAATATTTGTGATCACACTCTAAGAAAACTAAAAACAGGACTTTCTAAATTTGATAAAGGATGTAAATAAAATAAAACATCAAAATTTTATTTGTGGAACAATGAAAGCTTACTCTTGATATCAGGAAAAGGCAAGGATATCCACAATAGCTATTTCATTCAGTAGTATACTTAGTGTCCTAGACAACACAGAAGAGTATAAAGAAAAGGAATAGAGGTGAAAAGGAAGAAACAAAAAGTCCATTTTGCAAGTAATATGATTGCTCCAGAATAATAGAACTCATAGTAGTCTATGAATTACTAAAAATAATTTCAAAATATGGCACATGGCTGAATACATCAATATCAGTACATTGCATTTGTATAAACCATAAACAAATGGTTCAAAATGAATTCTTAAAAGTTCATTATATATATGTATACATCTTAGGTTTGGTATTATATATACACACATATATATATATATAATGTTGCTCAGAGAAAGAATCACTGGTAGGATTATTTAAACACTAGTTTGTTTTTTTTTTTAAATAATAGACAGGTTTTAATTTGTATTAAAGCAATCTTGAGAAAGAAGAATGGAACAGGAGGAATCAACTTGCCTGACTTCAGGCTCTACTACAAAGCCACAGTCATCAAGACAGTATGGTACTCGCACAAAGACAGACATATAGATCAATGGAACAAAATAGAAAGCCCAGAGATAAATCCACACACATATGGACACCTTATCTTTGACAAAGGAGGCAAGAATATACAATGGAGTAAAGACAATCTCTTTAACAAGTGGTGCTGGGAAAACTGGTCAACCACTTGTAAAAGAATGAAACTAGATCACTTTCTAACACCGTACACAAAAATAAACTCAAAATGGATTAAAGATCTAAATGTAAGATCAGAAACTATAAAACTCCTAGAGAATATAGGCAAAACACTCTCAGACATAAATCACAGCAGGATCCTCTATGATCCACCTCCCAGAATTCTGGAAATAAAAGCAAAAATAAACAAATGGGATCTAATTAAAATTAAAAGCTTCTGCACAACAAAGGAAAATATAAGCAAGGTGAAAAGACAGCCTTCTGAATGGGAGAAAATAATAGCAAATGAAGCAACTGACAAACAACTAATCTCAAAAATATACAAGCAACTTATGCAGCTCAATTCCAGAAAAATAAACGACCCAATCAAAAAATGGGCCAAAGAACTAAATAGACATTTCTCCAAAGAAGACATACGGATGGCTAACAAACACATGAAAAGATGCTCAACATCACTCATTATTAGAGAAATGCAAATCAAAACCACAATGAGGTACCACTTCACACCAGTCAGAATGGCTGCGATCCAAAAATCTGCAAGCAATAAATGCTGGAGAGGGTGTGGAGAAAAGGGAACCCTCCTACACTGTTGGTGGGAATGCAAACTAGTACAGCCACTATGGAGAACAGTGTGGAGATTCCTTAAAAATTGCAAATAGAACTACCTTATGACCCAGCAATCCCACTGCTGGGCATACACACCGAGGAAACCAGAATTGAAAGAGACACATGTACCCCAATGTTCATTGCAGCACTGTTTATAATAGCCAGGACATGGAAACAACCTAGATGTCCATCAGCAGATGAATGGATAAGAAAGCTGTGGTACATATACACAATGGAGTATTACTCAGCCGTTAAAAAGAATTCATTTGAATCAGTTCTGATGAGATGGATGAAACTGGAGCTAATTATACAGAGTGAAGTAAGCCAGAAAGAAAAACACCAATACAGTATACTAACACATATATATGGAATTTAGGAAGATGGCAATGACGACCCTGTATGCAAGACAGGAAAAAAGACACAGATGTGTATAACGGACTTTTGGAATCAGAGGGAGAGGGAGAGGGTGGGATGATTTGGGAGAATGGGAATTCTAACATGTATACTATCATGTAAGAATTGAATCGCCAGTCCATGTCTGACGTAGGGTGGAGCATGCTTGGGGCTGGTGCATGGGGATGACCCAGAGAGATGTTGTGGGGAGGGAGGTGGGAGGGGGGGTCATGTTTGGGAACGCATGTAAGAATTAAAGATTTTAAAATTAAAAAAAAAAAATTAAATTAAAAAAATTAAATAAAAAAAATTAAAAAAAAAAAAACTAAATGAGGGCGTTGCGGGTAAGCTCATGTGCGGCGTTGGCTGAGTCGGCTGCAGCGGGAGACTTTGGTGCAGTGTCTCACACCATCTTGCTGGAACAGCCTACCAAGAGGCCAGAAGGCAGAACTTAGGCTGACTATGAATCTGTGAATGAGTGTATGGAAGGTGTTTGTAAAATGTATGAAGAACATCTGAAGAGAATGAATCCCAACAGCCCCTCTATCACATATGATGTCAGTCAGTTTGATTTTATTGATGACCTGGAAGACCTCAGCTGCCTTGTTTACTGAGCTGATAGCCAGACATACCAGCCTTAAAGCAAAGATTGGATTAAAGAGATCTACGTACTCCTTCGTGGACAGGCCCAACAGGCTGGGAAATAGTTGAGTTTGGAAGTATTAGGGGAACAGGGGTGGCTTGGAACACAGGTGTGTGCAGTGTTTTGTAGTGGAAGTTTTGTATTATAGTTATCCTGTTTCCATTTTGGTATACCCTAGCCAGAATTGAATGTGTTAGATAAAATGTGATGATCTTGTTCAATCTGAAAACCCCTTTGCCCCCCCTTTTTTTTTACTTGAACATTTTTATGATGATTTAGATGAAAGTTGGTTTTTGTCAGTTAATGTTAGTTCCAGTCCCTCAAACTGTTCATACCTGCTTTATAACATCCACTGTACTAATCCTCCTTCAAATTAGGGTGGGGAGTGGAGGCGCAGTTTAGTTACGTCCTCAAGATAAAGTCTTGGTGAAAAACAAATAAATGTCCTTTAGTTATTAAAAAGAAAAAAAAAATGACTGGGGCTTCCCGGGTGGCTCAGCGGCAAAGAATCCACCTGCAATACAGGAGACATTGGTTTAATCCCGGGGTCGGGAAGACCCCGGGAGAAGGAAATGGCAACTTACTCCAGTATTCTTGCCTGCAGAATCCCATGGACAGAAGAACCTGGTGGACTACAGTCCACAGGGTCCCAAAAGAGTCGGACACTTAGCAGCTGTATAATAACAACAACAGAACAAGAGAACTAGTTAAATGTTAAAAGAGTTACTTATGTTGTGATCATTAATGTGCTCTTTGTTTCTGAATAAAAATATAAATAGAGTATATTTTGCAGAATATTTTTTTAAAAATCACAATAACAGCATCAAAAATATTAAGTACCTAGCAATAAATATTATAGTTATAAATAAAAATTTATAAGATAGGACTTCCCTGGTGGTCCAGTGGTTAAGAATCTGCCTGCCAATGCGGGGGACATGGGTTTGCTCCCTGGTCCAGGAAGATTCTACATGCAGTGGAGCAACTAAGCTGGTGTGCCACAACTCCTGAGCCCACATGCCTCAGAGCCTGAGGGCCGCAACAAGAGAAACCATTGCAATGAGTAGCCCATGCACCATAGCTAGAGAGCAGCCTCCGTTTGCCTCACTAGAGAAAGCCCACAAACAGCAACAGAGACCCAGCACAGCAAAAAATAAATAGTTCATAAAAAATCTATAAGATAAATTTATAAACCTTATTAGAAAAAACCCTTAACTATCACAGAGAAGCTATGTTAATTAACAAAAGACTCATTATTGTAGTGATGTCTTTTCTCCTAAGACTGATCTGTAGATTTAGTAAAGTTCCAATCAGTATTTCAAGGGTACTTTTTTTGTTGAATTTGAGCAAACTAATCCGAAACGTTAAATTGGAAGAGCAAAGAGAGGTAATAACCAAAGCCCTCTTGAAGAAGATTAATAAAGTGGAGCATTTTAACCTACCAGCTATAAAATGATTTATAAAATTATAGTATTTAGAATGGTGTAGTATTTGCACAGCAACAGGCAAAAAGGCCAATGGGCAGAACTGAGAGCCCAAATATGGATATTTGATGCCTGATTTTATCAAAGAGGGAGGGAGATGAAATTACACCCCCTACCTCTCATCAGACACACAAAAATGATGGTTTACAGATCTCATAAAAAAGCAATACAATGAAAATTTTAGAAGACAATATTGGATAATATTTTATACCGTTATAGTGGTAAGAGATTTCTTTCTTTTTTTTTAATTTTAATTTTAATTTTTTAGTTTTTTATTTTTTTAATTTTAAAATCTTTAATTCTTACATGCGTTCCCAAACATGAACCCCCCTCCCACCTCCCTCCCCATAACATCTCTCTGGGTCATCCCCATGCACCAGCCCCAAGCATGCTGTATCCTGCTTCAGACATAGACTGGCGATTCAATTCTTACATGATAGTATACATGTTAGAATGCCATTCTCCCAAATCATCCCACCCTCTCCCTCTCCCTCTGATTCCAAAAGTCCGTTATACACATCTGTGTCTTTTTTGCTGTCTTGCATACAGGGTCGTCATTGCCATCTTTCTAAATTCCATATATATATGTTAGTATACTGTATTGGTGTTTTTCTTTCTGGCTTACTTCACTCTGTATAATCAGCTCCAGTTTCATCCATCTCATCAGTACTGATTCAAATGAATTCTTTTTAACGGCTGAGTAATACTCCATTGTGTATATGTACCACAGCTTTCTTATCCATTCATCTGCTGATGGACATCTAGGTTGTTTCCATGTCCTGGCTATTATAAACAGTGCTGCGATGAACATTGGGGTACATGTGTCTCTTTCAATTCTGCAAACTAGTACAGCCACTGTGGAGAACAGTATGGAGATTCCTTAAAAATTGCAAATAGAACTACCGTATGACCCAGCAATCCCACTGCTGGGCATACACACCGAGGAAACCAGAATTGAAAGAGATTTTTTAAAACAGAGAAATATATAAAAGATAATGAATCAAGTACATTCAAATTTAGAACTTTTGTTCATCAAAAGACACTACTAGGAGAGTGAAAAGACAGACCATAAACTGGGAGAAGATAATTTCAACACCTATAACCAAAAATGATTAATTCAAAATGTTTAAAGAATTCTTGTGACTAGACAGGAGAAGCAAAAATGCTCCAATAGAAAGATGACCCACAGAAAGAGCAAGAAATTTCACCAAGATGACTCTAAATCGGCTCATAAGTATGTGAAAAGATGTTAAAACATTTTTGTAATTGTGGACATTCAGAATAAAACCTGAATGTGAAACCATTTCACATACTAGATTGGAAAACACAAGTCACTAACCTAATTTATATTTTCTTCATATCCACTGCTTGTGATTCAACTGATTTTCATGAAAAATTCAACTTTGTCTTCTCTTCTCTTCCTAATGAATAAATGAAAGAAACTCATATCACGTAGTGCTGTGTTCCCTGTTTTTACTCTGTTCTTGATTGCTAAGTGGAAAAACTGTTGGCAATATATCATGATAACTTCTTACTTTTAACCAAATTTCTGTGCTATCTTTATTCCTAGACTGATAGTATTTTCTTAACAGCTTTGTCAAGATAAACATTTAATTAGTTAGGTTTATTGCTTAATAGTGATTCTTTTATTATGTAATGAACTAATTAACTTCTTAAGCAGAACTTATGTGCCAAGATTTTACCTGAAATTTGTTCCCCATATAAGTTCGAAGTTTTATTTTTTCCATGGGACTGCTTTTTAAAAAATACAAAGATTTCTGGATAGAAAACTTCAGGTCACTGGCATCTTAATGTGAATTCATTTATCAGCAATTCTCCTCCAAAACAAAGAGCACGAAATCTAAACTGGATGTGAGGCAAAGGAGGTGCAGGCCATGAACCCTGGTGGTGGTGGTGTTTAGCTGCTAAGTTGTGGCAAACTCTTTTTGACCCCATGGATTATAGATCTCAGGCTCCTCCGTCCATGGGATTTCCCAGGCAAGAATACTAGAGAGTGGGCTGCTGTTCACTTCTCCAGGAGATCTTCCAGCCCAGGGATTAAACCCATGTTTCCTGCATTGGCAGGTGGATTCTTTACCACTGAGCCACCAGGGAAGCCTGAGCAACAAAAAGAGGGAAAGGGAATCTGAAAGTATGTGTGGCTACTACAGCAGAACACAAATTTCACAGTTTGCTCAGCCCTCCTTTTAAATCCTGGGCTTCCCCAGTGGCTCAGCAGTAAAGAATCTGCCTGCAGAGTAGATGTGAGCTTGATCCGTGGGTCTGGAAGATCCCCTGCAGGAGGGCATGGCAACCCACTCTAGTATTCTTGCCTGGAGAATCCCAAGGACAGAGGAGCCTGGGGTAGGGTCAGAAAGAGTCAGAAACGACTGAAGTGACTCAGCACACATGCACTGTCAAATCCTAATTTCAGGTACCAATTTGTCTCTCCAAGTAATTGCCATGAAAATATTCTGTATGTATTCAGTTAAAAGACATTTAAGTAGTAATTTTATTCAGAAAATAGAGGTGAGTTGCCAGGAAATAGGAATTTCCAGGCTTTTTTTTTTTTTTTTGCAAAATTCTTTATAATATTTTGTGTTTAATCATGCAGCACACCAGTGTTCTCAATGAGAATAATTCCTGGACTTCATTGTCGTTGTTGTTCAGTCACCAAGTCGTGTCTGACTCTTTGCAATCCCATGGACTGAAACCCTCCCTGTCCCTCACCATTTCCCAGAGTTTGCCCAAGTTCATGTCCATCGAATCGGTGATGTCATCCAACCATCTCATCCTCTGCCATCCTCTTCCCCTTTTGCCTTCAATCTTTCCCAGAATCAGGATCTTTTCCAACTAGTCAGCTTATAGCATCAGGTGGCCAAAGTATTAGAGCTTCAGTTTCAGCATCAGTCCTTTCAATGATTATTCAGGGGTGATTTCCTTTAGGATTGACTGGCTTGATTACCTTGCTGTCCAAGGGACTCTCAAGAGTCCTCTAGCACTACAATTTGAAAGCATGTGCTCAGCTTTCTTTATGGTCCAACTCTCACATCCATACATGACTATTGGAAAAGCCATAGCTTTAACTATGCGGACCGTTGCCCGCAAAGTGATGTCTTTACTTTTTTTTAATATGCTGTCTAGGTTTGTCATAGCCTTGATAGCTCAGTTGGTAAAGAATCTGCCTGCAATGCAGGAGACCTGGGTTTGATCCCTTGGTTGGTAAGATCCCCTGGAGAAGGGACAGGCTACCCACTCCAGTATTCTAGCCTGGAGAATTCCATGGACTACACAGCTCAGTGACTCACTTCACCTTCCTTCCAAGAAGCAAGTGTCTTGTCATTTCATGGCTGCAGTCACTGTCTGAAGTGCTTTTGGAGCCCAAGAAGAGAAAATCTGTCACTGCTTCCACTTTTCCCCCTTTCGTTTGCCATGGAGTAATGGGACTGGATGCCATGATTTCAGTTTTTTTTAATGTTGACTTTTAAGCCAGCTTAAATCTCCTCCTTCACCCTCATCAAGAGACTCTAGTTCCTCTTCGTTTTCCGCTGTTAGAGTGGTATCATCTGCATATCTGAGATTGTTAATGTTTTCCCCTGCAATCTTGATTCCAGCTTGTAACTCATCCAGCTTGGCATTTTGCATAATGTATTCTGCATATAAGTTAGATAAGCAAGGTGACAATATATAGCCTTGTTGCCTCCTTTCCTAATTTTGAACCAGTCAGTTGTTCCATGAAAGTTTCTAACTTGCTTCTTTACCCAAGTACAGGTTTCTCAGGAGACAGGTAGGATGGTCTGGTATTCGCATCTCTTTACGAATTTTCCAGTTTGTTGTGATCTACAAAAGACATTCAAACAGTCAATGAAACAGGAGTTGAGTTGACTGTTTTCCTGGAATTCCCTTGCTTCTCTCTGATCCAGTGAATGTTGGCAATGGCTTTTACATCTAGAAGTTCTTGATTCAGGTACTGCTGAAGCCTAACTTGAAGGATTTTGAGCATTACCTTGCTAGCATGGAAAGTGAGCACAATTGTCTGGTAGTTTGAACATTTTTTACCATTGCCCTTCTTCGGAATTGGGATGAAAATCCATATTTTCCAGTCCTGTGGCCACTGCTGGATTTTCCAAATTTGCTGACATATTGAGTGCAGTGATCACAACAAACTGTAAAATTCTGAAAGAGATGGGAATACCAGACCACCTGACCTGCCTCCTGAGAAATCTATGTCAAGAAGCAATAATTAGAACTGGACATGGAACAACAGACTGGTTCCAAATAGGAAGAGAAGTATGTCAAGGCTGTATATTGTCACCCTGCTTATTTAACTTATATGCAAAGTATATCATGAGAAATGCCAGGCTGGATGTAGCACAAGCTGGAATCAAAATTGCATGGAGAAATATCAATAACCTCAGATATGCAGATGACACCACCCTTATGGCAGAAAGCAAAGAAGAACTAAAGAGCCTTTTGATGGAAGTGAAAGAGAAGAGTGAAAAAGTTGGCTTAAAGCTCAACGTTCAGAAAACTAAGATCATGGCATCTGGTCTCATCACTTCACGGCAAATCAATGGGCAAACAATGGAAACAGTGAGAGATTTTATTTTGGGGGGCTCCAAAATCACTGCAGATGGTGACTGCAGCCATGAAATTAAAAGATGTATGCTCCTTGGAAGAAAAGCTATGACCAACCTAGCTGCTGCTGCTGCTGCTAAGTCGCTTCAGTCATGTCCGACTCTGTGCGACCCCAGAGATGGCAGCCCACTAGGCTCCCCCGTCCCTGGGATTCTCCAGGCAAGAACACTGGAGTGGGTTGCCATTTCCTTCTCCAGTGCATGAAAGTGAAAAGTCAAAGTGAAGTTGCTCAGTCGTGTCTGACTCTTCATGACCCCATGGATTGCAACCTACCAGGCTCTTCCGCCCGTGGGATTTTCCAGGCAAGAGTACTGGAGTGGGGTGCCATTGCCTTCTCCGATCAACCTAGAGAGCATATTAAAAAGCAGAGACATTACTTTACCAACAAAGGTCCATCTAGTCAAAGCTATGGTTATGTATGGATGTGAGGGTTGGATTATAAAGAAAGCTGAGTGCTGAAGAATTGATGCTTTTGAACTGTGGTATTGGAGAAGACTCTTGAGAGTCCCTTGAACAGCAAGGAGATCCAACCAGTTCATCCTAAAGGAAATCAATCCTGAATATTCATTGGAAGGACTGATGCTGAAACTGAAACTCCAATACTTTGGCCACCTGATGCGAAGAACTAACTCATTTGAAAAGACCCTGATGCTGGGATAGATTGAAGGTGGGAGGAGAAGGGGATGACAGAGGATGAGATGGTTGGATGGCATCACCAATACGATGGACATGAGTTTGAGTAGGCTCTGCAAGTTGGTGATAGACAGGGAAGCCTGGTGTGCTGCAGTCCTTGGGGTGGCAAAGAGTCAGACACGACTGAGCGACTGAACTGACTGACTGACTACGTATAGCACTTATCACTATCATCTTTTAGTATTTTAAAGCACTTAGCTGGAACTCCATCATTTCCGCTAGTTTTATTGGTATTAATACTTCTTAAGGCCCACTTGACTTCATACTTCAGAATGTCTGGCTCGAGATGAGTGACCACACCATCATGATTATCCAGGTCATTAGACTTTTTTTGTACAGTTCTTCTGTGTTATTCTTGCCACCTCTTCTTAATCTCTTCTGCCTCTGTTAAGTTTTACTGTTTCTGTCCTGTATCATGCCCATCCTTGCATGAAATGTTCCTTTGATATCTCCAGTTTTCTGGAAGAGATCTCTAGTCTTTTCCATTCCTTTGTTTTCCTCTTTGCATTGTCATTGAAGAAGGCCTTCTTATCTCTCTTTGCTTCATTAGCCAAAAATTATCCAAATTTCTATTCTATGGAGAAACCTCTTCCTGATATAAAGCACTCTGTATTAAGCAGTAAACAATTTTGGCACTAGATAATGATTTTAGGGGCGCATACACATGATACACTGAGGACCTTAAATTTTTTTTTTGGTTCAGATCCCTTGAAAGAGATTACTCCTCACAGATCAAGAAATCTTGTTATAGACTCCAAGTTCCTCAAGCTCCTAAAGAAAGTTGCTTTTTTCATATCTACTTAGGTCCTCAAATGATAGGTAAATTGATTTTCATTTTACAAATTTATTTTTAAATAGCAAACCTATATCACACAGTTGGATGTGAAAACTCACACCAAGATCTTATAAAAATATTTCCTAAAACTCCATGTTAATTTTATAACATACATCAATGAAACAAAATTAAAATGCTATCATTTTCAAAGCAGCACTCACGTTTATTTTTATATTGCTTTCCAAAAAAAAAAAAAAAATACAAGGCTTATGATTTGACCTATCCATAGCAAGTCACAATACTGAAAAAAATAAGCTTCAGTATTTTATGCTAGTTTTTTAGCTATGTTGGAAAAGCGTCTAAATGCATTACCAAGATGTCTCTTAGTGTTCACACCTATGACAATCTGGTTTTGACCATAGTTATGAGAGAGACATCATGTTTCCAAACTTCTGAGAATATCTTGTTCTCTAGCTTAAGAGTCATGTGATATACATTCAGCTAAACTAACTGTAAATAAGCATCAAAAATCACTGACCTGTTTTCTGTTGCTAAGTTTATGGGCAATAAAGTAATTTTTACTGATATTTGTGTATTTCCTTTCCTTAAGTGCAATCTCAGGAAAGTGCAGGTTCTCCTCACCTTGGTTTTCTAGGTTTTTGCCTTATTTAGACTAATTTTCAAGACATTATCATTGTCACTTTCTGAACAAAAGTGGTGACCTGACCTTTCCACATTGAACATCTAAAATTTTTGGTAGCAGTTTTATTAAGATACAGTCACATACAGTTCACCAGTTTAAAGTGAAGTATATAATTCAGTGGTTTTTCATATATCACAGATATACACAATCATTATCAGAATCAATTTTAGAATATTTTCACTGCCCAAAAAAGGAACCTTGTCCTCTTTAGCTGTTAGCCCTCAGTCTTCCCACCCCACACCCTTACCCTAGGCAACCGCTAATCCTCTTTTTGCCTCTATAGATTTGACAATACTGGATATTTCATATAAATGAAATCATATATAGTCCTTTACAGCTGGCTTCTTTTACTTAGCATAAGTACAGGACTGACTTTTTTTAGTTAGTATTCTTTTTATGGCCAAGTAATATTCTTTATGTTCCATTGTATAGATATACCACATTTTGTGTATCTATTCATTATTTAATGGACATTTGGGTTATTTCCACCTTTTGGCTATTGTAAACAATACTGCTATAAACATTCACATTTTTCTGTGGATATATGTTTTCATTTTTCTTGGTGGTATATTCAGAAGTGGAATTGCTCCATGTTTAAATTTTGTGGAATTATCAGATTATTTTCCAAAGTAACCACACCATTTTCTTTTCCCATCAGTGGTTTATAAGGGTTCTGATTTCTCCATGTCCTTATGAACATTTTCCATTAGCTATCTTTTTGATTGCAGCCTTTCAACTAGGTGTCAATTAGTATCTTATTGTTTCGATTTTCATTTCCTTGGTGATTAATGATGTTAAGCATCCTTTTGTATGCTTATTGGCCTTTTGTATATCTTCTTTGGAGACATATCTATTCAGATCTTTTGCCCATTTTTAAAGTTTGTTATTTATCTTTTATTATTGAGGGTTAGGTATACTTTACATAGTCTAGAGACAAGTCTTTATCCAGTATATGAATTACTAATATTTTCCTCTCATTTTATGAATTGTTTTTTCACTTGCTTGATTGCATCATTTAACACACAAATCTTTTTTAATTTTGGTGAAGTTCAATTCGGATATTTTGTTATTGTTGCTTGTACTTTTGATGTCATATCTAAAACAACAGTGGTAAATCCAAGGTCATGAAGACTTAATCTTATTTTTTCTAATATTTTATTATTTTAGCTTGTACATTTGGTCTTTAATCAATTTTGAGTTAATTTACTCAAATTTAAGTGAATTTGAGGGAAGGGTTCAAATAATTCTTTTGGATATGGCTATCCAGTTATCTAGCACCATTTCCTGAAAAGACTCTTCTTTCTCACCTGAATTGTTTTGACACACTTGTAGGAAATAAGTATAAATGTCAGGGTTTATTTTTGGATTCTCAATTCTGTTCCATTGATCTATATATTGGTCTTTAGGTCAGCACCATACTGTTGATTACTGTTATTTTTAATAAGTTTTGAAATGAGAAGTGAGTCTTCTTCATTTTTCTTTATCAGTATTGCTTTAGTTATTCTGGGTCTCTTGAGTTTCCACATAAACTTAAGGATCACCTTATTAATTTCTACAGAGAAAGCACTTTTGGATTCTGAGAGTAATTGTATTAAATCTGTGAGTCAATTAGGAAATTGTTGCTATCATAACAATATTAATTTTCTCATCCATGAACATGATTTGTCTTTTCATTTTTCCAAATCTTTAATTTCTTTCAAATATATTTGAGTATATTTCAGAATTCTTTTTTCACTTCTTGTGTTAAATTCATTCCTCAGTATTTTATTTTTGATGCTACTGTAAATGAATTTTTTAAAAATTTCTTTTTCCAGAACTTCCTGAGTGGCAGTAATTAAGAATCTGCCTTGCAATGCAGGGGATATGGGTTCTATCCCTGGTCAGGGAACTATGATCCCACATGCTACAGAGCAACCAAGCCTCCCTTGTGATTTGGGGATTTTCTTTGCTGGTATATCCTTGTTCCTCTAGTTTTCATGTATATGTTGTAGGTTTTTGATTTGTGGTTACCATGGGGTTCATATATGTTGACCAATAATTATTCTACTTGTTCTAAATTAAATCATTTAAGTTCAAACACATTCTAAATAATCTATATATTTTACTCCCCTCCCTGACTTTTGGTGTTTTTGATGTCCTATTTCATGTCATCATGTTTATCTCTTAACTGTCATAGTTGATTTTTATAAGTTTTATCTTTTAATCTTTCTAAACTCTTTTATTTAAGTGGTTGATCCATAGCCTTTAGTATATATTTGCCTGTACTAGTGGTATTTTTCCTTCTCTATAAATTCTTACCTCTGTTGTAGCTTTTCTTTTCCACTTAAAACCCTTTAACCATTTCTCTTAGTGTTGGTTTAGTGTTGATGAATTTTAGTTTTCACCTGTCCAAAAAAGTTCTTCATTTCTCCTTCAAATCCAATTGATAATCTTGCTGGTTAGGATTTCCTAGATGGTAGCTTTTTCCCTTTCAGCACTTTAAATATACCATGTCACTCTGTTCTGGCCTTCAGAGCTTCTGCAGAAAAATCAGTTGATAGCTTTATGGGGGAATTCCTGGTATGTGACTTCTGTTTCTCTTGATGTTTACTATTCTCTCTTTAACTTTTGCCATTTTAATTATGGTATGTCTTGGTGTATGCCTCTTTGGATTCGTCTTGTTTGGAACTGTGTATGCTTTCTGTACCTGAATATCTGTTTTCTTCAGATTTGGAAAGTTTTCAGCTATATAGTCATCAAGTAATTTTTAGTCACTTTCTCTTCCCCTTCCCCTTCTGGGACCCCTATAATATGAGTGTTAATATGCTTGATTATTCCAGAGGTCCCTTAAATGCTTCTCTTTTTAAAAATTTTTGTTTCTGCTATTCTGATTAGGTGATTTCTATTATTCCATCTTCAGATCACTTTTGTGTTCTGTATCAGCTAGTCTTACTTAATTCATTTTAGTGTTTTTCACTTCAGTTATTATATTCTTCAGCTCTATTTGTTTTTTAGTTTTCTATTCCTAGTTTAAATTATTGCTGTGTTCATCTATTCTTTTCCCTAGTTCAGTTAACCCTTTTATTATGAATATTTTTAACTCTTTATTTGATAATTGCTTATCTCTGTTTCCTTAGTTGTTTTTTCAGGAGTTTTCTCTTGTTCTTTCAATTAAAGCAAATCCATCTGTCTTCTCATTTTGCTTGGTTCCCTCTGTCCCCATGAAACTGGGTGAAACAGTTGCCTGTCTAGGTCTTGAAGGGTTGTCCTTGTGTGGGAACTTCCCTGTGCAGTCTCTGTGTGTCTGGTTACTTGGTGGGAGAGTTAGATTTCAAGTGAGCACTGGCCATGTCTTCCCCTCGTGTGATGGCAGCTCTCACCTTGGTGGAAGGTGATGCTGGAGATGAAGGGGTTAGAGCCAGAGCCAGGTGTGAGCTAGGCCTTCTCCTATGTTCAGTGACTGTCACTGCCCTGTTAAAGTAGTGTCATGTTCCAAGGTGCTAAAGCAGAAACCCTGAGGTTCAGGTCCAAGCTGATTTTGTTCCCTCTAACTGTGTGCTCTCCCATCCCCCAGCAACGGTAACTTCATCTCAACAGAAGCAACACTGGAGCAAAAAGTGCCAGAGCAGGCACTCAGTGTGGGCCAGGGCATGCATTGCCTGTCCCAGCACACCAGCCATAGCTTGAGGTTGCTCTGTGTTTGTCACCTCTGCAAACACCAGTTTGCCTGGTCCTGTTTGGATGCCATGCCCAGTTTGAGCCAACTCTGTTGCCCCACCTGCATACTTCCTTAGCAACAGCAGCCTTTTCCCTAGTGCAGAGCTGCTCCAGAGCTACAGGGGCCGGAGCAGGTGCTATATTGGGCTAGGAGGCTTGCTGGAGCATTAGCAGAAGTCTCAGGCTATTTCAATCTGCTTCCTCTTCCTTGTTCTTGAGAGTAAGCAAGCATGTATGCACCGTTTATAAGTAGAGCCTGGGTTTCTTACAGCCCCCTGATTAAACCCACCAAGTTTCAAACCAGTTAAGGGGACTGTTACCAATGTCAAACCCTAGGCTGAGATGTTCACTTCCCAGGGAGCATCTCTGTACCTGTGTAATCCTCCTTCTCTTTATGTCTTCTTCTTCCATATCTGCCTGACTCTATGTGGATCTTTCCTACAGCCTTGGTTGTATAGTCTTTCTATCAGATTCCAGTTTGTTTTCAGTGAGAATTGTTTCATATAGATGTATTTTTGATGTGTTCATGGGGAAAGGTGAACTCAGCATTCTGTTACTTCACTATCTTGATCAACTCCCCTCTATAAATGTTTTCAAGGACAGTGTGTAGTACACAATAAAAAAATAACCAGCTACCCAAGGAAACATGACAACATAATTGAGAACCAGCAGAAAAATAGAGAACAGAAACAAGCCCTAGAGTCCATGAGATTTATCAAAAATATACTTTAAAAAAGAAGGTAAAAGATAACATTACAAGTTTTTGGAGATATAAAACAAAAAATACTTGAAAATGTTACCTAATAGAATCCTAGAAATGAAACATGAATAGCAGGAATTAAAACTCAGATTTAAACACATTAGAACAAAAGAAACTATTAAGAATAAAGCACAAAGAGTCAAAAGGATGGAAATTGTAGGTGAAGGGGTAAGAATAATAAGGGTTGATTTGTGAAGGAAAAAAACAATATATAATTGAATCCCAGAAGTAAAGAGACTAAGAAAGGACATATTGGAAGAGGTAATAGCTGAGAATTGTCCAAAAACTGATGAAAGATAAGTTTAAAATTCAAACTTCTTAAAAACTCTATAAACAGGATAAACCAAAAGAAATGCACAGCCAAGTCCAGAAAAAAATTATGAAAACAAAAGATAAAGAGGGAAAAAAAATTAGCCAGGGACGTGGAGAAAGCAGACAAAGGAAGACAGATTGCTTTCAAAGGAGCAAAAACTAGACTGAGAGCCAGCAACTAACTTTTAAACAGAAACAGAAAAGACAATGGAATAATAAGTTCAAGGCACTGAAAGAAAACAACCAAACCAGAAATTCGTATGCAGTGAAAGCATGCTCCCATAACTAGGGTAAATAAAGACATTTTTGGACAAATAAAATCTGAAAGAATTGGTCACAAGCACATCTACAGTAAATGGAACATTGTAGGGTAGCAATCCCCAATCTTTTGGGCACCAGGGATGGGCTTTGCAGAAGACAATTTTTCCACAAATGGTACGGGGAATGGTTTGGGGATTATTCAAGTGCATTACATTTATTGTGTACTTTATTTCTATTATTATTTCATTGGGATATATAATGAAATAAATATACAACTCACCATAATGCAGAATCAGTGGGAGCCCTGAGCTTCTTTACAGACAACAAGCTGACCCCATCTGGGGGTGATGGGAGACAGTGACGCTGAAGTGTGTTGCTTACGTCCAGTCTACTCCATAAATTCATTTGGTTGCTGTCAGCGCAGAAAACCCTGCTTCACAAAGAGGCTGTTGGAAATGGAAATGGACTTTTCAGTGCTTTTGTGGCTATCTCAGGATATTCTGCCTTGACTTTAATCCAGAGCGTATGGAGATTTGAAGTTGCCTTAAACATACTTTTAAGGCCACCATCATTTGGGATCTCAAGCAGTTGATCCCCTTCTAGCAAGGATAAAGTTGATTCACCTGGCTTTTTCACATATGGGTTGCAGATCCATTCCTTCTGAGTTTGGGGGTCTTTTGTGGTTGGGAAGTAGTGCCCAGGCTCTTTTGAAAGTTGTGATAGATGATCATGTATCAGCTGAGAGAAAGAAGGCCCTGGCTCAGTCTCTTTCAAAATCTCTGCTAACGTTTGAAACATATATAAAAAAAATCCCAACATTCACTCATCACCCCCATAATTCTAGTTTGACTTTGATTGCAGCCACTTTATCTGCTGACTTGAACACAGTTGTTCTCCCCTGAAGTGACAGATTGAGTTCATTGAACAGGTTGAATATGTCACACAAGTAAGCAAGCTTTTTGACCCATTCTGTGTCACTGAAATGTGCTGCCAGTGGTGAATGTTTTTCTAAAAGAAATCTCTGGGGTGGCTCTCATAACTTTAAAACTGTGGCCAGTGGTCTACCTTTTGAAAGCCACCTCACTTCTGTGTATAAGAGATGTGTGCTCTGTGTCCATCTCCTCACAGAGCTGTGTGCACAGACATTAGTTAAGGCCATGTACTTTAATGTGGTCAATAATTTTAATCACATCCTGAGAAATATTAAGTTCAGGTGACATTTTTCGACTAGCCAGCATTTCTTTATGAATGACAGTGTGTAGACTCACATTCAGAAGTGACCTCTTTGACCCAAGTAGAGACACCAGAAAGTTAACCAGTCATGGCAGCCTTTATGTCCCTGCATATACCAACACAAAGTGACCAATTCCATTTTCCTAATATGTAATCATTCAAAGATTTGAATAGTGTTGGTCGTCAACAAAAGTGAACAAAATATATCCTCCTGCACATCCTCCTGAAAAATATATCACGCAAAAACAAACATTGTTGCCTTCTTATCGACATCAGTAGACTCATCAACCTGATTACATGCCATGGTGACTCATTAATCCTCTCTGACAATTGTGCCTCAATATCCTCTGCTATTTCATCAATTTATCTAGTTATGATGCTAAGTAAAAGAGCAACACGTGCCACCTTTTGAACTGCAGCCTCTCCTCAAAGTTCATGATAAAAGTCCTTAGCAGCAGGCAGAATCAACTCTTCAGGTAAGAAAGGGCTTAGTTTTAGCAATGCGGTTAACCACTAAAAATGATGCTCTTGGTGCAGACACTTTTGATGAAGTGGTGGCCTTCAGTAATTGCTTCTGTTCTTTTCTTACACTTTTTTATGTTGAAAAACTCCAAAGGCTTGTCTTTTAATGCAGGATGCTTGATCTCCATGTGCAAAGGAGTTTTGAAGGTTTCATGGCTTCACTGGGTAGCTGGTCACCATGTATTATATACAAAGCAGGCTTGGAGATGTGAATCACCTGCACAGTGAACCCTGTTGTAATTTAAGTAGGACTCTCGATATTTTCTTTTAACTGTAGCTTTCTTTTTGTTGGCAGTCTTAGAGTCTTCTGCTTAGAGTCTCATCATCAGGCCTTTCTCTGTTTTCAAAGAAGCTCTTCAGTGACACTTGTTTTTTGCTCATTTGGGCTAGGATTAGCTTGTGGGCTTACTAAAACAGTGACTGAGACAAGTGCACAGTGCAGGAAGGAGGCTCAGACGGAAGTGATAAGTAAAATAATGGGCAGGTCACGCATAGACTGAAATAAGTGTTGGGTTCTAACTTAAAGCCTGCCACTAGGTGTACAATTATTCTGTTGTACTGTAGCTGTACAATTGAATCACATCAACTCACTTTCCACTATAAAACCTGCAATGAGGTGCAGCTTAATTGTCATTTGCCACTCACTGATAGGGTTTTGAAATGAGTCAGCAAGCAGTTGATTTATTATGGTCCCTGTGCAGTCAAACTTCTCTGCTAATGATAATCTGAATTTGCAGCCACTCTCCAGCGCTAGCATCACTACCTTAGCTCCACCCCAGATCATCATGCATTCGTTTCTCATAAGGAGCACGCAACTTAGATCCCTCACATGTTCAGTTCCCAGAAGGGTTTGTACTCCTATGACTCTAATGCCCCTGCTGATCGGACAGAAGGTGGTTATGTGAGCAATGGAGAGTGGCTATAAATACAGAAGCTTTGCTCTCTCGCCCAGCACTCATCCATGCTGTTCCTAACAGGCCATGGACTGCTGCCATGGTTCAGAAGCTGGGGGCTCCTGGTATAGGAAATTCTTTGGGTAGAAAAAAAAGTGATCCCAATTGAAGATGTAGATTGTGGTGAAAGAAATGAGATTTAAACATTTGGGCAAATATAAATGAGTTTTTATATAAACAGTCATAATAAAAACTTCTGGTCTTTATAAAATGCAGAAAAATATATGACAAAAGTATATTAGGAGAGATAAAGTGTTCTATGATTCTAGCTTTTTCTGGGAATAGGATTAAAGTAGCAACAACCTCAGATATGCAGATGACATCACCCTAATGGCAGAAAATGAAGAGGAACTAAAGAGCCTCTTGAAGGTGAAAGAGAAGAATGAAAAAGCTGGCTTAAAACTCAAAATTCAAAAAACAAAGATGGCATCCAGTCCCATCACTTCATGGCAAATAGATGGGGAAACAGTGGAAACAGTGACAGACTTTATTTTACTGGGCTCCAAAATCACTGTGGACAGTGACTACAGCCATGAAATTAAAAGACCTTTGCTCCTTGGAAGAAAATCAGTGACAAACCTAGACAGCATATTAAAAAGCAGAGATATTAGTTTGGCTACAAGGGTCTGTACAGTCAAAGCTACTGTTTTTCTAGTAGTCATGTATGGATGTGAAAGCTAGACAATAAAAAAGGCTGAGCACTGAAGAATTGATGCCTTCAAACTGTGGTGTTGGAGAAGACTCTGAGAGTCCCTTGAACAGCAAGATCAAAATAATCAATCTTAAAGGAAATCAGTCCTGAATATTCTCTGAAAGAACTGATGCGGAAGCTGAAGCTCCAATAGGTTGGGTACCTGATATGAAGAGCTGACTCATTGGGAAAGACCCTGATGCTGAGAAAGATTGAAGGCAGGAAGAGAATGGGACAACAGAGGATGAGATGGTTGGATGGCATCACTGATTCAATGGACATGACTTTGAGCAAACTCTGGGAAATGGTGAAAGGCAGGGAAGCCTGGCATGCTGCAGTCCATGTGGTTGCAAAGAGTCGGACATGACTGAGTGACAGGACAATAACAACAACAAATTGAAAATTTGGGTAAACAAGATAAATTTTAATGAAATATATACTTCAGAAGACACGTCCCCATTTTGGGTAATTAAAATTTGAATAACTGGCATTTATTTAGAGTTCTTTCACTTATGGTTATTTTACCTTTTTATTACAATTTTTAAGAAGCCAATGGTTTCTCTAGAGATTTGCTTAAAAACATTAAATTTTGTGTTTAATTCTTAACAAAAATAAAATGGAATTAAACATGTGCAAAATAACTGAATGTCAAGTAACCAGTTATACAGCCAGCTCATTTACACTGAATTAGTAATTTGCTCAGTCTGCAATTTATATTAATTAAGTAAAGATTATCTTTTGTTATATACATTTACATGATGACATAAATGTTTCATTCTCTTCTTTGTAAATGTTATTATTATCTTAAATTTCAGCTCCTTCCCACTATTAGCCTCTTAGAGTAATTCCATATAAGATTGTCATTTTTATCATACTTTTGCCGGCACTGTCATTGAGAGAATATTTAGCCTGAAAGTTAAATAAGTACTAAAAAACACATACTTTGGAGAAAGTGTTGGCAAACTATGGCACATGGGTCCAAACTGCCTTGCTTCTGTTTTTTATGTATCTTGCAGCTAAGAATGGTTTCTGCAGTTTTAAATGATTGGAGAAAAAAGTCAAAGACCAATGTTTTATAGCTTGTGAAAATTATATGAAATTCAACTATCAGTGTCCATAAATAAAGCTTTATTAAAGCATAGCTGTACTTATCTCTTTACATATTATCTGTGGCTGCTTTGAGTGCCTGCAAATTCAAAAATATTTTATTACCTGGTCCTTTTCAGAAGAAATTTGCCAACCTCTGTTTTAGAATATGGGAAAATTTGAAAGTTTTCAGAGATTCTTGAGTTAGTATATCTAACTGAAATGAGAACTTTATGTTTTGACTTTGGGCTTTGGTTTGTAATGTTGACTTAATAAAGTTATATAGAGATTATTTAAAAAAGCATAGGACTCTCTTGGCTTCAACAAGCTCTGTAGAAAGTGATATGACAAGCTGCATGATAAATTTATTTTTTAAATATAAAAAGGCTCTTGTGCTTTATCAATTTTTATATCTTTTTATTTATTATGCTTTTATAAAATCTTTTAAATAAAGTCTTAATACCAAATATTTATGAAATATGTCAGATACTATTTTTCATATATTGTAGACATTAAATAGTAGCTTGGTTGAATGCATTTGTTCTGAATTTCTGTCTAGCCAATTAATACTTTCATATTCCACTTTTATAATTTTACATTCTTCAGATAATTGTCAACTCTCTGGAATAAGTAAAGACCTAAATTGTAGTTCCATCTTGGCCACTGACTTGCTTTGTCAACTCAGTATACTTCTCTAGGCTTTTTAGTTTTCCTCTTTGTAAGCTGTCCTAGTCTGTAATTTGTATTGAGGTAATTTGATCTCTTGGTAGAAAAGAATTTCTGCAGATCCAGAGTGTCATTATCCTTCATTGGAATACTCACATATAAATTTTTTGGTTAAAAAATTCGTTCCTCTGAGCATATTAAGGGCCTCATCATGAATCTAGGCTAAACACAAAGCATGTGTAGAACCCAGCGGCCTCTCTGAGTACAGTGGGCCTGTGGTGTTGCCATCATATTGTTCATTGTTTCCTGAACTTGCTGCCTTATAAGAGGCTGCTTTTCCACTGTTCCCCACTAACATTTGTTTCTGCTGTCATGGCATCTTTCCACCCAACATTTTCTTGTTTACTGTGAGTCAGAAATGAATCTGCAATAGAGAACTTAGCTTATTCCACTAGCTGAAGTACTAAGAAGATTCTGGAACAAAGTCTAGACATGAGTAGCTGCTAAGAGGCATCAGTGTGTTTGTCCCGTTATGGCCAAAGACTTAGGTGACTGCTCCCTGGGCAATGAAGAGATCGGTCTCCTTATAAGGACTTATTTGCAGAAATAGTAGGCAAACTGAATGTCAAAAATTGGTGAATTCAAATAATATCACTCAATTAACATTACATATAAATCACTGAAGTATGAGTTTTACAGCATCGTCAGAAGAATCTTTTTATAGCAAAAACTGAATTTTTCTCAGTGAAAAAAGAGGCTATTGGAAGGTTAGATTAATAGAGAAAGTCATAGAAACAGGAGTATACATGATACAAATAAATAAAAACCAACAGAGGCATTAGGCCTAAGAAAAGATCAGATTTGTGCTCTCTAAATGTTTATGACATGAAAAAAAAATCCTGAAAATGGGACATTAACTTTGATTTTGATACATAAGATTAGATAATACCAGGATAAGAAATATTGTATGTACAGTTACAGGATCAGGCCTGGAAAAGTATTGTAATAATGAGAGTAGAGAGGAAGAGAGGGCTTGAGGAAACAGAAAATAGAATTAATCAACTTTATATTAAAAGAGAGATATCAAAAGAAAAAAGAATAAAGGACAAAAAATTGAGAATTAAACATACATAAGTATACTGGCAAGAAATGTGCATTCATCTTCATGATTCTGCAGTGTTATTGCTGCTGTTGTTTACAGGATGCTTTGAACAAGGATCTAGTCATAGAATTTCACCTTCTATAACTTCCGTTTATGGAAGAAAGAGTTCGCAAAGTAAGCAGGGGTCCACTTGCAGCATGCTACCAAAGATATAAGGATTTCTCCAAATTAGAGTACTTGCCAGATTAAGCCATAGCCAGGAGACACTTCTGTCTGAGAGACTCATAGATGATGGGGCTTCCCTGCTGGGATTACTGTTCTAATTATCAGAGAACCATTGTTTCTCTATGCTCCTGAGCATCAAATACGCTGACCTCCTTAACTTTAAGTAACCTCCCACCAGTACTGAAAGCATTCTCTGGCTCGTGCTCGCCTTCTGTAAAACCAAAAGCACTTGGCTGTAAGCCAGTTCTTAGTATTACAGTCCTTGGCACATTTCCATTAGCAATGAACTTTAACACATACATACACACACATTCCCTCTCTCTTTCTCATCTTAGCATAATTTACAAGCTCGGTTACCTATTTTTAGCATTAAAAAAAAGAAAAATTTTAGTATTCCTTTTAGTGACAATTTCAGTTTCTTGTTACTGAACTATCTTATAAGAAAAGCCTCATGTTGGCTTTTTAAAAATGGAAGTTCCTAATTATAGGCCAATATCACCGATGATTATAGATGCAAAAATCCTCAAAAAAATAATAGCACTCTGAATCCAACAATACATTAAAAAGGTCATACATCATGATCAAGTGAGATTTATCCCAGGGATGCAAGGATTTTTCAATACCCACAAATCAATCAATGTGATATACTACATTAACAAATTAAAGAATGGAGACTGTATAATCATCTCAATAGATGCAGAAAAAGCTTTTGACAAAATTCAACACCCATTTATGATAAAAACTTCCCAGAAAGTGGACATAAATGGAATATACCTCAACATAATAAAGGCCACATATGATAAACCTACAGTTAACATCATACTCAAAGGTGAAAAATTGAAAGCATTTCCTCTTAAGATCAAGAACAAGATAAGGATGTTCACTCTGGCCACTTTTATTCAACATGGTTTTGGAAGTCCTAGAGACAGTAGTCAGAGAAGAAAAAGAAGTAAAGGAAATCCAAACTGGAAAAGATGAAGCTACCGTCACTTTTGCAGATGACATGATATTATACATACAAGATCCTAAAGGTGTGACCAGAAAAATACTAGAACTCATCAATGAATTTGGTAAAGTTGCAGGTTACAAAATTAATACATAGAAATCTGTTGCAATGCTACACACTTTACAATGAAAATCAGAAAGAGAAATTTAAGAAACAATTCCATTTACCATTGTATCAAAACAATAAAATACAGTATCTAGGAATAAACCTAACTAAGAAGACAAAAGACAATACTCAGAAATAAGTATAAGACACAGATGAAAGAAAATGAAGACACAGATGAAATATACATTATGTTCATGGATTGGAAGATTCGATAATGTCAAAATCAGTACACTCCCCAAGGTAATCTACTGATTCAGTGCAATCTGAATCAAACCACCAATGGCATTTTTCACAGAACTAAAACAAAAAAATCTTAAAATTTGTATGGAGACACAAAATACCTTGAATAGCCAAAGCAATCTTAAGAAAGAAAAACAGAGCTGGAAAAATCAGGCTCCCTGACTTCAGACTATATTACAAAGCTACTGTCATCAAAATAGGATATACTGGTACAAAAATAGAACTGTAGATCAATGGAACAGGATAGGAAACCCAGAAATGAACTCATGCACCTATGGTCAATTAATCTATGACAAAGAAAGCAATACTATACAATGTTGGAAAGACAGTCTCTTCAACAAATGGTGTTGGGAAAACTGGACAGCTACATGTAAAAGAAGTTAGATCATTCTATAACACCACACACAAAAATAAGCTCAAAATGGATTAAAGATCTAAATGTGAGGCCAGATACTCTGAAACTCCTAGAGGAAAACATAGACAGAACACACTGATATAAATCACAGTAATATTTTTTTTAATTTTTAAAAATTAATTTATTTTTTATTGAAGGATAATTGCTTTACAGAATTTTGTTGTTTTGTCAAACCTCAACATGAATCAGCTGTAGGTATACATATGTCCCCTCCCTTTTGAACCTCACTCCCATCTCCCTCCCCATCCCACACCTCTAGGTTAGCCCCTGTTTGAGTTTCCTGAGCCATACAGCAAATTCCTGTTGGCTATCTATTTTACATATGATGATGTAGGTCTCCATGTTACTCTTTCCATACATCTCACCCTCTCCTCCCCTCTCCCCATGTCCATAAGTCTATTCTCTATGTGTTTCTCCATTGCTGCCCTGTAAATAAATTCTTCAGTACCATTTTTCTAGATTCCATATATATGCATTAGAATATGATATTTATCTTTCTCTTTCTGACTTACTTCACTCTGTATAATAGGTGCTATGTTCATCCACCTCATTAGAACTGTCTCAAATACATTCTTTTATAGCTGAGTAATATTCCATTGTGTATATGTACCACAACTTCTTTATCCATTCATCTGTCGATGGACATCTAGGTTGCTTCCATGTTCTAGGTATTGTAAATAGTGCTGCAATGAACAATGGGATACATGTGTCATTTTCAATTTTGGTTTCCTCAGGGTATATGCCTAGTGGGATCGATGGGCCATGGGTTTGGGTAGACCCTGGCAGTTGGTGATGGATAGAGAGGCCTGGTGTGCTGCGGTTCATGGGGTCACAAAGAGTCGGACACGACTGAGCAACTGAACTGAACTGAACTGATAGTGGTTTTATTCCTAGTTTTTTAAGGAATCTCCATACTGTCTTCCATAGTGACTGTAACAATTTACATTCCCACCAACAGTGCAAGAGTGTTCCCTTTTCTCCACACTCTCTCTAGCATTTATTGTTTGTAGACTTTTTCATGATGATCATTCTGACCAGTGTGAGGTGATATCCCATTGTAGTTTTGATTTGCATTTCTCTAATAATGAGTGATGTTGAACATCTTTTCATGTGTTTGTTAACCATCTGTGTGTCTTTGGAGAAATGTCTATTTAGGTCTTTTTCCCACTTTTTGATTGGGTTGTTTGTTTTTCTGGTATTGAGTTGTATGAGCTGTTTGTATATTTTGGAAATTAATCCTCTGTCAGTTGTTTCATTTGCTATTATTTTCTCCCATTCTGAGGGTTGTCTCTTCGCCTTGCTTAAGTTTCCTCTGCTGTGCAAAAGCAAGAATAGCCAAAGCAGTCTTGAGAAAGAATGGAGCTGGAAGAATCAACCTTCCTGACTTCAGATTGTATTACAAACCTATAGTCATCAAGACAGTATGGCACTGGCACAAAAACAGAAACATAGACCAATGAAACAAGACAGAAAGCCCAGAAATAAGCCCATGCACCTGTGGATACCTTATTTTTAACAAAGGAATATACAATGGGGCAAAGACAGCCTCTTCAATAAATGGTGCTTGGAAAACTGGACATTCATGTAAAAGAATGAAATTAGAACACTTTCTAACACCATACACAAAGATAAACTCAAAATGGGCAAAAGATCTAATGTAAGACCAGAAACTATAAAACTCTTAGAGGAAAACATAGGCACAACACTTGATGACATAAATCAAAGCAAGATCCTCTACGACCCACCTCCTAGAGTAATGGAAATAAAAGCAAAAGTAAACAAGTGGGACCCAATTAAACATAATATCCTTTTTGATCCATCTCCTAGAATAATGGAAATAAAAACAAAAATAAATGGGACCTACCTCAAATTAAAAGCTTTTGCACAGCAAAGGAAACAATAAATAAAACAAAAAGACAACCCACAGAGTGGGAGAAAATATTTGTAAGTGATGTGACCAACAGGATCTCCAAATTTTACATATAGCTCATGATGCTTAACAGCATCAAAACAAACAGTCCAATCAACAAATAGGCAGAAGACCTAAATAAACATTTTTTCAAAGAAGACATACAGATGGCCAAGAGGTACATGAAAAGATGTTCAGCATTGCTAATTATTCAGTTCAGTTCAGTTCAGTCACTCAGTCATGTCCAACTCTTTGCGACCCCATGAATCGCAGCACGCCAGGCCTCCCTGTTCATCACCAACTCCCGGAGTTCATTCAGACTCACGTCCATCGAATCAGTGATGCCACCCAGCCATCTCATCCTCTGTCGTCTCCTTCTCTTCCTGCCCCCAATCCCTCCCAGCATCAGAGTCTTTTCCAATGAGTCAACTCTTCACAGGAGGTGGCCAAAGTACTGGAGTTTCAGCTTTAACATCATTCCTTCCAAAGAAATCCCAGGGCTGATCTCCTTCAGAATGGACTGGTTGGATCTCCCTGCAGTCCAAGGGACTCTCAAGAGTCTTCTCCAACACCACAATTCAAAAGCATCAATTCTTAGGTGCTCAGCCTTCTTCACAGTCCAACTCTCACATCCATACATGACCACAGGAAAAACCATAGCCTTGACTAGACGGACCTTAGTCGACAAAGTAATGTCTCTGCTTTTGAATAAGCTATCTAGAAGTGCAAATCAAAATTACAATGAGATATCACCTCATACCAGCCAGAATGGATATCATAAAAAAAAAATCCACAAACAATAAATGTTGGAGAGGGTGTGAAGAGAAGGGAGCCTTCCTACACTGTTGGTGGGAATGTAAATTAGTACAGCCACTATGGAGGACAGTAAGGAGGTTCCTTAAAAAACTGAAAGTAGAACTACCATATGACCCTGCAATCCCACTCCTGGACATATATCTGGAGAAAATCATGATCCGAACAGGTACATGTGCCCCAATGTTCACGTATCACTATTCACAATAGCCAAGACATGGAAGCAACCTAAGTGTCCATTGACAGAGGAATGGATAAATAAGATATGGTACTTAAATACAATGGACTATTACTCAGCCATTAAAAAAGAATGAAGTAATGCCATTTGCAGCAACATGGCTGGACTTAGACATTGTCATACTGAGTGAAATAAGTCAAACTGAGAAAGAGAAATGTCCTATGACATCCCCTACATGTGGAATTTAAAAAGATATAATACAAATGAACTTACAAAACAGAGACTCACAGATTTAGAGAATGAACTTATGGTTGCTGGGGGGAAGGGATACTTAGGGAGTTTGGTATGGATATGTACACACTGCTATATTTAAAATGGATAACCAACAATGACCTATTGTATCGCACATGGAACTCTGCTCAATCTTATATGGCAGCCTAGATGGAAAGGGAATTTGGAAGAGAATGGATATATTATGTATGGCTGAGTCCCTTTACTGTTCATCTGAAACTGTCACAACATTGTTAATCAGCTATACCCCACCCCAATATAAACTAAAGAGCTTTTTAAAAAATGGAAATTCTTTAAGGGTAGGAATAAAAAAAAAAAAAACCTCACTTTCAAGCAAATTCATTGTTACAAAATATGAGAGTATAAATGCTATTCTTAGCCAAATTTCCTCTGAAATTGTCCTATATTTTAAAATTTTATCAAATTTCAAATCATTCTGATAAATTTGTATGACATGTACATGTATTATTTTCCTTGGCTTTGAGTAGGACCTACCTCCCTCTTTTTCCTTCTAAGCAATATTTAACTCCCTTATGAAAAAGAGTTACAGTTCTAGATATTTGCCCCTCTAGGAATAGAATTGCATCCACCATTGGGATATTTGCATTTTACGCTTTTGATAATTTATTTACCACCCACTTTGTTTTTCCTCTTCTTAGTACAGCTGTGTTCCATCCACACCCAAATATGGCCTGAGTCCTGACCCACAGAGTACACTAACTTCATTACAGCTGTTGTCTGGCCAACTCTCTCCTCTTCCACCAGGCTCCACCCTTCTCAGGGATCGTGGGTCGTGCTAAAGCAGTGCAGAATAGCAAAGAGATACCTAGAAGCCTAGAGTCTCAGATTCTGATCTAATGAGACCAACTGATTGTGTATCTAATTTAAGTGAGTCACAACTGCGGGCCTTATAAAGTAACCAGGTTAAACTATCTGTCATCTAATATTTCACCTTCTAAATTCTATGGTTTTAATGCTATTTTCTGGTTCCACATAGGAGTGGGGAGAAATATAGAAATCTGAAAGATGGCTTTCTGAAAACAGACCATTAACAAGAGAATTATAATCTTATTATTCATTCATTGCTCAATATATGTTTATTGAACACCTACTGTCATTCAGGCTCTCTGCTGAGTAGGATCTGAGTGATAATTACGCTTACTTTTGTTTGTTCTCAAAGGGTTTTTATAGAGGTGAAATTCACATATCGTAAAATTAAGCAGTTTAGAGTGAATAGTTTAATGATGTTGTACAACCATTACCTCTTAGTTCTAAAATATGAAATCCAGGAGGTGGGAGGGGGGTTCAGGATGGGGAGCACATGTACACCCATGGATGATTCATGTCAATGTACAGCAAAAAACACTACAATATTGTAACATAATTAGCCTCCAATTAAAATAAATGAATAAATAAATAATAAAATATGAAACCTCCTCTCCCTACCTCTGCTGCTGCTGCTGGTGCTGCTGCTAAGTCGCTTCAGTTGTGTCCGACTCTGTGCGACCCCATAGATGGCAGCCCGCCAGGCTCCCCAGTCCCTGGGATTCTCCAGGCAAGAACACTACCTCTGTTAACCACTAATCTGATTTCTGTGTATATAAATTTTGGACATTTTGTATAAATTATGACCTTTTTCATCTAGTTTCTTTCACTTACCATAATACTTTTGAGGTTTATCCACATTATATAGCATGTATCACTCCTTTTTCTGACTGAATAATATTCTACTGTATATAGATACCACAATTTGTTTATTCATTCACTTATGATAGACATTTGGGCTGTTTCTCCTTTTGGCTATTGTGACTAGTACTGCTATTCATTGAACACACATGTACATCAAGCAGTTTTTAATATCTAGTAAATATGGCTCAAATATACAGTTTATGGTCAGGACTCCTACAAATACTTTTGGAAGCAGTTAACTGTTTTCCTGAACTGGATTCAGTCAAAGCCACTACAGTGTCATCTAATCTCTGATTTCTCTCATTTCTTTGTTCCTAGTTTTACTACACAATAAATTGAGAAAATATAGAGTATCTCCTAATCCTTGCTGTGTTCCTATAAATGTATAAGTATAAAACTAGAATCCAACAAATGTCCTTATAATCAATGCCACATATAGTCATATAAGCAAGGAGCCATTAACATCAGAAAAAGAAAAGACCGTGTTTTACAAAATGGTTCCAACTGATCAGTTACTGGGAAAGGGAACAGGATAAAAGTGCCAGGCTGTTGTTATTCAGATCAATTAGGACAGCAAAGTTGTACTCTATATGTATTTTTCTTCTTTAAATTACAACTTGTGGGAACCATTTATTTTCTTCACTATACAATAATTTAATAGGGACTGGGACTGGGTTTATTTTTTACTTTCACTTTTATTTTTCTGTCCAGAGGCCAAATCACAAAATCACTCAAACTAGTGGTATAATTTTTGGTTATAGCTTAATAAATACTTCATGTCCTTAACATTAACACACACTCAGTGTTCTCTTTCTTATTTCTTCATCAGTCTAGATTTTGGGTTCATATGGTTCACCAATTTTGAACTATTTATTTTTAATATCTTTCTATAAGGGCCGGCTTGGATTATGTATAGGCTGGAGCCTGATGGGCTGCTGTCTATGGGGTCGCACAGAGTCAGACATGACTAAAGCGACTTAGCAGCAGCAGCAGAATTGATATAAAGAAAATTTGCAGACTATATTAAGAAATTTTTGCCTTGATGAGTCCGACTCTTATTTTTCTAAAATAGAATTATTTCTAGTGTGGTATATTAACTGCTCTAGCCAGTGCTAATTTTCTCAGTTCGATAACAAATGCACACTCTCTTTACATGCACAAGATTCTGCAGCTGCCATTTATCCACTCAGTACAGAAAAAATAGTCAAGTTAGTTATTTGAATTGAGTTCTGTTAAAACTTTAGATCATATAGACAGAAACTGAATTCTATTTAATCTAGGTATTAAATAGAATCTGACTGGAGGTATGACTTAAGTTTATGGGAAATTACTGACCTACAACTTTGTGAGATACTTGTGCTCCTGAGAAGCTATAACATATTATTTCTTAATAATTGATCTATATTGAAAAATCATAGGCTTCCGTGGTGGCTCAGTGGTAAAGAATCAGCCTGCCAAGCAGAAAATGTGTGTTCAGTCCCTGGATCAGGAAGGTCCCCCGGAGAAGGAAATGGCAACCCACTCCAGTATTCTTGCCTGGCGAATCACATGGATAGAGGAGCCTGGTGGGCTACAGTCACGGGGTCGCAAAGAGTCGGACACAGCTTAGTGACTGAACAACAATTGCAAAGTTAAATTTTCACATTGAGTTTGTTTCCAAAGAAAGGTGCTAATATCTTAATAAAGTTTCCCATTTACATAACTCTTTACTTTCCAAACATTTTCTCACCTATTATTTTACTCATGCAGTTCTACTGTGTAATAATTATGACTGCTTTCATCTACACTTGTGAGTCAGATATCCTAAGGTCTTGGTCTCTAAGTATGGTCTGAGAACCCAGCAACATCATCAAATGAGTTTGTCAGAAATGCAGAGTCACCATCCTAGACCTACTGAATTACAATATTATTAAGAAATCCTGAGTGATTTGCCCTGGGTTTTTTGATATTAAATCTAGGACTCAGATATTCTACTAGTCTGCAGCTTAGAAGTTTATCATTTGATTATCCTAAGTTATAATGAATAAGCAACATGAGTATGAGAAAATGCTCTTCCAGTACAAATTTATCTGGCATTTCTATTGTGTGCCTGATATAAGTTGTCAGCTACATCAAATAATAAAACATTGTAGGATCCAGGAAACAAGGCCTGGCTGTAGACATATTTGATGGGTCTTAGGAGGACTATCTGGAGAAGGCAATGACTCCCCACTCCAGTACTCTTGCCTGGAAAATCCTATGGACGGAGAAGCCTGGTAGGCTGTAGTCCATGGGGTCACTCAGAGTTGGATATGACTGAGCGACTTCACTTTCACTTTTCACTTTCATGCATTGGAGGAGGAAATGGCAATCCACTCCAGTGATCTTGCCTGGAGAATCCCAGGGACGGGGTAGCCTGGTGGGCTGCTGTCTACGGGGTTGCACAGAGTCGGACACAACTGAAGTGACTTAGCAGCAGCAGCAGCAGGAGGACCATCTGTTTTCTTTGTCAGATTTTCACCATCAGTTTTATTAGCACTGAGAATGATATAACTTTGTTTTCTTTAACATAGTGATAAAAGTGACAGGAATTAGCATTAAACCAGAAGTTAAAAAGGGATAAAATGCATGCTAAGTTTAACAAACAGCTTTCAGTATACACTACTTATCAGCACTTTCCATGGACAGATTAATGCTTTTTATAAAGATGATGCTTGCTTTCCTTAGTATCTCATTGCCATGAGTAAAATATTAATAAAATCTATCTTTCTGAACAAAAATACTCTTCCCTCTGTCTTACCAAGTATTTTTATAAGATCTTAGATGTTTTTAAATTGCAAATATAAAAAGTGGTTATATATTAATATGATAATAAATGGTAGTTGGGTTTGCTGGGGTTTGTCTATTAACTGGGATAGAATAGAACCTTCTAAAATAGCTCCCAATTTCATGAATTTATAAATGTACACAAGCTAGTCAGTAGTGGAAGGAGTCACACAGAGTGGAAAGATGAAATGTTGGGGCAAACCTGGGGACCGTATAAACAAGACATCAAACTTTTGTAATGCTTTACACTTGCAGGGTGTTTTCTCTTGTTTGTTTTTTATGGTAATGAGATCTTTGAGTTCATAGTGAAAACAGGGGAGACAAAAGGGGCAGGAAAAGCCTGAGAGGTCAGATGCTTGAGTCCAGCCAAGGGATATGCTGCAAACTTGGAACAACCTTGGAATTCTGTCTAGGAGAGCTCTTTGGGATGATTGCCTGACTCTTAAGCGGTTTGAGCCAAGTTTGCACTCAGAGAGGAAAGGGCCGTCCTAGAGGCACAATCCTATAAGACTTTGATCTACCTGCTCAAGATGACTCTCAGCTGGCTTAGGACAGTGAAATTCCCTAAGAGAATATGTTTTGGTTTGTTTTAAAAGAAAAATGAATATTTTTATAGACCTTCCAGGTCTCTTTTTCTGTTTCCTCCTAGTTCACCCTAGAAGGCCTTTCTGAAAAAAAGAACTTTAAGTACAGGAATGGATTACAAGGGAGGTTGTGAGATCATCATGACTGAGATATTTAAAAATAAAATAGCACTAAGGGCTTGGGATGATTAGCTAGACAGTGTCTAAAGGCAGGACAATGGAAGAGAAATTTCTTTAGTATTTTAACTCAACAATTCACAGGCATATGCAAGATGTATGTAAAATTAGGCTTTAGTGTTGAGAGTTTTAAGCCTTTCAGAATTTTGCAAAAGTATGTTTGAGATTTTGTGCTTGAAATAGTAGTTTGGCTTGCAAGAGCTACAATGTAAGGATAGCAAATAAAACAATTATATTCATATATTCAAGGTGATGTTTAGGTATTATGTCTTTTTTGGTGTCTTTTTGTATGTGCTTCTGTGGTGCTCCATATACATTGTTGATTATAAATTATATTTATATCCAAAGCATAAACATCATATGATAAAGAAGGATGGAATGTTAATGAATCATCTCAATTATTAAATGAATTATTCCCAACTATTAAATGAGAAAAAATGTTTTAGCTTCTCTGTCATTAAAGTCTTTTCTTTTTGTTTCATGTCGTAGATGCTTTACCTATGAAGAGTGACTCCAGTTAAGTTTCTCTTAAATTACAAAGTATGCAAATTTAGTGGACTTTGGTCAAGGCTGTTATATACATTTTATAAATGATCTATTTTTGATACTAAATGCAGCTAATGGAAAATATTTTTAATATGTTTATAATACTTTTATAGCATTTGAAGAATGTCCTGAAATTTATTCACCTTGATTTTTAAATTAATTAAAACAGTAAATAACAATATACTATTAGTGATATTATCCTTTTTACTAAAATTAAGGTATTCAATTTTAAAAGAAACTTCTTAAAATATCTTAAATGTCACATCTGCCTAAGCTTTGTAATATGTGTTTGATGTATTGGAAGATGGTATGAATTTCAGCGACTAAAAAATTAAAATGAGTGATATGATTCCATTTTTAAATGAATAAGTAAATGTGGAGAATTCTGTTTGGGACTAATATATAAATAAATCAATTTATCGTTCTATGTACAACTATATAGCTATGTATACAGTATAAGGATTCTTAAAAATCAGTTTCAGTTTGCACGTGACATTTCAACCCTTAATATAGAAGAATAAACTTTATTTTTATAATACTAGAGTACGCATTTATTGAAAAAATTCATGTGCAAGTGGACCCATGTAGTTCAGACCCATGTTGTTGAAGGGTCAACTGTATATACACAGTATAAATAGATATATAATGTACATTTGTATGTATATCCATCCCCCTAAAGCCCACAGATATACACACACCATACATACGCTAAGGAAAAGGAACATTAATAAGACCATGAATCTTGGACTGTTCTTCATCATTGCCTCCTTTTTCTTTTTTCAAATATTTATGTATTTATTCTTTGACTGCAATGGGTCTTAGTAGCAGCATGTAGAATCTTCGTTGCGGTATGGGAGATCTTCCACTGTGGCGTGTTGGCGCTTCCTTACTTCCATCAGGCTTCTATCTAGTTGTGGCATGTGAGCTCAGCAGCTCCCCCACAGCATGTGGGATCTTAATTCCCCAACCAGGGATCGAGCCCACATTTCCTGTATTGGAAGGCTGATATTTTAACCACTGGACCACCAGGGAAGTCCCTATTCATTAATTTTAGAAATAAGCTGAGGGCTTCCTTGGTGGCTCAGTGGTAAGAATCTGCCTGCTAATGCAGGAGAGGTAGGTAAAGGGGTTGGATCCCTGCGCCGGGAAGATTACATGCCTCGGAGCTACTAAGCCCGTGCGTCACAACTGTTGAGTCTGTGCTCCAGAGCCTGGGAGCTGCAACTACTGAGCGCATGTGCCGCAGCTGCGGAAGCCCACACTGGGTCCAGAGCTCCTCAACAAGAGAAGCCACCGCAATAAGAAGCCTTTGCTCGGCAGCTAGAGAGCAGCCTCCCATTTGCCAAAATTAGAGAAAAGCCCCTGAAGCAACAGCCAAAAATAAATAAATGCATAAAATTAAAAATCACACCAAAAGGAAAAAGTAAAATAAACTGAGCAGAACTATGTAATCCAAGGAAGTATGTACTGAGCATAGATCTATGATAGGTTTGTACAAATGATGGGAATTCATATTGGATAAAGAAGCGTTTATTAAGGAAGGCTACCATGTTGGGTATGTCCAGCATTTGACTTGAAATCATAAAGTGATTGTTTCGTACTTCAAAAGAGGTTCCAATTAGTGAATGTTTCGGCTGAACTTTCTTAGCTTATGTGACATTACCCATTTCTCAGATGTACTTCTGGAAGTGGTTATTTTATAGGTTTAGCTTTTGTATTGATTTAGTTTTTATAAAATATTTTTACAACACAAAATGAAAGGGAGGTTTAGCATGTCATCATTTTTAAAAGAAACTGAGATACACAAAAAGTATCCATAATCCCCCCACTTAGGTTTCACCCCATCCCTATCTTCCTCTTCCCACCGTTTATTAGCAGTTCAAGCACACTATTCACAATCTGGTACTACAAATTCTTTTCAATTTTCCCTTTCATAGCTATTTTAATCAATCTGTTTATCTACACAGGTCGTACAAAATGGATCAGGGTAGCCGTATTAATCTGTAACATAGGTTTTCCCCTTATTTATATATCTGGATATATTTCCATATCATCATACATAGATTTCCTCACTTTCAATAACTGTTGCATTTCAGGGTAGGGGTATGTCATAATCTATGTATGTATTTTCCATTGACATGTCAATTTTAAAATATAGATGTTTTTCTTTTACACTACTGAACATACTATTTCAGGGACTATCATTTTGTTTTATGTGATGGTGTAACGTGTATGAAAGATATTTTTTTCATAGACTGGTTCTTGCTAAGGTCACCATAATCAGCATGGTGTTGGAGCCAATAGGAAATATCTTTTCTTTAGCACACTCTTGACCATCCTCTCTTGGAAGGATCAACTTTCCTTGGAAGCTTCTCTGCTTTTCTTCCTACCTCATATGTTGTTCCTTCTCAGTCTGCTTCACCACACTTCCTCAATGCAGCCTCCTCAGGCTTAGTCTAGGCACTCTTTCCTTTGCATGTTGTACTTTACCTCTAGACAACCTCGTCAGTAACCAAGGCTTTAATTACCGTGTATATAGAAATATATACATGTATACCATGTATACCTCCATATTTGTATCTCCACCCTTGACTCTCTGGATCCCAGAACCATGTATATTGCAACATGTTTATTACTTTTCAGATTACTTTTGCTTTATTTTTCTACTTCATACCTCTCTCCATGACCCTAGACCCATGAATCCTACTGCCACAAACCCATTTTGTCTAAAACCAAACTCATGATTCCTTCCATTATTGGGAGGATTACGGTCCTTCCCAGTAATTTCTATTTTATTGAATGCTACTGTCATCTACAAATTTGTACAATAGATATAGCTGCCCATATATAGTTAATCACTGTGCTTGCTTAGTTACTCAATTGTGTCCAACTCTTTGCGACCCCATGGACTGTAGCCCTCTAGGCTCCTCTCTCCATGGGGCTTCTCCGGGCAAGAATACTAGAGTGGGTTACCATGCACTCCTCCAGGGGATCTTTCCAAACCAGGGATCAAACTCAGGTCTCCTGCATTGTGGGAAGATTCTTTACCATCTGAGCCACCAGAGAAGCCCAATTCATCACCAACCATGGTTTTATCCCTAAATGTTCCTTCAATTCATCCAACTCTCCCTATCTCCACTGTCACCCAACTAATTTATGCTACCACCACCTCTTGTCATTGTAATATCTTCCTAATTAAGTTCTATCACCTACTCTTGCTCTACTCTAATCAAGTTTCCACCTATAACCAGACTGATTGCCTCATCACTTTCTGCCTTACGGCCACACCAGCCTTCTTTGAATACCTCCAATATTCTCCTACATTCCCTCCATCTACATAACATCTTTATTTATTTGAGACTCCAGGCAAGTCAGGCAAGTTTTCTGCTTCTAATAGAGCATTCTAGGGGTGAAAAGTGATGGTTTTTTGAATCATGATCTTCGTTTTTTGAATGTTGAGCTTTAAGCAAACTTTTTCACTCTCCTCTTTCACTTTCACCAAGAGGCTTTTTAGTTCCTCTTTACTTTCTGCCATAAGGGTGGTGTCATCTGCATATCTGAGGTTATTGATATTTCTCCCGGCAATCTTGATTCCAGCTTGTGTTTCTTCCAGTCCAGCATTTCTCATGATGTACTCTGCATATAAATTAAATAAGCAGGGTGACCATATACAGCCTTGACGTCCTCCTTTTCCTATTTGTTCCCACCAGTCTGTTGTTCCATGTCCAGTTCTAACTGTTGCTTCCTGACCTGCATACAGATTTCTCAAGAGGCAGGTCAGGTGGGTCAGAAGATCCCCTGGAGAAGGAAATGGCAATCCACTCCAGCACTCTTGCCTGGAAAATCCCATGATGGAGGATCCTGATAGGCTACAGTCCATGGGGTCGCAAAGAGTCGGACACAACTGAGCTACTTCACTTTCACTTTCAAGAGGCAGGTCAAAGTAAGTAAGTGAAGTTGCTCATGATCTTCCCAATCCAGGGTTCGAACTTGGGTCTCCTGCATTGCAGGCAGACGCTTTAACCTCTGAGCTACCAGGAAAGCCCCTAAGAGGCAGGTCAGGTGGTCTGTTATTCCCATCTCTTTCAGAATTTTCCACAGTTTATTGTGATCCACACAGTCAAAGGCTTTGGCATAGTCAATAAAGCAGAAATAGATGTTTTTCTGGAACTCTCTTGCTTTTTCCATGATCCAGCGGATGTTGGCAATTTGATCTCTGGTTCCTCTGCCTTTTCTGAAACCAGTTTGAACATCAAGAAGTTCACGGTTCATGTATTGCTGAAGCCTGGCTTGGAGAATTTTGAGCAGTACTTTACTAGCACGTGAGATGAGTGCAATTGTGCAGTAGTTTGAGCATTCTTTCGAATTGCCTTTCCTTAGGATTGGAATGAAAACTGACCTTTTCCAGTCCTGTGGCCACTGCTGAGTTTTCCAAATGTGCTGGTATATTGAGTGCAGCACTTTCACAGCATCATCTTTCAGGACTTGAAATAGCTCAACTGGATTTCCATCACCTCCACTAGCTCTGTTCGTAGTGATGCTTTCTAAGGCCCACTTGACTTCACATTCCAGGATGTCTGGCTCTAGATGAGTGATCACACCATCGTGATTATCTGGGTCGTGAAGATCTTTTTTGTACAGTTCTTCTGTGTATTCTTGCCACCTCTTCTTAATATCTTTTGCTTCTGTTAGGTCCAGACCATTTCTGTCCTTTATCGAGCCCATCTTTGCATGAAATGTTCCTTTGGTATCTCTAATTTTCTTGAAGAGATCTCTAGTCTTTCCCATTCTTTTGTTTTCCTCTATTTCTTTGTATTGATCGCTGAAGAAGGCTTTCTTATCTCTTTTTGCTATTCTTTGGAACTCTGCATTCAGATGCTTATATCTTTCCTTTTCTCCTTTGCTTTTCCCTTCTCTTCTTTTTACAGCTATTTGTAAGGTCTCCCCAGACAGCCATTTTGCAGAAATAGATGGGGAAACAGTGGAAACAGTGTCAGACTTTATATTTTTGGGGCTCCAAAATCACTTCAGATGGTGACTGCAGCCATGAAATTAAAAGATGCTTACTCCTTGGAAGAAAAGTTATGATGGATAGCATATTCAAAAGCAGAGACATTGCTTTGCTGACTAAGGTTCGTCTAGTCAAGGCTATGGTTTTTCCAGTAGTCATGTATAGATGTGAGAGTTGGACTGTGAAGAAGGCTGAGTGCCGAGGAATTGATGCTTTTGAACTGTGGTGTTGGAGAAGACTCTTGAGAGTTCCCTGGACTGCAAGGAGATCCAACCAGTCCATTCTGAAGGAGATCAGCCCTGGGATTTCTTTGGAAAGAATGATGCTAAAGCTGAAACTCTAGTACTTTGGCCACCTCATGCGAAGAGTTGACTCATTGGAAAAGACTTTGATGCTGGGAGGGATTGGGGGCAGGAGAAGAACGGGACGACAGAGGATGAGATGGCTGGATGGCATCACTGACTCGATGGATGTGAGTCTGAGTGAACTCCGGGAGTTGGTGATGGACAGGGAGGCCCGGTGTGCTGCGATTCATGGGGTCGCAGAGAGTTAGACACGACTGAGCGACTGAACTGAACTGACTGAGGGGTGAAAAGTGGGAGAAGACACACCAAAAAAAACAAAAACAAAAATAAATAGGAAAGGTAGTGATAATTATTCATTTCTATGCTGAGAATAATTTGAAACTGATATAAGAGAATGGGAAATAGAGAGAGAATGACTAACTGAATCCTCCTTACTGGGTGGACAGGGAAAACCTCTCTAAAGAGGCCTCTCTTGAGGCTGAGATTTGAAATAAAAAGGTAGCCAAGCACGCAGAGATCATGGGGAAGAGCACTTCAGGCAAAGGGAATAGAGACTGCAAAGGCTAATATGGGAATGAGCTTGGCTTGTTGGATCGACGTGGTAGGAGTGGATGTGGTGAAAATGAACAGGTTGAAGAAATTATTCTACATTCTGTTCTCTCTGTCTAGACCATTTTCCTTCTTTTTACCCAGTCACCTCCTATTGTCCCCTCTTTTCTCGAGTATACTCTACTCCTTCTTTGATCTTCCTTCCTCGGGAGACCTTTCTTCCCCTACAGCTGTGATCAAGTCCCCATGTGTGTGCATCATGTAAATTTCCTTTGTGACATGCATCACAGTTGTGGCTTACTAATAGTAACATGCTTCCCTGGTGGCTCAGAGGTTAAAGCATCTGCCTGCAATGCGGGAGACCTGGGTTCGATCCCTGGGTCGGGAAGATCCCCTGGAGAAGGAAATGGCACCCCACTCCAGCGTTTGTGCCTGGAGAATCCCATGGACGGAGGAGCCTGGAGGGCTACAGTCCACAGGGTCGCAAAGAGTCGGACATGACTGAGCGACTTCACTTTCACTTTCATCTCCTTGGTGATTTGATTAATTTATATGTCTCCTTCATGAATACTCGCTCCATGAGGGTCAGGCCTTGTCTGTTTTGCTCAATATGGTTTTCCTTGCTCCTGACATGGATGAGGCACTCAACAGTATTTGTTGAAATGAGATTGTTGGGTCAAAGAAATGTCCCTTTTAAATTTCAATAGATATTGCTAAGTTACTTTCCTCAAAATGCACACCGCTTGACATTTCCATTAATCTTACATGAAAGAACTCATTTCCCCTCATCTCCATCGGCCATGTATGTTAGCATATGTTAGCATAATTAAGCATTCCACTTAATTTCATTATTTTAATAAGTGACCATTGCATTTTTCTTCTCAAGCACCTACATTTGAGATAAATCTAATTATATTAAATTCAGGCCCACACTAAACTTTTCAGGTTTAAATTAATTTGGGGAGCAGGGTAGATGCCTTCCTCGAATATAACTCTTCAGCCTGTGTATCTCATACTTATATCTCATACTCTTATTTGGAAATTTCTGCACTTACAGAAGGAAATGGCAACCCACTCCAGTGTTCTTGCCTGGAGAATCCCAGAGACAGGGGGAGCCTGGTGGGCTGCCGTCTATGGGGTCGCACAGAGTCGGACACGACTGAAGCAACTTAGCAGCAGCAGCAGCAGCGCTTATATATTCTATTTTGGCAGTCATACTTTACACAGCCAGGAGAGATTGAGCACCAGTGAAAGACAGGTAGAGTCTAGGCCTCCCAATGAGAAAGAGATAACAAATTAAGAGGAGAATCAGAGTAAAAATGATTCAGAGTTAGAACAGAACAGAGTCTTGTAAGACACTGGAGACAGGGTAGGGTCTGATGGCGTAAAAGATCCTGGGTACTTGATGGGACCTTAAGAACATGGTAAAATCACTATTTCTTCAGTGGCCAGGTGTGCTTAGACTAGAGACATAAAATGAAATTAGAAAGAACCTCACTGGTGGGCCCTCCAATGCAAGTGACACGGGATCCATCCCTGTTTGGGGAAGTAAGATCCCACATGTCGAGCGGCAGCTAAGCCTGTGTGTGCAGCTATTGAGCCCGCACCATGATGAAGATCTTGTGTGCTGCAACTAAGACCTAATGAACCAAATAAATAAACATTTAAAAAAAATTAGGAAAAGTCAGATTTGTTTAAAAGTAAAGCAGTTGTTTAGTTGTTAAGTCATGTCTGACTCTTGCAACCCCATGGACTGTAGCCCACTAGGCTTCTCTGTCTGTGTGATTTCCCAGGCAAGAATACTGGAGTGGGTTGCCTGTTTCCCATCCAGGTCTGGCCCTGCTTAGCTTCTGAGATCAGATGAGATCCAACAGATTCAGGGTGATAAGGCCATAGACTGGGTTGCCATTTCCTTCTTCAGGAGATCTTTGTGACCCAGGGATCAACTCACATCTCCTGCATTGGCAGGCAGATCCTTTACCACTGAGCCACCAGGGAAGCCCAGTAAAGCAGAACAGGGCCTAAATCTGAAAAAAGACTTGGGCAAGATATATCCAAAACCAAGGATCACGGAGACTACTTTAGAGTTGGACCTCGATGTTTATGAAAGTGAAAGTGAAGTTGCTCAGTTGTGTCTGACTCTTTGTGACCCCATGGACTGTAGCCCACCAGGCTCCTCCATCCATGGGATTCTCCAGGCAAGAATACTGGAGTGGGTTGCCATTTCCTTCTCTAGGGGATCTTCTTGACCCAGGGATCGAACCCAGGTGTCCTGCATTGCAGGCATACACTTTAACCTCTGAGCCACCCTAAAAGGCCCTCACTCTTTTAGTACGGTGGTGCTCTTACAAAGAAACAGGGGACACGGGATCCATCCCTGTTTGGGGAAGTAAGATCCCACATGTCGAGGGGCAGCTAAGCCTGTGTGTGCAGCTATTGAGCCCGCACCACAGTGAAGATCTTGATGTGCTGCAATTAAGACCTAATGAGCCAAATAAATAAACATTAAAAAAAAAGATATTAGGAGAAGCCAGATTTGTTTAAAAGTAAAGCTGTTGTTGGTTAGTTGTTAAACAACAACTAAACTATCTTTAAAAAGGGCCCTGTGAGATGCTGAGGGAAGAGTTAACACCGTAACCCATAAGTGCAAGGCCTGGAGCCAAGGGTGATGACGGCAGGAAATGCCAGCAAAAGTAGTTGTCATTACTTGGCACTCGGGCATAAGGCACACATGATTGTGGGGGTCTACTTATGGCAGTAAGGAACTGTTAGCCAGAATCCAAGAATCTGGGCAGCAAACCCCTGGGTACAGCAGTAGTCCCCAAGTCTCGAGTGTGTGTGTGTTAGCTGCTCAGTCATGTCTGACTCCTTGTGACCCCATGGACTCTAGCCTGCCAGGCTCCTCTAACCATGGGATTCTCCAGGCAAGATTACTGGAGTGGATTGCCAGTTCCTTCTCCAGAGGATCTTCCCAACCCAGGGACTGAATAGAGGTCTCCCACATTGCAGGCAGATGCTTTACAATCTGAGCCACCAGGATGCTGCATAGTCACCGAGTCCCTAGAGCCCTAGCCCAATAATGGACTTAATATTCAGTTCCATTGGACTGGGGGCAGGGAAAGGAGTGAGAGGGCAGAGTGTTTGAATTAGCCTAGGGACTGAGACAAAGCTGAAAGGAATTATGCAGACAGTGAAGTGGAATCTAACAGTGGCAAAGCCCAGTGACTCATTCAGTTCAGTTCAGTCGCTCAGTCGTGTCTGACTCTTTGCGACCCCATGAATTGCAGCATGCCAGGCCTCCCTGTCCATCACCAACTCCCAGAGTTGACTCAAACTCATGCCCATCAAGTCAGTGATGCCATCCAGCCATCTCATCCTCTGTCGTCCCCTTCTCCTCCTGCCCCCAATCCCTCCCAGCGTCTTATCCAATGAGTCAGCCCTTTGCATCAGGTAGCCAAAGTATTGGAGTCTCAGCTTTAGCCTCAGTCCTTCCAATGAACACCCAGGACTGATCTCCTTTAGGATGGACTGGTTGGATCTCCTTGCAGTCCAAGGGACTCTCAAGAGCCTTCTCCAGCACCGCAGTTCAAAGGCATCAATTCTTCGGCTCTCAGCTTTCTTCACAGTCCAACTCTCACATCCATACATGACCACTGGAAAAACCATAGCCTTGACTAGACGGACCTTTGTTGGCAAAGTAATGTCTCTGCTTTTTAATAGGCTGTCTAGGTTGGTCTTAACTTTCCTTCCCAGGAGTAAGCATCTTTTAATTTCATTATGGACTGCCTATTGAGCCTAAATTACTTAGATGTTTTCTCTCTCCTCCACTTTCATTATGTCACTTTCATTATGTCCCATAGCAATATTATAACTAATTTCTGAGGACTTTGGATTAAGTAGCTTTCTGTGGGGACATATGAATGGGAAGAAACAATTTCTTTAGGAACATTGTGTCCTAAAATGCTGAAATGAGATGGAGCACTGAGGATTAGTCCATGTATTTCCCCTTTGGGAAGGATTTAACCCTCCATTTTCTAGTGCAGTGTCCAGGCTGGTTTTCAGTGCTTCATTTGATATGGATTTTTTTTCTTAGCAGAACATACCTCACTATTAAATAAGTCTCACTGCTAGGAAATCAGATAGGCTCCCTACATTTTCCCATTTTGTTTCACCTCATTATTTGTAACTCCTGATAGTAAATAATTCCTCTCCCAGTATGGCACACTGAAATAAGCACCAATGTGTTTTTACAAAGCTCTGTATGATTTTCTATTGTATTCCAGCCCAGTATTTTACCTTCAAGCTCTCCTGGTTCCAATTACTACCCCGGATTTGAGTCAGCACAGTGAACTTGAGCACACTCTGTCTGTTCCACCTGGATAGACATCTGTAAATGTAGCACCTTTAGAATAGGATAAAAGCCCTTTGAATATCTTTGGGGTTATTGATGCTATAAATGAAGAGAAAAGTCTGTATTTCATGAGATTGTTCTAGTGATCCTTTAAAGATGCTTGCAATAAAAATAACAAACCTGAACAATAGTCAATCACCAGTGGCTTGCTTCACTGTACTGCTTTTATTCATGAAGATAAATATAATCTTCCCTTCATATCTTCTATTTAAATGAAGCCAGGGTCATGTTCAGGGTATTTTGGTAGCAAAAAGAATATCTCACATATGACAACTAGATTTTAAAGGAAGAATTAAGAGGCAATATCTTCCTATGGGGGAAAAAAAAATTCCTACAAATGATAACTCATCATCAAGGCACAAAATCTGGTCGAATGCTGAACAATAGCTTGCTGCTGTCTAGGCAGTTTATTTGGCAATCCTATCACTACCTGCTGTGTGTGTTTGTGTCCAGATGGCCAAAATGCTGAGCAAATCCTGGAATCACAGGTGGTACTGAGATGCTGATTCTGCCTGGGTGATTATGGGTGGGCACCTACCTTCCCCAGCAGTTAGGCCTTCTTAAGTTAGCCCTGGCAAGCCATAGGATCATTGCCATCCATGTGTGGGTAGTGATTGACGATGTTGATTTAGGGGAGTCTTATATAGAAAACAAAGCAGCAAAAAAAAAAAAAAACAAGAAAACAAAGCAGCCGAATGAATGGATGTCTTCTTCCCCTGAATTGAGATGATGTTTCTTGAGGTGTGGTCTGAGGACCTCTTGAATTGGAATCATTTGGGTATCTGTTTTAACTGCTTAATGGGTCCCACCACTGGCTTATTCAGTAAATCTCTGGTGATAGAATTGAGGACTGTAAAATTTTTTAAACAAGATATATTTTAAAGTAAGCTCCCTGGGTGTGATTTTTCTGAGCCCTAAATTTGAGAACTATTGATTCAATATTAGTGAAATGATACTTAACATATGCAAACATATTGCTTTATGGAATTTAGAGCTCAAAGGCCCATCTTGTCCACTAGCACAGCCACATGCAGGCAGTAACTGAGTGGCTAACCACACAGCTTTCTCTAACCCCTGGTGGTCTTTTCCAAACAGGGAATTCCCTCAGTACTCACATGCATAGAATGCAACTTATAGCAACCATCCAATTGCAGTTTTCCAAGGCAGTTCCAATAGTTTGGACGTGCGTGCAGGCTCAGTCACTCAGTCGTGTCCCACTCTTTGCAACCCCATGGACTGTGGCCCACCAGGCTCCTCTGTCCATGGGACTTTTTAGGCAGAAATACTGGAGTAGATTGCCATTTCCTTTTCCAGGGGCTCTTCCTGACCCAGGGATCAAACTCAAGTCTCCTGCATCTCTTGCATTGGCAGGCAGATTCCCTACCACTGTTAACTGGGAAGTGTTAACAGTATGGACAGCTCCATACTATTTCATTCTTTTCAATAAATGTAGCCTATCTATATGAATTAATATTCTATAATTCTTCAGCAGAGAAAATATTTTTATATTAAATCATTTATTTGAGGAAAAAAGCCCTCATGTACCCCTGCACTTTCCACATCATTCAAGCAGTGCCAAGAACATTCTATATGCACTCTCCTCCAGATTGAGGTGATATACAGAGAGAGGAATTAGTGAAATCCGGCCTCTAAGCATTTAAGGAGACTTAAAAATTTTGTGACATAGGCAGTAGTCTGAAATTAAAGCACTTTTGAGTTTCATGAAACAGAATCAGAAAGAAGTGTTGTCTTTGTGGAGTGCTTTTAATTCTACAGACTTGATTTTGAAGATCAAGACCCAAATTTGAGAGAAAATATTCTATATAAAAGGCCAGAGTGGTGAAGAAGGCATCATGATGGCAAGACTAATCTCTTCACAGATAGAACAGGAACTTTATTTTTTCCTACTAGTGGTGAGAAAGAAGCTGAGTGAACATGACTAAGGTTTGCCATGGATTGTCTTTGAGAAAAGGCCTAAGGTCCTTGGCTAGGTTCTGAAGTATGGAGTGGGGGTGGTTGGCTAAAGAGAGGACCTCCGAATAAATCGAGCAAGCCTTGAATCTTGGATCAGAAGGACTACTGGAATACAGGCTGGGAGCTGGTAAACCTCACCGCAGAGTCCGCTGTGCCACATGAATGGCAGAATAAGTGTCAAAGTGGTTGAGCTGGAGGGTAATCAGCTGACGTAGTGATAGATCAATGACACAGAGTGACCTTGCTGTACCCAAAAGCCAGCATAGAAGGATCCCAGAGCCCTTTAGCCACTGAGGCCAATGAACAGATGTGTGAAATGAAGAACTCAAGAAAGGCCCACAGAGATAAGCACATCTTCATCCTCCATGCCAAGATATTACATATGCAATATGTGTCTTGAGGTTTCAGGTCACCTTCAAGGAGATGGAAATGGAATGCAAGAATCTCAAGATTGCCTGAATGTTTTCAGGCAAAAGACATGAAGTTTTAAACTGGAAGTCACTGAGTCAAGTAGTCAGTAAAACTTCAAATTCAATACACCTTTATGAGACTTCAAAAGAGGAAATTCACAAATCAATAAAAGAATATTTTGTTAGACCACATGTTCTGACTTTCTTTGGCATAGAAAGTGTGGTCACCCTATTTAGACTAGGCTGTGCTACCTCATGTCTTCCTAGAATTGGTCTCCAGGTATTCTAGGTTATGTAACTTTCAACTCTCCAACGGATTTAAGAGCCACATATCATCTATCCTCTCTCTTACACCTTCTACATCTCTGAAGATAGAAAAGGATGGAATGAATGGATGAATTAATGAATGGTCTACTCAAATATCTATGGAATCCAAATTCCAATAAATTCCCTGCTGAGGATGCACAATAATATATAAAGCAAGAAGAAAAATATACCTGGGACATTTTTTCCATAAAAACTTAATACCCTTAATATGGGTATTTATATAACACATCAGAACACCTGAACAGAAATCAGTTGAGTTCAGTTCAGTCACTCAATCATGTCTGACTCTTTGTGACCCCATGAACTGCAGCACGCCAGGCCTCCCTGTCCATCACCAACTCCCGGAGTTCACCCAAACTCACATCCATCAAGTCAGTGATGCCATCCAGCCATCTCATCCTCTGTTGTCCCCTTCTCCTCCTACCCCCAATCCCTCCCAGCATCAGGGCCTTTTCAAATGAGTCAGTTTTTCAGATCAGGTGTCCAAAGTATTGGAGTTTCAGCTTCAACATCAGTCCTTCCAATGAACACCCAGGACTGATCTCTTTTAGAATGGACTGATTGGATCTCCTTTGCAGTCCAAGGGACTCTCAAGAGTCTTCTCCAACACCACAGTTCAAAAGCGTCAAGTCTTCAGCACTCAGCTTTCTTTATAGTCCAACTCTCACATCCATACATGACCACTGGAAAAACCATAGCCTTGACTAGACGGACCTTTGTTGGCAAAGTAATGTCTCTGCTTTTGAATATGCTGTCTAGATTGGTCATAACTTTTCTTCCAAGGAGTAAGCGTCTTTTAATTTTATGGCTGCAGTCACCATCTGCAGTGATTTTGGAGCCCCCCAAAATAAGGTCAGCCACTGTTTCCATTGTTTGCCCATCTATTTGCCCATGAAGTGATGGGACCGGATGCCATGATCTTAGTTTTCTGAATGTTGAGCTTTAAGCCAACTTTTTCACTCTCCACTTTCACTTTCATCAAGAAGCTTTTTAGTTCCTCTTCACTTTTTGCCATAAGGGTGGTGTCATCTGCATATCTGAGGTTATTGATATTTCTCCCGGCAATCTTGATTTCAGCTTGTGCTTCTTCCAGCCCAGCGTTTCTTATGATGGACTCTGCATATAAGTTAAATAAGCAGAGTGACAATATACAGCCTTGATGTACTACTTTTCCTATTTGGAACCAGTCTGTTGATCCATGTCCAGTTCTAACTGTTGCTTCCTGACCTGCATACAGGTTTCTCAAGAGGCAGGTCAGGTGGTCTGATATTCCCACCTCTTTCAGAATTTTCCACAGGTTATTGTGATCCACACAGTCCAAGGCTTTGGCATAGTCAATGAAGCAGAAATAGATGTTTTTCTGGAACTCTTTTGCCTTTTCAATGATCCAGCGGATGTTGGCAATTTGATCTCTGGTTCCTCTGCTTTTTCTAAAACCAGCTTGAACATCTGGAATTTCACGGTTCTTGACCTCTGATTTACTTGGAAGAGTTTTTTCATTAGCATCTGTATCATGGATTCTTTTATTAGGCTCCTTAAAGTGTAGTTCAGTTCCCTCAAAATCTTATGGGTCCTTCCTTCATGTATTTTGGTGAAGTTCCTCTAAGTCAAAGGGAATTTGGGTGGCATCATTCAGAGACACTCAAAATTATCTCGAGTCCTCACCATGAGTCGGTGGCTTTCTATTTCTTGGGATTCCCCTGTTGGTTCTATGTTCCTTTCACTGCTCAACACCACAGCCCTTACTTAGATTAGAGGTGCTGTGTGACTGCATGATTGAGGGCTGAGGGAGGCAACACATGTGCAAATTTCATGATCCCAACTCCTCATTTTGCCTTTTAGGAGTCCAAACTGAGATGGCTAAGTTCAAACTATATAAGAGTGAAGGCACAGAGACAAACAGATGAAGATTAAAATGTCAGCTTTATAACCAAATGTCAGTTTTATTACTGATGTGCAACTCCACTTTAGATCTACAGCCAAAGCGATTTCCCACAACCCACATTCCGTAGAGGTTGAACTTTCCCCCTGCAGAAACCTGCCTGCTAAGCTTATCACATCATGGAGACAAACCAGAATGCAAGAGTCACATGGCCAGGCCGGCTTCTCTAGAAATCCCAGAAGGAATAAACCTAGCACAGCCAAAAGTCACCAATGAGACAAGTCATTTCTTCCAGAGGTAGAGTAAGTGAGGAGGTGGGGAGAGACTGAAAGTCCCTCTTCCACTCATCTCTTAATGGAGTTCGTGAGAACAGGGGAATGCGTGCTTTCCCTTATTAGGTACCTGGACCTGTTCCCTCCCCCACAGTGTAGGGGAGGAAGCCCAGAGCATTTGGAAATTCCCAACATTCACACCTCGCATTGCAAGGAGGTGGCTGGTAGCCTGCAGTGACTTGCCAGACTTCCTGAATTAGACATACATGTAAGTACCCCACCCACCTCTGCACCTTTTTTATACTGCTTCAAAAATACCATCATAGTTACCAAACAAAACCCATGCACATAAATGAGATAGAAAGATAAGGATATATACAACTTGGAATTTAGGCTTATGATCTTTAACTATGACCTAGTAATTCCACAATTTTTCCCTGAGACATTTCATTTGAAGGACTATCTGTCATTGTCCAGTACAAATGAAGCAGGAATAAGTATCGTATATTTTCTATATAGACATATGAATATGTGGGTGTGAATGTGAGTAATTGCCTGTTCATGGTAGAATATGTGATGTCTAAGCCTTCCTAACATAAATATTTCATTGGTTTCTGTTAGAGGTTTTGAAATGGAAGGTTTGGACCCTTGTGTGTTGCCACTGAACTCCCACTCACAGCTAATTTGCACATTAAACATGTATGCATGCTTCTTTATAGCTCTATAATTGTCACATTTACATAATATATGTGCTCAATAGACAAAGAGCTTATTTTCCTTTTAAATTAAAATTTCAAAACTACAAATCCATCTTTGGAGGCAAAAATTCTGATAAAAGGATGCAATGATACTCATTAATACCAGGCCATGAAAGCCTGTTGTAATTAAGGTGAGCAGGGGGTTCTGGTGGTGGGCACAAGAAACTGTGATGGACTTTACAAGTCACAGCTCTACCAACCACGGTGCTGCCTGACAAGCTGCCAGACCCTATTCTGGGTCTCCAGTAGTTCCCCAACACTCCAGGAATGTTGTGCACATTAATTTCTAAGAAACATTTTTTTAACGATCATATAAGGAGCAAAACAGAAGGTCTCTTAAGCATCCCATTGTATTCTATGTTGAATAAATACTAATACATATTGAGTATTTTTCTAAGCACTTGACACACATTAGCTCATCCAGTCCTCCTCGAAAACTTGTAAGTGAGAAACTCCTATTAGCCCTGTTTAGAGAGGGGAAATTGAGGCAGAGAGGTCTAAAGTCAACCAGATAAACTCAAACCCAGTCAACAATGGTGTGAAAGCCCATGCACGCAGTCACTTCGCTTTGCTCCCTCTGGCCTGAGCACATGGAACCTGATAGTGTTCTGGTCCCAGCCATCATGCTATTCACCTAACTAAAGCAAATTACTTCATCTTGCTAGACGTTAAAGCCACCTTCCTAAATAGATGATTGATTTATAGCTATTCTTTATTAGACATTCTAGTTTGTTGGGTTTCCCCAGTGGCTCAGCTATAAAGAATCCGCCTGCACCGCAGGAGACACAGAAAACTGGGGTCCATCCCCACCTCGGGAAGATCCCCTGGAGGAGGAAATGGCAACCTACTCCAGTATTCTTGCCTGGAAGATCCTGTGGATGGGGGAGCCTGACAGGCTATAGTCCATGGGGTCGAAAAGAATCGGGCACAACTGAGCAAATGAGCACACAGTGGTAGAGTGAGAACAAGTGACTTACGAGCTTTTCAAAGTTTTTATCCTGATTTAGTAGAGAACTTTAAATATCTGTGAGTCTTGTAGAGTATTTCAAGATAAACGTAACGATTGTAGAAAAATTGTCTTTTTATGCTATTCTAATTGTAGCAAATAATATTTTAGGCAAACTGAATGAGTTGATCAATGTAACATGAAAAGGCTTTGATAGAGTAAGTTTCCAAACTTGAAGCTCTAAGTCCCTCAGGCTATTATTTAGCTTTGTGAATTGCTTCCTTCATGTTCTATCGGATGCCTTCTTCTTAGTCTAGCTCCTGAAATGAATCCATCTACTCAGTTGTTTCCTGTGTCCAGACCTTAAAGTCTAGCCACCGTTATTAACACTAATTGGTAGGCTCAGCAGAGAGGCTGAGGGCTGAATGAGCACCAGGAACAAAAGTAGGTTCTCTCCTTAGAACTGTGTGAACGAAAAGGGTGGGAAAGGTCAGCCTGCCTGCTGCCTGCCCTGAATCCACTGTGGAAGAAAGGACTTCATCTGGCGTACCTCCCAGCAAACCCAATTTAAAAGAAATCTCCCAAGGCAGACATATCTCTTTGGATTTTATCAGATCATATAGATCCTAGTTATAGAGAAACACACAAAACAGAAACTAATCTGTTCTACACCTCTGGGTCCAAACGAAACTACGTTAAGACAATGGCTTAATGTGCTATGACTGTCGCTTGTGGAGCTCTGGGTCCTTTGCTCTGGGTCCTGAACCCTTTGCTCTGCTTGCAGCTTCCATTGTTGTTGAACTCAGCCAGTGATTCACTCCAGGATCCTAGGTAGGGCTGGCGGTCATGGTTCTATGGCTTTCTGTACCCATGGTGTCAAAGGACAGGAAGGGCAGGAGCAGGAGGACTCTCCAGATTCAATTAAACAGAGGAGAGACTCTCAGCAGCTTCTATGGGAAAAACGTACACAACTTTCCTTTCACTGTAGCAGTGAACTGTGATGAATAGGTTTTTATTAAAGTACAGAGATGGCAGAAATTTCTCTGGGGATTTCTGCTCAGATTTTTGGCTAATAGGAATGCATGATGTGAATTTAGGTAGAAGTAGAAAAGTAAATACTTAATGAATTCCAAGATGATGCCTTTAACTGGTCATCACTAATTTCAAAATCTGGATAATCTGATTTCTGAAAAATTTCAAATGAAAATTACAAGTAGTTTTTTCCTCTGCCCAGAAGAGACCTAGGTGGTAAGAAGCTGTATAATAATATATAGGCCTTGGCACAATGACCTGATGGAATGATGTAATGGAATACAGGGTTATTCAACTCAACTGTAATGTTGAAGGACATGGTAAACGCTTTGAAAACACATCTCTTGTCAATGATCAAAAACTCTCCAGTTTGTGATTGTTTTAGTCTTTGTTATTTAAATCAATTTCATCAAACACTTGCAACAAAAGTGTTTCAAAAGCTCTTTAGGTGTCATGTCAAAGCAAACTTGGATAGCACCATAAACTCAATGAACATTCATGACCACTTTTGATAATGAAAATGGAATTCTTCAGGGTTAAAGATATAAATATCTAAAGAGTTGCCAATTTTATTTTCCTAAACCTAGACTCTAATTTTCCAAGTCTAGATTCTCCTTTTTCTTTGTAATTGGTCTGGCTCATCTGTCTTGATGCTTGGCTGAAATTTATCAGCCCCTTCCCCATACAGATTTCCTCCATTCCTACAATCATGGAGAAGCTCAAGGAAGAGTTGTGCCTTGGTTTATAGCTTCTCATGCTCTGACATGTTGACTCACTGCTTCTGCTCAACTAGAAAGAGTCAGGCAAACGAAGATCTGTGTGAATGTTACAACTTAGAGATTCTTCTAAAATGTATTTTATTTTTGTACCATGTTGTATAGAATCACTGTATGTCACTGGTTATCTTTTAATTGACTTGTACTGATGTCTGCAAACTGTGACATAATTACAGTACAAGGAATACACTTCTTCAGCTGCTCTTTAGTTCCTGGATAAAAAAAAGCACAAAGGAATTTTCTGGAAGTATTGGCAGATAAGCAGTTACACTAGTATTTATTCCTTTAAAACTATTTTTTTATGTAAGAATTTCATAGCCAGTCACAGACATTGCCAGAATCTTTGTTTGGCAAACTGACACTAGAACCCTAATAAATTAATTTAATGAAAAGGAGACGTGCTTCTAAAGCACATGTGTGGTGAGAGTAACGTCCTAAGGAACTGTTGATTGTAGCAGATGAGCTTCACCTGTCAAAATGATAAACTCTAGAAAGCTTTTATTCCTCCTGAAGCTCACAACAATTTGGCTTTCAGACATATAGTGGAGAGTGTAGTCACCAAAGGCACAGAAATGAATGTTAACCCTGCAAGTGCTGGTACATTATTCGAGGTATACCAGCAGTGCCTTTCTTTTTGAGGGGAAAGAAACAGCTTGAACCACACCTTTGCTCTATCATTTTGGTTGGAACTCATGTTTCTAAGGTTCTGATATAGCCATAGTGAAGTCGGGAGTCTTGGCCCACTATGATACTGCTGGCTGGGACAAACAGAAAAAGAAGACAAAGGAGCAAGAATCCTAGCTGTCTGACTGCATTCTCGCTGTGGTTAAGTCCTACTGACGCTTCATCCTTTCTCTACATGAGCATTTCAAGAATAACAGCAAAGTAGACAGATGACTGTGAGGGCCTCGAAGTAAGGCTTGTTCCTCACTGCTGAGGCTTTCTACCCTGCTGCCTTGCTGAGGCCTGACTCAACCATTCGGCCCGCCTCAGGCCCCCAGAGTGCATTCACAGGGGCTGATTCCCGGTCACTGCAGTCAGTAGGCTAACTAGGAGGCTGTTCAGAATGCGTGACCCTGAGTACCAGAAGGACCTTAAAAATCTAAACCAGTGCTGGTCAGAAGAAATATAATGGGAGCCTCATGCATAATTTATAATTTTCTAGATATCATATTAAAAAGGTAAAAACAAACAGGTAAAATGAATTTTAATACTAGATTTTACTTAACATACCCAAGATCCTCTATAGACCTTATTCAAATTCACTAGTTTTTTTACTATTGAAGTTTTTCTGGTATAAGATTCAGTCCAGAGTCTCCTTTCATTTGAAATAGCTCCATAATCTTTGGCTTTCCTGACCTTGACATTTCTGAGGAGTCCTGCCCAGTTATTTTGCAAGCATCCCTTTATTTGGGTTTGTGTGATATTTCCCCATGATTAGATTTATGCTGTGTATTCGGGACCCAGTACTACAGAAGGGCTGTGGTGTCCTCGGCACAACCTATCAGAGGCATCCAATGTTGATTTGCCTCATTATTGGTGATTTTAACTTTTTAAAAATTGAGATGAGCTTGACATATAACATTATATTAGTTTCAGGTATACAACATCTATTGCCGCAGATACTTATAATTTTTTCCCCTCAACATGTGGCTTGTGGGCTCTCAGGTCCCCAGCCAGGGACTGAACCTGCGCCATGGCAGTGAAAGCCCAGAATCCTAAGAATAAGGATTATTCTAAGCCACCAAGGAACTCCCTATAATTTTTTTTTCTTGTGATGAGAACTTTGAACATCTACTCTCTTAGCAATTTTCAAATATACAATACAGTATTATTATCTGTAGTCACCGTGCTGTACATTATATCCCTAGGACTTACAACTGGAAGTTTGCACCTTTTCATCCCTTTTACCCATTTCGCCTACTCCCATCTTCTGCCTTGATAAATTTAACTTTAATTATTTGAATTCAGGTGGTGTCTTTCAGGTTTCTTCACTGTAAAATTATTTCTATTTACTAAATTACTAACTGATGGCAAGAACTTTGAGACTATGTAAGCATAAGATTTATCATAGTTTTGTTCTCTAATTTTTATCATTCATTGATGATTCTTGCCTGAAACAATTATTACTGCAGTGTTTGCCAAATGGTGATTTTCTATTTTCACCCTCCTTCTACATTTATTAGTTGGAATTCTGCGTGTGGTTCAGGAGAAGTCTCTTCCTCATTTGTTTATTTGTATTAGTATGCACTAGAATTCTTATTTTCAATGGGCTATAATTTATTGCTGGGGCTTCCCAGGTGGCACTAGTAGTAAAGAACCCACCTGCTGATACAGAAGACATGAGAGACACCAGTGTGATCCCTCCATCGGGAATGCCAACCCACTTCAGTATTTTTGCCTGGAGAATCCCATGGTCAGAGGAGCCTGGCAGGCTACAGTTCATGCGGTCGCAAAGAGTTAGACATGAGTGAAGTGACTGAGCATAACTCATTGCTAAGGTTATTTATTTTGTTGCTCAAATTAACACAGATTGGCCATTTGGAACCTCTTAACGTTTGTCCGTGTGTCCCTTCAAGATGTGCACATCCCTTTCTGGAGTCCTTCCTTTTCTTTTGGGACTACAAGATAACCCAGGTTCATCTTGTACTTTCCTTGTCCAGACATCAGCCACTGATAAGGAACCTTGCTTCCTTTTAGTGGAGAATGGTATTTAGACAATAACATCTGAACATTCAGTCAGTCAGTTCAGTTACTCAGTTGTGTCCGACTCTTTGCAACCCCATGAATTGCAGCACGCCAGGCCTCCCTGTCCATCAACAACTCGCAGAGTTCACTCAGACTCGCATCCATCGAGTCAGTGATGCCATCCAGCCATCTCATCCTTGGTCATCCCCTTCTCCTCCTGCCCCCAATCCCTCCCAGCATCAGAGTCTTTTCCAACGAGTCAACTCTTCTCATGAGGTGGCCAAAGTATTGGAGTTTCAGCTTTAGCATCATTCCCTCCAAAGAAATCCCAGGGCTGATCTCCTTTAGAACAGACTGGTTGGATCTCCTTGCAGTCCAAGGGACTCTCAAGAGTCTTCTCCAACACCACAGTTCAAAAGCATCAGTTCTTCGGCACTCAGCTTTCTTCATAGTCCAACTCTCACATCCATACATGACCACTGGAAAAACCAAAGCCTTGACTAGATGGACCTTTGTTGGCAAAGTAATGTCTCTGCTTTTGAATATGCTATCTAGGTTTGTCATAACTTTTCTTCCAAGGAGTAAGCGTCTTTTAATTTCATGGCTGCAGTCACCATCTGCAGTGATTTTGGAGCCCCCAAAATAAAGTCTGACACTGTTTCCACTGTTTCCCCATCTATTTCTCATGAAGTGATGGGACAGACCAGATGCCATGATCTTCGTTTTCTGAATGTTGATCTTCAAGCCAACTTTTTCACTTTCCACTTTCACTTTCATCAAGAGGCTTTTTAGTTCCTCTTCACTTTCTGCCATAAGGGTGGTGTTATCTGCATATCTGAGGTGATTGATATTTCTCCTGGCAATCTTGATTCCAGCTTGTGCTTCTTCCAGCCCAGCGTTTCTCATGATGGACTCTGCATATAAGTTAAATAAGCAGGGTGACAGTATACAGTGTTGATGTATTCCTTTTCCTATTTGGAACCAGTCTGCTGTTCCATGTGCAGTTCTAATTGTTGCTTCCTGACCTGCATGTAGGTTTCTGAAGAGGCAGGTCAGGTGGTCTGGTATTCCCATCTCTTTCAGAATTTTCCACAGTTTCTTGTGATCCACACAGTCCAAGGCTTTGGCATAGTCAATAAAGCAGAAATAGATGTTTTTCTGGAACTCTCTTGCTTTTTCCATGATCCAGCGGATCTGAACATTAGATGTTATCCAATCTAGCATTAGATGTTTGTTCTTTGCTATGAGGTATTACTGTTCCCATGCCTCTCTATGAACAGAGCTAGGCTATATATATGTGTTTCTGTACATACACGCATACACACACACATGCACACATATGTATATTTCATCTATATTTCTCTCTGTATATCTATATAAGTAGAAAACCATTAATTCACAACATTATCTCCAATTCCAATCCAAAACAGCATAGAGTTCACTCATTTTTCTCCTTTTCAGTGAGACACCTGGCCCCAATTACTCCTTTCATCAATTCCTCTGAATGTAACCAATTTCCCATAAGTTATCACCACCCATCCTTATATGGATGCTGACCTTAGCATGTTTGGGCTGTCAGTGTTGTTCTGTGACCAGGCTGCCTTCCTCATCCTGCCTAGATTCTGACACTATATGCCAGCACACCAACCCTTTGCCCTTTTCCTGAGGCCACATTTGCATGGAGGCAAGTAAATACCTAAACATGACCAGGGTTCGGTTAGCAGGAAAAACCAGGAAAGTGGATTTTGTTTAGGCAGCCAACACTGTTACAGCACCTATTCCCATCTTGGTATTAGTAACCTAATTTTCCTTGGGGATACCAAACACTTTCTCAACTATCCTTGTGATTTAAATGGGACAAGATCCACCCTTGGCTCCAGTGAGAGGTTAACCACAAGACAAGCACTTCAGCAATGTGGTTGGTTCAAGCATGGGCACATGACCTAAGTCAGGTCATAGAGAGCCTTGCCTAAACATTCTGAAAGTATTATATAGAAATAGAATCTCTTTCTACTGATGTTGCCAAGTCTTGAACTACCAATAGTCATCTTTCCACCACATCTGAAAAATGAAGTCAACATAAAGAAAAACAGATTTATGACTTGGAGAGAGATGAAGATTCCATATATCATTGTTTAAGCATCTTGATCAAGCCATGCCTGAAGCTATAACTTCTAGGTTTATCTGCTATATGAGCCAATAAATTCTACTTTTTGCTTAAGCCTATTTGATATGGGTTTCTATCACTTGCAACCAAAAGTGTTCTCACTAAAACAGCTGGAGCTTAGATAGTTTTATATTCTCCCAACAGCTGGGGAAGGATTAACTACCATAATTCTTAGCCTAATATAGTGGGATGAAGTAAAAACAAAAACTTTGGACTTTAAGTGAAAACTCTGTGGAAAAATTGGAGGGTCAACGATGGTTTAAAAATTTTCTATGGATCCTAATACATTTTTAAATTTTATGCCAGACTTACTTAACCAGTCTTTTTCCTTTCCACATGTAAAAAATTTTGACGATACTAAAACTTTCAAATTTCAGATCAGGCAAGGAATTACAAGCATGTATTTTAAAGCAGCTTCAGTTCCTCAGGAGAACAGCTAAGTTTATTCCTTATCTTCTTTTCCTATACTGGATTTCTAGTCATCCTCTAACTGCAGCCAATAACGAGCGCTGTTATTAGACTCTCGAACATACGGCATGTATCACTTTAAAAAGCAAACTCGTACAAGGAGGCTCAGAAGGCTGCATCTGGGCATCTCCAGAGAGTGGTTCCAAAGGGAAGCCGGAAGCCTAAAATGAACAAATGGTTGTTTTGGTCCAAAGACAATGATTTGGTTTTCTGTGTTTATTTTAGTCATCCATTCAGCACTGGGACAGAGGTCACTGTTCCAGTCAGGCAACATAGCATCTTGCCTGGGATTTGCAGAGAAAAGCCAGACAAGGAGGAGCAGAGTCGGCAGGACTCCGCCAGCGGCCATGACGGGAGAAGTGAGCCGCTTTCCCCACAGCTGTGCGTCTCATGTTGTCTGTAAACCTCAAGCTTGGCATCGGGAAAGCTTTCTTTAAGAAGACAGACTGCTCTTTTCCTTTGTCTCGCCCATGTTTCCTGGCCCATGTCTGCATCAGTTTTGCCCTCAGCTTGAGATGGTGGTGGCGCGACCGTGCCATGTGGTGGAATCACTCGGTCACCACCAAACTGTCATTCAGTTCCTGGCGGAAAAGACTTCACAGCCATAATCCTGTAATCTTTTCCTCCAACAAGGACTCCATTTCACTTAAAGAGGTTGAAATGAATGGCTTTTGTCATTTGGAATTTGACCACATCTGGATGAATTTTTAGTTTGAAAAAAAAATCAGGCCATAAAAAAGTCAACGATATTCCTGTTTTGAGGACAAATGTGATTTCATCATATCAAACACATGTTAGAAAGCTTGGCTCACTCTTATTTTTCCATCCTGCTGAAGGTGGCAAAGATAGCTGAGCTACTTCGTACTCTGCTTCATGCTGATCAGATAAGGCAGGTGATACAGACTCAGGGCTAGTTCTGGCTTCAAGGCATTTTAAAGATCCAACAGAAAGAAAGCAAATAAAGCTATAAAAGATCAGTTCAGTTCAGTCGCTCAGTCGTGTCCGACTCTTTGCAACCCCATGAATCGCAGCACGCCAGGCCTCCCTGTTCATCACCATCTCCTGGAGTTCACTCAGACTCACGTACATTGAGTCAGTGATGCCATCCAGCCATCTCATCCTCTGTCGTCCCCTTCTCCTGCCCCCAGTCCCTCCCAGCATCAGAGTCTTTTCCAATGAGTCAACTCTTCGCATCAGGTGGCCAAAGTACTGGAGTTTCAGCTTTAGCATTATTCTTTCCAAAGAAATCCCAGGGTTGATCTCCTTCAGAATGGACTGGTTGGATCTCCTTGCAGTCCAAGGGACTCTCAAGAGTCTTCTCCAACACCACAGTTCAAAAGTATCAATTCTTCAGTGCTCAGCTTTCTTCACAGTCCAACTCTCACATCCGTACATGACCACAGGAAAAACCATAGCCTTGACTAGGCGGACCTTAGTGGGCAAAGTGATGTCTCTGCTTTTGAACATGCTGTCTAGGTTGGTCATAACTTTTCTTCCAAGGAGTAAGTGCCTTTCAATTTCATGGCTGCAATCACTGGCAGTTTATTTTTAATTATCATAAGTAGGATGACTTTAACAAATTTAGACCTTTTTTAAAAGACAACCTCTCCAGACTTTCCCTTCAGAGACTACAAACCCAAAATCCAAACCCAGGGAAATTTACCCTGAGCCCCCCAGGTAAAGGAGAAAGCTCACGACTGAAATTTTTACTCAAATTTCACAGTTCTAGAGTGATATGTCTAAGGAACAAATGGGCTTCATGCCCCAGTGAGATCTTTGGTAGATAGAAAATATTCCCTGGTGGCTCAATCAGTAAAGAATCTGCCTATAATGCAGGAGATCCAGGTATGATCCCTCAGGCAGGAAGATCCACTGGATGAGGAAATGGCAACCCACTCCTGTACTCTTGCCTGGAGAATTCCATGTTCATGGGGTCCCAAAGAGTCAGACAAGACTGAGCAACTAACACTTTCACTTTACTTTCACTTTTTCTCCATTAGTGTTTCTATAATCATTCACCAAATCTAATCAAGTTTACTTCCTATATGATTGTCATATTTATTTGCTCCTCTTCATTCCCACTTGTTCAAGGCCCTATCATTTCTCAACTGAGTAACTGAGTTTCTGTTTCTGTTTTGTTTCTGTTAAGACACTGAGAAAGTGCCTTAACTAATTTCCTTGCCCCAATCTTCCATCCTGCCATGAGAGAGATCTTTCTATTCCATGTTCTAAAGTGTCCTTCCTTTGCTTAAAATTTATTTTTTATGTATTTTTGTAGTAGATTTACAATGTTGCGTTATTTACAAAGTGATTCAGTTATACATCTATATACATTCTTTTTCACATTTTTTCCATTATGTTTATCACAGGATATTGAGCAGAGTTCCCTGTGCTATACAGTAGGACCTTGTTTTTTTTATCTGTTTTATATATAGTAGTTCAGTTCAGTTCAGTCGCTCAGTTGTGTCTGACTCTTTGCGACCCCATGAATTGCAGCACGCCAGGCCTCCCTGTCCATCAACAGCTCCCAGAGTTCACTCAAACTCATGTCCATCGAGTCAGTAATGCCATCCAGCCATCTCATCCTCTGTCGTCCCCTTCTCCTCCTGCCCCCAATCCTCCCCCCCCCCCCCGCCCCCAGAATCAGAGTCTTTTCCAATTGAATATGCTATCTAGGTTGGTCATAACTTTCCTTCCAAAGAGTAAGTGTCTTTTAATTTCATGGCTGCAGTCACCATCTGCAGTGATTTTGGAGCCCCCAAAAATAAAGTCTGACACTCTTTCCCCATCTATTTCCCATGAAATGGTGGGACCAGATGCCATGATCTTCATTTGCTGAATGTTGAGCTTTAAGCCAACTTTTTCACTCTCCTCTTTCACTTTCATCAAGAGGCTTTTTAGTTCCTCTTCACTTTCTGCCATAAGGGTGGTGTCATCTGCATATCTGAGGTTATTGATATTTCTCCCGGCAATCTTGATTCCAGCTTGTGCTTCTTCCAGCCCAGCATTTCTCATGATGTACTCTGCATAGAAGTTAAATAAGCAGGGTGACAATATACAGCCTTGACGTACTCCTTTTCCTATTTGGAACCAGTCTGTTGTTCCATGTCCAGTTCTAACTGTTGCTTCCTGACGTGCATATAGGTTTCTCAAGAGGCAGGTCAGGTGGCCTGGTATTCCCATCTCTTCCAGAATGTTCCACAGTTTCTTGTGATCCACACAGTCCAAGGCTTTGGCATAGTCAATAAAGTAGAAATAGATGTTTTTCTGGAACTCTTTTGCCTTTTCGATGATCCAGCGGATGTTGGCAATTTGATCTCTGGTTCCTCTGCCTTTTCTAAAGCCAGCTTGAACATCTGGAAGTTCACGGTTCACGTACTGCTGAAGCCTGTGTTAATCCCAAACTCCTAATTCATCCCTCCGTACCTTTCCTGTTTGGTAACAAACGTAAGTTTGTTTTCTATGTCTGTGAGCCTGTTTCTGTTTTGCAAGTAAATTCATTTCTATCATTTTTTAGATTCCACATATAAATGATATTATATAGTATTATATTTGTCTCTGTCTTTCTGACTTACTTCACTTAGCATGATAATCTCCAGATCCATCGATGTTGATGCTAATGGCAATATTTCATTCCTTTTATGACTGAGTAATATTCCACAGTGTGTATATACTTACATATACCACATTTTCTTTATCCACTCATCTGTTGAAGAACATGGGTTGCTTCCATGTCTTGTAAATAGTTTCTTTTGCTTAAATTTGATTAATGGCTGAAAGTTGCCTCTGCTGCAGAACATATACCTTTTAAATCTGGTTTTGTTAATCTCTCTTTACTTAAACCTCCAAGATACTGAATTACTCAGGAGTGCTCCACGCTCTCTAGTGAGCTTTTCTCTCACTTGAGCCTTTGCATTTGCATTGAGCCTCCACTAGGAATTAATTCTGCTGCTTTGTAGCTGGTTAAATAATCGCTTCTGGAATTTTGAAACTTAGCTCAGATGCCAGTACTTCTCAGACATCTCTCCTGGATTCCCATCTGCTTCCGGGTAAGGAAGCTTTTCCTATATGCTCCTATCTTTGCTGCTATCATAGCACTTAGTATCTTTTTCACTCGCCTTGCTCACTAGCCTGGGAGGGTCTATTTTTAATTCCTGTATCTCCATTACCTACCATGGTTCTTAGTTTATAGTTGGTGCTCAAAAACATTGGATGAATGAATGATGTGGAACATGCAGTGTAGAGTATGGAGTTAGAGAAGGCGAGGTTCAGAAAAAGAAGGAGACTGGCACTTTACAGGAACAGATCACCTGTAATGAGGCTAGAAGCAGCGGCAGTCAGATTAGTGAGCTGCTGCACTAACCCGGAAAAGAGTAAGTATATATAGGCATATATGTGGAAATCTATTGTCTTAAGGGGGCTGTTCTTCTCCAAGGTTGTTCGGAGTAGTTATCTCTCAAATGGCTGGGGCAAGGAATTCTGGAGATCTGCCAGAGGCTGGACTGGTTGGGAGCTGGGCGTAATCAACCTTAATGTCCATTTTTTCTTTGGGTGAGAGAGTTCTTTGTTTTGCATAGAATGGTGGGGAGGACCCAGAGGGGATGTTTAACTCCAGGCTATTTTGAGCCATGTAACTTTCCTTCATGGAGAATTGGTTTTAGTTATATTAATAATTTGTGTTTGGTTGTTTTTAACTGGCAGTGGTAGTCACCAGCGACCTTGCTCTAGGTATCATGTAAATCTATTTAATTGGATATTTTTGGCTAAGTTTCTAGAAGTTTTGAATGTGTATTGAATCTCTGCTTCAGTCAACTCTATCTGCACTAAGATATTCAACACAGAACACTGTAAGGCAAACACATAAATTCACCATATGGAGCCAATAAAAGGTGTTAAAAATAGGGAAAAGTTACTGAAAAAGTGTGACAAGGTTTTCAAACAGGGGCAATATTATCCATTTAAATTGCAGAAACCTTATTCATACTAACTGCAAACAAAGGAATAAAAATGTGTTTGGAATATTCAGAAGATGGAAATAGTCCTTGTATTTCTGTACCTGAATCTTATCTTGCAGTACTTACTATAAAAATTCATGCCCTATCAACTTTGCACCCCAAACTTTATATCCTAGTAAAACTGGTTTCCTTGCTATTTCCTAAATCTTTCATCTTTAGAGCAGGTTTCATGCCCTTGCTTAGATATGCCCCTAATTTGAAATATTCCATCTTCTATCCTTTGTCTAATCAACTTGAGCTTTCTATGTCCTTTATTCTCAAAATAAATGCTATCCTTCAAAGAAGCCTCCCTCAGCTATTCTGGCCCCTATGAATTGTACCTTTCCTGATTTTCCACAGCACTCATGCCTGCAGGACTCCTGTTGTCCCTTGCACACTCTGACTCCAGCAATTCTCACAACCACTGGGATCTACGTCCACTGACACCTTTCTACTGTCCCCACATCCCTCGTGTCTTCCCTCCGTACCTGGTATAGGTGACTTCCATGATCGATCATTATTATCATTCCCTTGAGTGTATTTCAACTCTTACAATACTTGCTGAGAAAAACCCCAGTCCAGGTATAGTTCTCTTTGCCTGTGGGGCAACTGCAGTCACATAGCCGAGCATTGGCTAGAAAATTGTCACCATGCGAACTGGTCTCACTTTGAATACCTGAATACTAACTTGAATGAGGGCTTCCCAGGAGCTAGTGGTAAAGAACCTGCCTGCCAGTGTGAAGGACATAAAGAGAGATGGGTTCCATCCCTGGGTCGGGAAGATCCCCTGGAGGAGGGCACGGCATCCCACTCCAGTATTCTTGCCAGGAAGTTCCCTTGGATATAGGAGCCTGGCAAATTACTGTCCATAGGGTCACAAAAAGTCGGGCACGACTGAAAAGACTTAGCACAACTTTGAATGAGTTCTTGATGCTGCCTGGCAGTCTTTTTATTTTCCTCTATTCATTCCAATCCCAAAGAAAGGAAATGCCAAAGAATGCTCAAACTACTGCACAATTGCATTCATCTCACATGCTACTAAAGTAATGATCAAAATTCTCCAAGCCAGGCTTCAGCAGTACGTGAACCATGAACTTCCAGATGTTCAACTGGCTTTAGAAAAGGCAGAGGAACCAGAGATCAAATTGCCAACATCCGCTGGATCATAGAAAAAGCAAGAGAGTTCCAGAAAAACATCTATTTCTGCTTCATTGACTATGCCAAAGCCTTGGACTATGTGGATCACAAGAAACTGTGGAACATTCTGGAAGAGATGGGAATACCAGACCACCTGACCTGCCTCTTGAGAAACCTATATGCAGGCGAGGAAGCAACAGTTAGAACTGGACATGGAACAACAGACTGGTTCCAAATAGGAAAAGGAGTACGTCAAGGCTGTCTATTGTCACCCTGCTTATTTAACTTCTATGCAGAGTCCATCATGAGAAACGCTGGGCTGGAAGAAGCACAAGCTGAAATCAAGATTGCCGGGAGAAATATCAATAACCTCAGATATGCAGATGACACCACCCTCATGGCAGAAAGTGAAGAGAAGCTAAAAGCCTCTTGATGAAAGTGAAAGTGGAGAGTGAAAAAGTTGGCTTAAAGCTCAACATTCAGCAAATGAAGATCATGGCATCTGGTCCCACCATTTCATGGGAAATAGATGGGAAAGAGTGTCAGACTTTACTTTTGGGGCTCCAAAATCACTGCAGATGGTGACTGCAGCCATGAAATTAAAAGACACTTACTCTTTGGAAGGAAAGTTATGACCAACCTAGAAAGCATATTCAAAAGCAGAGACATTACTTTGCCAACAAAGGTCCATCTAGTCAAGGCTATTGTTTTTCCAGTGGTCATGTATGGATGCGAGAGTTGGACTGTGAAGAAAGCTGAGCAGAAGACTTGATGCTTTTGAACTGTGGTGTTGGAGAAGACTCTTGAGAGTCCCTTGGACTGCAAGGAGATCCAACCAGTCCATTCTAAAGGAGATCAGTCCTAGGATTTCTTTGGAAGGAATGATGCTAAAGCAGAAACTCCAGTACTTGGGCCACTCATGTGAAGAGTTGACTCGTTGGAAAAGACTCTGATGCTGGGAGGGATTGGGGGCAGGAGGAGAAGGGGACGACAGAGGATGAGATGGCTGGATGGCATCACTGGCTCGATGGACATGAGTTTGAGTGAACTCTGGGAGTTGTTGATGGACAGGGAGGCCTGGCGTGCTGCAGTTCATGGAGTCGCAAAGAGCTGGACACGACTGAGCGACTGAACTGAACTAACTGATTCCATTTATTCTCCCATTCTCCTGAACAAGGAGGTCATGCTGTCACGTGATTATATATTGGCTTGTCCTCCATTTATTTGAGGAACTTGTGTTTGCAAGGCTGTATATCACTTGATGGAAGGAGTCCATTGTCCAAGGCCCCTTTTAGATCCTTTATCATCATAAGGACATGAGCAGTGCCCTGTAAAGGGGCCAAGGTCTTTGAACAGTTCCCCATCCCATCCTTAGGATATGCACGGAGTTCTGAAAGGCTGGGAAGTTCAGCCAATTGTAGAAGACCCAAAACCATTTGAAAGTGCTCTGTACAGAGAATATTGACAGTGAGGGTGACAGGAGAGAACAAAATGAGAATCCTTTGTATTCACTGGAGGCAGTCAATCAAGGAGACAAAAAGCTAATTTTCGAGTTAGAGTGCTTGGGTTTAAATGCCGTTCCAATATTAACCAGCTGTGTGGTATGAGGATATTATTAATTAATCTTTACATCTATTTCTTCTTTGGCAAATGAGACTAAAAGTAGTACCTAACACATAAAGTTTAGAAAGTTTCCAAGAGATAAAGCACTAGCACATGTAGCTAAATGTCCAATAAATACTAGCTATTATTTTCAGGAAGCAGAGTGAGGCCGAAAAGGTTTACTTGAGCTTCTCCAACTTAAAAGGAAACATCAATTTTCTGATTCTGGTTGCAGTATTTTTAGAATATTGTGCAGCACTAAGTTTTTGATCTTGAAACTCTGCTTAGTTAAGTTCTCCACTGCCAACTTTGTCACTCTCCTCCTATTTATGGACCTTTCAGTTAAAGAGGCCGCTGACCATATCTGAGCTGAGTTAGTTCCTCATGATCAGACCTGGGTCTTTCAGCTGGCACTGCTGGCAGCTGGCCCAAGTAATAATATAGTGTGCTGAAATGACTTGGATTTTGGAAAAGGATATAGGCAGTTGGCCCTGCTATGGCAGTGGTGGATATTTATAGAATCACCTTCACTTCACACTGCTGCTGCTGCTGCTGCTGAGTTGCTTCAGTCATGTCCAACTCTGTGCGACCCCATAGATGGCAGCCCGCCAGGCTCCCCTGTCCCTGGGATTCTCCAGGCAAGAACATTGGAGTGGGTTGCCATTTCCTTCTCCAATGCATGAAAGTGAAAAGTGAAATTGAAGTCGCTCAGTCGTGTCCGACTCTAGCGACCCCATGGACTGCAGCCGACCAGGCTCCTCCATCCATGGGGTTTTCCAGGCAAGAGTACTGGAGTGGGGTGCCATTGCCTTCTCCATCACTTTACACTATGGCTGTTTATATTATAAATGTAAATACAATGTCTGAGGAGCTGAGAGACTTCTCTAGTGTGCAAGTCAAAACCCTGCGAAGGTGACATAGCTGGTGACCTGAGCCAAGAAGTGCCCCATCGTTGTCTGGGTTCAGCATAAGACGGTCATCTCTGTGAGTCTGACATGTCCTCCTCTAGCACCTAGCAACCTCTTGTTGAGTTTCATGCTGGGCACAAAAGAGGATATAAGCCAAATGTGAAATGTGGTCTGCCTTCAAAAAGCTTACAGTCTGGTTGCGTAAGAGACCCTCAAGCATGTGCATTCCAAGTTGGGGTCACGATGTGTAGTCAGGTGTTAGGCTGTGGGATAGTAAGTGCTTAGAGAAGAAAGCAGTTAGGAGAGTCAGGCGCCCAAGAAGCTGGCCTGGTTAGTTGATGGGTTCATTCACTTCCCGTGTTCTCTGAGTCCTGCCAGAGTGCTCATGAGCGTGTGTGCTCAAGTATGACAGGTGGATTCCGGGCAACGCCTCCTCCATGATAGTGCTGTGCTTCTGACTTGGAGTTTGGGTGTAAATATAAGTGTTTGATCTAGAGATTTAATTTTCTGATAAACACTTGTAGGTGGTTTTCTGCCTTCAAAAAGCAATCTCTTAAGTATTCATCAATATCAGATATATACAAAGTTCTTACCATTTTCCTCAATACCAGGCACAGGTACAAAGGCTTGACTATCCCCTTATGTGTCCCAGGAAAGCATATGGATAATTTTTTCATCTATTTGAGCACAAACTACAGTTCCAACACTATAAAAAATGTACAGAGAACTGTTGGGTAAGATGAAAGAAGTGAGGTAAGGACCCAGGACATACCCACCAATATATATACTTCTTTTGCTGCTCTTCTCTGCTGTGGTTTCTAGAGCTGGCTTGAATGGGGTGAGCAGTGTTCTGCCATGACAAAGTCCCCAAATCCTACCTATGAGGAAAGTGATGGAGTAAGTCATAGCTTAGGTGGTAACTGGGTTTAGAGATCTGCTTCTTTGAATCATTCACTCTTTATTCCATTCAGTCATTGACTCTGTAGCCTCTTTAATGTTTAAGTGTTATATTTGTTTGGGCAGAGAAGGAAGGAAAGAGTGACATCAATAATTAAAAATGGATTTTAGGGAGAGGCAGTGATGAGACACATTGTCCTTCTAACAGCTTTCTTACAAAAACATGCCTGGGCTGAAGCTTCTGACTGAAGTCACTTATTTCAGGAGGTTTTTTTCCCCTCCTATAGCTCTGCCAGGATCTGATGTAAACCTGTCCACACTAGATTTTATCAGATCTCTTAAAAAAAAAAAAAAACTTCCTCTGCTCAATCAAAGCTTTCCTAGACTTAAATATTGGATGAAGGAAAAGTCGAGGATCTAATTAGCATCATTATATTTTGGCAAGAATCTGAGATCTGCATCTGGTTTGAATCAATTTGTTAATGATTGTCACTTGACACTTATTTGTCAAAGTCAAGTCCTAGCAGTTACTAGTCCTGCAGTTACCAAATGCAGATAGTGATAATACTAGCTGATGTTTTTTATTATATGCCAGTCACTTGCTGATCTAGGGACTCTAATTTGCCTTGCTATTGACTTAAGTGAATGACAGCTTTTCAACTACAGTTGAATTAGGACTGGTTGTACATGAACTAATCAAAGAGAGTTGATTAAGTGGAAAATCATAAAAAAATGATGTATATATTTTGTTTTAACTTACAACATAGAAATTATGTTCATCTGAAATGGCAACCCACTCCAGTGTTCTTGCCTGGAGAATTAGGGACGGCGGAGCCTGGTGGGCTGTTGTCTATGGGGTCGCACAGAGTCGGACACGACTGAAGAGACAGCAGCAGCAGCAGCCAATCTTTTGATGTTTAGCCAATATCTTTCCTTTTAGTATAGCTCTGCTGACTGAAATTCTTGGGGAGGTGGGTTGTTTGTTTTTGGTTTGTTTGCCTTTTATAAACAACACCCATAATCAATGGTCAACAGTTTCCAGGCTTAGCTTCTTTAAAGAGCAGCAGGAACTTCAATACATTTTGGAAGCATCTCAAATGCAGAATCTTTCTACATTTTCAAGATTATTCCCCAATCTTTTACAGCCATTGAATATAAAAGTATTCATAAAGCTTGTTTTTATTGTTATCATGACAGAGACATGTGGCTAAGACTTCCCTCACTGCTTCCAAGTAGACCAGGGGTTTGACTCTGCTTTCAGTTTTAGTGTTGCCAAATTCAATAATGTTTTGGCCCACAAGCTAGTTGAGCAGGAAAGAGCTTCCAAAAAAATCCAAGAGTCATCACATGTCAAACATCCGCGTGTTTAATTCCAAGGAACATCTGGATGTATGAATCAGGATTGTTTCCCCAAAAGTCTTCATTCAACCAACATGTATTTAAGTGCCTTCTATATGACAGGCACTTTAAGGAGCCCACAAGACTTGTAAATTGCTTCTTAAGTGAATTTATGGAATTTCAAATGTTGGACCCCAGAAACAAAGATGTGGAGTGCCATCAATTATACTTGGTTGCAGAGTATGCTTAAGTAAACAAGTCCCCAAGTTATTGCCTTAGGAACAATTTAAATTTGTCCCACAGTCATCTTGGTTCAACGTTTTATAAACATAATCCTTAGGCTTTTCATTATGTCCTAAAATTAGCTTCAGCACCTGGGCTGTTCATGAAGCCACGAATGAATTTCTAAAATATCCTTTGAAAATCAACATTGGGCATTAGGTCTACAAAACCATCTTAAATTGTTTCCTAAATAGTTACTGAAAGTTGTGTTCTTTATTTTCTTTGGGTTTTATAGATTAGATCACTGTTGCCCCCAAACATTCTGCATTGATGAAAATGTTTATTTTGAGCTGTCTATTCTATTGAGCCACTAGTTACTACTGAGTTTTTTAATTGTACCTGGAGTGACTAAATTTTAATTTTTATTTCAATTTATTTATTTTTATTTAAATTTTAAATAGCCACATATGACTAGGAACTATCATATTGGACAGCACAGTCCAGGATGTTAGTAATTACCCTTCTCAGGAGTACCCAGCCATCCTACCAACAACACAGTTTAATTCTGAGTAAATATTTTGTTCAGAGAATGCTGAGCTTTTGTAATTATTTTTCTGAAGTTTCTTAGAAACTTGGTTAGAGTAATAAGAACTTCTGTTGAGTTAATCTGATTGGACTCCATGAACATTTATTGGCCACTTCATGAATATAGGACTCCATGCTAGTAAAATGGTCTTTGACTGGGGAAACCCAAAAACTAGCCTGAGAGAAACAAAAAGACAGGTAATTTCAGTTCAGTGTGGAGAAATAGTAGAAGGTATATGGGAAGAGCACCTCACCAAGGGCTTCTGGTCAATCCTGACCTGAGCCTTGAAGGCTTGGTATGAACAGGTCAGGCAAAGGGATGAGGGGTAAATATGGAAGAAGAAGTGTATTTAAGGCAAAGATTACTGCATGGGCAAAGCCAAAAGGTTAAGACTATACACTTTATTGCTTGAAGGAAAAGGGCAAGACAAAGAATGCAGGAGATGAGACTGGAAGTGTAGGTGGGTGTCCAGATTAAAGGGGCTGATTCAGACAGATAGATGATGTATAATAATTGTACTGCTCGTTAATTCCTTGGGATTTTGAAAGTTTCAGTATTTTGTGACGGACTCTGGCAGGAGAATGGGGTCTGGCAATTCATGCTACTGCTACTGCTAAGTTGCTTCAGTCGTGTCCGACACTGTGCGGCCCCATAGACGGCAGCCCACCAGGCTCTCCCGTCCCTGGGATTCTCCAGGCAAGAACACTGGAGTGGGTTTCCATTTCCTTCTCCAGTGCATGAAAGTGAAAAGTGAAAGTGAAGTCGCTCAGTCGTGTCCAACTCTTAGCGACCCCATGGACTGTAGCCCACCAGGCTCCTCCACCCATGGAATTTTCCAGGCAAGAGTACTGGAGTGGGGTGCCATTGCCTTCTCTGCTGGCAATTCATAGGCAATTGGAATTCTTGAAATGTCTCCTTTTAGGAATTGCCTCTATTTTCCTCTCAAAGTGTCTGACTTGTGATTAGGTTTAAACCACTAGTTCTCTTTCACTTGCATGTTTCTTCAATTAACTGGAGTTTTTCAGTTAATGAGGACTCCTTCTGACTGTGAGCTCTTTGAGGGCAGAAACCATGTTTCATCTCTTTTACCCTCAAGTGTGGAATCCAGCATACAAAGGGGTTCAAATAATGTTTGTTGACAGAAAAAAAAAAAGAATGAATAAGTGAAAGAATGCCAGGCAGGTGATAGATGTTACACCTATGAGTTCAGTATGATGGTTTCTATTGGCAAGCTCATGGTCCAAGTAGAAAATCAAACACATCCTATCTATCTAATAGAAAACTGCATTTCCCAGAGTGTATTTCATGGAACTCTTGTCTTGAGAAAAGATAGTCTAAGGTCGAATCGTGGAAAGTGATGTATAACATACCCCTTCTCTTGAAGATTTAAAATTCACTCTAGGATACTAAAATCCCTGATAAGTCACCTCTATTTAGCCTATCATTTGCTAGACTAATTTGGTCTGTTCTGTTTGCACAACTTTCACTAACATGTCATGGAGCTAATGTTTTGAAGAGTACATTTTGGGCATCTCATAAAAGTGATAAACACTTTCCTACCATAGAGATAGAAATTTATTATGGTTATAGTAAATAATTATTATAATTATTAATGCAATGTATATTTAACATTCAAAATATAATGTTATTCACAGTATTAACAAACCCCAAAAAGATCATCTCAATATACATAGAACAAGCATTTGACAAGGACATCCACACTCAGGCTCAGTAGAAACAAACTGCTGAGAACTAAAGAGAAAACAAAGTCCAAAATCTTCCGGGATCTGGTGGGGTATAGGACTACAGGAGAATTTTATATTCTTCTAACCTAGAAGGAAAAATGTAAAAGCATAATGCTTTGGAAACCTTTACATAATTTTCCTTCCTAGCTTTTGCTATGGTTTCTAGGTATATGGTAGACATTCAGTTCAGTTCAGTCACTCAGTAGTGTCCGACTCTTTGCGACCCCATGAATCACAGCATGCCAGGCCTCCCTGTCCATCACCAACTCCCAGAGTTTACTGAAACTCATGTCCATTGAGTCAATGATGCCATCCAGCCATCTCATCTGCTGTCGTCCCCTTCTCCTCCTGTCCCCAGTCTCTCCCAGCATCAGGGTCTTTCCCAATGAGTCAACTCTTTGCATGAGGTGGCCAAAGTATTGGAGTTTCAGCTTTAGCATCAGTCCTTCCAATGAACACCCAGGACTGATCTCCTTTAGGATGAACTGGTTGGACCTCCTTGCAGTCCAAGGGACTCTCAAGAGTCTTCTCCAACACCACAGTTCAAAAGCATTAAGTCTTCAGCGCTTAGCTTTCTTCACAGTCCAACTCTCACATCCATACATGACTACTGGAAAACCATAGCCTTGACTAGATGGACCTTTGTTGGCAAAGTAATATCTCTGCTTTTTAATATACTGTCTATGTTGGTCACAACTTTCCTTCCAAGGAGTAAGCATCATTAATCAGTGTTAATCACAAAAGTAGATTATGTTCATAACTGTTCATCATAAGTGAGCATTTGTTTAGAAGTAGAAGGCTGTCTAAATGAAGTGTACAATTTACAAGATCTTAGTTCCCCCAATCAGGGATCAAACCCAAGTCCTGACGATAAAAACTCTGTTCTAACCACCAGACCACCAGGAAATTCCCAAAATGAGGGAAATTCTTGAAGTCTTTCTAATCATCTGTGCTTACCAGGGTAGGGATCAAAGACTATGGAACAGGGCTGAATCCACTGCGTTATGTAACCCAGTAGATACAAAATAGCTTTTGACACAGACCTGCTTCCTGGTAGTACTTGTTGTCATCCTATTTCAGGCCACATGAATTTCTACTACTGAAATATGAGCCAGAAAAGCAGGTTTTCAAAAATAAAGTGACACCACCATGCTGGAGGCCATGATTACCAATTGCTTAACATGTATTGTGTAGGTGGGAACTGCTTTAAAGAGAATATTACAAGTGCTGAATCTTTTCCTTTATCCCATCCATCACTGGCAACAGACAGATTTCATCACATGGGGGAAATTCTTCTTCTGTAACATGGTCTGGCTTTATCGATATCAGGTCGTCAAAGGCTTTCCCTTCCTCTAGCCTTGGGCTGGGGTTCCTTCAGCTCTGAAATGTTTGATCATGAATATTTTTTTCCAAATTCTATCACTAATTCTGTGGTTTTTCTGTGAGCAAAGGTGACGCTTCCTTGAACTGTCTTTTTGGCTGTTGACTATGCTTTCAGTTTTTACTTCATTTTTCTGTGAAACATGGACTGTGTACTTGACCTCCCATGCTTCATAGGTTGTGATGAGGATAGTAATATCATGTATTTTACATAGAGCATTTATTCATGTGATATTTATTGTTTCCATACCTTTTCTACTAGAACCTTTGTAATTTGTCCAAAATAACACTTCAAGTAAATGAAAGAGCAAAAATATGAACTAGGATTTCTTCATTTTCACTGATTTGCTCTCATTGCAATTCTAATTTTCAAGACATTGTGAATAGGAATACAGGAGAAAAAAGGAGGCAGCTTAGTGGATTGAAGTTTTTCCTGTGACAAAGAAATGTCTAGTGAAGAGAAATACAAGGTCCTGCCCACTCTCCAGCTCCACCTCCTGTGCTCTCCTCAGTTGCTTTCTCTCCTCCAGCCTCAGTGCGTGTGTGTGTGCTAAGTTGCTTCAGTCATGTCCAACTCTTTTGTGACCCCATGGACTGTAGCCTTCCAGGTTCCTCTGTCCTTGGGATTCTCAGAGCCTGAGACAAATGCTTTGTAATGAGTGAGGACAGGGGAGTAAAAGAGAGAAGGGGAGCCAACACACGCTGCATGATTGAATTGACCACCACTGTGGGCAATGAGTTGACGAATCACCCAGGACCTTCTGGGAATCTTAGGAACTGCATCTCAAGAGCAGTTTGGCCATGTATCCACTGGCTCCTGTAGAGCATTTGCTTGAAAGAGGTTTGGCTGGCAGCTCAGTGCTATGAGGTTTAAAGGTCTATAAACAATACTCTTATTTTTAATATAGTACAGTCTTGAAAACAGGCAAGGTTGCTGATCACTGGAATCTCCTACACCTTTAAGTCTCTGAGCTATTAATAAAGCTCTAGCAAATGGGTAGAATCAAGAAAACTTCAAACTCCACAATCCTTTTAATTACCATAGCCACACAGTACTCAAGCGTTACACATAATCCAGTGCTGCTGCTTCCATCTTTATTTCATCCTAATTGCTGCAGGTAGTGAGTAGCCTCGGTGATTGTGAAGCTACTGCATGCCAAAGTTCATCAGCAGACTGCCAGCAAAAGGGTGCCAATTGCCATCCTATTGGTAAGTGATCTAGTTCCAAATTTCCACTCTAAGAGTATGCTTTCTAGAGCCATACTTGATCTCAATGGTCTTACTTTTGGTTCCTCCCAAAGCAGAGTCTAAAATAAAAACCTCTATATGAACAAGAAGCAATGGGGTGCTGGTGATTCAGTCACTATGTCATGTCCAACTCTTGAGATACCATGGATTGCTGTCTGCCAGGCTCCTCCGTCCATGGGATTCTCCAGGCACTGGAGTGGGTTGCCATTTTATTCTCCAGGGGATCTTCCTGACCCAGGAATTGAACCCAGGTCCCCTGCATTGCAGGCCAATTCTTTACCGACTGAGCTATGAGGGAAGCCCTAAGGATCCTGAAGTGGGTTGCCATGCCCTCCTCCAGGGGATCTTTTCAACCCAGGGATCAAACCCAGGTCTCCCACATTGCAGGCAGATTCTTTACCACCTGAGCCACCTGTGAAGCAAAAATCCCATATACCTGACTGGTTTTCACAGAATGCTTTAACTGATTTTTGCTAAAATCTTATAACCACGGCCAACCTATGTTTGAGGCTGACAAAAAGTACAGTTGCAATATGAAAACTGATTCATTTACACTAATGAGGATGAAAGTAAAACTAGAAAGATGTATGCCAACTTTTCTCATTCATAAATTATGTAGTGACTTTTTGCTGAATTGCATGATACATAATTTAGAACTACAATTTTCTGTGTGTCATTCATGATAGAAACATGACCCACTTCTAAGTTTAGCCTACATTACTAACATCTTCTCCATAATTTTCTAAAGTCTAAATAATCAACAGGACAATCAAATCCTAATTTGTAGTTTTTGCCTGTTTCTGTGATATAGATACTTCCTTATGGCTGATATCAAGCTATTATTAACAACATAACGTCATTGAATGATGTACCCATGGGAAGAAATCCAATATAACATACCTTGTAGTATTTCCATCAAACAAATAGGATGATGTAAATAACCTTGAGAGCACAGATATTAATAATAATAGAGTAAAATAGGAAATGATAAATGTTGAATAGTTATTACCTTTGTTATTAATGTAATTTATGTTTATATAATTTAATTTTAAATAATGTCTCTATTTAACTACCAAAAGGCAAAATATCTGAAATTTAACAATGTAGAAGACAGTACAGGTCATCACGGAGGGGAGGTGAATCATGGAATGAGGAAGAGACAACATAAGGGTATGTTATGGCATTGGCTACTGTTTCAAACGACTGGATGCCCAATCTCACAGGAGCTTTTGGGAGCCTTATGAAACGTGTTTAAGCTATTAGAAAGGTGGAGGCATGTGAGCAGTGACTCCCACGTAATCTTAATTCTGCCACACTCTGGGTTGCACCTCTATGAGTGCTGAGTGGATTCCCAATGTCAGGCCACACCAAGTAGTCAAAGAAGCTTCAGGGCAAGAGCCTGGATGCCAGCAGCATGGGTCTGGGTGAGGGGCAGTTGGATTGTACTCATGTGGGACTGATTACTACAGCAGTTACTGGACTAGGAAGGGAGGACAGAAGGATTTGAAGTGCAAGCAAGTAGTACCTGATAAAGCCCTCATTCACTGTCTGATAGCACCAGGTTTGTTTGTTTTTAATGTATTCATATATGTCAGTTTTTTTTTAACAACCATTCTTCTACTTGGCTGCAAGTTCTGTGATATCAGTACGATTTCTCTCTGCCCTCTGCTGTCTCAGGGCCTGGTACTTGTATTTTGTCCATAAAAGATGATCATTGCATTTGTTGACCAGAAAATACTTAAACAGAGGATGACAGGCATTCTCCAGTCATTCTCTAACCTCCTCTCCCTCCCCAAACTACCCTCCACTCTAAGAAACAACAGCAAAGAAATCAAAGTGTTTGTATGCTGGGGGTAGTGGAAAGATGCAAACATATCTTTTTTCTTTTCTCCATCTCTGTTCTGGCACTCCTCACATCAGGTCCTCCCATCAATTGGAAAGCAATTGATCTTCCTTTCCCTAGTTGGCTCCTTTCCACTGTTCCACATCGAGGGCCACCAGCACGCTCTGCCCAAGAGCGATTAACTTGCTTCCTGCCCCTGTTTCTAGAAGCACAGAAATGCTGCCAAAGGATTGACATTCCCTCCTTTTCCTTTCCTTCTCTTTCTCACCAGTCTCTGCTTGTGGAAATAAACAACACAGACATTTACTTTCTCACTAACATAATTTATGAAATAACATAAATTATGATACCTTTGCAGTAAAAAACTTTTGAGAAAGGAGAACCTATAGTTAGTCTGGATTTTAGTTGTCTGATTTTCATAACTTCCTCACAAATGTCTAATGCTTGGGATAATACTCAACACATAGCAGAAACTAATGTCAATTGCATTCACTTTTGCCAGTGGTTCTCAAATTGCAGCTGCTCCTACGCAACTTTCACATTTTTGACATATACATGCCATCAGAACTATTATTTATTTGAGTTTTCTTTAAATTACTTCACTTTTGTAGTTAAATAGGTTTCTTTAAATGGTAAATTGTACGTACCTACCATAAATAGAACTTTTAAAATCACCAATTATAAATAGCAAGTAACCATAAAACATATGAATTGAATATTTGTGTCACCTTCCCCCACTACCATTCATTTGTTGAAGCCCTAGCCCTCAAATGGGCTTCCTTGGTGTCTCAGTTGATAAAGAATCTGCAATGTGGGAGACCTGGGTTCCATCCCTGGGTTGGGAAGATCTCCTAGAGAAGGGAACAGCTACCAATTCCAATATTCTGGCCTAGAGAATTCCATAGACTGTATAGTCCATGGGGTCACAGAGTCCGACACGACTGAGAGACTTTCACTTTCACTTTTCAGCCCTTAATGGTATGATACTTGGAGGTGGGGCCTTTGATGAGGTCATGAAAGTAGGGTCTCCAGTAGTGTTCTTATAAGAAAAGGAAGAGACCAGAGCTTTGGCTCCCTTGCTCTCTTTCTCGCTCTCTCCCTGCCAAGTGAGGATGCATCTAGAAGATACCTCCCGCCAAAACCAAATCTGCTGGCAGTTTGATCTTGGACATCTCAGCCTCCAGAACTGTAATGAATACATCCCTGTTGTTTAAGCCACCCACTGTAAAGTATTTTTGTATAGCAGCCTTATCAGACTAAAACACACACATATATATGCATAACTAAAAAGAATTCATTAATTAAGTACTAGCTTGATAAATACCTGATAAATGCCTTGTGTGTAATACCTGTTCTCTTTGTAAAAAAATAAGAGTAGATTAGAAACTAAATTAGCAAGTGTTAGGAAAGTTTTAAAAAATATGAAAGATTTTTCTCCTGACATAATCAGAAAGATTAAAATAGAATTCAAAACAGAGTGACTTCCTTACTAAAAGTGTCCATGCTTTTTAAAGTTGTATTCATGTACTCCCTAAATCTTCCATGTTTATGTCCTAGGTTTTGGGAAACATTGGCCTCCACTCTTTCTGTCCTTAGAGTAGCCATTTGGGAAAGCATTGCTCAGTTTTTGTAGGTGCTTATTTGCAAGAGAATATTCCCACTTTTGGAGAAGGCAATGGCACCCTACTCCAGTACTCTTGCCTGGAAAATCCCATGGATGGAGGAGCCTGGTAGGCTGCGGTCCATGGGGTCACTAAGAGATGGACACGACTGAGCGACTTCCCTTTCCCTTTTCACTTTCATGCATTGGAGAAGGAAATGGCAACCCACTCCAGTGTTCTTGCCTGGAGAATCCCAGGGATGGGGGAGCCTGGTGGGCCGCTGTCTATGGGGTTGCACAGAGTCAGACACGACTGAAGCGACTCAGCAGCAGCAGGAGCATTCCCACTTTATGCTTTAATCTCCTGTTTGCCTTAATGTCCGTGACCTACTGCTTGATGATCTCAGTTTGAGGGTTGGAGAGGTCCCTGGTAAACTTCAGAGTATTAGGAAAGGAGGGAGGGCATCGTAGCTCTCCTTCAGACCGCAGAAATTGGGCACAGGCTGGTTTTCCTAGCTTCAGTTGCTCTGTCTATAAATGAGGTGTTACCATCAGTGGGAGAAAACGAGGTAAAAAGACAGGTAGTGTTGAGGATATTGCCCTAACTCATGCTCTGCCTTTAAAATGGGTCCTTATAACCATGGGGAAGTGTGATGTTGTGGACACCATCAATCAGTAGTATCATAGCAAGGGAAACTGCTGGGAATGCTGAACTAAATCATTATTAACCAAGACAGGCATACTTCTGTGAATTGATCCAAGATGTCAGACATGTGCAGACTTATTCTTAATTGTAATGGTTCTGCATCAATTTTTAGAGTTGCCTTCATATTTATGGAATAGGCAGAGTTTCTATTTAAGTGAATAGATTTCTTCTTGAAGGATAATGTTTAAATTCTTCTAATAAAATAGCTTTTGCTTTCCTGATTCAAGCTAATATCTGTTTTCTCCTGTTCTCCAAAGGAACTGGACTACATTTTCAAGCAAAAGTTGTTAATAGATAAGAATTAGAACACAGAATTCTTTTAAAAATACATTGAAGGTTTAACAACTAAGCAGTCATCACCGATTAATAACTCTAATAATATAATTTTTGAAAGAAAATGATTGGAATGTTATTTTCTCTCTTTAGTTGAATTTATTGTGTTACAGTTATATACAGTAAACTTCACATATTTAAAGTGTATAATTCAATGAGTTTTAAAAAAAACAAATGTATTTAAGTAAAAATGTGAATAGATTTAAAGAAAAACACTACACTGATAAAATAGGCATGAAATATGAATATCACTGAATCTGTGCGGTGGAACTTGATTGGCTGAAGCTTAGGAAATACCAACTTGATTTTTAGGATACCTTCAGTCTAAAGCAGTAAAACTCTGTGCCATGATTTCCTAAAAATAGTACAGGGATTTAGAGGTTCATCTATTTTCTAAGGATGCTGTGAAAAATAATTAAAAAAAATAATGTGTGGGGAGGGAAGTCATGTACTTCCCATGTATAGACATGGGAAGTCTGTATTTTGTGTTCAATTTTTCTGTAAATCTAAAACTACTATTAAGAATGAAGTCTATTGCATACATATGACACAGGAAAAGATGCTCAACATCACTAATTATTAGAGAAATGCAAATCAAAACCACAATGAGTCACCAGTCAGAATGGCCATCATCAAAAAGTCTACAACTAATAGATGCAGGAGAGGGTATGGAGAAAAGGGAACCCTCCTACACTGTTGGTAGGAATGGAAGTTGGTACAGCCATGATGGAAAACAGTATGGAGTTTCCTTAAAAACTAAAAATAGAGTTACTATATGATTCAACAATCCTACTCCTAGGCCTATATCCAGAAAAGATAAAATCTCTAATTCATAAAGATACATGCACCCCAATGTTCAGTAGCACTGGAGACCTGGGTTCAATTCCTGGGTCAGGAAGATCCCCTGGAGAAGGAAATGGTAACCCACTGCAGTATTCTTGCCTCGAGAATCCCATGGACAGAGGAGCCTGGCAGGCTACAGTCCATGGGGTCACAAGCGTCAGATACAACTTAGCAACTAAACCACCAAGACATGGAAGCAATCTAAATATCTATCGACAGATGAATGGATGAAAAAGATGTGGTATACACACACACACACACACACACACACACACACACACACACACACATTAGAATGTTACTCAGCCATAAAAAAGAATGGAATAATTCCATCTGCATTAACATGGATGGACCTAGAGATTATTATACTGAGTGAAGTTAAGTCAGAGAAAGGTAAATATCATATGATATCACTTATATGTAGAATCTGAAGTGAAAGTGAAGTGCAAGTCACTCAGTCATGTCCAACTCTTTGCAACCCCATGGGCTATACAGTCCATGGAATTCTCCAGGCCAGAATACCGGAGTGGGTAGCCTTTCCCTTCTCTAGGGGATCTTCCCAACCCAGGGATCGAACCCAGGTCTCCTGAATTGCAGGAGGATTCTTTACCAGCTGAGCCACAAGGGAAGCCCAATAATACTGGAGTGGTAGCCTATCCCTTCTCCAGCAGATCTTCCAACCCAGGAATCGGGGAAGCCCAATCTGGAGTATGATACAAACGATCTTATTTACAAAACAGAAACAGACTCACAGACATAGGAAACAAATTTGTGGTTACCAAAGGGGAAAGGTGGGGGGATGGGACAAATTAGGAGCTTGGGATTAACAGATACAAAGCTACATATATAAAATAAACAACAAGAACCTACTGTATAGCACAAGGACTTACATTCACTATCTGTAATAACATAATGGAAAAGAACATATATATACATCTATATATTCAGTTTCATGCACATGTAACTGAATCACTTAGCTATACACCTGAAATTAATACAACATTGTAATCAACTATACTTCAATTAAAAAAAAAGTCTGGAATATACAATGGAGTAAAGACAATCTCTTTAACAAGTGGTGCTGGGAAAATTGGTCAACCACTTGTAAAAGAATGAAACTAGATCACTTTCTAACACCGCACACAAAAATAAACTCAAAATGGATTAAAGATCTAAATGTAAGATCAGAAACCATAAAACTCCTAGAGGAGAACATAGGCAAAACACTCTCAGACATAAATCACAGCAGGATCCTCTATGATCCACCTCCCAGAATGCTGGAAATAAAAGCAAAAATAAACAAATGGGATCTAATTAAAATTAAAAGCTTCTGCACAACAAAGGAAAATATAAGCAAGGTGAAAAGACAGCCTTCTGAATGGGAGAAAATAATAGCAAATGAAGCAACTGACAAACAACTAATCTCAAAAATATACAAGCAACTTCTGCAGCTCAACTCCAGAAAAATAAACGACCCAATCAAAAAATGGGCCAAAGAACTAAATAGACATTTCTCCAAAGAAGACATACGGATGGTTAACAAACACATGAAAAGATGCTCAACATCACTCATTATTAGAGAAATGCAAATCAAAACCACAATGAGGTACCACTTCACACCAGTCAGAATGGCTGCGATCCAAAAATCTGCAAGCAATAAATGCTGGCGAGGGTGTGGAGAAAAGGGAACCCTCCTACACTGTTGGTGGGAATGCAAACTAGTACAGCCACTATGGAAAACAGTGTGGAGATTCCTTAAAAATTGCAAATAGAACTACCTTATGACCCAGCAATCCCACTTCTGGGCATACACACCGAGGAAACCAGAATTGAAAGAGACACATGTACCCCAATGTTCATCGCAGCACTGTTTATAATAGCCAGGACATGGAAACAACCTAGATGTCCATCAGCAGATGAATGGATAAGAAAGCTGTGGTACATATACACAATGGAGTATTACTCAGCCGTTAAAAAGAATTCATTTGAATCAGTTCTGATGAGATGGATGAAACTGGAGCCGATTATACAGAGTGAAGTAAGCCAGAAAGAAAAACACCAATACAGTATACTAACACATATATATGGAATTTAGGAAGATGGCAATGACGACCCTGTATGCAAGACAGGGAAAGAGACACAGATGTGTATAACGGACTTTTGGACTCAGAGGGAGAGGGAGAGGGTGGGATGATTTGGGAGAATGCCATTCTAACATGTATACTATCATGTGAATTGAATCGCCAGTCTATGTCTGACGCAGGATGCAGCATGCTTGGGGCTGGTGCATGGGGATGACCCAGAAAGATGTTATGGGGAGGGAGGTGGGAGGGGGGTTCATGTTTGGGAATGCATGTAAGAATTAAAGATTTTAAAATTTAAAAAAAAAAAAAAGAGAGAAAAAGAAAAAAAAACCACTTTGAAATTTACCAAAAAAAAAAAAAAACAAAAACAAACAAACAAAAAAAAAGTCTGTTTAAAAAGAAACCAAAAAACCAAATAAAAACAAAAAATAAATAGTAAAGCATTTCATGTTACAGGCACAGAGAACTTATTACCAACACTCTCTCACTGCAGAGTTTTATGAATAACCCTTTGTGGATAAATAAGATATGTACACTGACCTCTAAATATGCAATCTTAATGGCACTTTTTTTCTGTACAATTGATAAATGCATCCCTCTGAGATTACATAAAGTAAATAATTTATTAATGAGAGATTTTGTCCAGTATTAAACTACTGTCTGGGTACTTATTTCATCCTTTCCTGTCTTTGTGGCCTATGTTAGATTGTGAACCCTTAGGTGAACAAAGACCACATTGATTAAGTTGGCCTTTTTGGGTAGAGGAAAATATCCTGGTGTAAATGATGATTGTAATAGCACTGTAGTATTTTTGAGGAATGATTGTGAACCAAGATTATGAATATATCAAGGTAGATAAACACAGGAGGTTTATCTAGAAGCTGTAATGGTGGCAAATCATAAAATCGTGAAATGTAATAATTCAACATAGCTTTCTTTATCCTAAACATAGGTTTAGCCTTTTTTGAATACAGAAATGGTTTGATAATCTGCTGGTATCATGAAAGCATTAATGATTTTGTCTTTGAATCTGTGTTTTCTAAATGAGGTCTGACAGGACAATGGAGCACGTACATGAGCAGAGAAGATACTCACAACAAATACATCTACTGTTCCTTCACACCCCGTTTGCATCGGGTGTTCCCAACGCTCCATGGACACAGAATTTAGGTGAACCCGCAGCAAGACTCCAAACAAGCAGAAGTGTTACATCCTCAACTGAGTAAGTGGAGTTGCTGACAGCCCAAGAGGCCATGCTTTCTGTTCAAACTGGAATTTGTTTCAAATGCCTGAAAGCCAAGGAGCCTTATCACATTCTTTCTCATTCGTATTACTTCCCAGCCACTTACACTGAAAATGATGAAATCAAAGGCAAGGCAAGGCTAAGGCAACTGATTGACACTTTTCCTTTCTGTTCTTCCTCATTCACAGGTAAGCCAGAGTGGAATGTTCGTAGAATATGCCCATATCATGAAGTGACATAAAAACAGTTGAGTTTGTCTTGTGCAGCTTTTCTGGTAAGAATTAATTGCATCTGCATATATACACTATGGAATAAGAATTCTGTGATCTCACATACAAGTTAGGGCTCTTATGTTTAAAATTGGCACTGAAGAATATAAAGATGAGTTGTAAAATTCATGCTAATAATTTTTAAAAACTCTTTTTTTACTTACAGCAACATGAGATAGCAAATAAAAATGATCACAAATCAAGAGAGAGGTCAGAGAAGAAAGGAAAAAACCTTTATATTTTAGTACATATGACACTGCTTTTTTTTCCTATTTTTTTTTGAACAAGGGGTTCCACAAATTATGTAGCCTTCCTTGTTTGCAGAGAATGGATTATACATGTGGTCTCAACTAAATGTAGAAAGATAGACGAGTATGGTTTCTAAAGACATGTTTCAGCCTAAATCTCCTCCAATCCCATGTACCTTAGCTAACTCGCATGGCTCCTTGTCAGATCTGCTAGGCCTGCACTCCTGAAATGAGGAGTCAAAGGCCTTCCTTGAGCATCTCTGCCCCAAGAGGACGTGCATCCCTGTCCCTCTGTGCTATTACCGCACCTGCCACTCAGTTTCTCTGATGAATGTGCTTAGGACAAAAGGCTATAAGTTGTTTCTCTATAGATGTGTCTCCCTTTTCAGGCTGTGGCCTTCCTAGAGGAGGGAGACTTACTTTACTTAATTCTGTGACCCCAGAAACCTGGCTTAGAGTAGATTTTCACAAATATTGTTAATAAATCATTGAAATTATGTTTTTAACTACTTGTGTGTAGAGTGGATTCAGGAGTGTCCCTAGAGTAGATTATTCTCCCCTGAGGTATCTGTCTGTCTGAATCAGAAGAGTTCTCAGTTCGGTCAGTCAGTTCAGTCGCTCAGTCGTGTCCAACTCTTTGCCACCCCTAGACTGTAGCATGCCAGGCTTCCCTTTCCGTCACCAACTCCCGGAGCTCGCTCAAACACATGTCCATTGAGTTGGTGATGCCATCCAACCATCTCATCCCCTGCTGTCCCCTTTTCCTCCTTCAGTCTTTCCCAGCATCAGATTCTTTCCCAGTGAGTCAATTCTTCGCATAAGGTGGCCAAAGTATTGGAGTTTCAGCTTCAATATCAGTCCTTCCAATGAATATTCTGGACTGATTCAGAAGCGCTCTGAAAAAGGCATAATACCAAAGGAAGTGCTGAAGTTGGGATTTAGATGGTGTTTCCCAAACCTGTGATCCTCTCACTCTGTGGCCCTCTTTGCAATCAGAAGAGAGCTGAGTTTAAAAAGCAGAAGCTTACAGATCATGGTTCTACCCATTTGCTAGAGCTTTAGATGTGGCTCAGGCCCTTGCAGGTGTATAAGATCCTAGGGGTGGAAAGCCTCATTTGTTTTCAAAGCCTCACTACATAAAAAACAGAGGGTTGGTTAGAGATCTTGAAACCTCATGCAACATTGAGTTGAAAGCCAAACATATTTCAACCAAATGCCTTATGTTTGGAGTAGATTCTCACTTATCAAAGATTCATTAGTTACTAGAGATGTAGGTAGATCATGAACATAGTATGACCTGCTTGGTAGCTCTTCCATCTCTCCCTCCTTTTCTTATTCCTTTCATCTCATACCCTTAGCCTGCATATATTTAGACAGATGTTATAACCCACATTCATGTTTGTGAAGCAATTGTGTATATCCTTTTAATGACAAAATATCTGGTTTTGACCATCACAAAAAGGAACAGCATCAGACTTAATAAATAACAAGACATCCATTGCACCAATGATACCTTATCTTCTATGCTTCTTTCAAGGTAACAGTCTTAAGCACACTAATGGGCTCAAGTCAAGCAAAGCCAAGAAAGTTCCATCAATGCAGCAGATAATTATCCCCCTGGCAAACCTCAGGCCCAAGACCATTGTTGACTTGGCAAATCAGCCTGTGTTTTTCAAGTGCTCATTAAGTGTAAGTCTTTTAAAAAGTGCTTGCTTAGTGTATTTTAGCTCATAAGTTCCAGGTATAGGTTTAAGGGCATAGGAAGAAAAATGGTGACTTTAATTAATTGTAACACTTGGATCATCTTAATATCCAAAGTCTATGTGTATGTGTGTGTGTGAGAGAGACAGAGAGAGATGGAGGGAGGGAGGGAGAGAGAAAGGAAAGGGGAAGAGGAAGGCAGTCAACATTCCTTTGCTCACAAATGGATCAGCCTGCCCTCCAGCAGCAGTGCAGCAAGCAGAAAACACCAGACTGCTCTCAGGAGGCTTGGGCTCTAGTTCTGTCTCTGCCACAAGATGTCAGTGGCCCTATCAAATCCTACTACTTCTCTGAAACTGTTCAGTAATGAAGAGTTTGAATATAATGATGTTTGAGCACGTGACACTCTAATATCTAATTCCAGGGTTATCAAAGAGAGTTAGAATTTCTTTCTTTCTTTCCCAAGTTCATCCCACTCCAATAAGAGGTTCAGATTTGCCTAAGAGGGGCTCCTCCATCATTATTCTTCCTGCCTGGGCTTGCTCCTGCACCCCAAACAAGATCTTCTAACTTCTTACATATGCAGACAGTACATAACCTAGTTTATTTCTGAGCCCAAATGCAAGTTGCTAAGGCCTCTCTTCCCCAGCTCAGCCAGGCATGGTGTAGTGTGATTGATTTCTAGGAGGCAGGATGTGGTGCTGCAGGGCTAACACTAGGAGCTTTCACTGTGCTCTGAGTTGCAGGTCCCCTAGCACACAGGATCTGATAATAGGCCCCTGAGTTCCTTCTCCTGATTCCTCCTTTCTACCCTAGGCCATACTGCTGGTCTTTAAGCCTCTCCCTATTTACTGTTTCAATTTCTTATTATACAAGTTCTATGTGATTACCGAAAGAAACCTGAAAAATGAAAGGAGAAGTAGAGAAGATACCATAAACTATAATCCTACTACTCAGACAACCACCCCCAACTTTTTGACATGCATCTGAGGTAGCTTGTTGCAACAGGGACCACAAATTTGCTCATACTTTCCTATAATTGTGTTTGTGTGTGCATGTGTGTGTGTGAGAGAGAGAGTTCCTCTGTCCTGTTCAACTCTCTGCAATCCCATGGACTGTAGGTCCACCAGGCTCCTCTGTCCATGGAATTTTCCAGGCAAGAATACCGGAGTGGGTTGCCATTCCCTTCTCCAGGGAATCTTCCTGACCCAGGGCTTGAACCTGGATCTTGTACATTGAAGGCAGATTCTTTACTGTCTGCGCCACTAGGAAATTCCTCTCTTACCACTAACTCTGGGCTTGGCCAGTGGGACAGTAGCAAGTGGATCACAGAGACTTTGAAAATGTTTATTGTTGTGCTTGCCTCTCCTGCTGCTTTTGGGATATACTGCTACCTTGTAAATGAGTCTGTGCTAGCCTTCTGAATGACAGGAGATATGTGCCCCATGGTCCTGTCATATTGGACAACACCCAGTCAATCCCCAGAAGCAGAGCTGCGCAGATGAGTGGTAGCTGAACACACACGTTTGTGAATCCAATTGAGAGAAGCATAAGAACCATCAGCTAAACCCAACCCAGAATGCAAACCCACGAAATTCTCAACTGAATATATGGTTGCTATTTACAACAAAACACTAAGTTTTATAGTTTGTTAGGCAGCAAAAGCTAACCACTAAAATAATCCTTCAGTCTTTTTCATACATAACAAAATTGAGATTATACCATATATACTATTCCATAACCAGTTTTTTCATATGAGATTTCCCTAGGTCTTTAATATTTTCCTCCTCATTATAAGTTCCACCAGGGCAAAGATTATATCAATTTTGTTCAATGCTATATTTCCAGAAAATATTACACCTCTGCAAACATAGTTGAAATTCAAACTTTTGTTGAATGAGTGATTGGAGGACATCATCTGTTTTGGATGGTTGAATTGTCTCATGTTCTGTGAAGTTAACTATTTTTGCCCCATTCTGAGTTTCTGTTTCTCTAATAAGTTTGGCACTTCCCACTAGAACTGGCATTCAGGTGAGCTCTCCTACCAGCTGAGAACTAGATCTCTAGTTCAAAATCCCCACTAGGAGGAGGGCTTTGCTAAACAGCCTTCAAAATTCAGTTCCAATCACATGTCCTATGGGGGCATACTTATCCCTCTTCAGCGTGTGCATACTGTGTTATATGGATCTTGTCAGGACAGGGGCACCAGGCCATAGTACTTACAAGTTTCTCTCTTCTCCTGCTAGGTGAACTTCTGAGAGTAAGGGTTCAGCTCCTGGAATGCCTGAGACATAACAAGCATTCGGTCAATGCCTGTGGGATAAATGAACAAATTAAACCACACTGCAAGGAACTCCTCTGACAGCAGCACATATGTAATCTTACTCTCTTCTGGTTTTTTTTTTTTTGAGAAATTTACTCTTATTACAATCAACAAATATGCTAATGATGACAATAAACTGTGAGAAAATATATTTATATCCCCTCCAAAAGTCATAATTGGGACATACTACCAAAGAGGATATTTCTAGAATGGCTTTAATTCCATTTGGATCTTTTTTTAAGGCATGAGGAAATCAAGAAACTAGGAGAGTGGAAAATAGAAATGCATCATACTCTAGTTTACAGTTTTTATGGTCCATTATCTGCCATGGATAGGAGGCAATAATGTTAGTTTACATATTGGTTTAAACGTAATTTAAAGTCTACGCCTAAACTTAGGCTAGTGTCAAATAAAGAAGGGATATTAGTTCTGCCATTGATTAGAGTTCTGTTTGGGATTCTTTGTTGAAGAGAAATACTCTGCTGTGGTGAAAATTGCTATTTGTGAAAGCACTGCATAAAAAGAGTACTCTGCTGAGGAATGTCAAGATTTGCATTATTCACACACACATACACACATGAAATCTCAACAGATTACTCTGATTGCTGTAATAAACTTAAAAGACTTTGGTTTACACAAGCAGCCGGGCTTTGCTATAATAAGGGTGTAAACATCAACTCTAATTAATTAATGTTAACAGTTCTTTCCTTTTAAAGGATTTTTGACTTAAGTTCTGGCTTCAACAGAACATTATTCACATACATGAATATTTTAATATGCATAAGTCTATTCCAACAACGTTGCTGGCCATTTTTTAACTACCAGAGGACAGACTAGCCGTTTTTAACTCTCTCAGGCCTTGGGAGCCGTGTTTAAAAGGCAGCTCTGATAGGCCTTTGGTTCCAGCCAGGGGGTTTTAACTTTTCCAGAAGAGTTTTAGGGGAACTTCTCCTGCCCTCATTCTAGATTCAGGCAAGCAATTCTGATGGTATCTGACTCATTCGCTTACACTTCCCTTTTAAAGATATCATTCAAACAAAAATAAGAACATGTTTTTATGCTCCAGTGCTGTGAAGGACAAAGTCTTCTATTGAATTCCCTGACCCACAGCTCTGGCCCATGGCTGTAGTCTCATGACCACAGGGTGCACCTGGAACCCTTGCTGCCCATTTTGTAAACAAGAACCCTTAACTCACAAGAGAATGAAGCAGAGAGAGGCTGTCAGATCAGGTGGCAGGGAGGCCAGGCACCTCGGCTGTCCTTTCAGTGCGAAGACTGGAAATCATGGGGAGACACCTGTATGGTAGACACTGTTGGTTACACAACAGATATGCCATAAATACAACAAGGATGACAGTGATGTAAGGAAGCATATTCTTACCCAGGAAATTCATCATAATTGGGAAATACCATCAAAGAGGAGATTTCTCCTCTTCTTCCTTGCTAACAAAACTTTAATTTAGTTCAGAGCATCAGTGTTCCCAGTCTCAGGCAAATCATTATGATTGATCTAAGTCAGTAATGACAACCCTATTTCCTCTTTGTCTTCCTTTCAAAAAAATAAACTTTCTTTTTGAAGGCTTTTAGATTCACAGCAAAACTGAGCAGAAGATACAGAGACTTGACTTATACCCCCCTGAGCCCCACACCTATAAGCCTGCCAGACTATTGACATCCCATACCATTTGTTACAGGTGCTGAACCTACACTGATACATCATTGCCACTCAAAGTTCACAATTTACTGTAGGGTTCACACTTGGTGTAGAACATTCTATCTTCTGGACAAATATACAACATGCATCCAGCAGTATAGTATCATACACAGTGCTTTTATTGCCCTAACAATTCTCTGTGGTCTGCCTCTTTATCTCTCTGTCCCCTAACCCCCCACCCATGGCACCACTGATCTTTTTACTGTCTCCATAGTTTTGCCTTTTTCCCAGAATATCATATAGTTAGAATCACACAATATATAACCTCTTCAGATAGGCTTATTTCATTTAGTAATTTTCATTCAAATTTCCTCTGTGTCTTTTCATGGCTTGATAATTTATTTCTTTTGAATACTGAGTAATATTCCATTGCCTGGATGTACCACAATTTGTTTACACATTCATTTTGGTTGCTTCTAAGTTTTGACAATTATAAATAAAGCTCCTATAAAAATTTGTTGGGTTTTTGGTCGGATATAATTTTTCAGTGCATTTGAGTAAATACCAAGGAACATAATTTCTGGATTGCATGGTAAGTACATATTTAGTTTTGAAAGAAATTGCCAAACTTTCTTCTAAAGTGCCTGGACCATTTTGCATTCCCACCAGCAGTGAATGAGAGTTCCTCTAACTCCACATCCTTGTCAGCATTTGGTGTTGTCAACTGTTTAAGGTTTTGGCTCTTCTAATAGATGTATCAGTTCAGTTCAGTTCAGTCGCTCAGTCTTTGCGACCCCATGAATTGCAGCACGCCAGACCTTCCTGTCCATCACCAACTCCCGGAGTTCACTCAAACTTAGGTCCATCGAGTTGGTGATACCATCCAGCCATCTCATCCTCTGTCATCCCCTTCTCCTCCTGCCCCTAATCCCTCGCAGCATCAGAGTCTTTTCCAATGAGTCAACTCTTCGCATCAGGTGGCCAAAGTACTGGAGTTTCAGCTTTAGCATCATTCTTTCCAAAGAAATCCCAGGACTAATCTCCTTCAGAATGGACTGGTTGGATCTCCTTGAGGTCCAAGGGACTCTTAAGAGTCTTCTCCAACACCACAGTTCAAAAGCATCAATTCTTCAGTGCTCAGCCTTCTTCACAGTCCAGCTCTCACATCTATAACTGACACAGGAAAAACCATAGCCTTGACTAGACGGACCTTTGTTGGCAAAGTAATGTCTCTGCTTTTGAATATGCTCTCTAGGTTGGTCATAACTTTCCTTCCAAGGAGTAAGTGTCTTTCAATTTCATGTCTGCAATCACCATCTGCAGTGATTTTGGACCCCAGAAAAATAAAGTCTGACTTTGTTTCCCCATATATTTCCCATGAAGTGATGGGACCAGATGCCATGATCTTTGTTTTATGAATGTTGAGCTTAAGCCAACTTTTTCACTCTCCTCTTTCACTTTCATCAAGATGCTTTTTAGTTGCTCTTCACTTTCTGCCATAAGGGTGGTGTTATCTGCATATCTGAGGTTATTGATATTTCTCCCAGAAGTCTTGATTCCAGCTTGTGCTTCTTCCAGACCAGCATTTCTCATGATGTACTCTGCATATAAGTTAAATAAGCAGGGTGACAATATACAGCCTTGATGTACTCCTTTTCCTATTTGGAACCAGTCTGTTGTTCTATGTCCAGTTCTAACTTTTGCTTCTTGATCTGCATATAAGTTTCTCAAGAGGCAGGTCAGGTGGTCTGGTATTCCTATCTCTTTCAGAATTTTCCACAGTTGATTGTGATCCACACAGTCCAAGGCTTTGGCATAGTCAATAAAGCAGAAATAGATGTTTTTCTGGAACTCTCTTGCTTTTTCGATGATCCAGCGGATGTTGGCAATTTGACCTCTGGTTCCTCTGCCTTTCCTAAAACCAGCTTGAACATCTGGAATTTCACAGTTCATGTATTACTGAAGCCTGGATTGGAGAATTTTGAGCATTACTTGACTAGCGTGTGAGATGAGTGCAATTGTGTGGTAGTTTGAGCATTGTTTGGCATTGCTTTTCTTTGGGATTGGAATGAAAACTGACCTTTTCCAGTCCTGTGGCCACTGCTGAGTTTTCCAGATTTTCTGGCATATTGAGTGCAGCACTTTAACAGCATTATCTTTCAGGATCAGTTCAGTTCAGTCGCTCAGTCGTGTCTGACTCTTTGTGACCCCATAAATTGCACCATGCCAGGCCTCCCTGTCCATCACCAACTCCCAGAGTTCACTCAGACTCACATCCATCGAGTCAGTGATGCCATCCAGCCATCTCATCCTCTGTCGTCCCCTTCTCCTCCTGCCCCCAATCCCTCCCAGCATCAGAGTCTTTTCCAATGAGTCAGCTCTTCACATGAGGTGGCCAAAGTACTGGAGTTTCAGCTTTAGCATCATTCCTTCCAGAGAAATCCCAGGGTTGATCTCCTTCAGAATGGACTGGTTGGATCTCCTTGCAGTCCAAGGGACTCTCAAGAGTCTTCTCCAACACCACAATTCAGAAGCATCAATTCTTCTGCGCTCAGCCTTCTTCACAGTCCAACTCTCACATCCATACATGACTACTGGAAAACCATATCCTTGACTAGATGGACCTTAGTCGGCAAAGTAATGTCTCTGCTTTTGAATATGCTGTCTAGGGTGGTCATAACTTTTCTTGCAAGGAGTAAGTGTCTTTTAATTTCATGGCTGCAGTCACCATCTACAGTGATTTTGGAGCCCCAAAAAGTAAAGTCTGACACTGTTTCCACTGTTTCCCCATCTATTTGCCATGAAGTGATGGGAGCGGATGCCATGATCTTTGTTTTCTGAATGTTGAGCTTTAAGCCAACTTTTTCACTCTCCACTTTCATCAAGAGGCTTTTTAGTTCCTCTTCACTTTGGATAGTAGTATATAATTGTTGTAATTTGTAATTCTCTAATGACATATGATGTTGAACATCTTTTCATGTGTTTACTGACCACGTATATCTTCTCTGGAAAGGTGACTGTTAGGGTATTTTTCCTGTTTTTTAATCAGGTAGTTTTGTTTCCTTATTGTTGAGTTTTAAGAGTTCTTTATATATTTTGAATACAGTCCTTTATCAAATATTTTGTTGCAAGTATTTTTCTCCCAACTTGTGGACTGTCCTTTCATTCTCTTGACAGTGTCTTCTACAGTACAGAAGATTTTCATTCAATAAAACCACCTTATTAATTACTTCTGTCACAGATTATGCCTTTGGTGTTGAATCTTAAAATCTATCACTAAACTTATGATCCTCTAGGTTTCTACTATATTTTCTTTTAGGAATTTTGTAGTTTTGCATTTTACATTCATTTTCCATTGAATCTGTAGATCAAGTTGGGAAGAACTGACATCTTGACAACATTGAGTTTTATTAGGTCTTTGATTTTATTCATCAGTGTTTTATATAGATCTTGTACATATTTTGATAGATTTATACCTAAATATTTCATTATTTATACCTAATTATTTCATTAGGGGTACTAATGTAAATGATATTTGATTTTTAATTTCAAATTCCACTTGTTTATTGTTGGTATACAGGAAAGCAGTTTACTCTTATATATTAACCTATTGGAATCTTATTATAATCTTTTATTAGTTCCAGGAGTCTATTTTGTTGATTCATTCTGATATTCTACATAGATAATCATGCCATTTGCAAACAAAGACAGCTTTATTTCTTCCTTCCCCGTCCATATATCTTCCCCTCCCTGCTCTTTTTTTTTTTTTTTTTGGTCTTATTGCATTAGCTAGGACTTTTAGTATGAAGTCAGAAAGAATTGGTGAGAGGGGACATCCTTGCCTGGTCTTAACAGGAAAGCTTCTAACCATTAAGTATAATGTTAGCTGTGGGTTTTTTCATAGATGATGGTCTTTATTCACTTGAAGAAGTTTCCCTCTATTCCAAGTTTGTTGCGATTTTTATCATGAATGAGTGTTGGATTTTGTCAAATGCTTTTTCTGAACCTATTGATGTGATCTTTTTCTTTAGCCTTCTGATGTGTTAGATTATATTAGTTGATTTTCAAGGGTTTTCTCTGCCTTTTAAATAGCTGTTTGGGGAAAAACATGGGGGCTTGTGACCCATTCTGTTCAACATGGTCTTAGGTGAATTCTCCTGGGTGTGTATAGTGAGACGCGTTCTGGGAAAGATTTCACAGTCTTGGTAAACATGGAGGAGCACACCGTCCCTCCCTCCTTCCTTCAGTTTTTAATGTGGATTAATAGTTGGAGACATAATGGCTGTTTTGCCATCACAAGGGAGGGAAAGGCCAAAATTGCAGAGACATTACCTCTGAAATAATTTCAGCATCTTGTACAAACACCTACTTCTGGACTTCTTGTTATATGAGAAAAATAAAATACCTTTTGTTTAGACATTGTAAGCAGCCAAACCTGTTTATATCTGATTCCTAAATCACTTCATCTGATTCATAATAAGACATATGGAGGTTGTTGAAGAAGACCCATTATTCCTTTGATTCTGCAAGTGGTGCTCTGGTGCCTAAGCTTAGGAAAGACTGGCACCAGCTTAGGAAAGGGGGAGCTGACAGAGGGAAAAAAGGAGAGTACTTGAGTGACAGGGCATCAACAGAGCATCTTATTGCTCGGGGAACTCCTGGTTAATACCAGTTCAGAGTAGGCATATCAACCTATGGCCAAGATCTGCATCCTCCAGGGAGAGTAGAAAGCTCTATAAGAAGTGGCAAAATAAAGTGAGGAAGCAACATAGTGCAATAGAAAGTAGATGAGCTTAGGAACCAAAGAAATGGAAAATTGAGTTCTTGATTCTATGACTTTTTCTGGTGTTATTTGGTCCAATTATATAATAATGATTAGCCTCAACTATCACTTCTATAATATGGGAAGGAAATTGTCTTTCTCACAAGCTTACTGTAAATATGAAAAGCAATAGTATGGTCAGAGCAAATAGGTATGATACCATTGCTCCATTTTCTATTTCATATGTTCAGAGCCAAGGTAAGATTAGCAAAGAGGTCAAGGCAACCTCTATTAGAAAGACATAGACAGGATGAAAGCTTGAATTTAATGTTATGCTAATAGGAGCTCTATGAATTAGCAGTCTCTTAAACTCAGCAATCCAAAGTGTCTGCCTAGTCAACCAGCCTTAAACAAGCTGCAACTAGGATCACTCATCTCGAGCCAGGCATCCTGGAATGTGAAGTCAAGTGGGCCTTAGAAAGCATCACTACGAACAAAGCTAGTGGAGGTGATGGAATTCCAGTGGAGCTATTTCAAATCCTGAAAGATGATGCTGTGAAAGTGCTGCACTCAATATGCCAGAAAATCTGGAAAACTCAGCAGTGGCCACAGGACTGGAAAAGGTCAGTTTTCAAGCTATCTATGACAAACCCACAGCAAACATTATCCTCAATGGTGAAAAATTGAAAGCATTTCCCCTAAAGTCAGGAACAAGACAAGGGTGTCCACTTTCACCGCTACTATTCAACATAGTTCTGGAAGTTTTGGCCACAGCAATCAGAGCAGAAAAAGAAATAAAAGGAATCCAAATTGGAAAAGAAGAAGTAAAACTCTCACTGTTTGCAGATGACATGATCCTCTACATGGAAAACCCTAAAGACTCCACCAGAAAATTACTAGAGATCATCAATGAATATAGTAAAGTTGCAGGATATAAAATCAACACACAGAAATCCCTTGCATTCCTATACACGAATAATGAGAAAGTAGAAAAGAAATTAAGGAAACAATTCCATTCACCATTGCAACGAAAAGAATAAAATACTTAGGAATGTATCTACCTAAAGAAACTAAAGACCTATATATAGAAAACTATAAAACACTGATGAAAGAAATCAAAGAGGACACTAATAGATGGAGAAATATACCATGTTCATGGATTGGAAGAATCAATATAGTGAAAATGAGTATACTACCCAAAGCAATTTACAAATTCAATGCAATCCCTATCAAGCTACCAGCCACATTTTTCACAGAACTAGAACAAATAATTTCAAGATTTGTATGGAAATACAAAAACCTCGAATAGCCAAAGCAATCTTGAGAAAGAAGAATGGAACTGGAGGAATCAACTTGCCTGACTTCAGGCTCTACTACAAAGCCACAGTCATCAAGACAGTATGGTACTGGCACAAAGACAGACATATAGATCAATGGAACAAAATAGAAAGCCCAGAGATAAATCCACACACATATGGACACCTTATCTTTGACAAAGGAGGCAAGAATATACAATGGAGTAAAGACAATCTCTTTAACAAGTGGTGCTGGGAAAACTGGTCAACCACTTGTAAAAGAATGAAACTAGATCACTTTCTAACACCGCACACAAAAATAAACTCAAAATGGATTAAAGATCTAAATGTAAGATCAGAAACTATAAAACTCCTAGAGGAGAACATAGGCAAAACACTCTCAGACATAAATCACAGCAGGATCCTCTATGATCCACCTCCCAGAATGCTGGAAATAAAAGCAAAAATAAACAAATGGGATCTAATTAAAATTAAAAGCTTCTGCACAACAAAGGAAAATATAAGCAAGGTGAAAAGACAGCCTTCTGAATGGGAGAAAATAATAGCAAATGAAGCAACTGACAAACAACTAATTTCAAAAATATACAAGCAACTTCTGCAGCTCAACTCCAGAAAAATAAACGACCCAATCAAAAAATGGGCCAAAGAACTAAATAGACATTTCTCCAAAGAAGACATACGGATGGCTAACAAACACATGAAAAGATGCTCAACATCACTCATTATTAGAGAAATGCAAATCAAAACCACAATGAGGTACCACTTCACACCAGTCAGAATGGCTGCGATCCAAAAATCTGCAAGCAATAAATGCTGGAGAGGGTGTGGAGAAAAGGAACCCTCCTACACTGTTGGTGGGAATGCAAACTAGTACAGCCACTATGGAGAACAGTGTGGAGATTCCTTAAAAATTGCAAATAGAACTACCTTATGACCCAGCAATCCCACTGCTGGGCATACACACCGAGGAAACCAGAATTGAAAGAGACACATGTACCCCAATGTTCATCGCAGCACTGTTTATAATAGCCAGGACATGGAAACAACCTAGATGTCCATCAGCAGATGAATGGATAAGAAAGCTGTGGTACATATACACAATGGAGTATTACTCAGCCGTTAAAAAGAATTCATTTGAATCAGTTCTGATGAGATGGATGAAACTGGAGCCGATTATACAGAGTGAAGTAAGCCAGAAAGAAAAACACCAATACAGTATACTAACACATATATATGGACTTTAGGAAGATGGCAATGATGACCCTGTATGCAAGACAGGGAAAGAGACACAGATGTGTATAACGGACTTTTGGACTCAGAGGGAGAGGGAGAGGGTGGGATGATTTGGGAGAATGACATTCTAACATGTATACTATCATGTGAATTGAATCGCCAGTCTATGTCTGACGCAGGATGCAGCATGCTTGGGGCTGGTGCATGGGGATGACCCAGAAAGATGTTATGGGGAGGGAGGTGGGAGGGAGGTTCATGTTTGGGAATGCATGTAAGATTTAAAGATTTTAAAATTTAAAAAATAAAAAACTAAAAAAAAAAAAAAAAAAAGAAAAGGTCAGTTTTCATTCCAATCCCAAAGAAAGGCAATGCCAAACAATGCTCAAACTACCACACAATTGCACTCATCTCACACGCTAGTCAAGTAATGCTCAAAATTCTCCAAGTCAGGCTTCAACAATATGTGAACCGTGAACTTCCTGATGTTCAAGCTGGTTTTAGGAAAGGCAGAGGAACCAGAGGTCAAATTGCCAACATCCGCTGGATCATCAAAAAAGCGAGAGAGTTCCAGAAAAACATCTATTTCTGCTTTATTGACTATGTCACAGCCTTTGACTGTGTGGATCACAATCAACTGTGGAAAATACTGAAAGAGATGGGAATACCAGACCACCTGACCTGCCTCTTGAGAAACCTGTATGCAGGTCAGGAAGCAACAATTAGAACTGGACATGGAACAACAGACTGGTTCCCAATAGGAAAAGGAGTGCGTCAAGGCTGTATATTGTCACCCTGCTTATTTAACTTCTATGCAGAGTACATCATGAGAAACGCTGGACTGGAAGAAACACACGCTGGAATCAAGATTGCTGGGAGAAATATCAATAACCTCAGATATGCAGATGACACCACCCTTATGGCAGAAAGTGAAGAGGAACTAAAAAGCCTCTTGATGAAAATGAAAGAGGAGAATGAAAAAGTTGGCTTAAAGTTCAACATTCAGAAAACAAAGATCATGGCATCCGGTCCCATGACTTCATGGGAAATAGATGGGAAACAGTGGAAACAGTGTCAGACTTTATTTTTGGGGGCTCCAAAATCACTGCAGATGGTGACTGCAGCCATGAAATTAAAAGACACTTACTTCTTGGAAGAAAAGTTATGACCACCCTAGATAGCATATTCAAAAGCAGAGACATTACTTTGCGGACTAAGGTCTAAGTCAAGGCTATGGTTTGTCCTCTGGTCATGTATGGATGTGAGAGTTGGACTGTGAAGAAGGGTGAGCACTGAAGAATTGATGCTTTTGAACTGTGGTGTTGGAGAAGACTCTTGAGAGTCCCTTGGACTGCAAGGAGATCCAACCAGTCCATTCTGAAGGAGATCAGCCCTGGGATTTCTTTGGAAGGAATGACGCTAAAGCTGAAACTCTAGTACTTTGGCCACCTCATGTGAAGAGTTGACTCATTGGGAAAGACTCTGATGCTGGGAGGGATTGGGGGCAGGAGGAGAAGGGGACGACAGAGGATGAGATGGCTGGATGGCATCACTGACTCGATGGATGTGAGTCTGAATGAACTCCGGGAGTTGGTGATGGACAGGAAGGCCTGGCGTGATGCAATTTATGGGGTTGCAAAGAGTTGGACACAACTAAGCGACTGAACTGAACTGAACTGAGGAAGCAAAAAGACTGAATAAAGAAGTCGGAATATTAATATTCCCAGGGAGCAATAGAAAGTCAGAGATTTTTTTTTAACTGCTTGTGACAATCTGAACGTTTAAGTACAATAAATATCTGTTAAATTAACGATATGTAGAACATTAAAATCTTATTAGGAATCCCTATAACAATATTTCAGAGAAGGCAATGGCACCCCACTCCAGTACTCTTGCCTGGAAAATCTCATGGATGGAGGAGCCTGGTAGGCTGCAGTCCATGGGGTCGCTAAGGGTCGGACACGACTGAGTGACTTCACTTTCACTTTTCACTTTCATGCATTGGAGAAGGAAATGGCAACCCACTTCAGTGTTCTTGCCTGGAGAATCCCAGGGACAGGGAAGCCTGGTGGGCTGCTGTTTATGGGGTCACACAGAGTCAGACACGACTGAAGCGACTTAGCAGCAGCAGCAGCAGCATAACAATATTTACCCAGCTTATAAAATCACTTTGGTATTTTCTTCCAGTTATAATTGGAGGAAATATCTAGCTTCTACCCAGGAGAAGGTCTAAACTGAATTATAGAACACCTTGAGACTTTTGAACCAATTTGATGTGATATTTCATCATACCAAAGTAGTTAAAATTACGTTGTTTGGGAAGAAGCAAAATCCAAAAGAGATCTAAGCATTTAGCTCGTGAAGGAATGAGGATTATATTAATTGAAATTGGTATTATGGGCACATTTAGTGAAAATTGCAAATAATTTCCTTAGAGCAGGGAAGACTTCCCATGACTGGATTTCCTCCCAAAGTTAGATTTATTCATTCCTTAATCCAACTAGCTATTCGTGACAATCATCCAGGTTCTAAGCACAGAACTGGAAGCCCCTGGCACATTAAAAAAAAGTAGGTGATGATACTTGGGACCTCTTGCTCTTCTAATACAATGGGTCCTAAGTTCTATATGGGCTGCCTTGGTGGCTCAGTGGTAAACAATCCGCCTGCCAACACAGGAAACATGGGTTCGATCCCTGAGTCAGGAAGATCCCCTGGAGAAGGAAATGGCAATACCCGAGTGGGTATTCTTGCCTGGGAAATCCCATGGACAGAGGAGCCTGGGGGGCTACAGTTCATGGGTTCTCAAAAGAGTTGAACATGACAGTGACTAAACAATAGGAACAACAAGCTCTTATGCATAAGAATTACCAGGGTAGCTTGTTAAAAATGCATACTTCTTGGGCATACCATAGAAATTCTGATTCATGACATTGGGGCTAAAAATCTTCATCAGTCACTCCAGATTATCCAGAGGAAGATCAACTGAGAACTGCACTATGAAGCACATTATTTTCCAGCTAGAACCTCTAAGGTAGTTGGAAAAGTAAAAAATATACATTTCAGAAGGTCAAAGGTATGGAATGACAAATCAGGATGTTGGATACCAAGGCAGAGACAGGCAATCACAATTTGTTGCTTTAGAAGGCAGATGATCCTGACATTTGCTGGGAAGCTGTGATTACAGGTAACTGGAACTAGACAAATAAACAGTCCAAATTAGAACATACAATAATGCCACAAGTCAGGACAAAGGCAATAATTGAGACTAAGCAGAAAGCCTCAGGAACCAAGGGCAATCAAGAATTACAGACTAAAAAAAAACAAAAAAACTACAAGTCCCCTACATATGAAAGAGTTCTGTTCTGAGACTGTAAGTCCAACAAAGTTAGCCTAGGTACTGTAGAAATGGCTGACAGACATTGGCTCAGTTAATAAAGAATCCACCCGCAATGCAGGAGACCTGGGTTCTTTCCCTGGGTTGGGAAGATCCCTTGGAGGAGGAAACGCCTACCCGCTCCAGTATTCTGGTGTGGAGAATTCCATGGACTGTGTAGTTCACGGGGTCACGAAGAGTTGGACACGACTGAGCTTCTTTCACTTTTTTCACTGTATAAAGAGATGGTTTGGGTGGTACCCAGAAGTTCCTTACAGGCTTCCCATTGGGAAAGAAAGCAGTTCCAGGGGGATGCTTACAAATGGAAGTAGGGGAGTGGTGCCCAGAGGAACATGAAAGGCTAAAGTGGAACCAGGAGAGCATGCCCACACTGGGAAAGCAAGAAGGAAATACATGTGCTTCTCTGGTCTGAGCTGAACCCCCTTAGTGCAGGAATGACCATTCCTGGACTTAGCAACTGACCAAATCAGGATGTTGGATACCAAGGCAGACAGGCAATCAGAACCAAGAGAAACTGATAGAGGTGACAGTGGAAAGTGAGAAATAGCCTTGTCTTTTAAACGCACTGACTGATGATCCTCAAGGCACTGGAACACCAGACTCTTGGTGACTAGTCTTCTTGAAGGCATATTTCAACATTATGCATCAGCAACCTCATCTGTAAAATAGGAGTAAGAATAAAACCTAACTCATCTAGTGGTAGTATTAATGATTTTAAAGGTAAGCCAGTTAGCTTCCTGCCTAGTCCACAGTTTGCACTCAGGGTAAATTATTAATATTATTAACCCTGTTCTGGGGTTTCCCTTAGGACCTGAACAATTAAAGGCCACATTTTGCCATGTTTGGGGGTTTTCTGGCACTTCTGTTAAAATTTTAGATAGCTGTCAATTTCATTGGGGATATATTTCTACCAAACTGTGCTAGAAATCTTATGACATCATGTCGTTTGAATGTGGGTTGCACTTCTGCAACTTACCGTTTCTTAACCCCATGCCTAGGGGTGCTTGGTGGCTGATGTTTGTTGAGCTCTTTTCCTGTGTTGGGGAGTCCGGTATTCAGTGACTTATATGAATTATCACAATTTTTCCTCATAAAGACTACTTGATTTTTCTTTTTTGGCCTGTGGGATCTTAGTTCCCAACCAGCGACTGACCCACAGTGTGGAGTCTTAAACACTGTGTAAGTCAAAGTTGTTTAGTCATGTCCTGACTCTTTGAGACCCCATTGACTATACAGTCCATGGAATTCTGCAGGCCAGAATACTGGACTGGGTAGCCATTCCCTTCTCCAGGGGATCTTGCCAACCCAGGGATTGCATCCAGGTCTCCCATACTGCAGGGGGATTCTTTACCAGCTGAGCCACTGGAGAAGCCCAAGAATACTGGAGTGGGTAGCCTGTCCCTTCTCCAGCAGATCTTCCCAACCCAGGAATTGAACCGGGATCTCCTGCATTGCACGCGGATTCTTTACCAGCTGAGCTACCAGAGAAGCCCCTTCAGGAAATTCCCAAGAAACTACTTGAATTAAATACTACTATTACCTTCACTTTACAGACAAGAAAACTGAGACTTAGAGAATTTTTAAAACTGTGTCCAACTTGCCAACTGCCTTGTTTTTGCATTAGTAGTATTTCCACGAAGATCTTTCTATCTCCTATCTTTGCATCTCATTTTTCATCTACTTCTTTTCTCTCTACCTATCAGTCACCATTGTCATCAACCACATATAAGCTTAATAGATATAGCTTCAGTCACTTTGAGAAGATGTAACCTGATACTTTTAGTCCAAAGTCAAAAAGCAGAGGGGAGGGAGGGGGAAGGATTAATGTCAAAGTGGAGTTAGAATCCCATCCTTTAATCGATCAGCTGTGGCCAAGAGACGTAAGGAAATATGGCAGCTCTTTTGTTAATAGCAGGATGGAATGGAAGGAAGAACAGTTCCAAGAAAAAGGGGGTTTTCTTCTGAGAATAAGGGGTGTTGAATAGACAAAACATAGGTGTCCACTGCATCTATCTGGGCTAGGCATTTGCTACAAACTCACTGCATTTTTAATATTTTTAACTCCCATTTTAAATCATTGTCAGTGCAATAGAGATTTAGAAAATATATATTTATATTTTGCTTTGGGGACTTGCTTTTTTCTCATAGATTTAAATTCAATATTCTGGTTTGTTTCTTTAAGAATGTAAAAAAAACCAAACACATTCCACTCCATAAAATTGACAAAACAAAGCAACGAGGCAATGAGATGGACCCGAGACAGGCCTGTCTAGCTCTTGTTGTAAGAACTCTTCCAGTAGAGTTGGATAAGGTTAGCAGAGTTCAGTTCTCTTGAGAGAGGTGAGCTCTGCAGGTGTTCATAACTAGTGATTACAGAGCCAGCCAAGGGCTTGATCCTTTGAGGGAAATCTTTTAGTTCTCCTAATTAGCTGCCCAGCCTTCTCCCTCTTCCTTCCATCAGTGAACTTTTCTTTGGTCTTAATTGCGTATGGAAAATGATTGCAACTAAAATGATATAATACAATAAACATTTATTAAATTAATCTGGTGAAGTCCAGTGGTAGAAGTAGTGTTCAGTAGCTCTGGACAATTTTATTTCTTCTATGTATAATGTAATGTTTGGCATGTAATCAGTCTATTTCTGCATTTAGATGTGAGTTGGGGTTAGGAAGAAATCTGCCTGATCAAAATTCCATGTCAAAATTGGACACCTGACACCTGCCCCTCAGTTGGGAAAAACTTATTAAATAGAAGCAAGGATGCTTTCTTCCCCATCCAAAACTTAAAACAAAAAATATTCAAATACGAAGAACTGGTGATCTTTTTTAAAAGTAAAAAAAAATGTGTAAATGCATTTTAAAAGGAACAATCTCTCTAATTGAAATAATAGCTAATTCAATTTTTAGAGGAGTGTATATATTATAATTACTCAATGGCTTTAAAATAACTTGGCATTGTTTCTTCAGTAGAGGCATTAAGCTTAATTGCAGATGAGTCATTTCCTCAGCCCCAAGCAATTAATCAGTGTTTCTTAAACTTGCCTAAAATAGGAATCACTTGGGGCTTTTGCTAAACATACAGATTCCTGGGCCCACCCGAGACCAATTGAATTAGACTTTCTAGGGAGGGCATGTGGAAATCTGTATGTTCACTAAACATCCCAGGTAGAGCTTATTATCAGAGAACTTTGAGAAAGTTGGATTCCTGTGACAGTGGTATTAATTTTTTTAATTACTGTTATGCAGAGTGACCAGAATAGAGCTTTACCATTGGAAGAACTGGGACATTAGAAAGCACTCACAGATTATACGCCAACACATGTTCTGCTTTGTAAATACATCTTCCTATTATTTGAAACAAAGACCATGGATTTACACATTTTCTCTTTACTCATTCAGGTACTGCAGAAATGTTTATTGCTTCAACAATAAGCCCAAGATTAAATTCACTACCACCGTGAAAAAAGATCACAAGGAGGAAGATACCTCCTATTGAACATTTTAGCATATATCAGATGCGATCCTGATAGTTGGTTTATAGAAGTTATTTCCCTTAATCTTAACAATTAACTGGTGGGATAAGTATTCATTTCCATTTTATAAATGCAGAAACCAAGGCTTGAAGAGGTTAAGGAATTTTCCCATGGTCACTCACTAAGCAAGAGGGAGAGGGATCAGATCTGCCAAGCACATGGTTTTACCACATATTAGCCTTTAGAGTTTAAACTCCAAGTCAAAGAATTCAAATTCACTAGGCAGAATAATCATGGATTTGTAAACTTTTCTTCTCCGACGGTTAAAAAAAGGGGCACTTTTTTCGTATTTGGGCTGAGACAAAGAAGGAGGAAAGGACAAATTTCAAAAAGTCTGATCGCCTCTTCTAGAATAAGAAGCCTCTTTGCTCCTTGTAGTCAGAAATATCTATAGTTCTCTCCTAAAAATTAACTCTCTGAAGAACAAATGAGAAAACTAATAAAATTGTAAATCTAGATATGCATTATGTAACTGGGGAACTGGATTTTATTCCCACTTATTCGCTTATTTCCCCATGCTGCTTATTCTGGTTGAAGTGGCTGCAGCCAGAAAGAGAAATTCCCCTTTGGGCTTTCTTGTTTAAAAAATACTTTTTTTAAAAAAAGGGTTTGTTTTCTTAGACTTGGAAGCTGTTGAGAGGTGCCAGACAGATGGCCTTGAAGGCTGGGAAGGCTGTATTTAGCTGCAGCGGAGGGCAGGTGTAGATGGGGCATCCCGGGCTGCCCACGCAGCCCAGCTGAGGAACCCTCGCCCTCTTGGATGACAGTTAACATTAAGGAGGGAAGTTATGAGGACTCCTTGAAATACAAGCAGACACTGTAAGTCAGCAGCACATTCCTTTGTTGTTGCTCTATGGCCGACATCAAAGCTAACACCCTCCCATCCTGTCATTTTGAAAGCGAGTTGTTAAGGAGGATTTTGGAGGAGGTGGTATGGTAGAGGAATATAGGATGAAGAGAGAGAAGAGGTAACAGATGGAGAGAATGGTGAAAAATAATCTGAACTTGACTTTTCATGGAAGGCTATCTGCATTTTGTGGTATTCTTTTCTTTTTTTGCACAAGAGTTGCATCCAGAGTGCTGCAAGTGATTTCTAGAAGATAACTAGTCTTCCTCCAATTCAGCTCCCTTTAAATGACCAATTGGTGAAACAAGACAGTGTTTCACCAATACCCTGCTGCTGCTGCTAAGTCACTTCAGTCGTGTCCGACTCTGTGCGACCCCATAGACAGCAGCCCACCAGGCTCCCCTGTCCCTGGGATTCTCCAGGCAAGAACATTGGAGTGGGTTGCCATTTCCTTCTCCAATGCATGAAAGTGAAAAGGAAAAGTGAAGTCGCTCAGTCGTGACCAACTCTTAGCGACCCCATGGACTACAGCCTACCAGGCTCCTCTGTCCATAGGATTTTCCAGGCAAGAGTGCTGGAGTGGGGTGCCATTGCCTTCTCCGCACTAATACCCTAGGGGTACCAATACTTGAGAGTTCATTCAGAAAGCCTCACTATTCACCTATTTTTCCTTCTTTACTATTGACTTATAATTTTTTCAAGGTGTTTTGATTTCTACAGAGACATACCTGTGTATTAGGTTGGTAAAAAGTAATTGCACTTTTTGCATTGCTGAAATTTGCCTTTGATATTGGAATAGATTCTAAATAAATATGAGTATGTTATATACCATTTTAATGCACATTTATCACTTTATATTTTTCGCTAATGATTATTACTTCCTGTTTGGTTTATGTTTATTTTCAGTTCAGTTCAGTCGCTCAGTCATGTCCGACTCTTTGTGACCCCATGAATCACAGCACGCCAGGCCTCCCTGTCCATCACCAACTCCTGGAGTTCATTCAGACTCATGTCTATCGAGTCAGTGATGCCATCCAGCCATCTCATCCTCTGTCGTCCCCTTCTCCTCCTGCCCTCAATCCCTCCCAGCATCAGAGCCTTTTCCAATGAGTCAACTCTTTGCATGAGGTGGCCAAAGTACTAGAGTTTCAGCTCTAGCATCATTCCTTCCAAAGAAATCCCAGGGCTGATCTCCTTCAGAATGGACTGGTTGGATCTCCTTGCAGTCCAAGGGACTCTCAAGAGTCTTCTCCAACACCACAGTTCAAAAGCATCAATTCTTCGGTGCTCACCCTTCTTCACAGTCCAACTCTCACATTCATACATGACCACAGGAAAAACCATAGCCTTGACTAGATGGACCTTTGATGGCAAAGTAATGTCTCTGCTTTTGAATATGCTATCTAGGTTGGTCATAACTTTTCTTCCAAGGAGTAAATATTTAATTTCATGGCTGCAGTCACCATCTGCAGTGATTTTGGAGCCCCCCAAAATAAAGTCTGACACTGTTTCCACTGTTTCCCCATCTATTTCCCATGAAGTGATGGGACCAGATGCCATGATCTTTGTTTTCTGAATGTTGAACTTTAAGCCAACTTTTTCACTCTCCTCTTTCATTTTCATCAAGAGGCTTTTTAGTTCCTCTTCACTTTCTGCCATAAGGGTGGTGTTATCTGCATATCTGAGGTTATTGATATTTCTCCCAGCAATCTTGGTTCCAGCTTGTGTTTCTTCCAGTCCGGCATTTCTCATGATGTACTCTGCATAGAAGTTAAATAAGCAGGGTGACAATATACAGCCTTGATGTACTCCTTTTCCTATTTGGAGCTAGTCTGTTGGTCCATGTCCAGTTCTAATTGTTGCTTCCTGACCTGCATACAGATTTCTCAAGAGGCAGGTCAGGTGGTCTGGTATTCCCATCTCTTTCAGAATTTTCCATAGTTTATTGTGATCCACACAGTCCAAGGCTTTGGCATAGTCAATAAAGCAGAAATAGATGTTTTTCTGGAACTCTTGCTTTTCGATGATCCAGCGGATGTTGGCAATTTGATCTCTGGTTCCTCTGCCTTTTCTAAAACCCTTTGAGCATCAGGAAGTTCACGGTTCACATATTGCTGAAGCCTGGCGTGGAGAATTTTGAGCGAAACCTTTTATTCCTGGGATAAACTCCACTTGGTGAACCCATACTGGAATTCACCTTTCTCCAGATTGCTTGTTTTTTTGTAAAGACATATTATTTAAGCCATTATCATTTGGATTCTCTTTTATTTGGTGGCAGAAATGTTCAGTCTTAACTGATTCAGGAGGAGAAGGCAGAGTCTTTGTAAGTTAACCTTGAGGATATTTGTATGAAAAATAAATTGGATAAACAATGTTTAAATTTTGTTTAAAATCAACAGCAGTGTCTGGCTCTTAGTAAGTGCTCAATAAACCCTCAAAAATAAATATAGATGGGTATGTGAATCTTGTAGTACTTTTGTGGATGTAATTTGACATGAAGCAATCCTTCTAGCTTTAGCAATCCTAGGGTCCCAGCTACTACCACTTCACAAATTTGATTCAGGGCTATTGATCATCATATTTAGTTCATCACATCACACTTATCTCATTTCTATATAGTTATACACACCAAGAGAATTTTATTAGGATAACACCAGTGCCTTTAAAGAAGCTAAGTGAACTTTGCTATAGGGCACTTCCTTAAGTTAAAAACCTGAGGGGATACCAATGAAACTCAGCCAGTCTTGTAAGGAGTATTTGTTGTGAATGATGGACAAGCTTCTTTGAAAGCAGTGACTCTGTTATAGGGGAATTCCTGATCAAGCCATGCCTGGTATCATTTGCAAATTCCTGGCAGAGAGCAGATAAAGTTTTAATATTTCATTTTCCATGGAAGCTGAATGGATAGTTTTAACAGACTAAGCAACAACTGACAAAAATGCCAATAGTTTCCAACTTTGCAAAATTGTAAATCATAGGTATTAGTGATCAGAAAACGAAATACATATTTTAAAATGACCACTTCGTTTTAATTTTGTAGGGAGGGAGGAAGAGGACTTCAATTAAAGGAATAGAAATGTCTTCTTCCTCTCTATCTACACTGTCCCCTAAACAAACATTTTTCTGCGATTTTGGTAGAAATTCCTACAGAAATTATATAATATAATGAGTGTTTTATTTATTTTTGCACTTAAAAACAGTCATAAATAATAACCAAATAGTAGAGACTGCAGAACTTGAAATGGTACAGAGGTTCTTTTGGTTCCTGGATTTGTACACTTTGTCCCTGGCTCCTCTCAAAGTGTGACATTATGAGAGATTAGATGTGATAAGACTTAGGGGAAAAAAGGTCCTGGTTACTGGCAGAAATATGGCCAGAGGGAGCCATAAATGTAATAAAAAGAGACTTCTCAATTGCAGAAAAGAATCTTAGATTTTCCATCCAGATGGGCAAGCCCCTAGGTGGGCTAATTTTGTGAGTCAATCAGACCCAAAGTGTATGCCTAGAGATTACAAAGAAAATAAATAGATCTGTGGGTCAGAAATGTCTCACTTGGTCTGAATTAACTGCTTTTCTTTCTCACTCATTTTCACTAGTTGGTGTCTGTGTGTCCCTGTTTTTCTTTCTTTGATTGGTAACACATTTACTATTAACTTTGATATAGTATAATTTTAGAAATACAGATTGCATTTATTCGGATTTTAAGTTGAACTTATTTATACTTGCTCCCTTCTTAAAGAAAAAACAACAAAACCAAACTATAAGTGATTTACCGAAGAGACCATACACACACATGATGTATTTGTGTATATCTGCTCCATAGGCTTTTGGTAAAAATTCAGTAGTTATTGAACATCCACTGTGTTCAAGTCATCTTGAAGTTTATAAACCTGAATGAAACATGATTCTTGATGCCTGAGTTTTGGTGTGTTACCTCATTTAGAAGCAGTTGATTTTTAACAAGAGGGTAACAACTCCAGTTTTATATCAGAAGCACCTGGAGGGCTTGTTAAAAATATACCTGTCCCGGCCCTAGCTCTTAGCTTAGGGAAATTCTGATAATAGTCAGGGCCCATCCTGCAGTGCAGTTTTAACAACCTCCCTATGTGAATCTGATACAGGAACCAGGATTAAGAAACACTATTTTAAGCTAAGAAAGGACTAATCACAGGACTGCAGCCACAAGTCAACCAGGTGGGTACCCTTGAAATCTACAAAGGGTAATGTGGCTACACGTTTTCTAAGGCTGTCTCTAATTCCACTGTCTCTGAATGGACAGAATAGTTGTAAGAGCACTCAGGAAGGGCAGGGTTGGGCCCAGTCTTCTCTGTAAAACACCTGGAACAAGAGTGCTATAGAGGAATAAAACAGCTACAGCCAAAGACCATCTCCAGAGCCTTTTCAAATGCTCTGTTCTTATTTCTCATGCAAAGCATAGTTGTGTAAATTTTCTCCTTCATTTGACTGGAAAGTCTTTCTCTAGTTAAGGAACACAGTAACCCATTTGTAATAGCTTTTTGACAGATATTTGTTTTGAATCCTCCTCATCCAAATCCTGGGGTCTGACCAGGACGTATAAAGGTATATATCCATCTGAAAGTTTGTAAATATCCATAAAAGTACATTTGTTTATAAAACATTTCAACTGCACAAAAGAATATGTGAATGTGTAACATACACAGGGAAGAAAGAACAATATAACAAACACCCATGGACCCACATCCCAGTTTATGACGGAGAAAGTTGCCAATACCCATGAGGTCTCCTGTTGAACAGCTCCTGAAATTTAAATCAAAATGCGTGCATTCAATCATTGACTGGTTAATTCATTCACTTGCCAAATGTGCCCGATTGCCTACTAATCAATGTAGGCGATTAGTATCTCTTCCGTTGGAGTGGCGTGGGGGTGGGGGTCAAAAGTGACACTTCCCGAAGGTGCTCAGATTGCCTTTCCTGCAAGCGGCCCTAACTCAGCCGGGCCCTCCAGAGAGGGCGTGGTTTCTGCGTGCAGACACTTTGGGCAGAAACTACTGGTCCCGGCAGTCCGCGGGGCGAGTGGGCGGAGCCGGGCCGGGGGCGGGGGCCGGGCGAGAGGGGCATTGTGTCGGGAGCGCGGAGCTGCATTTGTCTGCTCTAGGTGCTGGTCGAGCCACCGTTGTGATCGCCGGCGTAGAGCTGGAAGTGTCAGCGGCGATCACTGTCCCGGCGGGAGACCAAGTCCGAGCAACCACGCTCCCGTTGGCCGCTATCGCTGGCAGGGGGCGGCGTGCCAGCGGAGCAACATGCAGATAGGCGCCCAGCGCCCTGACGACCCCTCCCGAGGAAAGGAGGCCGGGGCGGCGCTGGGGCGGCGGGGAGCATGAGGCAGGCCGGGGGCGGCTCGGCTCCGAGCGCTGCTAGGGAGCGGCGCGCGCTGCACACTCGCCGGGGGCGCAGCGGAGGGCGGGGAGCCGGGCTGGTTGCGCCAGCGGGCGGGAGCCGGCCGCCGGGAGCTGTTCTGATTTCCGACGCGGACGCAGGGGGCCCGGAGTAGCCCCCTGCCCCGGCGTGCAGCCAACATGGGCAACGCCGGGAGCATGGATTCACAGCAGACCGATTTCAGGGCGCACAACGTGCCTTTGAAGCTGCCGATGCCCGAGCCAGGTGAACTGGAGGAGCGATTTGCCATCGTGCTGGTGAGTGCGCGGCGGCGGCCGGGAGCCGGGCCCCGGGGCCCCAGACCAGGCGGTGCAGCTGACCCCCGCCCTCTCCCCTTCTCCGCGCGCCGGGAGCGAATCCCCGGTCCCAAGGGGGAGGCGCCTGCTTCGCTTATTGTGGCCTCCCTTGGCCTCCTCTCGGTCCTCCTCCGATCTCCCCGCGCCAAGCCTTCTTGGGGTCCCGGAATGGGGCACGGGTCTGGGGGTTGGCTGACTGGCCGGCCCCGAACCCATTGTCTGGCGGGAGAGGCACCTCGCAGCGCGTGTGTCGGGGAGGTGCGGCGTGGGCGTGAAGGGAAGGTGGCGCGGGCTTGGAGGAGGGGGCGGCTGGCCGCTAAGGCTTTTTGTTTAAGAAAAAAACTCCCCTCAAAGCCCGAGTCCTCGAGAACCATCCAGCGGGCGCCCAGCCGGGGCCCTGCGGGGTACGGGGCTGATGGGCGCATGTGGCGGGTTGAGGGCGGCGCGGTGCGCGAAGGCGAACTTGGAGGCGGACGTCTGGCTTGGCAGAGGGGAGCTCCCCCAAAAGGGAAAGAGAAGGAAACCCGCGGCAGTGCGGCGTCCCCGTCCCTAAGCGAGGAGGGGGACATCTGAAACCGGCGCGAGAGAAGCTTCGCCTCGGCGCGTTCCTTTTCGTCTTAAAACAAACCACAAAAATGTGCAGTTTTGCGGGGACGTGTTGCAAGCTGTCCTGACTCTAGGGATCCCTCCCCTCCCCTTACCAAATCTCCGACTCCCTCTCTCGGAATCCCCTTCTCCTAGCTTTCCAGCTTTGTAAATCTGAGACACTTGAAGACTCTCTTCTGCCTTTCCTTGCTGGGTGTAAGTTTCTGGGCCCCTCCCAGCCTGAGCCTGTCAGTGCTGTGAGCTCAGGAGGGTGTGGCGGTCTCCCCCTCGCCCCAGCCGGCGTCTGGACCGCAGTTAGTCCCCAGACTTCGACTTTTAGTGTCTCAGCCTCTCTTAAGGGCTGTTGGGAGGGAAACATAAGATTCGACGCGTTTCTAATACTTGCGCTCGTACAGTTGCCTTTTCCTAGCTAATTACCTGTACATCCTACAATAGTAGGCAGCAAGAGAAACTTGTGCTTAAGGCAATCGAATTTCGCGTCTGCATACGGGGTTTGGGCATGTAACCTCCCAACTTTGGGGATTGACCAGAGTCTGAAGAACACTGGGACGTTTAAAAAGCCTTTCTTCAGGCTCTTGAAAAGGACTGGTTTAATATGGGGACTGTTCTGGATGGCAGATTAGCTTTGTGCTCTTTGGAAGAAGAACCCACGAGCTTTTTCACACCACCTGGAAACTCCGGCGTGGCAGTCTGGAGATAGATGAGGCTGCCTGTCTTGCACTCCGTGGTCTGAGATCTCACACAGCTGCTCCCATTGTTGTGCAGAATGAAACACTCTGAAATGGAACTGCATGGGCTTAATTACTTTTGAAGGCAGCCTGGGTGCAAACTTGACCTGTCTTTCCAGGGACAAACCTTTTTGGTTCAAAATCCTCTTCCTACCAGACTACATGGTTCTTACCTCCTAGCCTTGGGTGTTCTGTCTTTCTGTCCATGCTGTGCTGGGTGGGTGTGCGTGTGCGGGTTGTGTGTTCTGGGGGTGGGTGTGTGTGTGTACACTGTAAGTGGGAGGGCCAGTGACGCAGGCAAACCAGATAATAACAATAATGCAATTAAGTTCTCAACTGGGATAGCATGTTTTGCATGAGCTTTGAGTTACCCTGCTGATTAATGACACATGGTATGAATTACCCTTTAGGAAAATAATGTCCCAGCATTAATATGGTGGATCTGTTACTTTAAATCTAGAAAGCACAAATTTAGTATATAGAAATTCATGTTTCTACATCACAAGTTCTTTGGAGCAGTGGTTACTGTGTAGCTTCTTTTACTCTGTCATACACAAGCACTGGATGCAGTTCCTTTCCTTAACTTTATAATATTTTACGCCTTTCAAAACAAATGAACAACAAAACCAAAAAATACCAGGCTGACCTTTTTCAGGTTAAGACAAAGCTTTTGGGAAAGTATCAGCTTGGGGGCCCTCTTGTTAGGGATGCCCTTGGACCATTGATGTGGTATGCAACTCTCCCTAGTCAGCTCCAACTGCCCTTCAGAATTCTGTATGGGGAGTTAAAAGGAATCCTTTTTATGGGCTGATAGAAGTACGGAGTTCTGGTGACTTCTCTTGTAGTCAATTTTTTTCTAAAGGTGTCCATGTGATGCTCTCAACTGTGCTTTTTCTTCATGAATTACTTAACAAATCAGCTAAAACCATTTAATTCTGGAGATCAAGCTTGAAGGACAAGTTATAGGTTGTAATGTTCAAAGCATGTGTATGGAGGAATTCTCTGCCTTCACACAGTGGGAATCCTTTGGGCATTATTGATACTAGTTTTATTTCCTATATGATAAAGATCATGTAAGTTCTGGGGAGGAAAACAGGATAGTAATACTGTATAAAAAGTATACAAATACCTCATTGTAAACTTGCCTTACAGCAGTGATTGAGCCCTCAGACATGGAAAGTAATTCCTCTCACCCCACCTAGCTCTAGAATATTTAAAGCACTGACGAAGAGTAAGTAAAAATTTGAATAACAGAAGTCCATCTATTTATCAAAAATCTTGAGATAAAACCTACTCAATGACTACCCCTTCATCAGTCCATATAAGCTAAACTGTGTATATCTAGAAAAATACTGGGCATGAATGGAAAGATGAGAGAGTGAAAGATTGCTGAATTAAGATCAGTGAAGGGATAGACTCTAAAAAGTTCTTTTAATAGGAAAATGGAATTTTTGAATAGAGATTTCAGTTACTGAACTTCTGTAGTTAATGACTACAGTAGTAGTAAAAATCGGATCCAAATCCTGAGTTAAAATCCTCCTAAAGAATCTTATCCCTCCCTGAACCTGTGTTCATCATTATTACAATGATAGTTATAAACCTTATATTTAAGGGAAAAGGTTACTGACTCCTTTATACACTTAACTGTTGGCATCCTTGGACCTACCTGTCAGATAGAGCTATAAGGTGATATACCTTTGTGTGTGTACAATGTTTCTGTTACACTCTTCCATGGAAGTGTTTCATACATTATAAATTGAATCATCTGTTTCAGTCTTTGCTCCTTTAAGGTATTTTGTAGATATTTTGCATATTTTATGAGTAATATTGGCTGTGTTTTCGGGTCTCCCACATTTATAATTGTCCAAGTGACTGTTACATTTTTAAAAATTTGTCTAATTGTTGGGAATGCACACACACACAAATACTCCCATGACCTTTATTCTCAGAGATGATGCTCTGAAGGTGATTTTTGGGTGTGGTGAACAATTGATTGTCCAAGAATAACTCTTTGGACATTAGATGCTCCGTATATTGTTCACTGATTTTTGGCTTGTGGTCACTGTTTACAATTTAAAATGTTCAGCCCCTCAATCCCTGTGTCTAGGAGCTGTCCTTTCTGAGTTTCAGAGGAAAAGATAAATTGTAACCCTCCATCCCGGCTGCTATATCTGTGTGATAGCAGATGTCAGGCTGCTCTGCAAGCAGATTCAAAACCACAGATTTGGAAGTGATGGCTTAGGGCTGTAGTATCTTACGTTTAACACCGGGAACTACTTTGGTGTGTGATTAGTTTGAGTCAGTTTCCTTTTTGGTTTTTTTCTTGGCGCTGAGGTTGAGTGTTGTCACCTTACTTAGGAAGAAATGGGAACCCTTTCTGAACATCTACTCTGAGGATGGCCTGTGCTTGCATGTTCTCACTGAATCCTCACAATGACTCCAGCTATAGGCAACATTAAAGAAGAGGAACTAAGACTACTTCAGTTGACTTACTTCAGTTATTAGACACCCAGTCTAGGACACCACTGAGCGACTTCACTTTCACTTTTCACTTTCATGCATTGGAGAAGGAAATGGCAGCCCACTCCAGTGTCCTTGCCTGGAGAATCCCAGGGACGGGGGAGCCTGGTGGATTGCCGTCTATGGGGTCGCACAGAGTCAGACACGACTGAAGCGACTTAGCAGCAGCAGCAGCTAGGATTTTTAACCCAGATTTGAATCTCTACTCCCCGCCTCTCCACCCACCCCCAATATTGTATTATGCTTCCTTGGGCTTACAACTGGTAAGAAAGAACAAGAACAGAAAGGCCTGGAACTAGCAATAAAGCTGTTTAAAAAAAAAAATCTTGACTGTGGTAAGTACAAGTTTCAAAACTATAAAGTTGGCAGAAATGTCTTCGAAGCGACCCAAGTGCGGTGTACTTAATGTTTCTCTTTAGATGTCATTCATTTTGGCATCTTCACTGTGCTATTCTGTCTTCAGGCATGGAGTTAAATATTGATTTGGTCCAAAAGTGTGTACTCTCCATTTTTCCCTTTCAAGGCAGACTTGAACCGCCTTGTTTGGGAAGTCTGGACTTCCCAGATCAGAGGGGAGAAACAGCCTGTCAGTGTGATGCACGCACTCCAAATGTAATGACTTGTGAAAAGGACAAGGAAGGTCAGTTTTAACATTTCAATCTATTTCCCTCTGCAAGATGTTGTTCCTTTTCAACCACTTCCATGGAGAGCCTTTGCCATGAAGTCCACGGAGCAGATGGATGGGTAGGAGTGAAGTTAGGCCATCATCAGAGGCATGCTGATTTATTTTCTCGCTTTTCTCCTGTTGAGAGGGAAAAGGCGAGTGAGAAGGGGGTGGATGGAGTGTTGTTACGACCTATTCCAGGCAGTAACCTCTGAGTTGTTTTATTTTCCAGAGTGGGAATATACGAGTATGGTGGTACTTTCCATCATTATCAGGGTGCATTTCCAATAATTTTCTAATAATCTCAATAAAAACTGAAGGTATATTTGGGTTTCTGTGGTAGGGTTGATCAAAAGCTTTTCTCTGAATTATAAATGCTTGGCTCCATTGGGAGACTGGCAGCTGCGTTAAACTGATGAAACGCCGAGGGGAGAGGGTAAGTTTGCCCTTAAACCCTTCAGTGATAAGAATTACTTGCACGTGTGGCCTTTCATTTAGCAAAGAGCATTGGCCCCAGGAGTGGCAGATGGAGTTTCTAGAGTCATCATCTCCTGCACCAACTTGGGTGAGTGATCTTTCCTGTGATCCTTGGTTTTTCTCCTCTGTAAATGGGAATACCGTTTGACACAACTGTGAGGATAGTTATGAGATTTTTGAAATATAGCTCTTGGAAGTGTAAAATTTCTGAAACATTATATTGTGAGCCATTAGCCAACTTCTCGTTGATGTTTTGTGTAGAGAAGAGTGAGCTGTAGTCTGTGTTGTCTGGAGAGTAGCATTTCCGTGGTGGATGACTGAAAGTCACATAAGTATAAAGAAAAGTGTTGTAATATTTAGAGTTGTCAAAAATTGGAGAAGGAGCTTTCCAATTAGCATTGCTAAGACAGAAGCTATATGAAAAATGCTGATAATTGGAAAGTCTTTCTGAGCCCAGGATCCAGCTAGTGAATGGCCTGCATGGTACCTTTCTTGGGGCAGGTCTGCTAACTGCAGGTGTTGGAAATAGAATTATAGCATCCAAGACTGGGGAAGGGTCTCCAAGGAGGCTCCTCCTGGGCTCAAGGAAGCAAAAAAAGTAGTGTAGGTTCATGCTTGTTTCTGGAAATTCATTCAATTTTATAAAATCTGTGGCCTGGAGAACTTGGTCTTCATGAACTGTGCTCTTTTCATGCTTAGGGTTTGGGGAGTAAGGACAAGGTGAAGTGGGCTCCCTGGTCCTTGTATCTGAGCAAGTAACATAAGAAGTGGCTAACTAACGAGGCACTGAGGCCAGATGGTTGTGTCTCCTTTGCAAGAGAGTGCTAGTTACCTGGACTCTTCTTAGAAAGGCAGTGAATCCCTGTAAAAGCACAGACTGGAATTGCTTAGGAGGGAAGGTGGGTTCCCAGCTATGTGGATGCTTGGCAGCCCCCCATCTTATAAGAGAGGCTCTTCATCTCTAGAGTGGGGACCTTTCCTACTTTCTTCCATTGTAAGAAGTCTATCCATAGACTTTGGGGTTCCTGGTCTCTACAGAGACAGGCTCCTGCATCCTCTTGGTTCTCACCTACCTGAACAGTATGGTGAAATGAAGTGGCTCAGTTGTGTCCGACTCTTTGCGACCCTGTGGACTGTAGCCCACCAGGCTCTTCCCTCCATGGGATTCTCCAGGCAAGAATACTGGAGTGGGTTGCCATTTCCTTCTCCAAAGGATCTTCCCAACCTGAACAGTGTAGGTGGAGGTACCTCATGTCTTGTCTTTCCTTTAAGATGGTGTCTGCTCAGTTTGCAGGGTGATCTTCCCACTCCTTCCCAGTCACCCCATCCTCTTTTCCCTGCCAGCTGCCCTTCCAACACAACACCACAGACTATGCTGTTTCCGGTGGATGCGCTATCATTTGGAAGGGATGTCTGAGGAAGAGCTGGAGGGTCGGAGAGCTGTTTCCTGAACTGTGGGTCAACTGAAGTCCACAAACGTGGACCAGGATGGCTCGAAATTGGAAAACACCAAGTCCCTATTTGGAAGTATGGTGGTATTTGTTGTAGACAGAAGAGTCCTTTCTTTTCATACTCTTAAACTGACCAAGGAAACATGCCCAGTGGCATTGGAGCTCGTGGTGGGCACCTTGTCGCGAACCTTCTATAGTTTCTAGGGCACACCAAAACTGTTTCCCTGGACACATCGTCATCACTCTTGTGCCACCTGGAACTGACTTCAGTGACTCTTGTTTCACATGTAACCTTCATCTACTTTTCTTGTTGGCTGAAGAAGCTTTGTTGCATTGGTAAGCTGCTGTATCCATTGCCCCAGAAACTGAAAGCTTTGAGGTGTCTAGTCCTTGCTGTCTCCAGGTGAACCTCCCTTGACTGACTTCTGTATGGTAGGTGGTGTGCCAGACTTGGTTTATCCTTAAATCGTGTTGGCTTTAGGAAAGGTGTCAAGTCATTCACATTTTGGCCCCATGTCTCGTGCTGGTCAGTACCTCTCTCAGGTCCTGCCTTGAGTTGAGGCTTTACTCAGGAACCTGCCCTCTCTTCCTTGGTGTTTCTTTAGGCTGAATACTTTATTTAAAGTAGGTGACAAAGGGATTGACAAGCCAAAGTGGTGCTTTTCAAACTTGGCTATATAAACCGGGACCCTCAAAAGACAGATGCCCGGGTCCCACCCACAGAGATTCTGATCAGTTCCTCTGGAGTGTGACCTGGGTGTCAGAATTTTAAAGCTCCTTAGATGTGAGTGTGCAGCCGTGGTTGAGAGCCACGTGCCAGAGTAGTTTTTCTCCTCTCCTCCCTGCCCCAGAGACCAAGCATAAGAGTTAAAACCACAGTGAAAATCTAGAGAAATTAGGCAAAGTTGAGGAGGGTTAAAAAAAAAAAAGCTCCTAAAGATACTTGATTCAACTGAAAGCACCAAGATGAGAAATACAGAAGGGATGGGTCAGAGCTTGTTGAATATTAGATTTATTTGACTATGCATTTAAGAAATGGCTGTCAAATAATCATAATGATAATTTGCAGAGAAAGTTCTATACATTCTAGCTTAAGCGTGAACAGTGACCCTGAGGTTTACTACTGGGATAGAGCAATCAATAAATCAGTTGTATTTTTGCATAGCCTCTATTCTCAAGCCTAATTTTTGTTGGTTCAGTGCTTTTTGCTTTGATCTCTGGTTTTACCACTTACAAAGACTTGATGAGCTTGGCTTCCTGGAGTGAAATTCAAATACACTTCTGAAATGTAAACAACGTTCATTTATTAAGACTCCTATAATCAAGGCAAATTGGCATGGTTATATGAGCAATTAGCTTTGAGAATAGAAAGATAAATAGGATGCTAGGTCAAGAATGAGCCGATTGTTCTCAGTGTAAGACTCTAGTTATTCCTTTAATAGTTATAAGCAAATAGACATTCCCCTTATTCTTAATCTTTAGCGTTTGGGGTTACGGGGACAACATACGTGGTTTTCTCAGCTGAAAGGATAGAAACAATTATTGGCTCATTTTTATCTGGAAATATAAATCTTTCTAGCAGATGAAGCTTTCTAGTATTTGGGAGAGGGCAAAAGAAGGCATGGATTTAGATGGGAATATTAAAGAATAACGGAATTTTATTTTGGTGGAGAAGGTAAGATGATTTTAACGGTGGCAAAAAGATTGAAAATAATCTCCTCTGCCTTCAGTGAACAGTGATCTTAGTGTGTGTGTAGGAGGAAGCCTTAGGAAAACCAGGAGAAGCTAGATAGAACATGATTGGACCTGCACCGTGGCACTATTGCTCTATGAATTAATACCACTTAATTTCTTATGTGTGAAAAGTTGGGAAACCTACATGGAAAGGTGATGAATGTGTAAAATATTTCGTAGCTTTGTAGGTCACTTTGAGTTCTTAACCCTTTCAGTCCCCAGTATGTTCAGCCTTCTGCTTCTTCCAGGGAAGCTTTTCCTCTTTAGTGACAGTCTTGCTCAATGAGGATTCTTTCCCCATGGACTTCTGCCTGATGAACCTAGGAAGTCAGTTCAGGCCAGATATCTTCAGACCAGGATGCTATAAACTTGAAACTGGTGATTTTCCAGGTGTGACCCAAGATCATCCTTCTATTGCCCACTAATGAGGCCATCTAGATGTGAACCCTGGCAGACTTAGAACTGTGTGCCTCCTGGGCGTGTGGGACCATTCAGCTTCTCCAGTGTCCTTTCACTGCAGAAGTTTTGAGTCTCAGGGTAGGCTTTTGGAAAGCATTTATTTGGATGAGAAATCTTCAGATCATCTGAGAATTTACCAGGTCTCAGTCTTCATTTAATGGAGTAATTTTTTAACATTAGACAGCTGTATTTTATTTCACCAGTAATTGTCAGAAATTTCATTAACTTTACTATAAATTTCTTTTTGTTGTTCTTCTTTGGGATGGTATCTCCTAATCATCTATTGGCGAGTAATATACAAACAGAAATGGGCCTTTTTCATCAGTGTACAGACTGATAGAGTTTCGCAGAGTGAAAGCAATGCTGTAACCAGCTGGGGTTCAGGAATCAGTTGCAGTCTCCGTGTTTTTCTTCACAGAAGGTTTGACTTGGCTCCTTGCCTCCCCAGCCGCAGTTGCTCACCTGAACTTACTTTCAGGGTAGCCAGACTTACGTGGAAGAAAATAGGCCACAGGATTGTGCCTTGTGGTCTGATTCTAAATGGCTCTAACCGTGAGGTTTCTACCACTTCCTTTGAGAGATTTCTTCAGTTCAATCAGACCTCACCATTAGGAGATATTGACATTACGACATCTTAGGGCTGCTTTCAGTTATATCATCATCGATAACCATAATGGTATTTTTAATTTTTTGCTAGAGTATCTCTGGCTTTCATAATACTGAGAAAAATATATTTTGATTTGTGTTTCTAGAATAAAGCAAGAATATGGGTGGGATTTCCACAGTGACAACAAGCATGTGCCCTTTGTGGTTTCAATACTTGGAATAGGCATTTGCAAACACAGGTTTTGTGTATTCACTTTGAAGCCTAAGTTTCAGCCTTTAGGTTTTTGCCATCAGGATGACTCTTTTGAAATATTAAAAATGTAAGCTTAATGTTCAAATATATTTAAAAATATAAGGTTGTGAATCTCATCTTTTGGTTCAGTTTTCTCATCAGAACCCTGTTATGTTACTTTAGATGCTGATCCAGTTTGAGAAGCTCTTTGGCCACGTTTGTTGTCAGTGGTTTGCCTTCCATCCTCTCCTCTGTAACTTCTGTAGCCCCTGCTCCCCACCCATGCCTGCTTGCTCACTGAAGCCTTCCACAGTCTGGCCTCACAGCTCAGTCAGTAAAACATCTGCCTGCAATGTAAGAGACCCAGGTTCAATTCCTGGGTCGGGAAGATACCCTGGAAGAAGGAAATGGCCACCCACTCCAGGATTCTTGCCTGGAGAACCCCGTGGACAGAGGAGCCTGGCGAGCTACAGTCCTTGGGATTGCAAGAATTGGACACAACTTGGCGACTAAAACCACCACATTCTGGCCAGACTCGTCTTCTCTGCTGTTTCCTTAGTACACCCTGACGTGGACTTTATGCCTGCTCATAGAGCAGGCTTGTACTTTCCCTCTGCTCTGTCTTTCCTTAGGTGATTCTCTTGGGCGTGATGTACTCCCTTTGCTTATTTGCTTCCTTAAAATTATATCTGGCCTTCAAGGTTTTTCTGAAATCCCATCTCTTTCTCGTGTCCTTATGGATCCAGCATCAACTTGGGGGAGGTGGGAAAAACAACTCCTGTCTTTGATCTCTTTATAGTGTGATTTATTTCTTTTACTTACGAGGCCTGGGATTAAGTATCACCTTGTGTGAGATGTGTCTGTAAAATAAGGGGATGCTTTTATGTGTAGCTTTGTAGCTACTCATTACCCTCTTGGCCATCTGTTTGTGTCCCTGTTTTATTTGCGAGCTTGCACTGTGGGCTCCTGGAAGCCAAGGATCACATCTTACAGGTCCTGGCAGTTTCTCCTTGTCCAGCACAGTGCTTGGCCCAGGGAAAGGTCTTAGTAGATAATTACTGACTTGATCAGAGAACCGTGCCTGCTGAAACAGGCCTGGGAATTGAGTAGCTGCTCCAAGAACCTATCTAACTGGCCCTTCTGGGCTGATTGTTAATTGCGCGTAACTTGCTTTTGTGTTGAAATGACACTTTGTCGCCGCTTCTCACTCATCTTGATACTCCCCATAGCACTTGACTGTAGTAGGTGCCCAGACACACTAAGCATTCAGAGATGATAAGTTGGCATCATGCTTTTGCCTGACTCCTTACGGAAAACTGGTGAATTAGAAGAGGCGGAAGGCAGTGGAAGTGATCAAAGGAGGTCCGTGGTTTTTCACTGTTGCGAAGCCAGGTTGGTGTGTCATGATGAGCTGTCATCGAGTGAGTGGTGGAACTGTACTGTGGGGCTTTCCTTAAGCGAATGTCCTTCATAGTATTCCCTTTTTGTTGGGAGTCGGGCAGGTTTCAGTGAGCAGCATTCCTTAGTGTAGCATTTTAGTGCTTTGTTGTTTGTGAAGTGTTTGCAAATAATCGTGATTCTAAGAGTTCTTAATCCATGAGGGCCTGAAGGTATGTGGCTTGAAGTTACCAAAGAAGGTGGAGAGGTTGGTGAGCTCATCCTAGGTCCTCCATCACCAAAACTCCAGGGCCATTCCAGGGTCAAATAAGATGCTGTTTATGTTTTCTGTGCTTTATATGCCTATCTTTAATGCTCTTGGCAGCCCTTGGAGGGAGATATTATCTTCCTTTTACAAATGAGGCTGTGAGGCTCAGAGTGATAAGGTGGCTGCTTCCTAAGGATGGAGGCACGATTTGAATCCAGGCCTGTCTGATGAGAGAACGTGCTCATTTCTACTGTATCACACTATGTATATTTTCAAGTTAGTTATAAGAAGACCCTAAATGTTGGCCTCTTATTTTTCATTCTTCATGTACCCTCTAGACTAAATTCACTCACATAAAAGCTGTCCCTTGAGTGTATGAGTCTTGCATTGATGTAGTGATAGATGTTCTGGGCTCTGAGGGTTGAGAGGCTGATGTATTAATCGCTCAGTCGTGTCCCCACGACTCTTTGTGACTCCACAAACTGTAGCCCTCCAGGCTTTTCTGTCTATGCGATTCTCCAAGCAAGAATACTGGAGTGGATTGCCATTCCCTTCTCTAGAGGATCTTCCCAACCCAGGGATCAAACCCGGGTCTTCCGCATTGCGGGCAGATTCTTTAGCATTTGAGCTACAGGGAAGTCCTGAGGGTTGAGAGGGAAAGCATCATTTCTGTATTTTGAGTGTTCAGAAAGTTTCCTTGGAATAGGAAGTGGAGTGATGCTAGCTTTGTCCCAACCACTGCTAGACTACACTTTTTCTTCTACACTGCAGTTTTGTTCACATGTCACTGCTTAAGAAGGGTGTACACCTTAATTAGTCTGGAAGTATTTATTGAATACTTGCTATGTGCTAGGCAATGTTGTGGGCACTAGAGGAGGTGGAGCTGCATGAGGCCCAACAATTGTCTGCCCTCAAGGAGCTTACATTCCAGCAGTGGGAAGGGGTGGTGGGGGCAGCCAGACGTGAAAGGGTCTGACTCTCTGTGACCCATGGCTGGTAGCCCGCCAGGCTCCTCTGTCCATGCGATTCTCCAGGCAAGAGTACTGGAGTGGGGTGCCATTTCCTTCTCCAGGGGATCTTCCTGACCCAGGGATTGAACCCAGATCTCCTGTATCTCCTGCCTTGGCACAGATACATAAATGGACCTGAATTTCCAATGCTAGGAAGTGTAGTGAGGAGAATCACATAGGTGTTGTGAGGTGGTTTCCTCTCATTTAAGATCCGACTGGTGCATAATTACATGGCGATAGAAATCACAGTGGTAATTGCTTCTGGGGAGAGAGACTGAGGCACACGAAATTCCTAGAGTGATGAACATGTTCTAATCTAGACTGGAGTGTTGGTTTTACAAATGTAACCTGTCAAAAATCATCAGATTGTACACTGTAGATACGAATGTCACAGCATAAAATTGACTTTCATTAAAAAAATAATCTAAGATCTGACTGATGGGGGTCAGGCAGGGATGAGCCCACCAGCAGGTTTAATTAGGGCTTGATTTGTCAAGCCCTAGGGCCAGGAGGGGGTTCCTGGGACCCCGGGGCAGCTAAAGGGAACAGTGAGAGGAGTGTCCTCAGTTTCTGTGGCTTCAGACTTGACGTGTGGGAAAACCTCCAGAAGGCTGGGCCTGGGTCTGCAGAAGGCTGTTCCCTTTGCCATAGTGGAGCTGTTCCTTGTGTTAATAATTGGCTCTGTCGTCACAGCCCTCTGCCACTTGTTGAATTCAATAGATTTTTGAACAAATTGCAGTCTTATCACTGTTCTGGACCCGTGAGACATCCAGCTGGGGAATGGAGTATTTGATTAGTGTAGCAGTGCACTTCTCAGTAAAGGTCCTCTGAAGGTACCCAGTGCTTGGAATGGCCCTTTTTTTCTACTTAAAGCCATGGGTTGAAATGCAGCTTTTTTTTTTTTTTTTTCTTTTTTTAAGCTATTATTTGCTGCTAAGTTTGTTGCTCAGACCTTTCTTTTCTTTTTCTTTCTTTCCTTAAATTTTTTTTTGTACTTTTAAAGAGCATATGACAATTTTACATAGAGATTTGAATCAGAAGTTATAAGTAAGGTAAGTTGGTATAGTGGATTATTTCTGAAGTCCCTTAAGTGGCTCATCAGGGTAGTGTATGCATGATTCTGGATGAACAACCTTAGAAAGTAGTTCTTGGGCGTGTTAAAGTTTGAGACCTCTGAGCTCGATTGAAGGAGAAAAGTCCCTATGCAGATGGTCAGGTTCTTGCTATCCTTTGCCTCTCAGACCTCCAGCAGTGACCGGACAGTGGGTGGGAATGCTATGACATCTTCCTGCGCTAGACTTACTCCGTTCAGTACCCCACTGAACCTTTTAATACATATCAGGGAAGTTGTTTCTTGTGAGGATTTTAAGGCAGCCCTCAAGTTGAATATGTGTTGGATACGTGAACATCTGTAGTAACGATAAAGGTCACTGACCGTGCATGTCTTGGGCTTCCCCGGTGGTTCAGATGGTAAAGAATCTGCCTGCAATGTAGGGGACCCAGGTTTGACCCCTGGGTTGGGAAGATTCCCCTGGAGGAGGGCATGGCAACTCACTCCAGTATTCTTGCCTGGAGAATCCTATGGACAGAGGAGCCTGACGGGCTACATAGTCCACGGGCTCAAGTTAAACGTGGTTGGGTGCATGAACAGCAGGAGTAACAGTGAAGGGCACTGATGGAGCGTTTCTTTAATTTCTTCTGTCGACATGAAAGATGACCCAAGACACCTGAAAGGTAGGGATCGCCCTGTTTCATCTAGGAGAAGCTCAGGATTCCAGAAGTGAAGGACCTTGCCTGAGGACGCACATTTCTAGGAGATTCTGGAGCTGAAAATCAAACTTTGCTAACTCTAAAGCCGTGCTCCTAACATACTGTTTTCTCTCAAGTATGAAAGTATAATACAAATATACATATAAACGTTGTGGTTCAGAGCAAATTGAAAACCCTGTGAGGATAAATTTGGTGACTCTTTAGTCTATAGTAATTTTATTGGTATATGCCCAGAACCAAGCGTAACTATATGTCCTTCAAAAAAGAAAATTGAAGATAAAATAAGAACTGAATGAATAAGCCACTGTCCACTGTTGAAATAGTAAAGGCCAAGTAAGCTTGTGATCAAATTGGCTTTTTTCTAGTAACAGTTGTCCTCTGAAGGCTTTCTGAAGGCTCTCTTTCAGACAACTGTCTCTGAACCTTTGTTTTTTTTACATCTCCCTAGTAAAATGGCTGTGTTGTTACAGCTTGCAGGCGTGGAATAAGCCTTTTGATCACCCCTCAGTGATAACCCACAGTTTTGGACTTCCTTGGGAGGCATTAACCCTATCATCTTGTATTAATCAGCTTGATGTGGGGTTGCTTATTTTTAATAAAACCCATGTCATCCCATTCATTTCATTCAACAAATGTTTTTTAAAAATAACTTTGTCTGTGCTAGGTCGTAGTTGCTGCACATGGGATTTTTAGTTGTGGCATGAGAACTCTTCATTGCAGCATGTGGGATCTAGTTACCTGACCAGGAACTGAATGAACCCAGGCATCTGCATTGGAGCAGAGACTTAGCCGCTGAACCACCAGGGAAGTACCTCAGCAAATGTTTCTTTTTTGGGTATCTGCTCCAAGCTAGGCACTGTTAAAGCTTCGGGAGTTGGTGATAGACAGGGAAGCCTGGTGTGCTGTAGTCCATGGGGTCAAGAGTTAGATACAACTGAGCGACTGAACTGAACTGAGGCACTGTTAAGATGCTGTGACGCAAAGGTGCGTAAAGCATCATCTCTACCTTTGAGGAGTCAATTGGCTAGTGGGAGAGGTAGGCAGAAATGGAAATATGGTGTTTGTAAAGTGTCTATCATGTTTATGTGCTATATATATAGTGGGCTCCGTAGAAGGGTATGTTAAGTGTAAAGTCTGATAAACCGTCACAAGTTAATACATATGGCCTAAAGTTGTAACTCAACCCAGGGACTGAACCCGAGTCTCCTGTATCGGCAGGTGGATTCTTTACCACTGCACCACTTGGAAACCCTGGTACCCTTTTAATCTGCCTTTATTAAAGTGTTCATTTGAGGGAATAGCTGTGGACTCATCAAATGGGACTCCTGTGTATCTCATGGATGACTTTAGTGAATCATTAAATGTGAAGAGCGAGGTCTGGTCCATTGTGTGCGGCCTCTGCTTGGGTATTTTATCCTGACTTTTTTTGTCCTTTCTAGAAGAAAAAGCCTGTTGTTCAGGGCATTGGGTTGTTCCATTTCAGAGCTAATGAAAGTGTTAACATCTTCATAATTGGAGCTGACGAGCACCATGCAGTGTACCGCAGTGTGACCAATAGGCAGCTGGTTCACATGAGAAAATACACTCAAGGTCATGACCATCTGGGCCTTAAAGAAACTGCGGTTGGTGTTTTGTTTGGCTCCAGCTTCAATCTGGGATGGGCGGAGTCATTTGGACTTTATTCTGAATTCCAGTAGTGGCAGAGAAGAAAAAAAGGATTTATGTAACTGGTGTGTAGATGGCCTTCTGCTTGAGATAAGAGCATTGTCCAATAAAAGCTTCGTCCTTGTTTCAAATCAAGAATAGAGTGTCACCTGATTTGACCTTGGAAACAAAGTCGTAAGTCACTACATGCCGCATTCCCCCAGTAACCCCTTGCTCTATATTTTTTTCAGAAGATTCCTTATTTGTTTGATTATCTTATCTACGCAGTAAATCTTGCTGAATCAAAGCTTATGAAACCGGGCCCAGTCCCAAATCAGATCAGTATGCTACCAGCATCCTGAAGTGGGAGCCTAGAATTTTTTGAAGATGCTTTTACACACTTTTTTCTTATTCACTTTACAAGGAGGGAGATTGTTCTTTTTCTTTCCACTGATAAATGTCACTTATGCCCTAAATTTTATGGTGGCATTCTACTTTTTAAAGTTACTGAGATAAGAGAGTATTTGATAGAACTGTCAGACTAGTGTGATAACATGCTCTGTTCCCAGACCCCTGAGGGTTCTTAAGTCTCATGAGCTGAAGCTGTGTGCATGTTTTTTCTTGGTGCCCTATTTCCATATCAAATAGCCTTAGTTTTTGGATTTTAGTAATGAAGGTATGAACCCAATCTGTCAGGCTTATTATGCCCTTTATTGTAGTCCTTAGTCAGCTTAGAATTGCACGAAAGGAAGTAATAAGCCAACTCTAAGAAGGTCCAGATGAAAAGGATTATAACATGGTACAGAAATATTAGCATGCCCGCCCCAGCAGAGTGACTCATTCCTTTTGGAGTATCCATTTTGACAGCTTTTTTGAATCACACACCAATCACAATGTTGGTGTTTTTGGCGGCGTTAGTGTTTTACCGTAACGTTCATGATGGTCACTGCCAAAAGGGAACAAAGAGGAGAATCATAAATGAAACATAATAGCATCACAAACATTTATTTTTTTTCTTGAGCAGAAACAAAATTGGGAATTAGCTGATGTCTTTTCCATCACACCCCCCCCACCCCCACCCCCTGAGAAAACCACCACTTATCCCAAAGAAAATAAGACCCTGGTGGGTCATCCCCTGTCTTTGGCTGGTGCAACTGTGCTTCTTATGCTAGTTTCCACTGAAGAGTTTCACTTCCCAAGCCCTCTCCTCTAGAAATCATTCTTTTAGAGCTTAAGGGTTTTCTCCTGATGTCTTGGTGACTAAGCTTGCTTTGGGCTTGTTCCACCTTGGACTGCGTGTTGTCCCTCTGGGAAGAAACTCCTGTGCACTTCAAAGGAGCAGCGGATACACAGGGTGTACCCAGAAATAAAACTTTGACCCTTTGTCTCTCGTCTTTTCATCTCTCTCTCTTAACAGGCATCCTTTTCTTCTGTGCAAACAGACCCTTATAATTGTTGTCGTCTGTCCTGCTGTTAAATGGTTTGCATCCCTGCTGCAGATATGTGCTGCAGTTTTATGCAGAAGTCTCCTTCCATGCAGTTTAGTGCCGTGCGGTATGTGTGGACTTTCCGGCCTGTGTCCTTCACTGTGGAGCTTCCCATGTGGTTCAGTGGGTGAAGAATCTGCCTGCTATGCCGGAGACCTGGGTTGGATCCCTGGGCTGGGAAGATCCCCTGGAGAAGGAAATGGAAACTCCAGTATTCTTGCCTGGAGAATCCCCATGGACAGAGGAGCCCTGCGGTCTGTAGTCTATAGGATCACAAAGAGTCAGGAACGACTGACTGCACACGCTTCACTATGAGAAATTGTTCTAATGGATATGTTCTTTTTTTTTTTTTTAACTTAACTTTTTATTTTGTATTGAGGTACAGCCAATTAACATGTTGCGATAGTGTCAAGTGAGCAGCAAGGGACTCAGCCATATGGATACGTGTATCTGTTCTCCTCCAGACTTCCCTCCTCTCCAGGCTGCCGTATGACATTGAGCAAAGTTCCCTGTGCTGTGCAGTAGGTCCTTGTTGGTTATGCATTTTAAATACAGCAGTGTGTACATGTCCCTTTCAAACTCTCTGACTCTCCCTTCCTTGCTCCCCGGCCCTGCAACCACAAGTTCATTCCGTAAGTCTGCGAGTCTCTTTCTGTTTTATATGTAAGTTCCTTTGTATCATTTATTTTTAGATTCCATAGATAAGGGGTGTCTTATGGTAACCGTTTCTTTGAATTTTTCACTCCGAATGACCATCTCTGGGTCCATCCATGTTGCTGCAGATGGCATCATTTCATTCTTTTTGATGGCTGAGTACTATTTAATGGAAATGTTCTTAATGAAATAGACCTGACATTAGAGAAGAGTAGGATGAAATACCCGCAGCCCTGTAGAAATACTGTCCAAGCTTCTCTGTCCTCTTCTTCCTTCTCTATTCAGAGGAAACCTATCCTGAATTGTCATGTGTCCTTCCCCTATGGCTCAGTGGTAAAGAATCTGCCTGCAGTGCAGGAGACTCAGGAGATGCGGGTTTGATCTCTGGGTCAGGAAGAGCCTTGGAGGAGGGCATGGGAACCCACTCCAGTATTCTTGCCTGGAGAATCCCATGGACAGAGGGGACTAGCAGGCTACAGTCCATGGGATCACAAAGAGTTGGACACAACTGAGTAAGCATGCACTCCCTATGCACATTTGACAAAAATAAAATTTATAGAAATGGTTTCTTAAGTCATGTGTCCTTTCAGATCTTCATGCATTTGGTTGGAGAAGTATTCACTTTGATGCATGTAGCTCTGGGTCAGTTAGGTTTTGAGTCATATTCATTGGGTTCCATAAATCATTTACTGTTGGTCTTCACTGTTCGTGGATTCTGGCTTTGCAAATTTGCCTATTTGAGCAGTTGTTTATAGTCCCAAAGTCAGTACTTGGGGCACTTTTGTGGTCATTCATGGATCACAGGGTGGTGAAAAATTTGAGTCACCCGATGAGCAGTTTTCCAGCCGAGGTTGAACAGGTGACTGTCTGCTTCTTGTTTCCGCTCTCTGTCAATGAGTGTCCTTTTGTACTTTGTTTAGTGACATTTTTCACATTTTTTGTGCTTTTTGCTGGTGATTTTGCTGTGTAAAATGGCCTCTAAATGGAGTGCTGAAGTGCGGTCTAGTGTTCCTGAGTGCAAGCTGACGGAAACGTGCTTATGGAGAAAGTACGTGTGTTGGATAAGCTCTGTTCAGACGTGACTTAGCTGTTGGGTTGAGTTCAATGGTAATGAATCAACAATATGTATTATAGTAACATTAAACAGAAATGCACATAACAGTTTTATGTATTGATGTGACCAGAGGCTCAGAGAAACCTGACCAGCGGTGGGGTAGGACCTACCGGGGCTTTGGTATTGAATTTCTAAGCCGTCTTTGATTTAGGTGGAGGGATTCTTAATATCCAGCTATTTTTTTTATCACCATTTACAAAGATACTGAATAGTTTTGGAAGAAGGGGAAATTTTGTGCATTCTGTCTTACCCTATTTATTTGCTCAAGTGAGGATTCCCAGGTTGCGGTGGTGGTAAAGAACTCACCTGCCAATGCAGGAAAGGTTAAGAGATGGGAATTCTGTCCTTGGGTTGGGAAGATGCCCTGGAGGAGGGCATGGCAAGCCACTCCAGTATTCTTGCCTGGGAAATCCCATGGACAGAGGAGCCTGGCAGGCTGGAGTTTATGGGGTTGCAAAGAGTCGGACACGACTGAAGCGACTTAGCGTGTGTGTGTGCACACGCACACACACACACACATACACGAAGTGCAATAATAATCTTTACCAGTTTTTGAGGACTTTATAGGGGTCAAGCACTCTGAGTGCTCCACGTGTATTTCTCAGAATAATCCTGTGTTATTTTAATAATTTAATTAGTAAATGGTTGAGTGTGATTTGAACTAGGCCACTCTGACGCCATAGCACATGCTCAGCTACTTTGTACTCTCTTGATGAAGATAGAGGGTGGGGTAGGGGTGAGGGCTAAGTGGGCATGGAGTAGATATCACTTGGAAGGTGCCATCCCTCAATAATAAACTGTGGACTGTGACCCTGAAGCACTGCTTATTGGAATGCCACTACTTGTGTTAATTTCTCATTTTCAGATAGGAGAAACTGCAACCAAAGTGTAATAAAAGGAGTTCTATAAGCTTCCAATAGCATCATCATTCTTCAGATCTGGAGATCTCATTTGCTCCTAGGAAGGTGAATGAACTCCATGAGATTCACTTCTCGTTAAGGTGAATGAGCACAATTGATATCATTTCTTAGAATCAGGGACTTTTTTCTTATTAATGAATGACCTACGTTTTTACCTTCTGAAAGTAAATCTTCATGGCTGAGCTTGAAAGAATTAAGTTTATTCTTTGAATCGTGCTCTTTCTCATTCTTGAATGCAGCTGAAGGTACAATATTTTTCTGTTCATGGCCTAATGTGTACAAGTTGTGTAAATCCAAATAAAAAACAAGTTTCATAAAGTAATACTTTACTAAGTGGATTCTACTCCAGTTTTTTAATACCATTATGTTCTTTTGAAACATGGTTGTCTTATTTTAGATGGAAAAGATCTGTTATATGATAACTAAATTCCAGGAATTGTTTGTAATATAATATTGAGGCAACCTGGTCAGATATCATTTAAATCCCTCAGCTCGATAAAGCCCACACCAAAGAAATTGTTTACTCCTTAGATTTGATCTTCAGACTCTTCCTTAGGTCTTTGATGAGTTGCCAGTGTCTATTCTTTGTGGTTACGCTGAGATTGGAAACATTTGCTTTATAAAATTTTTGACTCCTTAATAAACAGTGAAGGAGAATTAACACTCAAGAGGGTATTGAGAAGAGGGCTTAATTTTAGCAGGTATGTTAATATCTTTGGGTCTGTAGCCTCTTTTTTTCCCCTAGAAGAACATCTGGAAAATACTACACTTACTCAGTAAAAGAAACTTTTTCACTCTGATAACTTGTGATTTATGTCTCCTAGTTTTGCCTATGTGGTAGGAATAGGGATAATGATAACACAGTTGTGCAAAGTTTTGTTTGAAATTTAGCTTGATAGCTTCACTTAATTTTAAATCAGTGAAATGCTTTCACTAAAATAAAAATGAGAAACAAAAGCAACAGGGCAGGCTTTTGGGGTATCTGTGCTAAATTGTTAGTAAGCCATTTCTGAGGCTGTATTTTTGCTTTCTTCCGCATATACTTCTAAACTTTCTGATAACTTTATAGATAATTGTTCTCATTTATTATGTCTGTGTTTCTATTCACATCTGCTCCTCTTCAATAGGAAAATAGATCCCAATGGAAGGTGGTTTGATACTTTGTATCTGCGTGCCTTTACATTTGTAGACCTTTACAGGTAGCACCTTTCTCAACAAATACATCCTGGGTTTGTGTTTCTGATTTAGAGTTTAATTGTGAGGACCAGAGACATAAACCCAGGGATTTTAATCCCACCTTGCCAGCCACATCCCTGAGATCTCCTGCACTTTAACTTTATCATCTGCAAATAGAGATAAATACTGCTCTTACCATCTCAGAGCATCGATGCAGGAAAAATCCTGCAAAGAGCTTTGGTAGAAGGAAGTTCTTTGATGCCTAATAATGTGAAAAGAGGAGTTACACTTGACTGCAAAGTCGTGTTACTGTAACGTTACCAAATAGAACAGCAGTTTATATTCAACATGACTGCTAAACACATTTAAAAGTAATTTTTTCTACTAATGCAAATAATATATTCTCAGGTGGAGGACTGGGAATGCAGTTTAGGAATAAATGTGGACATTTCTAATTCCATTGCCCAGCGATAAGCATTGGTAACTATTTTGGAGTACATATTTCCAGTATGGTTTGTTTTCTTGTGTGCAGCCATATCATGAACACCTTTAATTTGAATTTCTGAGTGCTTGCAAATGTTACAGTGATGGGCATTTCACAGTTGATTTAACTGTTTGTGTCTCCGGATGGTCTGTCTCTTAAACTCCACCTAGATGAATATCCACGTAGCTGAGTCTTGGCACACATTCTAAATCATTTCCTTAGGATGATGTTGGATACAGTTTAAAGAGGCAGTTCAGAGTGTTTAAAACAAAACAGGCATTAGGAGAATTAGATTCGACTTTTAACTTTGCCACTCATTGTGTTTGTAATCTTTAAATCACTTTCTTTCCTTTAAATCTTTAAATCATTTTTCTTTCTTAGTCGCAGGTAAAATGAGTGAACTCCTGAAGGGGATTTTAATTCTGACTGCAGTCATTTGGGATATTTTACAGCTAAGGAAACTAGAACCAAAATGAACTGTAGTGTCTCTTCTAATGAATTTTATGTTTGGTTGTCTCCCCCTTTTTTTTTTTTTTTGGTGATATAGCAGATACTGAGCAGCCTGTGGTGCTTTAAGAGTCATGATCATTGATAATCATTGATGACAATTATTTGTGTCTGAAGCTGAGCCTATTCTGATTTCAGGAAGTCCCTTCATTGACAAAATTTCACTTACTAAGTTATTGCTTAGTTCACCATTGTTTCCTCTCAAAGTCAATCCCGTCTGCTGATGAATGGAGGAATGAAGTGTGGGCAGTCTGTACAGTGGAATACTAGGTGGGTGTATTGTAAAAAGAATTGATGTATTGATCATGCTGCAACATGGATGGACCTAGAAAACACCATGCAGAGTCCAAGAAGCCAGCCACAAAAGACCACCTCTCATAGAAGTCTGTTTGTTGCGAGTGCCTGGAAGAGGCAAATCCAGAGAGTCAGAAAGTGGATTAGTGGTTGCTTAGGGCTAGGCCAGGGGGTGACCCTAGGAAGGGAGTGTTATGATGGGCCATAACTACAGGGGACAGAGTTTCTTGTGGAGGTGATAAAAATGTTCTGAAGTTGATTGTGCTGAAGGTTGCAAATGCTTGACTATACTAGAAACTATTGAATTGGATAATTTAAGTGGACGAATTGTACAGTATGTGACTGATCTCAAAAAGCTGTTACCAGAAACAGCACGTGCATGCGCACGTGCACACACATAGACACACACACACAGACACACACACAGACATACACAGACACACACACAGACACACGCACAGACACACAAGACACACACACACAGACACACAGACACACACACAGACACACAGACAGACACAGACACACAGACACACAGACAGACAGACACAGACACACAGACACACAGACACACACACAGACACACACAGATAGACACACACACACAGACAGACACAGACACACACACAGACACAGACACACAGACACACACACAGACACACACACAGACACACAGACAGACACACAGACACAGACACACAGACACACACACAGTCTGCTTCTAAAAACCTTTGCAAGTTTCTAGGAAGTTGATGTTACCATTGTTATGTGTTATTTCCTTTCCTGAGAATCTGTTTGAATCTCAGTGTGGGAGGATGACTGAATTTATAAGACTCTGCTCTTCCCATTTGGAATTTCTTTGGAGCTTTTCCCAGGATACTAATCTCAACAGTTTCTCAGCTGTCAATCTTATTTCCTAGGATTTCTAAAGTACCTTGTAGGGTATACTCCTTCTGGATGTTTCTGAAAACTCGATTACTTTGATAGCCTCAATTGTGGTGTCTGAAAGATGGTGCTGTTCATTAATTTTGCCATCACAGACCCCAGGTATTGTTGTTCAGTCGCTCAGTCATGTCTGACTCTTTGCGACCCCATGGACTGCAGCATGCCAGGCTTCCCTGTCCTTCACCATCTCCTGGAGTTTGCTCAGACTCATGTCCATTCAGTCAGTGATGCCATCCAACCATCTTTTAATTTCATGGCTGCATTCACTGTCCACAGTGATTTTTGGAGCCCAAGAAAAAATCTGTCACCGTTTTCCACTCCCCCCCCCACCCCCATCTCTTTGCCATGAAGTGATGGGACCGGATGCCATGATCTTAGTTTTTTGAACATTGAGCTTTTCCACTCTTTTCTTTCACCCTCATCAGCAGGCTCTTTAGTTCCTCTTTGCTTTCTGCCATTAGTGTGGTATTATTTGCATATCTGAGGTTGTTGATATGTCTCCTTGCAATCTTGATTCCAGCTTGTGATTCATCCAGCTTGGCATTTCACATGATGTACTCTGAATGTAAGTTAAATGAGCAGGGTGACAAAATACAACCTTGACATACTCCTTTCCCAGTTTGGAACCAATCAGTTGTTCCATGTCCAGTTCTAACTGTTGCTTCTAGACCTGCATACAGGTTTCTCAGGAGGCAGGTAAGGTGGTCTGATATTCCCATCTCTAAGAATTTTCCACAGTTTATTGTGATCCACACAGTCAAAAGCTTTAGTGTAGTCAATGAAACAGAATAGGTGTTTTTCTGGAATTCCCTTGCCTTCTCTATAATTCAACAGATATTGGCAATTTGATCTTTGGTTCCTCTGCCTTTTCTAAATCCAGCTTGTATATCTGAAAGTTCTCAGTTCTGTTGAAACCTAGCTTGAAAGATTTTGAACATGACCTTGTTAGCATGTGACATGAGTACAACTGTGTGGTAGTTTGAGCATTCTTTGGCATTCCCTTTGGGATTGGAATGAAAACTGACATTTTCCAGTCCCGTGGCCACTGCCGAGTTTTCCAAATTTGCTGACATATTGAGTGCAGCACTTTAACAGCATTGTCTTTGAGGATTTGAAATAGCTCAACTGGAATTCCATCACCTCCGCTAGCTTTGTTTGTAGTAATGCTTCCTAAGCCCCACTTGACCTCACTCTCCAGGATGTCTGGCTCTAGTTGAGTGACCATACCATCCTGGTTATCTGGATCATTAAGACAGCTTGGGGTTAATTCTTGATCTTTGTTGTTCTTAATGCTGTTTTGTTGGAATTCACAACTCTGGGTTTTCTGGGTTATTTGCCTGAGGGTATTAGTGAGTTGCTCATGAGGTAGTTGCCTGAGGAGCTTCAGATACTACTGCTTTACTTGGGTACTTCTTCCATTTAGGTATATTAATCAGAGAAAAGTGAGTTTAGATAGGAAAGGCAGAAGTAGGGGTAAAGAAATGGGCTTCCTTGGAAACTTAGACCTTGTTTGTTCATTTTCAGTGAAAATTTCACATGCTTTAGAAGTTTCTGTGAATGCTTGCATGCTCAGTCCTGTTGACCCATGGACTGCAGCCCACCAGGCTCCTCTGTCCCCAGGATTTCCCAGGCAAGAATACTGGAATGGGACCACTTCCTCCTCTAGGCGAATCTTGCTGACCCAGGGATCAAACCCAGGACTCCTGCATTGGCAGGTGGATTCTTTAACAGTGAGCCACCTGGGAAGCCCTTAGGAGTTTCTGCCACGTCATAAGCATTAAGGCTAAAATTCAGTCAACAAACTTTGTTTTTCTTTACAAAATTTTAGAGGATATGCATGGAGTTGCTAAGTAGATTTACCTAAGGGGCGAATAAAAGAGAATGGTGGCAGTCCTGTTCTAAGCCTCTCTTGCTCTGCTGTTGCTTGTCATGATGGTGGCCAGAGAGCCAGACTTCTAAGCCAGAACATTAGTAAACAGAAAACATATCTTGAGGCAATCCACTACAACAAGAGCAAATCTGGCAGAATTTCTGAAGCAGTTGCATGATGAGTATTTCTAATAAATTAATCTATTTAGATATGTTTTGGGTACTTTTTCTGGTAAAATGGTCAATTGTGCAACTAGAGAAGACTAACTCAGATCTTGGAATTAGTGTGCAACTTTGATCTTACATAAATGAGTTTCTTCATTGATATTTCTGTTTAGTCTCTGAAATAAATATAGCTTCATTTGAGAGAGTATTTTAGGACATTTGCTCACCTCATGCCTTCACAGTTGCAGAAGTCCCTGCTGCACCAGAACAGAAGAGGAGAGGAAAAAGAAAGTGTTTTAGTTGAACTGTTTTCCAGGCTGTTACTGAGAGTTCAGGGTCATCTCTTGTGATGACTGACTTGGGAGGTTCTTGGGAGATTGAGATGTCTTGTCTTCTCCCATTTAGACCATCCTTCCTATAAACCCTCAATATTTTTATTTAAGCTATAAGGATTCAGAAAATTGTGAAATAAAATGAAGTACAAATATTTTTGAAGACTTTTTCAGCCACATATGGTATTATTGCACACCTACTATTCAATGTGTGATTTATTCACCAGTAGGATTTATTGGGTGGCCATGGTGTGGCAGGCATTATCTTGGAGTATACAAGTGGTGATAGTGGTAAAGAACCTATCTGCCAGTGCAGGTGACGTAAGAGACATGAGTTTGATCCCTGGGTTGGGAAGATCCTCTGGAGAAGGGCATGGCAACCCACTCCAGTATTCTTGCCTGGAGAATCCTGTGGACAGAGGAGCCTGGCAGGCTATGGTCCTTAGGGGCGAAAAGAGTCAGACTCAGCTGAAGCAATTTAGCACGCACATACACAGAGATCAGAAGACAGAATTATTTATTCCAAATCATGTAATAAAAGTAGGTGTTCAGTGGCAGTCCAGAGCTGGTATATGTTCTTTGAGGGGCAGAGATCAACAAGGAATTAGCAAAGAAGCTGAAGAAGAGTTAACTCTTCAGTTGGAGAGGGGATGATGGCTTGGGGTTAAGGAATGTTGTCTGTGAGCAATCTTAGGATGGCTCAGAGTGGAAAAAGTCGGAGTTAGAAAGCCTAGTCACGAGTCTGCTGTCATAAACAGGCAGTGAATGACTGGAGAGATAGACCAGACAGGAGTCTGTAAAAGTCTGAGAGCTGCTGCCCAAGAAGAAAGGACTTAGATTCAAATTTGCTCTTATTTGGATCAGGGACTCCAATGGCATTGTTAGGAAAACTGTGAGTCCTTAGCCCAAGAGAAGTCCATAGATATATCTACACATAAAAATTAACTTGCAGTTCCAGAAACTCATTCGTAGTGTGTCAGTGGTTTGTGGATTCCAGGTTCAGAACCCTTGATCTATAGATAGTGGAGAGACGAGAATAACTCTACATTTCCTCGAGCCTGGGGATTTGGAAGATTATTGGTGCAGCCTGCAGGCTGGGCGCATGTGGTAGAGTATCTTGTGTCATAGAGGGGAAGGATAGATTGAGATTTTCCCTTTAGAATAAGAATAGCTTGCACTTGTCTCTGTTAAAATGTTTGTTGAGCATGGGCTCTGTGATGGAGACTGCTTCCCACCGGATTAAGCCAGACAGAATATGCGTGACTATGCAGGGTCTAGACACATTGATGGATCTCTCCTAGTAGAGCTGCAGCTTCAAGTATAGTGTGCCCTGGTTTAAAATGCTCTGAGCAGTGGTTTTATTTTGCTTGTTTAGTATAGGAGTTACACTCCTATTGTGTATTGTCAGTTTTAACTTTAGGAATTTAGTAGCCATTTGTGTTCTTAGTCTTTGAAAATGTGGTTCATTGCTGGAGACTACTCAGAAAGAGGCTGGGAAAAAGAAAAATCATTATCGCATCTAAGCAGGTCCTGTTTCTACACACTTCATGCCTTTGCACTCAAATGTGGAATATTTTAGTTGACAAAGTTCTTAAAGAATAATTTCCACATCTGAGGAGTCACTGGAGAATGCACTGCGATTTTGTAAGATGGGTTGGAAAGGGATTGTGAAATCAATCTGTCTTCCAGGTACGTGAGGTCATCTCCTCTGGTTTCCCCTCGACCATGTTAAAACCACACCTCAGGGCTCCAGGAAGCTGACTCTGCAACCTGGTTCAAAGAGATTTTGTATTCTGCTTCTTCAACAGCTAGCTACTTTGCAGTGTTCCTTGTGATTTCCACTTTCAGACTCATTGATGAAGAGTTTACAGGGTCTGTTCCCTTTGTTTTGGCTTGCTGATTCACCCCAGTGGCTGTAGCCTAAGTGGACTTTGATGACCCTGGTTCAACGGAATTGACAGGGTGAACTGTCACACCACTCTGGTCTAGCTCCTTGCTTCTCAGAGTCTGGTGCCAGGATTAGGAGCATCGGTATCACGTGAGAACTTGTTAGAACTCAAAGCAGAGTCTCAGCTCGTGTTCCATCTGCCTTTTAACACGATGCTGCAAGTGATTCATAATACACATTAGAGTTTGAGGCTTCCTGGACTAGTTTACCTACTGTACAGAAGCCTGCCTTCTTAGAGTCCGTTTGCTGAAGTTCAAGGCTTCTTCCATTTATTTTCTACTCAGAAGTGATGGGAACATCTAGTTGGCATCTTTCACATATACATTTTTGTAGACTTAAAGATGACGTAGGTGCCTTTTTAGCTTTCAGTTTTTAAGCTTTAATAACTGAACTTTGTATAATCTCTTTCCTCATAGAGAAGCTTATCTTTTAGCCTTTATTGCTTCTGGTTTCTGTTTCCTAGATGATTAAAAAAAAATTTTTTTTCCCCTGAAATGTATAAAGCGTTCGTATCAGGGTCTGTTTGCTACTACGTCAGCAAAGTAACTCCTGATCCATGATTTTATGTTACTGCTGTTAAGATTTAGGGATTTTTGGCTATATCTTTCATTTAATTTTGAAAGGTTATTTTCTAAGCAGTAACAAATAGCAACTAATTCTTCCTTGAGGGAATTTCAAATCCCCAAAGTACTGGCTTCTCTTGTTTCTTAAAAATGGAGCAAGTTGATATGTGGTCTTTGGAATACCTTTGCATTGGAACTTGAGGCTTATTTTAAAATAAAGGAAAGACAAAATAAACGGAGGGGAGAAAACTAGATTATAATCCAAAGCAGAAATACTGTAGAAAGTCAGTCACATGGGAAATGAAGAGTTTGCTGTCAGTGATAGTTTTATAAATTTTTGATTTGGGGATTCAAAGCAGAATTACTTGAAGAATTAACATCTTCCTCCTGATTTTTTAATATCAGAGCTTTATCCACCTCTTTTTTATATAAATTCAATTTCGGTGAAGGAAAAAAGTCATAAAATTGTCTGCACTGGTTTTTTTTGCTTTTGCTTCAGAAATATATCTAAATCTTTCCCTTTTTATGTTTTTAGTCTGGGCATCTTTGAATTTAGTTGTCACTCTAAATGAGATCCTCTTTAGTTTCCTAAAGTAATGTATCTAGTTGAGAAAGGGACCTTATTCTCAGTAAATATCTTAATGTGATTCTTTGAATCATGCCTCTTTTGTTTATTCTAAAGGATTTTATTTGTGTAGTTTCATTATAAGAGCTGGAGGAACTGACATATTAAGGATTTATTTTATCATCTTGTCACAAAGGATCCAAGAGACAATGCTGGTTAATTCATTAATTGCTTCTTATTACGTTTCCTTAGAGTTATAGGTTCAACATTCTTGTGGGTGGGCTTCCCGGGTGGCCTCAGACGGTAAAGAATCTGTCTGCAATGCAGGAGACCGGGGTTTGATCTCTGGGTCGGGAAGATCCCCTGGAGAAGGAAATGGCAACCCACTCCAGTATTCTTGCCTGGAGAATTCCTTGGATAGAGAAGCCTGGTGGGCCACAGTCCATAGGGTTGCAAAGAGTTGGACATGACTGAAGCGACTTAGTATGTAGGTTCCACATTACTTGCTGGATCATAATGGAATGAACCTGAAAGTTCTCTATCTTTCTCAAGTCCAGATTACTACTTAAAAAGCCATGTGCCTGATTTGGCAAATAAGACATGGAGGTGCTTGCCATACAGTTAAATTACAGTCTCCTCACCTTAAGTGTGGCTTTCATTGTGCAGTAACGTCTACTTGCTTACGTTCTGCTTTTGATACTTCATTTTATTGAGTTTGTTTGCACCCCTGTTAATCCTCAAAATTTGTAGGTTTAGGGAGACTGATGGGGTGAAGGAGGTAGAAGTTTCGTTTGTGCAAACACTGAATGCCGATTGTCTAAACCACTGAGACATGTAATTTAGCCTTCCATGACCAGACATGTACATAGTTAACATGAAAGCATTTCTCTTTCCCTAGGCAAGCATATGGCGTCAGAGTTAGTTTGAAAGGATGGAAGAATGTGGAACCTCAAGGTTCTTAATGCTTTTGTGTTGCCATTGCCCGATTTTTTTTTTTTTTAAGATGAAGAAGCTTGTTTTTTAGGGACAGTATAAAAATCAACAAATCAACAGCAAATGCTGGACTGTTGTTGGTTACTTATATGCATCTCCTTAGGTCTTTTTGATTTCTGTAATTTTTTGTTCATTTCTTTTTTTCTCTGAGTAAGAAGTAGAGGATGAAGCCTGAGGGGAAGAAGAGTAGATGGAGAAGCATTAAAAGTACACGGATTTGATTTAGTTAAAAGTTCAAGTGGCTAAAGATGACTTGTGACTACTTACTTATATCATATCCTTTCAAATGATATGAGCTTTTAATAGCATTAGAATGGACTATATGATTGAAATGAATCAATTCAGAAATAATATCTAGCATCTGTTGATACCATGAGCAGAGTGGCTAGTAAATGCCAGTACCTATGTTAGTCACTTAGAAATGATGTGGTCTTTGCAGAGAAGAGCTGATCAAGAAGTGATTCAGGTCACTTTGACTGGAAAGGACAAAATTGAAAGTCATTTAAAAACAGAAGATGCTGTACTTGGGTTTCCTGAGGATTGAGTTAATAAAGGAAAAGTATATTAGGAATCTTGTTGTGTGACAAATTATGGCAAAGCCTAGAGGCTTAAAACAATAGTAAACACTGATTATCTGAGTTTCTGTGGGTCAGGAATTTGGGTGGTTCTGCCTCAGGGCCTTTCATGAGGTGGTAATCCTATGAAGGAACTTGGTTGGGGCTGGAGGACTCACTTCAAAGGTGTCTCATTGACATGGTTGGTAAGTTGCTGCTGCCTCTTGCCAGGAGGCCTCAGTGCTTCTTGGTGGAAAAAACACTTCCATTGACTGCTCACCTGCCCCCACAACATGGCAGTTGGATCACCCCAGAGTAAGCAAGCTGTCTGAGACAGTGCCATGGAAACTGCAATGTTTTTTATTCCCTAGCCTTGAAAATCCTACACTGTCACTTTCGTGATATCCCATTGGTAACACAAGTCAGCCCTATGCCAAGGGCCTGGGATTATTGTGGACTGTCTTGAAGGCTGGCAGAAGGATGGTTGATTTTTTTTTTTTTTTTTTTAATCATAGATTCCTTTGTCCTTCTAATAGTGAGTCAGATAACACAAACAGCTTCTCTACTCTTAGACATGAAGTAGAGTATACGGGAGACCAGTTCTTAGTTCAGGGGGAGAAACCATACGCCTTAGGCTAAGAATTTTTCTGTGGCTAATGGAAGAATTTCAGGTAATACAAAAGCATGTACTTATTAGTACAAGTTACTAGCCTGTAAATTGTCTAAGCCCTAAGATTACTCTGCAGAGATGAACGATCGTTAGAGGTCCACCAATGGAGAGTCTAATTGAGTATTGGAGGCAGATTTATGGTTTATAGTGTGTTCATTATGTGGAAGATTCTTGTGGAAATCTGGTTAGTTGCCTGCTTTCAGGTAGCTTAAATAAATTCTTACAGCATCCGTTGTGAATTGATAGTTATTCTCTTGAGAGTTGGAGGTTTTGGTTTTAGACTTCTAGCTTGGCATGGGGTCCTATGGGAGAAAGTTTATTACCACATCTGACAAAGGAGCCGTGTTGGTGATGAGTCTCATCTCATGGATTTATTTTCGGGGTGCCTGCTACGTGTTAGTGAAATTTTCATTGACTTGTGCTCACTCATTTGATAAAGATCTTGAATTCACCCATTGTGCTCTAAGTTTGGCAGGATCTTTATGGCTGACCTTGCACTTTTGAGGACCTTGCAGTTTCCTCTGGGCAGCCCTGACTCTGGTCATTTAAAACCAATTAAAGGCAAGGGTGGTTTCTCTCAATGGATTGTGATTAATTACAGTCCATATTCCAGTCATCTGAAACGGAGCTGCTTCCTCTAGTTTCACTGAAGACTATTTAGCTCTTTTTTTGGTGATTGTTGTTGGCTGATAAAACCTGAGAAAGAGGCAGATGCTCACTTGAGGAAAGGAAGAGTATCTTGATCTCAAGGAGAGGTGTCTGGGGATTAGGAGACAAGAGCTCCGTTCTTTCGTTATGCTGTCTTTGGGCTGAGTTGGACACATACAGGAGCACAGTAAGGTCAAATAGCTCTGAACCCGAGTCAGGGGCAGGGTTTTGGTTCCAGCCTTGACACTGACTGTGTGACTTGGAATGGATGATTTCATCTTTTTCTGCACAAGTTTTCAGATCCAGAAAATAAAGGATTTAAACTAAGTTACTGTTACTGCGCCCCTGCTTATAAAATTCTGTTTAAAATTGGCTAAAATTTTATAAAACTAATCAAATCTAATTCTTCAACATGAGGTTTTGAGACTCAGTCTTTTTAAAAAGTTTTTTGGGCATTTAACGGTGATGGGAGAAATCTGGTCCCTCATGACAGGTATAATTAGTGGGAAATTTTCTCCATGAGCAGTTTGGGAGAGTTTGACTATACGCCAGAATGTAGATGAAAGAGTAGAACTGAGTTTGGCGTTTCTGAAGCACTTTAGTTCTGTGGAATTGTAAAGGAAATCCTTAGGTGGAGATGATGGGATATGGGAGTCCCACCTAATTTACAAAGCAGGATTAATCCCTATATTTTTGTACTAAAAATCAGGGTAACATGATTGGATGAGGGTTTGAGAGGTAGTCTAGGAGATATTCTTTACATACAAAATAGTGGAATTTCCTAGATGTGATTGGCTATGTGGACAGTGGGAACAAATATTTGAAAAAATGGTTCATCTATATGATTCTGGAGATAGGCTTTACTTCAAGGTACTTTCCCCTTCGGGGTGATGTACAGGGTAGAAAACATCCCAATTATGGGAATGAATAGTTAAGTCTTAGTAACTGGTTTAGCATTTAATGAGACAGGCTGCAAAGGGGAATCCTTTCTCCTAAACTCTGAAAACTGGGATGAAGGACTAACCTCTGAGGCTGGGGCCTTGTATTTTCCAAGTCCTCAAAGGGAGATTAACGATCCTGTTTGGCATATGGTTGAGGGTCTTGGTCATGAGGACCAGATACTATTTTTGCTACAAACATGTGTATTAACATTACTTTTTTGGTCTTTAGTACTCTGACATTCTTGATGAGATAATACTTTGACAGTTCAGAAAACGGAGTGCGGATCTTGTGTCAGTTGTAAATAAGCATTTAGAAGACAGTGTTGTATCAATGGGTTATTTCAGTCAAGGTGTTTGAAAAAGAGGTAGGTAACTGGAATGAAAATGAGGCAGAAAACTGCAGAGTCTTTCATGGCTTTACACTTATTCAGGCCTAACTCAGAATATTTGATCATGACAGACATAGACCAGAGGGGAGGGACTGTGAGAATATGCTTTCCAGTGATTTTCTGTAGGAACCCTATCACTGCCATTTGTTGAAACCCACTTTCCTTCCATTTGAATATGGATTTACATAACGTAATTGGCTGTCACACCATCTTCTCATGGGCCTCTGATCCTGTGTGCTGATTAGTTTTCTTTGCCCCCAGATTCCTTCTCCATCTGCTCTGTGTACCCCTCCCCCCACCGGCTCACCATCATAGACTATATCATAGGGCCCCTTGCTCTTGACCAGGTGGGTTTAGTCAGTGAAAGTCAGAGAGCAAGAGTGAGTTGCCAGCATTTATTGTGCCCCACTCCCTGCTAGGTTGTTTTGCTTTTAGGCCGTGAGATGGTCACTACTCTTCACTGTTAGAAGAGAACTAGAGCCATAGGTTTTCATTTCATTGGTGGATGTGAGACGTTATTACAGTTATATATAATATATATAATGTATATATGTGTGTGTGTGTGTATGCATATATTTATATTGTTTTTCCAGTAAGCTAAGTCCCTGGAGGACTAAGTTTTATTACTTTCTAGTCCCTGGCTCAGGAATATCCTCTGAAGAAGGCCATGGCAACCCACTCCAGTATTCTTGCCTGGAGAATCCCATGGACAGAGAAGCCTGGCAGGCTACAGTCCATAGGGTCTCAAAGAGTGGGACATGGTGGAAGGGACTTAGCACACTTGCATGCCCAAGAATACTGCTACTTATTTTTGTTATGGAACCTTTATATGGAGGAAGAGTTTTGAGATCTTAGCTGTTTGCAGTTAATGAAGAAGCAGTATACTAGGTCTGGAGTACTGACAGATGTTGGAGGCCTGACACTGCGGGTCCTGTCCACCCTTCACTGATGGTGAACAGTGGCTCCTCAGACTCTGAAGTAATGGGCAAAGGCCCTGGGGCAGGACCCCACATAACTCTATAAATTCTCTTGCCTGAAGGTCGGAGGTTATAAGGATTAGGTTATATAAGATAGTGTGTGTGCTTAGAATGGGACTAGGCACAGAGCAAGTCTTCAGTGATAATGATCTGGTCCAGTCCATTCATATTATTTCAGGTGAAAAATGATAGTTTGGGAATGTTGAGTGTAATTCAGACAAGGTTTTTCTGACACTCTCTTTGGAATTCGACTCTGTGCTGTTGTTCAGTTGTTAAGTTGTGTCCGACTCTACGACCCCATGAACTGCAGTATGCCAAGCTTCCCTGTCCTCCACCATCTCCCAGAGTTTGCTCAAATTCATGTCTGTTGAGTTGGTAATGCCATCCAGCCATCTCACCCCTCTGCCTCCTCCTCTTCCTGCCCTCAGTGTTTCCCAGCATCAGGGTCTTTTCCAGTGAGTTGGCTCTTTGCATCAGGTGGCCAAAGTATTGGAGCTTCAGCTTCAGCATCAGCCCTTCCAATGAAAATTCAGGATTGATTTTCTTTAGGATGGTACTGGTTTGCTCTCGTTGCAGTCCAAGGGACTCTCAGGACTCTTCTCCAGCGCCACAATTCAAAAGCATTAGTTCTTAGGCACTCAGCCTTCTTTATGGCCTGACTCTCACATCCATACATGACTACTAGAAAAAAACCATAGCTTTGACTATATGGACCTTTGTTGGTCAAGTGCTGTCTCTTCTTTTTAATGTGCTGTCTAGCTTTATCATCTAAATTCATGTATACCTAGGGCTTGATTTCCTTTTCCATCAGCTGCAGATGATTTTGGCTCTTCTTTGACTTTGGCATCTTTCAGGTTTCAATGAAAGACAGTTTGAGAATTCTTAAGCTAAATTTAGGGGAGATATCTTGAAAATATCGTTTGATTTTCTCATTTTAATTAATAGTTTAAATATAGCTGGCCTGGGTTATATCCTGTGTGGCTCCTGTCATTGCTTTAGTTATGTTATCTTAGGAGTTTGTCATTTTAAAATAACTTTGAGATATAATCCATGTACCATAAAATTTACTCTTTTAAAATACAGAATTAAGTGGTTTTTAGTATATTCAGAGTTGTGCAGCCATCACCAGTATTTAATGTTAGAACATTTTCATTACTCTGTTAAGAAATCCCTTACCAGCTGGCAGTCACTCCTTGCTTCCCCCTCCTCCTAGAAACTACTCTTCTACTTTGTCTTTTCAGCTTATTTTGGGTATTTCATATAAATGGAATCGCATAGTTTGTGGTCTTTTGCAACTTAGTGTGACATTTATAAGGTTCATAAGTGGTGTAGCCTGTTATCAGTGATTCATTCATTTTTAATGGCTGAATAATATTCCATTGTATCACTGTACCTCATTTTATTTATCCACTCATCAGTTGATGGACATTTGAGTTGTTTCTACTTTTCGGCTGTTATGAATGATGCAGCTGTGAACATTCATGGGTATGTTTTTGTGTGGACATGTGTTTTCTTGGGAGCTTTCTTGCTTTGTTTCTAGCTGAGGCTTCAAGGGCTGGAATGCTTTGAGCTCTGTATGTAGCTCTGGTACTGTCAGAAGAGAGGGTTTCTCTGAAGTCAAATCTTCCATTGGGAATTTTGCCTGGAGTCAGATAGGACTTGATGGAAAGAGCTTTGAGCCCAGGTATCTGAGGAATGGAGAATTTAGGTTCAGATGCACTGTGGCCTGCCAGCTGGCTGATCTGCAGGGGAAGAGTGATACTACTGCTGAAAGCAGTGACCCCCTGCAGACACTGGTGAGGATTAATGAGTAGATAATGGCTGTCCTAAGCTCTTCCTCGACTGCTGTACATCTCAGAGGCAGTGCTGGTGTAGAGCTGAAAGTTGTAAGATCTGTAACAAGGATGGATGGATGCAACTTGTCTTTGCTTTCTTGGGGATAGGGGTTACCTTGTGCTTGGTTGGTTAGGACCCCAGTTAATGTCCAGTATTCTAGGTGGAGAGTATCAGGAGAGGCATGTAAGCAACCCTGGTGGCTCAGATGGTAAAAAATCTGCCCGTAATTTGGGAGATCCAGGTTTCATCCCTGGGTTGGGAAGATCCCCTGGAGAAGGGTATGGAAACCCACTCCAGTATTCTTGCCTGGAGAATTCCACGGACAGAGGAGTCTGGTGGACTGTAGTTTATGGGGTCACAAAGAATCAGACATGACTGAGTGACTAAGACTCACGGAAGCAATCATTTCAGTGAAAATCTGAGGGTCAGGGGACTGATAGAGACCTTGAGAAGAAACCAGTATGGTGGTGTGGAAATAACATGCCTTTGGGAGTTGCATAGATCTGAGCTAGAGTCCTGCTTTTGACAGTCTCTCTAGAGTTACTTAGGGTGGCAATGACTACTTGTTAGAATTGTGGCAAGGATGAAGTAAGACAGCGATTGTCAAGAACTGTCACATGGCTGACACAGTAGATTATTTGTAAATATAAATTAATTTCCTTTTTCATCTGGTTCATGGCTGACCTTTTAGGCAAACTGTCTTCCTGAGAGAGATTAGGATGGAGGGTCAGCCTAGCTTGTAACTGTTAGAATTTTCTTGACCTTGGATAAGACTTTACCTCCTTTCTCTAGATCTTGAAGGTCTATGTTAGTATTAAAATTCTTAGATAGGCATCTGGTATTATTTTTAGTCTTGTAAGAGTGAATCTACCCTTAGTTCTTGTTGAAATTGAACGCATTTCTTTTTCATCTTTCATACTGTTTTCTCCAAAAATGGTAGCCACCAGCACCACATGTGGCTGCTGCTGCTGCTAAGTCGCTTCGGTCGTGTCTGACCCTGTGCGACCCCATAGACGACAGCCCACCAGGCTCCGCCGTCCCTGGGATTCTCCAGGCAAGAACACTGGAGTGGGTTTCCATTTCCTTCTCCAATGCATGAAAGTGAAAAGTGAAAGTGAAGTCGCTCAGTCGTGTCCGACTCTTTGGGACCCCATGGACTGCAGCCTACCAGGTTCCTCCGTCCATGGGATTTTCCAGGCAAGAGTATTGGAGTGGGGTGCCATTGCCTTCTCCCCACATGTGGCTATTTAAATGTAAATTAAAGACAAAACTGAAAATTCAGTTTCTCAGCCACACTAGCCATATTTCAAGTACCTAGGAACCACATATGGCTAATAGCTACCATGTTGGACAGTGCAGATTCAGAAGGCTTCCATCATCACAGAAAGTTCTATTGCTCAGGTCTGTTCTTACTCTCTGGAGTAAGAAGTGGGAATTTCAATAAAAGCTCATTCTTGCCTCATTTGTATCAACCTGTGACTAAAACTTTCTCATCCCCTCACTTTGGATTACTGAGAATGATTGATAGCTGTAGTAATGACCCACAATACTGTGTTTGTTCAGACATGTTTCTCAAGGCTCCTCAAAATTTCAAACTTAAAGAAACAAGATACATTTAACCCATATTTACCCTATAAACAATCTCACCAACTCTCCAGACCTCCATCGAGCTTTAAGGATTGATTTGTTTTTGGGTGAAAGTTTATATGCAAGCGTCTTTTAAAATGATCACTAAAAAGGGCTGTGTTTAAATTGGGTTTGCTATGAGTAGTAGTTAACACTTTAGTATATTTTTGCATTTGAGGAAATAGCTAACATGATGCATGATTTTGAGAATTTCAGCATCTTTCTTAGTTCTGGAGTAACTATCCAAATCCTAATGTGAGCTTATCGATTTGTCAGGCTTGTCACCTTTGGATGTAAGTAGATATTTGTAATGTGTATTTGAGTTCATGTTTAACTTGTCCTTATGTTTTTCTTTGTTATTTCCTTTTTAGCACCAGCTTAATAATTACAAAACCTCGTGTCTGTTCTATTCCACCATCCCAAATCCCTTTCTTGCTTTCTTGTTTATTAAGCATTGTCTGTGTGAATTGCTACGGTTGCAAAAATGATCTCAGTGTGGTTTCTGTCCTGGAGGGGCGACCAGTCCCTTCATGTTTGAAGTAGGGACAGTAATACATGGCCTGTCTGCCTTGTTGTTTTGTCAGTGGATGTACTGAAAGCTTAAATGTGAGGCAATGTAGACTGCTTACGTTTACACAAACATCATCTATTATCAGTAGGATAGGTGGAAATGTGGGCTGTTATTGAGAGTCTTCTTGGATTGGGTTTTCTGGAGAGATTTTTAAGAGTGAGAAGAAGTGTGTCTTGAAGCAGGTGAGAGAGAAGAACCTATTCCAGATGTTGTGAGGAATGGCTGGGGAGGGACAAAATGGAAGAGCCACAAAACAAGCCTAGCCACAGCAAAGGCGGTGAAACCCAGCTGACGGTCCTGCAGTCTCTTGTGTTTCCTTAGGCTCTCGTGTAGCAGAAATGGAAACTGAGGCACCAGAGTGATGCGGAGCTGCGCTGATGAGGAAAGGAGGTTTCTTTAGAGACTGATGATGCTTTAAAGGTACATGCAGTGCGTCCATGTAGTAGGCATGAGCCCTTTAAGTCGGAAGCCAGGCTGATGCCTGTGGGCAGGTGCTGGTTGTGGGAGCCACAGCCCTGCCTGGATTTATCCACACACCATTATCAGTGCCACCAGGTTAGGGACCTCTGATGGGACTGTCAGATAGTCTGTTTGTAATCACTTCATTTAAAAGTAAGAATGTGGGGAGGCCTATATATTTCCAAATTACTTGTTTTATTGGCCTCAGAGTTAGATACATGGGCCATCTTGAAGTGTAGATCAGTGCCTTATTACGTGAAATGTCATATCAGGATATGGTTAATATTCCCTTGTTTGTTTAGCTCTATATCCTTTAATTTTGCCCTTAAAGTTGTACTTAGTATTTTTATGGGTATTAATATGTCATTTTTACTGAGTTAAAAAAAAACAGTATTTTGACAACCTACTAAAGATGTAATGATACTGGAAGGGAATGCTTTGCATCAGGTTTAAGAAATAATATTTTGTTCCCAGGACCTGGGGTGTGTGTGTGTGTGCGCGCTCACGTGCGTGCACATTGTTCTGAGCTTTGTGCTGGTAAATGGAATGTTAGGAACCCTTACTGAAAAGAGAAGTCAAATGTGAGGAGTGATACAGGACTGATATAAAGGCATTTGTTTGAAAGACTTATTCCTTTACCTGATCAAGTTGATCATTTCTCTTAGATGTTGTGGTCATAGAAAAAAGTAATCAAGTGTATAAAAATAGAGAGGTGGATGAGAATTCAGTAGCTTTATGATAGTGTTTGCATATATGTAAACTAGAAATAGATGCAACCATATCAAAGATAAGCATAGATGTGGACAAAAGGGGAATTAAAAAAATGTTTCTGCTGTTCCTATTTGAACATGGACCTAGTTAATTGGTACTAGTTACTCCGTATTTGCTATTTTTACAGCACTCATTGCCTTTTAATTATTGTGGCCATCTCCTCCCAGGCTTTGAGCAGCCAAGAATAAGGTCAGTTCATCTTTGTATCCCCAGCATCTAGCACGGTGCCTGGCACCTAGAAGGCCTTCAGTAACTAAGAATTGAATGAATGAACCATTTGTACGTGCAAAATAAAATCCCTGTGTTGGAGCCAAAGGAGCCCATTGTCAACCTTGGCAGCATGCTGCTGGGAAAGCTTTTTGCTTGTACAGCCATCTAGCAGCCCAGCTCTTTTGTAAAAAGGAGAAACACCTTCAAATGAGTTACCTCTTTCTGATCTTTATTAAGACAGCAGTATTGTACCCACACTCTCCTAATTGTATGTAGTGACCTCTCAGAAGTTTGAGGTGCTAGTAACCTTACAAGGCTTCACAATCCTGGCATGGAGAAGTTGGAGCGAGGTTGAAGGAATGGTTCATTCTTCTGCTGCAGCTTGGGTGCTCCCACCTCTCTAGTATTCCTTCTTACCTGGAATGCCTGTCGTCTCCTGCCTTCTCTCTGGCTGTCTCCTTCCTAATGGATTGCTCTCCAGGTTACATCCATCCGAGGCTGAGTTCTTATCTAACTTGTATAAGGAGACTAGCTTTCCTTTTTTAATTTTTACTGAAGTATAGTTGATTTACAATATTGTGTTCGTTTTAAGTGTACAGCAAAGTGATTCAGTTACCCATATATATTTTTCAGATTATTTTTCATTGTTGGTGATTACAAGATAATGGATATAGTTCTCTGTGCTCTACAATAAATCCTTGTTTGTTTTATATATATTAGTGTGTATCTGTTCATCCCACACTCCTAATTTATCCCTTCCCCGTTCCCCTTTAGTAACCATAGTTTTTATCTATATCTGAGCCTGTTTTGTAAGTTAATTTTGATTATTTTTTAGATTCTGCATATAATTGATACCATATGATATTTCTCTCTTTCTGACGTCATTTCGTATGGTCATTGCTAACTCAATCTATATTGGTGAAGATGGCATTATTTCATTCTTTTTTTATGGTTGAGTAATATTCCTGTGTGTGTGTGTGTGTGTGTATTTACCACATCTTCATCCATTCATCTTTTGATGGACATTTAGGTTGCTTCCATGTCTTGGCTGTTGTAAATACTGCTGCAGTGAAAATTGGGGTGCATGTATCTTTTTAGTTTAGAGTTAGTCTTTTTTGGATATATGCCCAGGAGTGGGATTGCTGGGTCCTATGGTACCTCTATTTTTATTTCTTAAGAAACATCTATACTGTTTTTCATAGTGGTTGCACCAGTTTACATTCCCACCAACAGTGTAGGAGAGTTCCTTTTCTCCACACCCTCTCCAGTATTTATTATTTGTAGACTTTTTGATGATGGTCACCCTGGCATGCTGCAGTTCATGGGGTCACAAAGAGTTGGACACAAATTTGCTTCTGAAAAACAACAATTTAGACAGGAGTGAGGTGATACCTCATGGTAGTTTTGATTAGTACTTCTCTAGTTAGTGATATTGAACATTTTTTCACGTGCTCTATGTCGTCTTTATATGTCTGTATGTATATACACACATATGTATGTCCTTTTTGGAGAAGTATCTGTTTAGGTCTTTTGCCTACTTTTCAATTTTTTTTCTTTTTTTTTTTTTAATTCTGATCTGTATGACCTGTTCTTATATTTTGGAAATTAAACCCTTGTTGATCTCATCATTGACAAATATTTTCTCCCAGAAAAGACTATCTTTTAAATCATCGAGGAAAAACTTTTCCTGCCTCTTGCTGGTTTGCAGATGAATGTGTAGGCCAGTTTCCATGGGGTCTGTTGCACGATGGCTCGTTGGTAGTGTCTGTGGTAACACACGAATGTGAGAGCAGGAAGGGTAGCAACAGTGAAGTGACGTTGGCATCATCAGTTACTAACGGTGTGGCTTAATGGTATTACTTAAACCAAGCTTCAGTTTTCTCACAAGCAGAATGGGAACTAAGTGAGAGGATGTATCTGACACTTAAGGGTGGCTCTTAGTAGGTGCCTGATAAATAGAAGTTCCTCCCCTTGTTTCAAATGGTATAAAAGCAGCCTCGTTTTGAAATCAGGACTGCTAACCTCACCAAGTCTTATCAACGAATATTGATTGCTGTATATTTGTTGGGCTTCCCTAGTGGCTCAGGTTTGATTCCTGGGTCAGGAAGATCCTCTGGAGAAGGAAATGACAACTCACTCTAGTATTCTTGCCTGGAAAATCCCATGGATAGAGGGGCCTGGGGAGCTGTAGTCAGTGGGGTTGCAGGAATTGAACACGACTTAGCTACTAAACCATCACCACCATATACTTGTCACCTGGTCGTCAGTTTGGTAACCTGACTTGTTTTCTGAATTGTCTTGGATTGATGTTCCTTCAGATTATAGTTCAGAAAAGACTGGTCACCCGGAAACAGAAATGGTTATGAGAGCAATCAGCTTTGCAGTCTCGGCCATGGTCTCTTTCCTAAATCTCAGGTCGGTGTCCAGGGCTCCATGAAGGAGTTTCATGGTACGTGAACTCTCATGTGGCCTCTTCCAGAAGGGGAAGCCACATCTCCAGGGGTGCTCACTACAGGGGCAAAACTGAGCTGAGCTGCTTGTTTGAATATCTTTGTTCACAGCAGAGATCTTATTTGAAGTTCTTCTCTTCTGGAAAAAGAGCAGAATGGAAAATGGTTTAATATTCCTACCCTTGGGGTTCCCACTCTGTGTGCGGCCGCAAGAGTCATGGCCTTTATTCTGGATTGTGAAATAACAGTTGTTTTATTTTTGAAAATACATCTCAGGGTTTTGGGAAAGTGAGAACTGTTTCTGTGAACTTCCCAGTGGCTATACTCAACACAGTTGCTGTGGCATTTTTTAAAAAGGAAATTAAAATGTTGTTTTAAATGGCCCACTTCAAGAAGCCGCATAACTCCTGATGAGTTATCCTAACAAATAGCAAAAGATATCTTTACATAGCGGTTTTAATGATTTTGTTCTGCTTTTTGAAACACCTGGCAGAAGATATATATGCTTGGAAATGACCTGCTTCGTGGAAACCCAGGCATGTGAATGCTTCCTAAAGAGCTGACTCACCCTGAGGATTGGCCTCCATTTGCGTTTGGAGGTTTGTGCCAGCCGACTGCGTTTCTGGTGCAGCCACATGTCCTAGGATGTAGGTGTGTGCTTACGTGTTTAGTCGCTCAGTCGTGTCCAACTCTTTGCGACCCTTTGGACTGTAGCCCGTCAGGCTCCTCTGTCCATGGGATTTTTCAGGCAAGAATAATCGAGTGGATTGTCATCTTCTGCCATCCTCCAGGGGATCTTCCTGACTCAGGGGTTGAACCCCTTTATGTCTCCTGCATTGGGCAGGCAGGTTCTTTATTGCCAGTGCCACCTGGGAAGCCTGGATATATGTATATGTGTCGCTGATTCACTCTGCTGTACAGCAGAAACTAATACAACATTGTAAAGCAACTACAATAAAAATTAATAAAGAAAAATATATCTTAAAATTCTAAATAAACCAGATTAATAAAGAAAAATATAAATATACCTTTAAAAAATTCTATAATAAACCACATTAATATAAAAATATAAATATATCTTTTTAAAAATTCTATAATAAACCAAACTAATAAAGAAAAATATATATCTTTAAAAAATTCTATAATAAAGCAAATTAATAAATATTAATATATCTTTAAAAAAACTCTATAATAAACCATAATGGAAGAAAATATGAAAAAGAATATATACATCTGTATAACTGAATTGCTTTGCTGTACAGCAGAAATTAATACAACATTGTGAATTAACTATAGTTCAGTAAAATACATGTTCAAATAAAGGAATGTAGTGAAGGAGGATCAAGGAGGCCAAGAGAGGGAAGTCTTTAATTTCTGAGAGGAGAGGATAGATACTGATGTTCAGTTTTCTTCTGTTAGGGGTAAGGCAAGTGGGCTTTAGAAATCTAGAAGAAACTTTTTAGGTGTAAACTTTTAAGAGATAATATTTTCTTCCTTTTCTCTCCCTCCCTCTCCCTCCTTCCCTTCCTTCCACAGTTTGGGAACCAATATTGTTAGTTAGTTGCTCAGTTGTGTCCAGCTCTTTGCTAACCCATGGACTGTAGCCCACCAGGCTCCTCTGTCCTTAGAATTCTTCAGGCAAGAATACTGGAGTGATAGCCATTCTCTTCTTCAGTGGATCGTCCTGACCCAGAGATTGAACGCAGGTGCCCTGCACTGCAGGAGGATTCTTTATCAACTGAGCCACCAGGGAAGCTCAGTATTGTGGTTTCTTCATAAAATTACCTTTTTTAAAAATACATTTTATTTTTCCTTTGAAATTTGTAGTGATGATCATTAATTCGCTCTGCATGTAAAGTTTACTCACATAAAACTCTGAATGTAGTAAATACTTTATTAACAGTATAATTATAATGTTATTGTTATATTTCCTGAATGGTTATAGCAGACTCGGTGCTCTTTTCCTTCTGAAAATTACCATCACAGTCAACCTTTGAAATCAGAAATGGTCAATGAAGACCTCTGAGCCATCCCTAAACTTAGAAAAAGTAAATTAGGACTTCTATTTCATCTTTGAGGGTCTGGATTATTTAGTGAAAAAATAAGCAGAAGTTATCGTGCGATTTGATCATTAGCATCTGTTTTGTTAGAGAATTTTGACATCATAAACTAGGAATTTGTAAAATTATTATGTGTGGTTTTTTTTTTCCTGAATCAGGATAGCAACCATATGTTACACAGAATTTATCTTTTACTTTTGTAGAGTCATACTGTCAGAATGGTGTCAAGTAAAATCTCAATCTTAACTGGTGTGCTTTTGGAATTGCCCTTTGATATAATAAATAACAATAGTAATTACCACTTACTGAATGACTACTTCATATATATATATATATATACTTATTTAATTTTCAAAGCAGCTTGGCAAAGCAGGCATTTTAATCTTCTAAGGATGAGGAAACTGAGATTGTGAAGAGTGACATGATTTACGCAAAGTCTTGTGACAGATTACTAACAGCACCCAGGTTGAAATCGAGGATCACAAAGCCCATTTTCTCTTTACTGTACTGGTTTAGCTTACGCATTTCCTGTATTTCCTTTTATCATGCCCTGTCCTCGCTGTAGACTCTGGGCTACCAGCCTTTGTGGAGTATAGTAGAAGCTGGAAACGTTGAGGTAGAGCTGGGGCAGTGCGGTGAGGGCGTCCATATTGCTGGCCAGGTCAGGGACTGATCATGGGTAGAAGTCAGCTCGTGGGGATATGGTCTGACAGAGGGCTGACATTAGCAAGAGGGCAGCTGAGTCCTCTGGTCCAGTGGCTGGTCCCCCCAAGTACAGAAGCAGAGCTTCCTTTCAGGCTTAACAAGTGGTTAGAGCATCCTTTAAGCATCATCACTTTGAAAGAAGGCTACTTCTCTCCTTGGCTCAGAGAAGGCAGCCCTCCTGGGTCCCTCAGGTTCATTTTCAACCAGGAGTGTCTCAGTTCTTAGAAGGTGTGTATCTGCATTTTGGAAAGCGAAGACATCTGGTGTGGGGACCATCTTCCCTGGCCCAGGGTCTTGCTCGTTGCTCTAAAATCTTCTCTTAAGCTCCCTGCTGCACCTACCAAGAGAGAAAAAAGTAGCTGCACCCTGGGTTTATTTTCTTCAGTGACACTTCTTTATCTTCTACTCCTAAAAATAGTAATCAGCTGACCTAATAAATGAATCCATTTTAATAGGACTAATAAAAATGTGTCAGAAGAGGTATTCTTTTCTTTAGCAGTAGACTCCAAAGGCCATACTCGAACTCCTTGCTGACTCTAGCAGTGAGGACTTTAATCCAGAGGCTCCAGAGAGACACCTTCCCCTCAGAGTCTGTGTTCTGCTAATGCCTCTTTGCTGGGAGAGTTAACAGTGACCCCTGAACAATGAAGCATCTGGTTTTGGTGCTAAAAGCACACTAGTGCTCAAGAAGCGGCATCTAAATCGGGAATGAAGTGCTTTGCCCTTGCTGTTGGTTGGCAGGTACATGCTCCCTTAGAGAGTAAAGATGAAATAGAATCTCGTCCATACAAGGCAGGAGGCAGGGAGGGAGGCTGGAGTTGGGAAAATGAGCTTGGTGGGTTTGTGAAGTGCTTGCAGCTTTGAAGCTCAGGCTGAGGCCTTTTACTTCTTAGTGTTCTCACAACTATGCTTCCAATAAAAACAAACTGAAAGGCGAAATGTAAAATTCTTCCATTTAGGAGCACCTTGCTGGGATCTAGGGTAGCTCTTTAAATGGTGCTGTGATTGGAACCATACTCCATGAATGTGCAAGATGTTGTCAGAACAGATGGTCGTATAATGTTCACTGTCCTGGTGTGTTTGAATTAGGGAGGATCTCCCTTTCCCAACCCCCATGGTGAGGGCGCCTGGGCTGGGAAGAGACAAGGTAAGGCGAAACTGATCCGTCTGAGGGCCAAAGGCGCGTTCAGTGGATGTAATCGCGACAAACGTTCACCAAAGCAGTTTGTTGGTATGGGTTACATTTTACTGTTAATTGGAGTTGTAGTCACGTGCTTTCTGGTTTATTCATAACATTTTTATTTACATGACTTTGAGAATTATCCAAATGGTCGCTCTTAGGGCCTAAGTTATGCATTTTAACTTGTGGATTTGCTTCAAATGAGCAACTTAAAACCAAGTGAAAATGTATCAGCAGTCTGACTGCCACAGCGTAAGAAAAGGCTGTCGGTGGTGTCTTATCTGTCTTGCACCCTCCCGGACATACTGTCTTCTCACTCAGCCTAAGTGGCATCCACTCAGCACTGCAGGCAGCATCCTGTCAGTCTCTCAGAAGTGGGGGTCTCAGAAGGTGCCCTCCTTTTCTAGGGATGGGTGGTGCTTGGTTGTTAATAGAGCGGAAGAAATTGTGAGTGAGAGGATCAGGAAAGGTTCCATAGTTAGTGACAGTAGAAGGCAGGACCGTTTTTAGGGAAACAGCAAATGAGGTGAACTTGCTGTTTATTATTTGTTATTGTTCATTGTTACTAACACGATCGTAGGTGGTTAGCCTGGTATTTATTCACCACTGGAAGAAAGAATGCCTGGAGGTCTCCTTGTGCCCAGTGTGGTCCTGCTGGGCGCATTCCCCTTGCTCTGTACGTGGGAGTGTGGCATGGGTGTCACTGGATGGAAGGCTCTTCTGAGGACCTTTGAATGCGGTCTGCTTAGAACTAGCTTAGCTCACTTATGTGATGCTTCCTTATTCCAAGATCTCTGCTGTTCCCACTTGTGACTTCGCCTTCTCCCTGAGAAGGTTACACCTTGGTAGTTGATAAGCTTCGTGATTTTTAAATACTTCAACCAGGTAGGGTCTGGGTCTGTGGTAAGTAGTTTGGTTCTCAGTTCATTAACTCATTCAACAAACTTTAGGCTTCACTTTTTAATTATCAGTCTCCTCTGCTAATTGTCTTACTTTGATTTTCATGCCCTTGACCTTAAATATGCCTGTTCTTCCCTGTAGGATTTTGACGATCATTTCTCTTTCTGCAGTTTGTCATCTGATTTAATATTATTGCCCCAAGGCCTGGGCACTTCCTGCACAGAAGCGTTTTCCATTGACCTGGATAAACTCAGAAGCGGATTACCATAAATCATTCACTTGTGACATTCCCCCATCCCCCCATTTCTGTATTATATGTTCACCATGCACCCATCACGCTAAGTCGCTTTAGTTGTGTCTGACTCTTTGTGATCCCATGGACTGTAGGCCACCAGGCTTCCCTGTCCATGGGATTCTCCAGCCGAAAACGCTGGAGTGGGTTGCCATGCCCTTTTCCAGGGGATCTTCGCAACCCAGGGATTGAACCTGTGTCTCTTCTCACATCTCCTGCACTGGCAAGTGGGTTCTTTACCACTAGCACCACATATTCACTATAGTCTAATTAAACACAGTGAGTAGTAATGCAGAATGAAGTGGGTTCTGGTTTCAGAGTGTGTTTAACCCCTTTCAGCAGTAGGGTAGAGATATACTTTGTTGCTTCATGAGGCTGGGGGACTTACCTAGACAGAGTCTGCTGTTCTTTTTTCCTGAGCCATCTTCCCTCTGCACCATTTGTCCAAGAAGCTTGAAAGGATGATGAGTTATAACGAAAAGGGTCATGAGGGAAGGACCGTTTCCTAGATATTGAAAAAGTGTGGTTTGTTTTGGGGTTAAGACCTTCCCAGGAAGTGGAATGGGCTCTTTATTGCCTTGTAGGTAAACACACCACATAGATGCCTTCCAAAGTCTGGGTTAAATACTGAAGCCCAAGCTGTTATCTATAAAGTCTGTGCTATTGGCAAGCTCCCCCTAAAGTTGTAGTTGAACAGACCACACTGTGGTTGAAAACGATGCTTTTGTGTTATCCCTATTGGATGAGTTTCTACACAGATGCTTTTCTTAACGACAGGCACCAGACCGGGGCCTTGCTTGGTAGTGGGCCTTTGATAAATGTTTGTTAAATTTTAATTGTTTGGCAGTTTGTTGATTGCTGATGTGTGATTTGTTGTTGTTTAGTTGCTAAGGGGTGTCTGACTGTTTTGCAGCCCTATGGACTGTAGCCCGCCAGGCTCCTCTGTCCATTGGATTTCCCAGGCAAGTATACTGGGTGTGAATAGTTTAAGCCTAATTTCTTGTAACTAAGAACTGTCGTTCAATCACAAAATAGAGAATTCTTTTATTCTAAAAATATGTGAAGTATAAAACAAGGTTCTAAAATAAGCCTAGTGGAGGAAGACTGTGATTTATCAGAGGAAACCTGGGTGTCCTGTTGACATTGCATTCAGTAGCTGAGGTTCAGCTCATGATAATGCTTGAATTTGAACTCCATGTATAGGTGTTTCAGAAGATTCGTTAATGAACTCATCCAGTGGAGGTCTGATGAACAGGGCAGAGGTGCCATGTGAGGTGTTATTCTTTCCGACACAGTGCACAGAATAGAACGTTGAGGAAAGCTTTGGAAAACTCCTCCTGGTCCTCCCACTTCCCCGTGGGATTAGTGAGAACTGTCCTCTGAAAGCAGTTTTGCTCTATGCTAGGTAGCTTTGCCTTTCATGAGCCGATCTCCTGAGTTGGACCCATTGGAAACTCAGCTGCTTTCCTGATGGCCGTGTTCCTCTGGACTCTTGTGATATGTGTGAAGAGCCCAGTCTCCTAAGAAGTTTGAAGTTTGTGTCCTGGATGGGCCATGGACTGATTGCAACAGTCACTCAATGCGATTAAACCAATTTAAGATCCCCTGGAGAAGCAAATGGCAACCCACCCCAGTATTCTTGCCTGGGAAATTCCGTGGACAGAGGAGCCTGGTGAGCTACAGTCCATGGGGTTGCAAAGAGTTGACATGACTGAGCGACTGAACAGCAACTTTTAAATTATTGTTGTATTTAAGAGATGATTTAATTTTTAAGTAATCTTAAAAGAAGAGCTTTCATTTATATTTGTTTCTCAAATCTGCCTGTTGAGCTAGGTACTGTTACTCTCATCTTGTTAAACCTAGAGATCCAGGATTTCCATAAGCTTTGTAAATATTACTGTCTATAGAGCCAAGAGCTATGTTAGGGTTCTAGAACTTCTACCATCCCGCCTTATTGAGGACACTCAGGGTGAAGTGAAGTGAAGTTGCTCAGTCGTGTCCGACTCTGCGACCCCATGGACCGTAGCCTACCAGGCTCCTCAGTCCATGGGATTTTCCAGGCAGGAGTACTGGAGTGGGTTGCCATTTCCTTCTTCATGGGTTCTTCCCAACCCAGGGATCAAACCCAGATCTCCCACATTGTAGGCAGACGCTTTACCGTTTGAGCTACCAGGGAAGTCTGTTTTTAAACTAAGACAGACATTCCTGACCTTCTCTTCAAAGTCACTCTGGGTTCACCACCAAGGAATCCTTCCTCATATCTGCCTGGAATGCCTGTGACTTTGCACATTTTCTATCAACAACAACAAAAAAGTTCTTCTTGGGACTTCCCTGGTGGTTCCGTGGTTAAGAATCCACCTTGTAATGCAGGAGATGCGGGTTCCATCCTTGGTCGGGGGGCTGAGATCCCATATGCCCCAGAGCAAATAAACCGGCATGCCTCCACATTGCCACAACTAGCAAGTCTGCATTGCGACGAAAGATCCTGCATGACGCCATGAAGATCCTATGTGCTGCAGTTAAGACTCAATGCTGCCCAATAAATGAATACTTAGAAAAAATTTTTTGTTCTTCTGTATTAAAAAGCTTCATTGTCCTGCTGATAATTAGGCTACTATTTTAAGAATTGGGAAGCCTGCGCTTTATCATCTTTGTTTAGATGTCGGAGATTCGTAAAGATTCTAGTGGAGTGAATGTTGCTCTTCCGGGTGCTGTTGTCTAGAGCTGGAAGGTCCTGGTTGAGGTTAGTGCAGGAGCACAAGAGAAAAATGCTGGCGGACCAGGGCTCAGTTTCAATGTCACAAGATCGCATTCCCTGAGTCACTTATCTTCACCCTGATTGTGCATGAATTAGAAGGCTGCTGATAATAACAGCTGAATAATTCAAGTGCCATGGTCACCACGGCTTTTTTTTTTTTTTTTTTAGATTGCTGACTTTCTAATGCTATTGAAGGACCGTTTGAGTAATAGTTTGTGCACAGGTGTTCAAGGAAGGTAGTGTCACTTTTTAAGAGAGGTTTAATGGCAACCCACTCTAGTACTCTTGCCTAGAAAATTCCATGGATGGAGGAGCCTGGTGGGCTTCCGTCCATGGGGTCGCAAAGAGTCGTCCACGACTGAGCAACTTCACTTTACTTTATGAACTGAAAGTGAAGTCACTCAGTTGTGTCTGACTCTTTGCGACCCCATGGACAGTAGCCTACCAGGCTCCTCCGTCCATGGGCTTTTCCAGGCAAGAATACTGGAGTGGGCTGCCATTTCCTTCTCCAGGGGATCTTCCCAACCCAGGGATCAAACCCGGGTCTCCTGCCCTGCAGACAGGTGCTTTACCTTCTGAGCCTGAAGTGCTATTAGAACAGCGGGACTTCCCTGGTGGCTCAGACGGTAAAGACTCTGACTGTAATGCAAGAGACCTGGGTTCGATCCTTGGGTTGGGAAGATCCCCTGGAGAAGGGAATGGCCACCCACTTCAGTATTCTTGCCTGGAAAATCCCATGGTCAGAGAAGCCTGGTGGGCTACAGTTCATGAGGTCACAGAGAGTCAGACATGACTGAGGGACTTTCGATCAAAAAAATTAGAACAGTGAACCAGATACTGAAAATGACTGATGTTGTCACTTGGATGTCACATTGTGGATGTCTATGTTATATTTTAATGTATTTTTAAATGAAAAAAATCAGTCTTCACTTAAAACAGTGCTTGTTAAAAATATCAAAGTTAAGGTGGCTAGAAATACGAGGCAATAAACACTAAGAAACTGAGTCATGAGTAAAGTAAAACTAAAAAGGTCATGGGATCATTGATTAGCGTCTAAGTGATATTTCCCGATTCAGACTGACCCGGGAGGTGGTATGAATGGGGAGTTTTTTTGTTTGTTTTTTTCCCAGAAAATGGCTCAGTATACAGGAAATACTTCCCTTGTCTTAAGACCCTCAGGTCTTTAACTCTGAATTTCTTACATACCTCTTGGAAATTATAACTGATTTATTTCTTATTTTGTGATGCCAGATTATAACGTGACTTGTAGGAGACAAAAGCAGATAGGATGTTGGCAGTTTTCACTCTAGTTTGAAAGGGTTGTTCCTTGCCTTTCTTGGCTGAGCTGAGGCATGAATAAATACCGTAGCAATGGAAACCACACTCTTATTGTGTTTTATTTCTTCAGTTACCATCTGTTCTTGCAGCTTTAGCTAAAGCACAGATTCCCAAATTTCCAGACTGATTTTAGCACTATGTCTTGGCAAAATTTTCCGGCAAGTGGACGTTAGTGTCTAAATTTGATTCGGAGGCTTGTTCCTTTTGGGCCACTTGACCATGAACTCTCAAGATGGGTGTGACTTAGAGAATGTGAAATAAACACTCTGGAAACTGATAATGACATTCCGGGAGATTCTGATAGATTTGAGGGCTCACAACAAACTCAGGCAAAGGATTGGGGTGTAACTGAGATGTGGTTTTTTTCTTTTTTTTTTCTGTTCCCACATCTGCTCCTCACCCTCCTCTTGGGTGGACAGTGATGCTGACTGTATGTTCCAGGCTTTCAATTGCACAGGGCAGCTAGAGGACTCAGAGGGCTGAGGGTGGGAGGAGAGAGACACCAGGCATCACAACCCTGTGCCTTCTTTGCCACTGTTTGGGTGGTGGCTATGTCCACCATGGAAGCACTCTGCCGGGTGGGCACCCCTTAGGGCTCCAGCAGCACATTTTCCTCCCCTGGTGTTTTCAGGTCGCTTTCTGCCCTAACATCCCCTGTTCCCTTCACCCTCTCCACATCTTTGTAAGTCAGTCCTTCAGCCATGTTTCTCCTTTGGAATCCATGAGTTATCTCTCTATATTGATAGTACTCAAGCATACAGAAGACATCATTGATGAAAAGGCATGTCACCATTTTAATATCAGGAGATAGTGCATTAAATTATATAAGATATATAAGATTATAAGATATAGTCATTTCAGATTTAATAAAATTTTAAATAGGCTCAGAATTGAGGGAAGCTTTTTTTACTTGTTTTTTTAATTGTATTAATGATACTGTAATAAGTTATCTCTGACGAGATAAGTTATCTCTGATGAGATAATAAATATCTCTGATGCAAAGAGCCTACTCATTGGAAAAGACCCTGATGCTGGGAAAGATTGAAGGCAAAGGGAGAAGAGGGTGGCAGAGGATGAGGTGATTAGAAAGCATCACTGACTCAAAGGACATGAACTTGAGCAAACTCTGGGAGATATACTAAAGGTATATAAAAGATATATTAAGATAAAAGAATAAAATTAAAAGAAATATATTAAAAAATCTCCTCCGCCTACTTATTTTATTGGGCCTTATTGTTTTCTTATGTCTAAGCCCTTTGTATAACAGATGAGACGTCAGCACAGTTCTGCAGAGGGCCAGATAGTAGATACTTTGGACTTTGTGGGCCTTGTAGATTCAGTCCCAGCTGCTCAGCCCCACTGTTTCAGGGCGGATATAGCCTCAGATGCTGGGCGAAGCAGTAGTGTGGCTGTGCTCCAATATGGATGCTGAATGTGAATTTCATGTCGTTTTTACATGTCCTGAATTAATCTTGCTCTTGATTTTTTTTTCCCACCATTTAAAAATGTGAAAACCATTCTTAGCTCATGGGCTGTGCCAAACGATGCTACGGGCTGGATCTGGTCCTTGGGCTGTAGCTTGCCAACGCCTGTAATAGATGGTAACGATTTGTTTTTGACTGTTTTTCTCACTTTCCTTTTTAGATCAGCGTTTTAGAGCTACAGAAGTACAACTTTTTTACGTAATCAAAAATTTAAAAATTTCTGACCATTTTCTTTGTCTACATTTTGAATGTTAAAACGTCTTTACTAAAGATGGAACCCAAAATACACGTGACTTGTTTTAGCTTTAGCGACTTCTTTTTTAAAGAATTAACTTGTATTCATCTGGAATTAATTTTGGTGTATAGTGGGATTCAGAGGTCTCGATTTAGTTTTCTCTTCCAAGTAGCAAACCAATTGTCGATTATTTTTGAATACTCACAGTTAGTATTGGGTTCCCCAGCTGTGCTTCGGGTACTTTTGATCTCAGCCTTGCACCGTGATAATGTCCCCACTTTTCATTTATGGGTTGAAAGTAATGGCAGCAATTTGTGCCATAAGTTCCACTTATAGTTCTTCTTGGCTTGTCTGTTTTCCATTTGAGCTGGCATTTATAGGATAGTCAGTTGGAACCCCTGTAGGCCTAGTAGATACATATGGAAATAGTTGGTCTCTTTTTTAAAAAGTTTGTTTTATATAGATATATATTCTTAATGAAGAATGACAACTCCATCTCCCGCACTAAGAGAGAAATGTGCAGCTAATAGTTTATATTACAGAACATTATCTGTTAGGTTTTTTGCCTTTGGAACATACTGTACGTATATTTGTAAGTAAAGTAATTTATCACAGGCTGTCCTGTATGGTAGGAAAGATGATAGGAATCATCTTTTATTTAGTCTTTGTCGGTGTACTGAAATGATTCAAAATATAATTTGAGGACAAGCAAAAACTTCTTGTACTGAAACTTGTAAAACTGAATTTTCAGGAATGGCTTCTTCTTCTCAAGTCTTAAAAAAAAAAAACAAAACTCAGCTGTTCTCAATTTACTTGACTATGAAGAATAGATATAATACTTTTATTTTCTGAGAACAAGCTATTCCTGGTGAAGCATAATGTTGTTAGAGTGTCCGTGATAGGTATGTGTTACTTTCCATCCCAACTTCCCATTCCCAAGTGTAATTAAAAAAATATATATCTGTTTAAATGCCTTTCTGATTCTTTGGTTCAGAGAAGAAAAACCCTCCTGCAGAAGCCCTCCTCTCATCAGCCTGTATTAGCAGTTGGAGTGTTCTTTCAGATCCAGGCATGTCTGTATGTTCAAGCTGAGTTGCCATGGTGCTGGGCAGCAAGAGGTGGAAACCCCACATAAGACTTAAAAAGATGAGTAGTGCTGGGGATACAGATGACGGGAAGTACAACTTGCCAATGAGTTCTAGGTGAGAGGTTGAATGGAATATCTTAATCGAGAGGAAACACTCCACTCCAAGGTGCCTTGGGTTTAAAGGAGATTCATTGGTCGATTGGGCTCCAGATGTGCTGTTTGCTTCACTTGGGAAACTAGTTTCAATTTTGTGTCTCCATGATGGTCTTCAACTACCATCTGGACTGATCTCTTAAAATGAAAATTAGATGTGATCTTTTGGCTTGAAATTTGAAACCTGTGTTTGTGTTTAGCTAGACTACAATGATAAATGGAATTGTTGTTCAACATCCCCCACCCTACACGAATTTGTAGAAAAGCAGGGATGAGTAACACAAGTCAACAGACTCACATGAAATGAGAGGGCAGTGTGGAAATCTCCTTGAATTCCTGTTAGTAAGCCAAATTTATTTTTATAGCCCTTTAACGGAAGACAGCTTGTTCTTCTTCGGATAATTGGCCCAGGCTTTGTCCTCCTCTTTCAAATATGCTTCAACCAAAGACCTAACTGTGAGATGAATAGGAAAAATGAATTTGGGAAGTAAAAGAAAAAAGTTTTCTTTTTTTCTTAATTTGAAAGCAAAGCAGTAATGTGAAATCTTTTTTTTTTTTTTAATAATTCTTATGAGCTGCTTTCAGAATCAGAAAGTCATTGCTTAAGCATATTTGTCACTACAGAGAGTAAATGGGATTCTGAAGTCTTTAATGTGGCTTCATAAATGTAAGTCTTGTTGTTTAATCATGGCGTTTCTGCAAAAATGAACTCCTACGCGTGCATCTCACCCTCTCATTTCTTTTAGTGTCTGAGATCTAGACTAAGCATCTGAATGGCCATCACTAAATATTTCCACATTGGAAAACAAGAACTTGGCTGAGTACAGTTCTGATTTTTTGTGGGAAGGGATTATTTTTCCCTTTTTTGCTTTAGAAGTCATATACTATATCCTTGCTATTTGGGCTGAACTGGCTTGAAAAGTCAGATAGGAATGAGTCTAGCTAGTCAGTTTAGGAAACTGATTCATAATTTCATGATCTTATACAGTGGGTAGTGTTGTCATTGACTATTTCATTGTTTTCAACACTTGCCAATTAAGAATAAAAGCCAAGTGTGCTACTTAACCCTCTCTGAGAATTCATTTCTACATGTATCCTGCTCATCTCTGAAGATCAAGTGTAACCCATAGGTCCTAGCATATATAGGCCCTACTAGGGGCAAATTTTGGTGCTTCTGCAATTTATTTCAGCATTCAGACATTGTCTTTTTTCTTTTATTTCCCCAGTTAGCAAGTATATTTTTATTTAAATCAAGCTGTAACTCCTGTCTCATGGCATTTTCCAAGTGAGATTTGTAGGAAACTTGTGGCCCTCTCTACCCACCACAGGTGCCTTTGTTTCTGAAGCTCTCAGTGCCTCTCTCATGAAATCCTAAGACCTTGGTGGTGCAGTATACTTGACGTGTTCAGTTGCTACTGCTAAGTCGCTTCAGTCGTGTCTGACTCTGTGTGACCCCATAGACGACAGCCCACCAGGCTCTGCCGTCCCTGGGATTCTCCAGGCAAGCACACTGGAGTGGGTTGCCATTTCCTTCTCCAATGCATGAAAATGAAAAGTGAGAGTGAGGTCGCTCAGTCGTGTCCGACTCTTCGCGACCCCATGGACTGTAGCCTACCAGGCTTTTCCGTCCATGGGATTTTCCAGGCAAGAGTATTGGAGTGGGATGCCATCGCCTTCTCCGGACGTGTTCAGTAGTCCACGAAATTTCCAGACTAAATATATTATTTCTGTGGCTCATCCAGAAGATGCTGTCATCCTTTAAGACTGCAATTAGCACTGTTCTGAAATTGGCTAATAGATGCTATACCAAGGTTAGATATGCTTTGGATTTAATATTGCTTTACTTAAGGATTTTAGATTTGACTTAATCCTTCACCTGGGATATTCAGGATGGAAAATGAGACTATACACACACACACACACACACACACACACACACACGTATGTATATATTAATCCATAAATTACTAATGGAAGAACTTAGTGACTGGGTTTGGAGAATTTAAAAAAAAATCACAAGCACAGATGGTTTGCCTGGATTGTTTGCATGGAAACCAGATGGGCAGAATAGAGGGGGAGACTTAAGGGAAATTATCTCAGTAATTCAGTTTTCCCTTTAACTCTCTGAACTGTGTAGAATACATTGGGATTTGTGGTATTAGAATTACCTGCTGGAATTGCACATGAGCTTTCCAGAAGAAATGTCAAAAGAGAGAAGTTTAATTTTCTAGTAAAATATAAGACGTGTACATGAATAGACTGACATGTGCTGGGAAAAGTGATAGGTCAGTTCCAGGGTGTGAACCTCAGGCAACTTCCTGGCTAACACATGCAGCTGGTAATTTTCCTTCCTCTTTTCCCTCCCTTTTCTCCCTCTCTTCCTTCTGTTAGTCCTTTCATCCATCAAGGTAAGGTAAGGTAAGGTCTCTGGAGAGAAATGGCCCCAGTGCAGCATCTGTAAGCTTCTGATTCTCATGTTCTTCCCTGAGAGCTGGCATTGGTAAAAAAAAAACCTTAGCCATAAAAAAAAGAAACTCTTGCCATTTGTGCCACAACAACATGGATGGGCCTTAAAGGCATTATATCAAGTGAAATTTCAGAGAAAGACAGAATATTAGGTGATTTCACTTTGAGGTGAAATTTAGAAAACAAAACAACGTAAAACTCTGCTAATCAGTACAGAGAACAGATTGGTTGTTGACAGAGGCAGGGGATGAGCAAGGTGGATGAAGAGGGTCAAAAGGTAAAAACTTCGAGTGATGAAATAAGTTAAGTCATGGAATATATTGTACAGCCTGGTGATTTTATTAATAGTTAATTCTGTATTGTATATTTGAAAGTTGTTAAGAGAATAGATGTTACAAGTTCTCATCATAAGAGAAACAATTTTGCAACTGCGTGGTGATGGATGTTAACTAGATTTATTCTGGTGAGGAAATCAGTCCTGGGTGTTCATGGAAAGGACTGATGTTGAAGCTGAAACTCTAATACTTTGGCCACCTGATGCAAAGAACTGACTCATTGGGAGGGATGAGGCTCCTGAGGCTGGGAGGGATTGGGGGCAGGAGGAGAAGGGGACGGCAGAGGATGAGATGGCTAGATGGCATCACCGACTCAGTGGACTGAGTTTGAGTGAACTCTGGGAGTTGGTGATGGACAGGGAGGCCTGGTGTGCTGCGATTCGTGGGGTCGCAGAGAGTTGGACACGACTGAGCAACTGAACTGAACTGAACTATTTTGAAATACATTTAACCCTTGAACAGTGTGAGTTTGAATCACCTGTGTCTACTTATTTTTTTCACTAGTAATACAACAGTATTACACAGTCCATAGTTGGTTGAATCTATCAATGTGGAATTATGGATTTGGAGGGCCAGCTATAAATTATATACTGTGTTTGATTGTGCGGAGAGGGTCAGCTCCCCTAACCCCAGTGTTAGTCAAGGGTCAGCTGTGTATATGCATATCAAATCACTATCCTGTACACCTGAAACTAATGTTAAACGTCAAATTCTATTCTAGTTAAAAAAAGTGAAAATGACCAGGTGACTTAGAAGTGAAAGTAAAGTACAAGTGTTAGTTGCTCAGTCATGTCCAACTCTTTGCAACTGCATGGACTGGAGCCCACCAGGCTCCTCTGTCCATAGTATTCCTCAGGGAAGAATACCGGAATGGGTAGCCATCTCCCTTCCCCTTCAGGGAATCTTCTCAACCCAGGGATTGAACCTGAGTCTCCTGCATTGCAGGCAGATTCTTTTCCACTGAGCCACCAGGATGACTTAGAAGACCAGGCAGTTCTGTCTGGGTGGGAAAATTAGGAAAGGCTTCAGGGAGGATGTGTCACTGGGCTGGGCGTAGAAAGAATGAGTGTGCTGTGGAGAGGCAGAGATGGAGCCAGACAGGGAAGAATGTGATGGTCCCAGGGATAGGCAAGCTTGGGTAGTGCCCGGGAACAGCAGACAGCTTAGCTGGCTTTATGAGGCAGTCTCTGGGCATTGGTGCCGGGACCCCAGACCTGAGATGGGGTTTGGGGGCAAGATTTCTCCTACCTAAGGCTATGGTGTGGATGTGGTAGAGACTGAATCAAATCAGAGGCCAGGTGGTGACATTAGAGAAAAATTGTAGACCTGACAGGTAGAACAGTGGAAAATGGCAAAACGGGACATGAGTGAGAATGTTAAAGTGGCGGTGGTAAGGGGAGCCTAGAGGATTCTCTGGGCCAAAGACGGCCTTGGCTGTGTCTTTTTCACAGATGCTGGTGAATCTGGACATGGGTAAGAGTGATTTAGTCAGTGTTCTCTTCATGGTCTTGACAACAAGTAGCAGACACAAGGCTGGATAGGTAACTTGAGCTGCTGGTGCTAGAAACGTGGAACCTGGATGTGGGTGTTGAGTTTAGACTGGGAGAGTCTGATGGGTGTTGACAGCTCTTGGGGGGAGACTGGGAGGGGGATGTGGTGACAAAGTAGGGCTTACATTCGAGGGAGATGGATTTGGCATTTAGTGGGGATGAATGACATTGTTTGGATTTTTCAGGCAGGCATTTGAGTTGCTGCTTTTATATCTGGAGGTGCAATTCACAGGGCTTTGCTGTTGATTTGAGGGTGGGAGATGAAGGATTAAAAATGTGACCTTTGTGTTTTCATTATACTCCTGGGTTTATTCATTTAATGGATATTTGCACATGTTCTACATGACAGGCAAAGTGCTAGCTACTGGATATTCAGTGCTGAGCAAAACTGGGTGCTTGGATCGGTGGGGAGGAGTAGAGTAAGAAATGTTGCTGAGGGTTGAACCTCTGTCATGGGGAAAGTGGTGAGATATTTATTAAAAGAGGGCAGGAAGTGAAGAGTTGGCTCAGAGGCCCTGGTGATGAAATTTTTGATGTGTTGTGTTTGAGGTCGGTCACAGCAAGTAATCAATTGTAGGATTAGATATCATGGGCTGAGGTTGGAGATGGCAATCCAGGAAAGTGGACCAGAAAACCAGTTTTGTGGAGTTTCAAGGGGAGAGGACAGAACCTTGTTGAGCAGGGGACAGAAGGAAGATGCTGCAGAGAGAGTTGGGGAGGAATCAGTGTAACTTACATTTTTCTCCATAAATGTGTTCTTAGGCAGTTTTCAAGTTTCTTCCTAGGCTTTGAAACAAGATTTCTTAACCTCGGCGCTAGCTGGGTGTTTGGGGTGGATGATTGTTGTGTGTGGAGGGCTGTCCTGTGCTTTGTATGTAGAATGTTTTGCGGCATCCCTGGCTTCTTCACGCTAGATAGATGCTGGTGGGTTGGGGCTTTCCTGATGGCCCAGCAGGTGAAGAATCCATCAGTGCAGGAGACACAGGTTCGATCACTGGGTGGGAAAGATCCCCTGGAGAAGCAAACCACTCCAATATTCTTGCCTGAAAAATCCCATGGACAGAGGAGCCTGGCAGGTTACAGTCCATGGCAGGTCACAAAGAGTCAGACATGACTGAGCAACCGAGCAAGCACTGGATAACATTCTCCTTCTAGTTATGCTCATCAAAAATGTCTGCTGACGTTGCCCCATGTGCTACGGAAGGGGCAGAATCACCCATCATTGAGAGCTAGGACTCAGGATGTTTTTCTTTCTTTTTTTTTCATATATATTCTACCCACACCATAGCCAGGGAGGAAGGACTGGGCAGACGTGCCAACAAAAGGCGTGAACCTTTATTGGGCTTCAGATGTAATGTGACTCAGTTCCCAATATAATCATTGGAAAACACTGGAACTTAAACAGTGAAGTGGTTTCCTGTACTAGAGTAGGCATGGGTTTGCAAGACGATTTCATTTCAGCTCTTAGCAGGACTGGGCATGTGATGTGACTGTATGTCTGGATTTCGGTGTTGGGGGCTAGAGGGGAGGAACTTCAGCTCTGGAAGTTTGGGGAATTTATCAGTTGTAAACAGAGTATTATTTTACATGGACTCTGTGCAGTTCTTCAGTGTTTTTAGGAAGAACAATTCATTTAAATATGTCCTATCCAAGAAAACAGACATGTGTCATAATAAAGCTCCCTAAAATTGCATGTTGAACGCTCCGCCGCAGTAAGTGGATTGCCATGAGGTCTCAGTGCATGGTTCCAAATGGTTTCTGTGTACCTGTAGATGAGTTATTCGAGTTGAGATCCTCACTGTCCTTTATGCTTGAGGAATTCCTCCTTTTTGATCTTGAAAGAGGAAGAAGTAGTGCTGGGAGGCCAAGAGTGATAACTTAATCAATGCAAGGCATCAAAGGGCCAAGTTTGTGAGGATGTGGGGAGTGTCCACGTTTTCAAGTGACACCTGTATTGTGGATTTGGGGGTGCTTGTCGGGTCAGCAGAAGGCACTGCCGATTGAGGTGGGGGCTTTCCTCCCCTGCCTGCAGGTCTGCAGGTGCTCCCCTCCTGCCTTTGAACCTCAGATGGATTTCTGACAGCTGTCTGATGAAGTGGTTACTGGGGTCTGACTGACCTGCTAAGCTGTACCCGGGGCTCGAGAAACTGTCAGAAAAGAGAAGCATTTAGGGGAAAAAAGAGAACTATTTCTAAGCAGTTTCAGTTTTTGTGTTTAATCCTTTAAAAGCCCATGAATGCAGAGTTGTTCCCGTTTATAAATAGTGGTGACAACAAGGAAGGAGATGTGAGCGGGTGTGCTCTCAGTCGGGGAGTGGGGGCGGGGGTGAAGGTGAGGCCCAGCAGACCCGGCCTATTGCCCCATTCCAAGTGGGGTTCTGGGGAGTAGGCTCCGGGGATCCTTTGTTTCTTAGAAAAGTCCAGGAAATGCCTGTTACGCCTCTGGCCATTGAAATAAAATCTGGACTTGTCTCGCAGTGTGGTCCAGCTCTTCGCAGAAGCCGGGTCAGACCCCTGCAGGGTTCCGCCTTCAAGGCTTTGACTGCTGTCTTCCAGTCCTCGGAGGCAGGAGAGAGCAGGTGGACAGGGTGAGGAGGGCAGCTGCTGCTGGAGTGAACTGGCCGGGCTCTGTCTGTTCTCCCTTGCACACCACTCTCTTTCTCATTCCCTCTCTCTTTTTTTAGTTTTGCTTTTGAAATAAAATTCTTACCATAGAATAGTTTTAGATTTATAGAGGAATTAAGAAGATAGTACAGAGTTCCCCTGTATGCTGAACCTTTGTTGTTCAGTCGTTAAGCTGTGTCCAGCTCCTTGTAACCCCATGGACTGCAGGACACCAGGCTCTTCTGTCCTTTACTATCTCCTGGAGTTTGCTCAAATTCGTGTCCATTGAGTCGGTGATGCTATCTAACCAGCTCATCTCTGCCACCCTCTTCTCCTTTTGCCTTCACTCTTTCCCAGCATCAGGGTTTTAACCTTGGTGTGATACATTTATCACAATGAATGAGCTGATACTGATATTAATACATTCTTATTAATTAAAGTCCATCCTTTACTCCTTAGTTTTTACCTTATATATATATTTCTGTTTCTGGATCCCATCCAGGACACCAGATGACAGTCATCATGTCTTATGTCTCTTTTTGGTTGTGACAGTTTCTCCAGCTTTCCTTGTTTTTGATAACCTTGATGGTTTTGAGAGGTTCTCATTAGGTGTTTCGCAGAATGCCCCTTAGCTCTGATTTGTTTGGTGTTTCTCTCTGATGGTTAGACTAGGTAAAGTACCATTTTCACCATTTGTCAAGATTAATATGACTTAGCACTGTCGATGTTGACCTTGATCACCTGGCAAAGGTGGCATTTGCCTGGTTTCTGCTCTGTAAACTGTAACACAGGCCCACCCGCCGCCTTCCATCCCTCCCTCTGCACACTTTGGAGGGAAGTCCCTGTGTGTAGTCCACGCCTAAGGAACAGGGATTCAGGCTCCAGGGCCTCGAGGGTGGAGAATCTACATCAATTATTTGGATTTCTCCTGCATGGGAGATGTGTCTTGCTCGCCACCCCCCCCCCCCCCCCGCCCTTCCTTTGTTTATTCAGTAGTTTATACATGTCAGTGTGGACTTGTGGATGTTTATTTTATTCCTTGGGTTATAATGCAGCATTATTTCGTTCAGATGGTTCCAGCTTTGGCCACTGGGAGCTTTGCTTTTGGCTCCTGTGACCCTTTAGCATCCTCTCATGTTTCACTTGGAAGCCCTGTCTTAGCTCTGGTGCTCCAGGGCCCCTTCCAGCTTCTGGTGTGTGCTTGTCATCTTTTTGCCCTGAGTGGAGCAGTGACAGATCACATGCTCAGAGGTCTGGGCACTCAGGATTGGCTTCGACTCAGCTGACTTTGTTTCAGGAATGAAATTTACCATGAATCTCTAGCTAACAGAGTTGTAAAAATCAAATGAATGTAAGAGAGTTTTACCGTGTTCATTTTCAGTAAATCCCTGCCCACCTCCACCTTTTTTTGGCATTGGAGCACATCTTGGACTTCCATATTGGATCTCCCCATGTCCTCGGTACGTGTTTGTTGAATGAACCAGAGCCTGTTCAATAAATGCAACTCCTGCGCTGCTTTTGTCAGTTGATTGATTTAATGGGTATTAATTGACATGCTTTTCCTTTCCTACATAAAACATTTTATCTTCTAAGTTAATTATCTTGTACCTTCTCACTCCACATAGCATAACATTGGGTTGCAGGTACTTATTTATCCGCTGACTGAAAGGAAAAAAATGGAGAAAGGAGATACCAAACTGAATTTAAGTAGAAAAAAACAAAGAAAAAACATTTAAGTAGAAAAAACAAAGTAAGGTTTGTTTGGGGATACTGTTATTTCCTCACTGCTTTTGTTACTACAACCCTTAAAATGATTTTCATTACTTTTTAAAAATTTGTTTTTCTTCTTTAAAATTTTTTGTTTACGTTGGGGTGTGGTTGATATACAATGTTGTTAGTTTCAGATGTACTGCAGAGTGGTTCAGTTATGCATAGACATCTAGCTATTCTCTTTCAAATTCTGCATTGCTCATAATCAAGGGCTTGTATCAGGAGATTGTCAGTGATGGGCGAATGAATGGGTGGATGCCTGCTGGGAACTATGTAGAATTCTGATTAAGGAAGGGAATTCAGAAGTATCTGTGGGGTATTTCACCTGTGAGTTCTTTTGGACCATCCGTGGCAACACGCTGGTGGCATTAAACACAGCAAAGGCAGAACAGAAAGCCCTGTCTATATTGTTAAACCCAGTGAGATGTTAGGGTGCAGTCAGCTACTGTCCTAGAAGAGATGCAGGAATATCTATGTATTTATAAACACTTACAAATATATACTTTATAGACAAATTAAGAACTTATTTTTGAGAAGAGGACGAGAAGGTCAGAACATATGCTCCAAAATCACATGAGGTGAAGGACATTCCACGGTGATGTTTCTTGAAGGGTTGAATTAGGAATGACAAGGTTAGCAGGTCCCTGTCTCTGTACAACAGGCCTGGAGCAGCCATTGCTCATCCTCTTCCTTCCCCTTTCTTAAAAGCCTGTCGGGGTTCTTAATGCTCTTTGTTCATTCCTGCCTCTAAAAAGAGTGCTTGGTAAAGGACGCATTTGTATCCTGACATGTTGGGGAAAAGTGTAGGTGCTTGGGAACAGAGGGTGAGGAAGAAATCACTGATAGTGTTTGGGAAGCTTCACGTTCCCTGGGGCATCCTTGGTTGGAGCATCCCTGTTTATTCATGTGAACTCTGGTTCTAGAAGGAAATTCTTTTCACTCCTTTTGCCAAAAAGAGATTGAACATTACCAATAAGTCTCAGTGTATTACTATTACTGTTAAATAGAAGGCTGGATTAGGAGGGGCTTGGGAAGCAAAGATCCTCTGGCATTCAGAGGATCTCTTTGTTTTTTTCCGGAGCCAGTTTGTCTTCTATCCTCTGTAGGAAGCCGTTCTGGTTCCTGTCCTCTCACTGACCAGCACCTAGAATGTCAACAGAATAACTCATGTCTCCAACATCCTGTCCTTGCTCTGGTTAGAGGGAATTGTTTGCCTTTGGAAAACAGTGCTTACTTCTGTGGAAAAACCCTAAAGCATGCATAGCTTTGATACATATACATATTGTCCTTATATATGTCTGTGATCTTGTGTGTGTGTGTGTGTGTGTGTGTGTGCATGCCCGTGCTTGTAACTTAAAAAAAAAAAAAAAAAAAGAAACTGTTGGGTTTTCTGTATCTGTTGTGAGATTGGGAATCCAGGAGCTTTAGATATGAGAAGGATCTTAGGGACAAGTTGGTTCAATTCTGTTTTATGGTTCTGGAAACAGAGGCCCAGTTGAAATAAAGTGATTTGAGATCTGAAGACTGGCCAGTGAGAACCAGGACTAACTAGTACCTGAGTCTCCCAATTCCTGGCTCTGTGGCCTTGACTTTGTGGTGTGTTGTGGGGTTTTTGAACAGTTCATTTGGCTACCTAATTAGAAGTTCTGGTAAATAGAATTCTGCTGATATTGGTATATATTTAAAACTACATATAGTCAAATCTTTTAAGAATACGTGGCATCATACATTAAGTTGTTCCTCGGAAACTAAGGGAATGGGGAAGGGTAAGAATTGTTCTGAGAATCAGGACATTCTGTTGCAATTTAGCCTCCAGACAGATGTTGGGCAAGTCAGTCTTACCTCTTGGGACATTACTCAGAAGGGGCTGGATTAGACTGTTGCTTTTGCTGTTTTGAGCTCTGAAGTTTTGTGAATCTTTGTTTCTATGAAGGCATGTTAGATATCTACCACATGATGATGCAGAATATCTGCGATGTGGGTAAATCTTTCCCTTTAATTCCAGTCTTATATGGGCTTGTATTGTTGCCATGAATATTCTTTTTATCAAAGAAGGGGTTACCTCAGTTGCAGAGCTGTCTGCTGTGTTTGGTAGTATCTGAGTGTGGAGATAGATAATCTGAGTAAGCTCGCACTGGGCAGTCTTCAGGGCTCTGTTAGATCAGAAGCGCTGTGATGAAGCCATGGGAACAGGAAGACAGTGAGTGTGTGTGAATTATGGACCCATCATTCCATTTCCCATTTCAGGTGTCTTAAATGCTGAGATTGAAGATACTTGGCAAGTTCTGTAACTGTGGCACTGAATTCCTTCCACAGCCCACACTTTCTCCTTTTAGAGTCTGACTTTTATGATGTAGTATAATTTTTGTCTAAGTGGTGTTAGAGATTGAATCACTGCCTTTGCCGTTACTGCTTCTATTTGACAGACGCGAAGTGCGAGTCTTACGGGGCTTAACTTGCCCCGATTGTATGTTGAAGTGTTGGTCGTTCAGTCCTGTCCGACTCTTTGTGACCCCATGGACTGGGCTTTCCAGGCTTTTATGCCCATGGGATTCTCCAGGCAAGAATACTGGAGTGGGTTGCCATTTCGGTCCTCAAACCCAGGTCTTCCTGACTTAAGAGTTCATGCTTTTTCTTTTTTTTAACCATAGTACCTTTAAGGTGCCACATTCTGCTCCAATTTGAGTTGATGTTTCTTACTTTCATACTGATTCGAAGTCCATTGTTCTCTTTTTTACCCCCCATGTTATTCTCCAGTGCCTGGCATAGAACCATAATAGTAACATTTTTTATTAATGATTTAAAGGTAGTGAATGATGAACAGAAAGGGAAAACGAAAGCCAGAGGCTTCTGAGTCATTTATACTTTGTCATCTTGTAACCTTGAACAAAATAAGAAAAAATTCCCTATCAGTTTCTTCGCTTGAAAAAGTAGGGAAACTATTATTTGCTGCCCTGGGCTATTGTGACTTTAGAAATAAAGTTCATTAAACTCATTGTATAGTGCTTAGCACATAATAGATAATTAATGAGTGGTCTCTGTTATAGTTGTGTTGCTGTTAAATTAACAAAAACCTACAAGATTGCTTTTACTGTCTCTTTTTTCCCCCTTAGGATAAAGCATGCCATTTCCCCTAAATGCCTGCTACCCTCAGGGAGTTCTCAGTAATAGGATGAACATATCCATGGACTATGAGGGCTTAATGTTATCAGATACCATTTCTTTTGATACCCTTTCCCCCAGTCATTCAGGGGAAACCCACGTAGCCTGAGGCACTGCTGGGTGTTAGCCCCAGCTCTGCCTGCTGACTCCTGGCAGGGGCCCTCTCCAGGGAGGTGGATGGAGCTTGGATGGTAATCAGCCCCTTGTCTTCATGCTTTCCTTCCCTGTCACCTGTCTCAGTTCACTGGGAAAGTCCCCAAAGGTTTTCTGCTGAAGTGTGGCTGCTCCTGCTGCTGTCACCAACATCTCTCTTCTGTGTTCAGAAGCCACTCGGGCACACTTCTCATGGCTTAGGCTAATTAACCTTTGTTGGTTGGTCCATTTCATCTGTCTTAGAAACAAACTTCTTTATCATCCCTTCCCTTCAACTTCTGGGAGGAAGGAGTTTTCTAGGCAGAGGAAACTTATCACAGGGATGAGTTAACTGAACAGTCACCAGTGCAGTACCTGGCACTCAGCAGGTGCTCACAGATGAAACAAACTGTGGATGACTCTAGTCCCTGTTCAGTGTTTGCGGTTTACAAAAGATGAGCATTAGATTCAGTAACTTGGGTTGGAAGATTACCCTTTCATCTGCAGTGATGCCTGATGATGGGAGAGTGACAGGGAATAGGGAGGGGTTTGCAGAGTTTCTCGGGGTAAGTGGATTAGTGTAGCTCTCAATTCAAAACAAGGTACATATTTGAAAATTATTTGACAGAGAGCCTTGAATTAGTTTCTCCTTGTAGGGTAATTGACAGGTACTGACAAGTTGTGATAGGTTGTAATACATACCACTTAGGTCTTTTTATCCTCAAAGAACTTAAACAACAAAACACTTCAAACAGTGAATCTACCTTGTATTCTTCACCATAGCTTAATGTTCTCTTCCCTGTCTTTGTTGTATTCTGTTTCTTAGGATGAGTGAGTGAACTTTGCCAGTTGGTTTATAAAACACTTAGGGATTTAAAGTCTCTGGGGAGTGAGAATTGAAATGACAGTTTGCAGCTTCACATTTGCTGGTTAACTATTGGCTTAATGTTCTTTTCCTATTGGTTTTTCCCAAGCTGTAGACCTTATCAATCAAATCAAATGAAATCTGGGAATTGTGAGTTGTTTTGTTTTGTTTTTCCTTGAAGAAGTTAGCTCTGACTACCAGACTTGGGAGAAATGCTTGCTGTGCAGTGATTTCTAAAGTCAATCTTTACCAGATGCTGGGGGAAAAAAATGAGAAGTTTGCTAGTTAAGAAATTCATAAAGTTCTTCTCAGGCTTTCAAGTTGTGTGTCAAGAAGAAGCTTTGATGGAACACTAGGAGGCACATCATTTGCTTTCTCATTCCTTATTTCATTTGTATAATGAGATACTAAGGTGCTGCCTGGTGGCTCAGATGGTAAAGAATCTACCTGTCAATGCAGGAGACCCAGGTTGGATCCCTGGGTAGGGAAGATCCCCTGGAGAAGGGAATGTCAACCCACTTCATTTTTCTTGCCTGGAGAATTTCATGGACAGAGGAGCCTGGTGGGCTGTGGTCCATGAGGTCACAGAGAGTCAGACATGACTGAGCCACTAACACTTTCACTTTTCAAGGTGTTCCAAGAAAATAAAAATATTACTCCAAATGATTAGCTGTTTTCTGTCCAAACCCAGCTGTCTTGTACAAGGCCTTAAAAAAAAAAAAAAAAAATTACCCTCTGTGGAGGATTAGGAAAACGGTAACTGGGACAAGCAAATTCATAAAGGTGGTACAATGCCACTTACTACTGTTTATATATAGCAATGGTTTTTTGTTTGTGTGTTTTGTTTTTGACTAAGGAGCTAGAGAAAGGAAGGAAAACTGCATTTCCTGCTCTGGATTAGAGTGGTCTGAAAGCATTTTCTAGAAGACAAAGGACTGGAGCGATGTTTTCGTGTCTGTGGAGGAAGTTAAGGAAGGGAGTAGATGGAGGTTGTGGGAGAGGTGGCTGTGGTGGAGGGTTTTGCAGTTGGGGGTACAGGTGCTTCGTTTTACATGGGATGCAACTGAGAGTGCTAACTGAAGTTGGCACCAGCAAGACTGCTAACAGTGACACTGGGTCACGTTGGTATGGTTCATTTACATACAGGTCGAGACCTGGTTTGTCATGATGCTGCTGGTATGGATGCTTTATTGAGGATTTAACACGTGCTGAGCACTTTACATGCTCATTCCTGTTTAATCCTGACAATGACCATTTTCAGGTGGTTTTCACGTTCATGCATTGGAGAAGGAAATGGCAACCCACTCCCGTGTTCTTGCCTGGAGAATCCCAGGGACGGCGGAGCCTGGTGGGCTGCCATCCATGGGGTCGCACAGAGTCAGACACGACTAAAGCGACTTAGCAGCAGCAGCAGCAGCTTAGAGGAGTGAAGAATTTGCCCAGGGTTATACGGTCAGCAGTGGAGAAGGACATGGCAACCCACTCCAGTACTCTTGCCTGGAAAATCCCATGGATGGAGGAGCCTGGTGGGCTGCCGACCATGGGGTTGCTAAGAGTCGGACACGACCGAAGCGACCATACCATACTGAACAATATTGTACAATATTGAACCTGGAAGTAAAGACAAGTTTAAGTTAAAGGCAAGGTTATCAAAATAAAGAAGAATTGAACCAGAGAGCTATTTCAGGGACAGGAGCCACAATACAATGTTTAGTAACAGACAAGGTGTGTGAACTTGAGGCAAAATGAGGAGGAGGATTTTAAAATTGCGATTTTGGAGAGAAAGCAAGATCATAGTGCTAGTGATGGAGGTGGGAAGACTAAGGCTTTATGCCAACCGTGTTTATGGACCCTTCGTCTTAGAAACCAGCCAGTAGCCCTTTATCCGTGTTAATTTCATCTTTGGCTTTCAGAGAACAGCTGTCACTCTATGCGCTTGTGGTCGTGGGACATAGGGCGAGTGCAGTGCTTTCACGTCATACTCCTGTCACACATGGGTGTTGATTCTAGCATCAGACCAATCCCTCCTTCCCAGCAGAGCCCAGGTTCACACATCACACCGCCACATTGTCCTCTGACGCAGCTAACCTGGGCGTCTCGCAGCTGTAGGACAGCCATTTTCATTGGTTGACAAGACCCTCCTTAGGAAAAGTGAAAGTCGTCCAGTCATGTCCGACTCTTTGCAACCCCAAGGGCTATATATATAGTCCATGGGATTCTCCAGGTCGGAATACTGGAGTGGGTAGCTGGGTTCCCTTCTCCAGGGGATCTTCCCAACCCAGGGATCGAACCCAAGTCTCCAGCCTTGCAGGTGGACTCTTCACCAGCTGAGCCACAAGGTAAGCCCAAGAATACTGGATTGGGTAGCCTATCCCTTCTTCAGCGGATCTTCCCAACCCAGGAATCAAACCGGGGTCTCCTGCGATGCAGACAAATTCTTTACCAGCCGAGCTGCCAGGGAAGCCAGAAACCATTTTTTTCTAACATCTCCAGATCAGCTTTTCAAGACCACAAGGACAGCCAGTTCTTGGGCAGAGTTCATACTGAGCTGATGTTGCATTCTGCAGGCCACTGTTTTAAGGACCCAGGATTCTCAGGCCTACTGGGCAACCTGTGGCAGATCATATTTCTCTTCGACTCGGGAAGAATGCTGGCTAAAGCTTGACTCAGTACTGTGACTTCAGCAGTGGATCTGTCAAGGGCTCGAGCCTGGTTGGCCACCGTCTGTGCTACCATGTATGTCCGAGGGTGGCTCTGTGGATTCACTGTGAATCACTGCATGTTTTTATTCCCTTTTGGCGAACTTTGTATTTTTCTGGGTGAATCTTTCCCAGTGAAATATTTCCTTGATTAAAATAGGCCTCCCCTTAGGAGAGAATACTAATGTGTGCAGGATGGCCTTATGGGCATCTGGCCAGCTGCCTAGAGCTGTCCTTGAGCCCTTTGTTCAAAATGGTTTCCTCCACCTGCTTTCTACAGCATCACCGAATATACTGGAAGCTATTTGGCGGAAAAACCCAAGTGAATTTTTTTGGCTAACCCAGTAATTGCCTCTCCTTAAAGAAGAGTAAGCCACCTGCCCCCAGGCGGTCTCAAAATTACTTAAAGCAACACCCTCTTGAAAGGAAACAGTTTCTTTCTCTCCTTACCTGCATCAAATATTTGCTATTAGGAGAAGACTCTTGAAGCCATTGATTAGTTTGCAAGTCCTTTCCTAAGGATAGTCAGCCAAATATGCTGTCCAGAGAGAATTAGATATAGCTGGGTAAGCTTTTGAAAAGAGTGGAGAAAAGGAGAGAAACTCTGGGAGGGGAAAGTGACATTGTGTTCCTTAATAAAAGCCTGAATAAATAGCGGGCATAATTGATTGTATGTGTGGTTGTATGCTTTAGAAAAGTGGTGAGTATTCTACACACCTGCCACCTGCGAGAAGAAGAGCATTGCAAGAGAGGTAGATGTTTGCTTGGAACAAGGAGTACACCCCTCTCTTAGGAATCTGTCCAGTGCCCACTTTCGCTCATAATACTCATTCATTTCATTGACAGCATTCTTCAGGAAAGAGAAATGAGGTGTGAAATCCACTCCTTCTGCTCCCTAAGAGGCTCTCTTTAAGGTTAACCCACTTTGAGCTGGGTCAAGGGCCAGCCACTCCTTTCTTTCCTCCATTTACCTTAGGTAGGATTATGACTCAGTTCATTCACTGGAGCCTGGTGTTGTCCTTGCCTCCAGTTTCCCCTCCATCCATGTAAGTGGAATCTCAGCCAGTTTCCAGCACCCTGAACAATCTCTTTAACCTGAATGACTCCACTGTGACCAAGCTTCTGGCTGAGCTCATGGTGGTACTCTGTTGATGTCACAAGATAACCTTTGTATCCTCTGGGCTTTGAGCCTTCAGTTACGCTTACAGCTATTCCCCGGTGGATATTTTACATGAGCAGGGGTGTGTGTTAGCCCTACTGTGTAGCTTTTGTGGTCGGAGGAGGTGACCCCTTTATAGTGGCCCTACAGCTGAGGTCCCAGGTGTCATTGGGAAGCTAAGCATTGGATTACATAGTCTTTTTGGCTGGTTAATCTCCTCCTAAGATTTTGCACACAGTGATTCGGTATTAGTTTGAATGCTAAACTGTAAACTTCATTTCTTTTAACATGTCACCACTCAGTAAATTATTCTTTTTTATCTCACCTCCATAAATGAGGCTGGTTCTTGCTCTTTTGTATTGTCTTTGAGCACATGGCGGGTGGGATTGGGAGCCCTGTGAAGGCTACCCTTGTGTATTGTTTCCATGAGCTAAATAAAGCACAAAAAGAAAATCAAAAGATAGACTTTCTCTCCAGGCTAGAAGGGAAAGGAAGGCCAGTGTGTGGTTTACATATGAATGTTGCTTAATTGCCCTTCTGAAGAGAATATTTTCTAATTCTGTCTGTCTTCTCTTGGGTCTTACATTTCTTCTTCCCTTCCTTTCCCCCATGTATGTTATGTATATATTAGTTTTTTTTTTTTTTAATTGGGAGCAAAATTTAATCCACTCTACTGTTAAATTTCATTTTGCTTTAAACTTTTTCCTGGATCAACTTATTTTTAGAGCCCCTATTAGGAGACGTATGTCTTTTTTGTCTCAATAAAATATATGTAGGACAAGAGAAAGAAGGAAAGAATTTTCAGTTTTAGTCTTACTATATATTCTGTGGCTAAATGATTAGGTACTCAAAAGTATTTGATCTCATGTCAAGAAGCAGCAGTTTTAAAACAGGCATTTCTAACAGAATCGGTCTTGACACACAGCAAAATGAAGACTTTCTCGGAAAGGTTTAAGCCTGTCCCTTTCCTGCTGTCACTCTTCCTCGTTTCAGATCCACTTCCTCTACCAGCCTGCCTTCTTTTCCTCATTTCGATAGCTTCTCCTTGCTAACTCAGGTATTGACGTGTTTCTGTTCTTTTTTTCCCTCCTTATTCTTCTTTTGCTACTGACATTGACGTGGTTTGCATTTTCAGGGGCGGCATGGGTAATAGTCTTCCTGGCATTTCTACATCCACAGGTGTGGAGTCCCTTTGTACATACCTAAGACAAAAACAAAACAAAATAGAGCCCCTACTGCCTCCCAACAAAAAACCTGAGAGGTCTTTTGGCAGTGAAAAGTGGAGAAATTTGGATTGACCAAAGTATAAAGTTACCAGAATTTTTCTAGCTAACAGCTGTATGTATTAAAGAAAATTTCATTTTTTAAAGGTGAAGAATTTAATCTCTGAAGATGGTCAGAGAGCCAAGCTGAAATAGAAACTTATTTCTATGTTCCATCTTAACCAATTGAGCAAGTGTTTCCAATGCTATCTGTGTGAATCCTATGAATTTGCTGTTGCTATACGTAAAAAGATAGTTGAATAACATCAGTCTTAACATGAATCAGCCCTGTGAACCTGATGAGGAAATGGAGACCCAGGAAGGCTAATGGCTGATCCCTCATCCTGTCCCTTGACCCTTGGAGGCACTGAGATAAAGCTGTTTTATTGGACTCTTTATCCCTTTCTTCCTCCCAACCTTCTTTTTCTTTTCTTCTGTTTCCCATTTTCTTCTATCTATCTAGTTAACACATATAAAGGAATAAAAGCTGTCTTTGTAGCTGAGGCCGACTGATATTTTGGGTGGTGAGCAGGCAGCAACAGAAACACTACTGCTAGACACTAGGGAAGTAACTGTTACCCAAATTTTAAGACAGACCTGCAGTAGAGCTGGACTGCATAGAAATGAGTGTATTTAGTTACTGGTCATTTTGTTTGATTTTGTGTGAGATACATCGCCTTGTCGTTGAGCACATATTGTCCACTTTTTCACTGCATTCCTGGCAAGCTTCAAAAAAGTCTGCTACCATCTACTGCCGTTGATTGATGCCAGGGAAGTTTGCTGCACCTAACAATAGCCCTGCTCCATGAAGCACTGCATTGATGCTTTTAGAACTCATTACTGCTAACCAAACAGTAGTGGTTTTATTACTGCACTAATGGAGCCTGGTACTTGGAGGCTGGGGCTTGCGGGAGTTGGGGGGGAAGGTGGGACAAGGAATGTGGGCAGGAAAAAAAAAATCCATTTCCATGATGAGCGGTGACCCCAGAAAAGCTGTCCAATAAAGAGCAGTTTCCAGTAAAACAATGTAATAATCTGTATACAATGCAGGGTTTAATATGCATATGCAAGGATGCACTAAATGAATTATTCCTCGCAGGGAGGAACAAGGGCTTTCTCAATAAAGAATCAGCAAGACAGCAGAGTTTTCTATGGCCTTTTCCAGTGAAGCAATTTGCTTTCCTAACAGTGCATGGAAGCGAACAAATCAGTTGTGCAAGGTAGGGATGCTGATGCATGGAGGACTGTGCTGGAAAACTTGGCAGGCCCTCATCATGGGCAGCGAGACAGACCCTGGTGACAGCATCTATTCTCTTTCATGGTTTTTGAAATGTACTTAGGTCCTTCTTTTCAACTTTTGTTTTTGTACAATATTTTAATTGGATAGCTTTCAGTTTACCGTTCATGTATGTAGTTACCAGTGTATTTGAAATTTTGTTTATCATCTGACAAATTTGTTTTCCATCTGACCTATCTGTTCTATGGTTTTTTTCCCCTCCTTGATTTCTTTTGGATTAAGCAAAAAGTTATTCCAGGTTCTCTGTTTATTGACTTGTTAATTCTTTGACTCTTCTTTAAGTGTCTGTCCTGGAAATTATAGGGTTGCATCCTTGCCTTATTGCAGTCTAGCACAGACTCTTCCTTTGTCTCTTTGACTTGGTCCCCTCCTTTCATTTGGAAAAGTTCGTGATTCTTAATAAATCCCACTGGCAGTGAAACAGTTTTGTCCCTATTTCCTGCTTGAATCTCTCCCATGGTAGCTTGTACTTTCTGAAATTGCGTATAACTGTCATCAGAGCTCTTGCTCAGAATCATCTGCCCTTGGAGACATGCCGCAGGCAGCCCCACTGCTGGTTTGTGGCTCTTAAGAAGAAGTATGCAAGCTTTCTAGTATCCCCATGAGGCCATCAGCTCTCCCATAGCAGGCTTTTTCTATTCATTGTACCATGATATCTGGCCCATGGTAGCCTGTCACTGGAAATATGAATGACTAGGCTCCCCAAAACCAGATGCCAGGACCCATTTCAGAGTCAAGATGCAAGCTGGAGGGGGTTTAAAAGCACATTTTAAGTGGGTTCTGATTTTTAAAACTACCAGCTTCTACCAATCTCTTCTGGTTGTTTATTTCAGTTGAATCAAGTTTGTTCTTTACTAGTTTTCTTATCTCTGATGTCATTCCGGTTCATATACACACTAACTTTCACCATACTCACTCACTGGTTGTGATGTGATAGTTGCTCAGTTGTGTGACCCCATGGACTGTAGCCCTCCAGGCTCCTCTATCCATGAAATTCTCTAGGCAAGAATACTGGAATGGGTAGTCATTCCCTTTTCTAGGTGATCTTCCTGACACAGGGATCAAACCCAGGTCTGTTGCACTGCGTGTGAATTCTTTACCTTCTGAGCCACCAGGGAAGCCCAAGCAATTCCACCCACTCACTGGTTGCTACCCTGAGTATCTAGTAACTACCACTGATTTTCAGGGAAATGTGAAACATATGCTTGGAAATGTTGTGTGAAAACATCTTTGAGTTTCTCTTGGATTTCTTGAGCTTTGTGCCTGAAGCATATAAAATGTTATAAAATCTTAACAGAGAGAGTCCACTGTGCTGGAGGTCAGTAATATTTTGGTTATTTTAAGCTGTGATAAGGAAACCTAGAGCAGAGGTGTGAACTTTGTCTCCCTGTGGCATTTTTCAGTCCTGTTACGGTTATTGGTTTTTAAAGTAACCCCAGAGATTTATCATGGTGAAACAAACATCCACTTCTCAATGATGGAGGAGTTTTTGGATCATGCAGGGTTTTGCTTGGGGACCACATAGTCTGTGCAGAAGCAGCTCAAAGTTGTTAAAACCTAAGTTCACCATCCAGTGCTGCCGGGTTTTGAGTATCTGTGGGCAAGTGACATCACCCTTGTCAGCTTTACTTATACATTAGGGCTAATGAAACTCAGCTTACTTGACAGGCTTGAAGTTACATTTTGGTTCCTAAAAGTGTTTCTGGAAACTAAGTCCCTCTACATATGTGATTTGTGCATGCTATTTTCTCTCACTAGATGGTTTCCATTTGGGCAGCTTCTTAGAATACAGGCACCCCTCAGGCAGAGCTTGCTAACCTTGATTTATGTGTTTTTGAGGTAGGTGGTGGAAGATTGAAACCACTAGCTAATCTATTGAGGTCAAGAGAATCTTTTTCCAACTCTTAGCTAAGCTATACTTGAAATCTACTCCAACGGTATTATACGTTGCTCTAAATGAGCCAGTTTTGGGCTCTGAGATACATAAAGTCAGAGGGGGAAGAGAGTTCTGTCTTAAACTTTCAGGGAAGAGTTTTTTCAAGATCAGTTACCAAGAAGGTGTTTCTTGAAACAAAGGCACCTGGCTGATGTGAATTGACAATCCAGAGAAATATTTATCACTGCTGCTTCTGCCAAAGTGAATGTGGTCACCAGGGGCAACACTAGCAGCCGTCTTTATCTAGACAAACGCTAGTCCTGAATTCAGATGCCCCTTCCTAGGACTGCCAGCTGGTCTGGAGTTGGGAGTGCAGAAAATGCATGTTCAGTGACAGCTTCTGTGGGTGTTAGAAAACCCCGTTTTGGGAGCATCTGCTGAACATGCATGGAGAAGGGCTTTTCATGATTACGAAATGACTTCTTGAGGGACTGCTAAGTGGAAGGATGGTCGTATAGATGTCCTGCTTAGGACTCAGAAGCACTATTGAAACTGTTAGGTAACAAGAAGAGAAGAGGCAGAGCTGCTCTCTTGCCAGGGTGCCCGTGAAAGTGGGAGAAGGAAGGCAAAGCTAGGACGACTCCTGGGACAGGGCAGGGGGTTGGCGTATGTCGCGATTCCTGGAATTGACCTTGAAGAGTGATGTTCACTTCATTTTTCAAAGCAAGATTAGTAGATAGTGGCAGTAACTAGAAACTAATATTCTGTCCTAAACTTTCATGACGCATGAACTCCTTTTCTTTTTAAAAATATTTCTTTATTTGGCTGTGTTGGATCTTTGTTGCGGCATACAGGATCTAGTTCCCCTACCAGGGATCGAACCCAGGCCCCCTGCATTGGAAGTGCAGAGTCTTAGCCACGGGGGGACCAGGGAAGTCCTTGAACTCATTATCTAATTTCTGTGAGAGACTGCACTTGTTTAGCCCTTGTTGTAGAGGGCTGACTGGTTGGCAGAGCTTCCATGAAATCTAATTTTTTAAAGCATTTGAAGCAAGGGACCGATGCTCTAATAGAACATGTTGGGTGTGCGCTTCTCATTGCTCAGCTGCAGCCTTGACAGAGGCATCCCGGTGGCAAGTGCCTGAATCCGTACTTGTCTGTGCTGACTTCTGGTCAGATTGCCGCAATGATACTTCTGCGATTTGGAGGAGACTTTTCCATGAGATGAGATTTGAGTTGGTAAATTTAACTTTTAATTATACCCTGTTGGGATGACTTTGAATTTCCCAAGTGTTTCAGCCAAAGCATGAAAATGTGAATCAAGTAACTACAGAATTAAAAAAAAAAAACAATATAAGAAACCCTAAAATCTACTAGTGTGTCTTAGGCAATTAATTAGAGCAACCAGTGGTTTGTAACCTGTGTGACTTTTCATGAGCTTGGAGAAATAGACCTTGTGTCTCCCAGATGGGCAGCCTGCTTTCAAGAGGACCTGGTGTAATGGGATTTGACCTGACTCTCTAGATGTGTGTAGTCAAGCCTTAATGATTCAGGTATAGCTTGTTCTCTATGGGTATCTACAGGGAATTGCAATCCAGTGTTTCTTGCCATTTATCATCCCTGTCTCATTAGGGAACTCAGAGTCACCTGAGCTAACACAAAATAGCATAGACACACAGATTTGACAGGTGTGAGGTTCCTTAAGTTCGAGGAGAAAAATATGAGTTTGTCTGTGAACCTGGATAATTCCTGTCCCTCTTCTGACTCTTGGAGGCCAGTGATTGAGAGGTGACTAAGATTTGTGTTGAACTTGTGCTTGAAGTCTGCTGATATAAAAGTTCAAGGTTCTGGCTGAACTGGAAGAGTTTGGGAGCTCTGTTTTTTTTGAGGGGGTGGCCACACTGTGTGGCTTGTGGGATCTTAGTTCCCCGACCAGGGATTGAACTTGGGCCACGGCAGTGAAAGCATGGAGTCCTAACCATGGAATTCCTTGGGAGGTCTTTGAACAACACTGACACACATAGAAAATTCCTTGGATTTCTGGCAGCTGAATCTGTCATCTGGGTAGACCACAGGGTCCTTGCTGTTGGGCAGTATGGTGGGCTAGCAGTGAGGCCAGGAGGGTGTCAGGTAATAGTCCAGGGTGTGGGGGCTGCTAGATGTGCAGACATGAAGTGTTCCCATGGTCTGGGCACATTTATCCGAGAGAAACAGGGCCTCGAGTCTTGGGACTGAGAGGCTGGCTTTCAAAGCAAGAGATTAGAAGAGAGAAAGCATGCCACACATGACTCCATCTTCGTCTGCTGCCCTCACATAAAATCTTACCTTCTATGCATCTCAGTCAGCGCTAAAATCTTGCTGACCTGAATTGTTACTTTGACCTGCTCCATCTGTTTTCTTTGTGCACCAGTGAGTATGTGAACAAATGTACCGATTTAAAAAAAAAAAATGCTCTTGGAGCAGTTGGAATCTAGAAAAGTCACCCATTATTATTCCATTGGCTTTCACATGGTAATTTCCCTTTTCTCCTCATTTATGTTTATAGAATTTTTTGGCCATACTTTTTCTTTTTGGTGGCAAAATACATGCAAAACAGAATTTACCATTTAAATGACTTTTAGGTGTACAGTCAGTGGCATGTAGTGTATCCACACCGTTATGCAGCCATCACCACTAGGCATCTCCAGAGCTGTCATCTTAAACTGGAAGTCTCTACCCATTAAGCAGTAACTCTCCATTCCTCCCTTTCCCCAGCCCTGGTGACTGACCTCTACTTTGCCTCTCAGCTTCTGTGAATTTGCCTGTTTTGGGCACCTCATGAAAGTGGAATCGGGCTGTATTTGCCCTTTGTGTCTGGCTGTGTCTGGTGGATTTCCGTCAGCATCAGGTCTTTAAGGTTCGTCGGTGTTGTAGCACATGGCAGGATTTCGTTCCTTTGTAGGGCTGCATGATATTCCATTGTATGTGTGGGCCACATTTTGTTTGTTCACTATTGAGAGACATTTGAGTTGGTTCTGTCTTTTGGCTATTATGAATGTTGCTGCTCTGAAAAGTGCTGTACACGTTTCTGTTTTTGCTTTCATTATTTTGGGATGTGTACCCAGAAGTGGAATTGCTGGATCATGTAATAATTCTAGGTTAAACTTTTTTTTTTTTTTGCTATCCAGACCCAACTTTATTCCTGTCTCTCATCACCTCTCCAACTCTTGGTTTGTTTTTTTTTTTTTTTTAATTGGAGGTTAATTACTGTACAATGTTGTGTTCATTTCTGCCAGTACAACTATGTGAATCAGCCTAGGTTTAACTTTTTGAGGTAATTCTATGTTTAATTTTCCACAGCGGTTGCACCATATTCCCATCAGAAATGTATGAGGGTTCCAATTTTCCACATTCTTGCCAAGGCTGTGCATTTTCTTGATAATAACCATCCTCATGGGTGTGAAGTGGTCTGTCAAACGGAATCTCGTGGTTTTGATTTGCATGTGTGCATCATTTTTTAAGTTTCCGCACAGCATGTGTGTCGTTTTGCATCCCTGCTTATTAATTTTTTTCTCATGTTTTGCCTTGAAATTACTTTTTCATTGCATTTTTCTGGGTCCACCTGGAAGTTACTTACCAGTTTTACCTGAAGAATTAGATTTTGAAGCAAGGACACAAACATGGCCTTCACTACAGAAAGGGAAAGGGAATAGTTAAGAGTGTGTAGCCACCCCTGAGAACTCCCCAGGGGGAAACTGAAGGGCTTCCTATGCCTGGTTTGGGCCTCTGGGCAACTTCACTAGTAATCTGCACTCTGCATGCTACAGAATATGGGAGGGAGTCTGCTTGCAAGAAGCAAATTCTTGGTGAGACAAAAATGGATTAGACCAGGGTAATACCAAGCAACAGGGACAGAGCAAAAATCATCTAATTTATCATCCTTTCCCCCAAGGCTGAGAGGCTTTTAAGTAGTTTGGGAAAACTGATGGGGGAGGGAAAGCTTGAGAGTAATTTAAAAACTTGTCCCTTACAGGGTAGTTTGTTAAAAGACCCAATTTTACCAGAAGGCTAAGGCTGTGATTAAGCAAAGCCTTTGAAAAAGAATCTTAAAACACCCCATTAAGAGCGATGACAGAATACGGTTAGTAAACGCCAGAGCATTTAAATGAAGAATAGTGAAGCAAAAATGAGTGCTTTGTGCGAAGAGTAATTTGGTCATCAAAAATTACAGAAACTTTCAAAAAGATACAGAGAATGCTTGTAAGAGGGAAATGGAACTCTTTGTAAAGCTGAGTTTTAAAGAAATGTTTACTTCATTTGCAAACATTTCTAAGACCAAAGAGAAATATTACTTCAAATGCCCGTAGGAAAACACCCATATCGTTTCTTACTGCTTTTTAACCTGCAGTTGTTGGAAAGAAACATCCATTTCTGAGTCATACCTGAAAGAACCAGCTCTTAATCAGGTTCCTCCAAGACACTGGATGATACTTGTCCTACAAAGCGGAGGTGACGAGGATCATGCCTGACACTGGGTGGCCTTTGAGCACTAGTGGCTAATTCATTGTGTTTCAGGAGTAGCTGACCAGTCACCTCTGAGTCTGAAAGTTGCCAGTCAGTCAGCTCTGAGCTTCGGAGTCATTCCAATTGATTATGTGGAGATCTGCAGACTAGAGCAAAGAGAAGAATGAATTGGATGTGCCCCAGCAGCATTGTCCATGTCTGTGTAATCGCCTTCCTGCTGGGGGTTCCTACTTCCATGGCAACAGTGCCTCCGTAGAGATACTTAGAAATGCACTGGCAGAAAGACTTGGGCGGAGAAAGTCTTCTCTGTATGAGACTGAACTCAAAACGAGGCATAGGAGACTTGGGTTCCTGACACAGTTTACCTGTTGTTGGCCTGAGATGCCTGGTGTCGGTTGCTTAATCTTTCTGCAAGGTGGGCTGGCCACTGTTGGATGCGTAATGTACGCGGATCACTTTGGAACTGTAGAAAATGATAAGCGTTGTTATTAGTAAGTCAGATAGGAAAACTGAAATGAAAGAATAACTGCTCTGTTCCGCCCTGCCCTCATCAACTCGTTTCCTCTTTTGGCATTGCTAAGGGTTCTCTTCTCAGCCGGTGCAAAGCTCCCATTAAAGTTTTCGGCTCTGAAGACATCAGAGTTGAATGAATGACTTTGGAGTTGGAAAAATAAATTGTTGGCTTATTGTGGACCTTACTGAGGTTTACCTAATTCCAACGCCAATAACATTAGGTACCAGCCATGAATTAATTCTCTTCTCTTTTTTTTCTGTGACATTTTAAGCCCCACAGCCTTGTTATGCTGTTTCCAGATAATTAATACTGTGCAGCCACATTGGGGCAACAAGTTAGTGCTAATGTGTCTGGGAGAATTGGGTGCAACTATGAAATTTAAGAGTCTGGCAAAGGCCTGGCAGAGGGGCTGAAGAAGTGACCACTTCTTTGTGAAATCTACAGACATGACCAGGAGTGCATAATTGCTCCATTCAAACTCTCTCAACTCTTCCTCATAGAATTTCCCCCAGATGCTATTCACAGCACCATGGATTCACCTAAAACTTCCAGAAATGTAAGAGGACTCAATTCTATTGTCAACATGTCTTTCTGCTACCAAATCTCAGCTACCATGGAGTTCATTACCTTTTGTACAGGGAGATTACTTGGGAATAATGTTATAGGAATAGTGTAAGTATAGGTAAGTGGAATGGTTGAATTGCCTTATTTTGTGTGACGATATCATTGTACATTTTGTTATGGTTGTATATAATTATAATGAATGCTATTACTGTGTACCTACCACATTTAGAGGAATAAGCTTGAATTCAGGGGAAGTACTTAAAGCTCAACATTCAGAAAACGAAGATCATGGCATCTGGTCCCTTCACTTCATGGGAAATAGATGGGGAAACAGTGGAAACAGTGTCAGACTTTATTTTTTGGGCTCCAAAATTACTGCAGATGGTGACTGCAGCCATGAAATTAAAAGATGCTTACTCCTTGGAAGAAAAGTTATGACCAACCTAGATAGCATATTCAAAAGCAGAGACATTACTTTGCCGACTAAGGTCCGTCTAGTCAAGGCTATGGTTTTTCCAGTGGTCATGTATGGATGCAAGAGTTGGACTGTGAAAAAAGCTGAGCGTCAAAGACTTGATGCTTTTGAGCTGTGGTGTTGGAGAAGACTCTTGAGAGTCCCTTGGACTGCCAGGAGATCCAACCAGTCCATTCTGAAGGAGATCAGCCCTGGGATTTCTTTGGAGGGACTGATGCTAAAGCTGAAACTTCAGTACTTTGGCCACCTCATGCGAAGAGTTGACTCATTGGAAAAGACTGTGATGCTGGGAGGGATTGGGGGCAGGAGGAGAAGGGGACGACTGAGGATGAGATGGCTGGATGGCATCACCAACTTGATGGAGGTGAGTCTGAGTGAACTCCTGGAGTTGGTGGTGGACAGGGAGGCCTGGCATGCTGCAATTCATGGGATCGCAAAGAGTCGGACACGACTGAGTGACTGAACTGACTGACTGACTTTCATGTTGAGGCATGTGTTCTTAGACACCAGGTGCTTAAATTATTTTTGTGCTTGTGTGAAGCATTCTTCCCAGAATTCAAAAGCTTCCTAGGGCTTCTCTTGTTCCCATATTTTGCCAGTTATTAAGTCATGGATAACCCAGTGTGGGGAGGTCACATGTGTTCGTGCTGTCCTGTGAAGAGGTACCAGGAACAGGGGTTTGCATCCTTCATTCAGATCCCAACTGAATTCACAATTTTGATTTTCCATTAGTTGGACTACATAGGTGACTTAGATTGATTATTTAGTTGTCTCATTGCTTTTATTTAAAAGACTGCTTGACTGAGGCCTAGTTTATATGTGATCTGTTTTGATTTTAAAATGTGTTATGATTTTTAGTGGACTTGTCATATTATGCCACTGTCAGTTCAGTTCAGTTGCTCAGTTGTGTCCGACTCTGCGACCCTATGAACCGCAGCACGCCAGGCCTCCCTGTCCATCACCAACTCCTGGAGTTTACCCAAACTCACATACATTGAGCCAGTGATGCCATCCAAACATCTCATCCTCTGTTGTCCCCTTCTCCTCCTGCCCTCAATCTTTCCCAGCATCAGGGTCTTTTCAAATGAGTCATCTCTTCACATCAGGTGGCCAAAGTATTGGATTTTCAGCTTCAACATCAGTCCTTCCAATGAACACCCAGGACTGATCTCCTTTACGATGGACTGGTTGGATCTCCTTGCAGTCCAACGACTCTCAAGAGTCTTCTCCAGCACCACAGTTCAAAAGCATCAATTCTTCAGCGCTCAGCTTTCTTCACTGTCCAACTTTCACATCCATACATGACCACTGGAAAAACTATAGCCTTGACTAGACGGACCTTTGTTGGCTAAGTAATGTCTCTGCTTTTTAATATGCTATCTAGGTTGGTCATAACTTTCCTTCTAAGGAGTAAGTGTCTTTTAATTTCATGGCTGCAGTCACCATCTGCAGTGATTTTGGACCCAAGAAAAATAAAGTCTGACACTGTTTCCACTGTTTCCCCATCTATTTCCCATGAAGTGAAGGGACCAGATGCCATGATCTTCGTTTTCTGAATGTTGAGCTTTAAGCCAACTTTTCCACTCTCCTCTCTTACTTTCATCAAGAGCCTCTTTAGTTCTTCACTGTCTGCCATCAGGGTGGTGTCATCTGCATATCTGAGGTTATTGATATTTCTTCCGGCAATCTTGATTCCAACTTGTGCTTCTTCCAGCCCAGCGTTTCTCATGATGTCCTCTGCATATAAGTTAAATAAGCAGGGTGACAATAGACAGCCTTGATGTACTCCTTTTCCTATTTGGAACCAGTCTGTTCCATGTCTAGTTCTAACTGTTGCTTTCTGACCTGCATACAGGTTTCTCAAGAGGCAGGTCAGGTGGTCTGGTATTCCCATCTCTTTCAGAATTTTCCACAATTTATTGTGATCCACATAGTCCAAGGCTTTGGCATAGTCAATAAAACAGAAGTAGATGTTTTCTGGAACTCTCTTGCTTTGTCCATGATCCAGCGGATGTTGACAATTTGATCTCTGGTTCCTCTGCCTTTTCTAAAACCAGCTTGAACATCAGGGAGTTCACAGTTCATGTATTGCTGAAGCCTGGCTTGGAGAATTTTGAGCAGTGCTTTACTAGCATGTGAGCTGAGTGCAGTTGTGCAGTAGTTTGAGCATTCTTTGGCATTGCCTTTCTTTGGGATTGGAATGAAAACTGACCTTTTCCAGTCCTGTGGCCACTGCTGAGTTTCCCAAATGTGCTGGCATATTGAGTGCAGCACTTTCACAGCATCATCTTTCAGGATTTAAAATAGCTCAACTGGAATTCCATCACCTCCACTAACTTTGTTTTTAGTGATGCTTTCTAAGGCCCACTTGACTTCACATTCCTGGATGTCTGGCTCTAGATGAGTGATCACACCATCGTGATTATCTGGGTCATGAAGATCTTTTTTGTACAGTTCTTCTGTGTATTCTTGCCACCTCTTCTTAATATCTTCTGCTTCTGTTAGGTCCATACCATTTCTGTCCTTTTCTGAGCCATCTTTGTCTGAGATGTTCCCTTGATATCTCTAATATTCTTGAAGAGATCTCTAGTCTTTCCTATTCTGTTCTTTTCCTCTATTTCTTTGCATTGATCGTTGAGGAAGGCTTTCTTATCTCTCCTTGCTATTCTTTGGAACTCTGTATTCGGATGCTTATATGTTTCCTTTTCTCCTTGCTTTTTGCTTTTCTTTTCACAGCTATTTGTAAGGCCTCCTCACACTGCCATTTTGCTTTTTTGCATTTCTTTTTTTGGGGGATGGTCTTGATCCCCGTCTCCTGTACAGTGTCACGAACCTCCATCCATATTCATCAGGCACTCTGTCTACCAGATCTAGTCCCTTAAATCTATTTCTCACTTCCACTGTATAATCATAAGGAATTTGATTTAGGTCATACCTGAATGGTCTAGTGGTTTTCCCCACTTTCTTCAATTCCAGTCTGAATTTGGCAATAAGGAGCTCATAATCTGAGCCACAGTCAGCTCCTGGTCTTGTTTTTGCTGACTGTATGAGCTTCTCCATTGTGGCTGCAAAGAATATAATCAGTCTGATTTCGGTGTTGACCATCTGGTGATGTCCATGTGTAGAGTCTTCTCTTGTGTTGTTGGAAGAGGATGTTTGCCATGACCAGTGTGTTCTCTTGGCAAAACTCTATTAGTCTTTGCCCTGCTTCATTTTGTATTCCAAGGCCAAGTTTGCCTGTTACTCCATGTATTTCTTGATTCCTGTTTTTGCATTCCAGTCCGATAATGAAAAGGACATCTTTTAATGAAAAGGACATCTTTTTTTGTGTTAGTTCTAAAAGTCTTGTAGGTCTTCATAGAACTGTTAGTTTCTTGAGCATTGCTGGTCAGGGCATAGGCTTAGATTACCGTGATATTGAATGGTTTGCCTTGGAAATGAACAGAATGCCACTGTCACCACAATCTAATTTTATAGCATTTCCATTGTGCTGAAAATAAATTTTGCTCCTGTTATCTCAATTTTTAACTTCTCTTCTGTGGGACTCCCATCTGATTTGAGTGCTTACCGGTGGCTCAGATGGTAAAGATTCTGCCTGTAATGCAGGATACCTGGGTTTGATCCCTGGGTCGGAAAGATCTCCTGGAGAAGGCAATGGCAACCCACTCTAGTATTCTTGCCTGGAGAATTCCATGGACAGAGGAGCCTGGCAGGCTACAGTCCATGGGGTCGCAAAGAGTTGGACATAGCTGAGTGACTAACACACACCCCTCTGCTATGAAAACCTGATTCTAAAACTGAAAGAGGAAGAAACCATTTAAAAAAAAATGATCTTTCAGTTTTATCAGACACTTTATCATACAGTGTTCTCTGTGTCAGGCACTGTTCTGAAGTGCCCTGTGAATGCCAAATGCTTAGTGACGATCAACTTATTTATTAGTTCATTAATTCCTTATAACACTCTTTGAGACAGTACTCGTATTATTTATATTTTACAAATGAGGACACAGAAGTATAGAAAAGTTAAGTATTGTCACAGTGCTAGTAATGGTGAAGTCAGGGATCAAAACATGCCTTTGTAAATATTTTGAAGCACCTGATGAGACCAGAGGGAGTAGGAGGAGCAGGAGTCAGCCGGGATTCAGAGCCTCAGAAAGAGTAAGCTAGTGCCCTCCAGGAAAGAGTCACAACCTTTAGTAAACCCTGTTACTTGATGCCTCAGTGTAAGTTATTGAAGAAGTCAGATAAATCCATCCTAGTGGTTTATGCAGCAGTGCTTATCACCTAGAATTTGTCACTTTATTCACTCTCCCTTTTACCTTGGTGTCATAGGGAGCGAAACTTGTTTTCATGGAATTAACTTTGGCTTACGAACTGGACCCGAAAGAGGTAAGGCGTTGTGCTAGGGGTTCCTTACCTGAGAGGGATGTTTGTTAGGTGGTTGGAGGTAGGGTGTGTTCTGGTCAAAAGGTCCTTAGTGAGAATCTGAGGTGCCTGGCTTGGTGTCATCTGCAGGAAGAACCGGGCCCAGTCCACTGCCCTGTGTCCTGCCCTTGGTCTGGTCCCATCACCCTTCTCTTGCATATGGTTATGCTGTGACGCTTGGGTCTGCCCATTGACGTTGCTTACTCTGAAGCCTGGGACCCCTTCTTTGTTTAGGGGTGATCTATTGATCTCTCAGGGTACTAGATTTCTCGGGAGGCAAGCCCATAATGATTGTAGAGTAATTGAGTTCAGCTGCCTATCAGAAATAAAATGTTTGGAAATGGGAGAATCTGAAAAATGCCAACTGTGGTAATAATTCCATTTTAGCCTCAAAGGGAAAATTGCCACTCTAGTTTTTACTTAGCATTCCCCTGTGTCTTCAGGGCACACAAAGGTTATGGAGGAATTGAGTAGTAGTATAAACGAGGAGAAAACCCCCCCCCCCCTTTCCTGGGTGTGTGTTCACATTTATGTTTAATAAATATTAATTGATTAGTGCATTCCGGTAGGAGAATTTGACCCTTCCTACTTAATCTGTAATGTACTTGGCATTCAAATGTTGCTTTTTGCTCATTTCAAATATACTGGCTTTGGGTTCTTTTTTTTTTAGTTAGCCGGGGCTACCATCTTTTCACTCTATCAGGTATAGCCCTCATCTTGCTGTTGGCAGATTTTCATTGGTTGAGGGCATCTTAACTTATCAAAGATCACAAGAACTTGCTCAGGAGGGAATCAGACAGTATGTGGAATGCAGGGTTATCTGTCAGAACTGTTGAAATGTATTGAAACTTGGAAAGCTGCTAAACTTGAAACTCCACTGCTTTTTTTCTTCCTTGCACCAGCTCCTGTGGGTTTTTGGGTTACATACTTGAAAAGCAAACTATGGATTTAGGACTCTACATCGATGAGAACATAGGTAAATAATTTCTGTCCATTAGTTTTATAAATTCAACAACAGGAACAACATTTGAACCCATGTTGAGTCCTGGGTGCTGAGAATACCTGAAATGTAATAAAAATCCTTTCGCCCTGATCGGTGATTTCTTAGTCTGACTTGTCTGTCCTTGTGTTGATAAGCTTCTTTCTTTCAAACTCATGAGCTAGGCATCAAACTTAGCCACATTTTGTAGAGATAAGTAACATTGATGATGACTTGACTTGGTAGAGAGGCCTTTTTTTCTCATGGTTATGCAACCTCTGTCCTAAGACCATAGGAATCCATGGTATTGGGTCAGTTGCAGAGTCAGAACCGCCAAGCATTCTGAAACTTTCTTATCTGAAAAAAAAAAAAGAAGATAATTGGCCCTGTACTCTCCTTGTAGCTCTCAGAGGGTTTGTGTCTGTTCGAATCATAGTTTGGTCCTACGTTTGCTAGAACCTTCAAGTCCTAGGTGTCGAGTCTTGGCCTGACCCGGGGAGCAGCAGAGCTGAGCTTTGGGAACCAGAAGAGGGACAATTCCGGAGTGTGATGGACACCTCTTGTTAGGGGATGGTGTGGTTTGGGTGATGCTGGGAAGCTCTGTGGGAACTGTGGGCTGAGGTTTTAGCATTTGTTTGTCCCTCTGAGTTTGCATATGTATGAAATAGTTCTTTCAGGGTTTGTGCCTTAGTTATTTAGAGGGACATTCTCTGATAAGTGGCCTTCCCTGATGGCTTAGACAGTAAAGAATCCGTTGGCAATGCAGGAGACCTGTGTTCCATCCCTAGGTTGGGAAGATCCCTTGGAGAAGGGAATGACTACCCACTCCAGTATTCCCGCCTGCAGAATCCCATGGACAGAGGAGCCTGGTGGGCTGCAGCCCATGAGGTTGCAAAGAGTCAAACATGACTGAGTGACTAACACTTTGACTTTTCTCTGGTAAGTAGAATGGGTCAGGTGCCTGGCTGAAGATACTTTCTCGGTCTCTGTCCCTACACAGATGCAGTTTCGAGTAACACCAAAGGCCAATGCAGCATATAGGATTAAGTTTAACTCCCCCCTCCTTGAAGTGGGCTTTCTTTATCAGCTCTATGAGATGCCTCCTTGATCTTGCTGTTTAAGCTTGGAGCTATTACAATGTACTTGCTGTGCAGTTGCACTAGCCACCTCTATATTGGCCTGTGGTTTAAATGGGATGAAACTAGAGCACTGAGTATAGTTTCTGGTGCTTGGCAGTTCTGTGGATAGCTCCTCCTGCCACATTTCAACCCCAGATGGCCCTGTTTCTTGGTTCCTTTTGGTCTGTACAACTTAACTGCCTTCCTGCTGCTGCTGCTGCTAAGTCACTTCAGTCATGTCCGACTCTGTGCGATCCCATAGACGGCAGCCCACCAGGCTCCCCCATCCCTGGGATTCTCCAGGCAAGTACACTGGAGTGGGTTGCCATTTCCTTCTCCAATGCATGAAGGTGAAAAGTCAAAGTGAAGTCGCTAAGTCGTGCCCAACTCTTTCGTGTTTAAAACCTTACTTCTGTAAATTGTTTGTAGAGGTAAGGAAGCTACCCATTTCTTTCTGTTTTCCATCTTGTCTGGTATAACATGCATGTCTCAGACAGGGAACATTGAGCAAAGACAGCATTGGTGGTAGGGCCAAGTCTGTGATGTGTATTCACTTTTAACCTTTCAGGTGTCCTTTTTTTTCTTTTTCTCCCCCCAGCTGTGATTTCGGAGAAATTTTTGAAGCTGAAAAGAATGTCAGTAAATCTTTAAGCACAGTCTGCTTATTTTATATATGTAGCCTAGAATGTTTAAGTCAGTTTTACAAAGTACTGTGAGGAGTTCGTTGAAAGAAGCAATACAGTTTTCTGACTTAATTTTCTGGTGTTTCTTCATCCAAAAAAGTATAACATAGAGCCTTATTAAAAAGCTAAGGACACAGACTTGTGACAGATGCCTTTCTGGGTCAGAGCACCCTATGCTACTGCAGTGAATGGGGGTGGAGATAGAGCTGTTTGATATCAAGTAACTGCAAAGAGCTTTACAGTTTGATCTCACTCTGTGCTGTCGAGTAATGCTGAGTCAGACTTAATAAGGATTTCCAGTGTATGTGTATCAGAAATGTTGGTAAAATCCCCATAAATGATAGTTATGGAACACGTTAATTTATTATACAATATTTTCCCCAAAATTCTTGAATTCTTCCTTGGTTTAATTTCCAAACAGAAGCCAAAAGTAAAAATGATTCTACTTAAGATTGTACTGATGATCCTGTTCATTTATAAAGGAAATAAAATATTATATCCTATTATGCTAAGATCAATTAAGAGTTTAAGAGTCATGTTTTCACCAGGGTGTGTGTGTGTGTGTGTGTGTGTGAGTGAAATTGTGTCCCCCTCCCTTGACATCCTGAATGGTGTTCTAGTTAGGGCATGTCTGTAACATTTGTAAGAGATACAAACCATTCCTTAGGTTAGCATAAGTCAAGGTAGTGCCTTTTGTGGTTTTCCATATGTTTCCAAGGACTATTTCTTGACAGTTTCTAAATGACCCCCACCCCCCTCTCCTTGAGATGAATGTTCTAAGAAACAAGCTGTATAGTCTTTGACTAGAACACAGGGAGAGAGCTGTAAGCTTTTTGACAATTTTTGACTGGGGGAGTGTGACTTCACAGGTTGCGCATAATCTCTGTTGGCATTCGGTTGCATGTTGTGGGAGATTGATGTTAGTGGTGCATCATTTCAAGGATGATGAGGTTTTTTTTCCCCACCCGCCTCATTGCTGACATGTAAAATGATTTAAATGTTATGGCATCTTCGTATATGGAGATGAGAAAGAGAAGTTCACAGTCTTTCAGGCCACAAGTGGTCCTTGAGCTGTGATTAAAGGCTGTTTATTTTTGTAGTTGTCTGTGCAGAAACACCCGAATAGCTGTTGGCATTGGGAGCTGTAGTCTGTCAAGGTGCTTCTGTATTTAGAAGGCATTTCTAAGCATCACTAGCAGCACAGACACGTAGGTAGTGGGAAGAAACCTAAAAAGGCAACACCCCAGTGGTGGTTGCTGTAGCATCTTAGTATCTTGTATTGCTTGTTTTATTCCTTTTTTCATTAGCATTTAGCCCCAAAGACAAAGGCCATGTTCCTGGACCGTCTAAGTGCCCAAGAAATGTTTGTATAATTCTTGAAAATTTATCCCTCACTTCATCAGGTAATGGGATGATTACCTACTCAGCTTTGATGTGAAATATGTTATTTGATCATCAGTTGAGATACCATGGTTCTGATTTCATTGGTCTGAAGTATGGGACCCAGGTATGGGGATTTTTTAAAAGCTCCCAAGATGATTCTTTGGGCAGCTGAAGTTAAGATGTATTTTTCTTAGAAAACACAAAGAGGTGTATAAAGCAATGATCTATTTTACATATACTCACTACTGGACAGTTTTAGAAAAGCTGTTTATAGCTTATTCCTATTGTTAGTTTGAACTGCCATGAGGAAATCTACTTTAATGGTTAAGTTCATTACCTGTTCACATTTAGGCAAATATCTCTAAGATACCTAGAAGGTATTTGTAAGAAAATTAAAATTTAAGCACAACTGACCCATCTGAAGAAACAAAAAATCAAGCACTTGCTGCTCACCAGGCACACTCTTCATGCCTGGCCTCCGGGTCTCCGCCCTGCGGGGTCAGGTGCCTTAGGTAACGGCAGGCTTGTTGTTTATATCATGGAAACCCTCAGTGGGCCTTTCCTTACCCCTGGTCGTGGAGGATTGTGTCAGCCCAGTTAGTTCCTCCTGCTCCAGTGCTGGCATGATCGGGAATGCGTTAAATGATTCAGTTTAGGCCCCAAATAGTGTGAAATGGAAGCCAGTGCTCTAACCACTGACTCTGAAGATATGTGGGTTAGGGGACTTAGCGCAGGGGGTAGGGAGGGTGTTGGGGGGAGGGGGATATGATTTAAAATCATTTGTTTCACTTTCTAAAATTACCCTTCTTTCTCTCTTCTAACATAACATCTCTCTTAAAAAGGAGCTTAAAACTTCAATATGTGAAGGCAAGACACTTCAAAAGCGTAGATAATGAAAAAGAAGACTTTTCCTCGTTTGTGATGGCAGTTTCATTCCCCAGTATTTCCATTCCAGGTAGCCTGTGTGAAAGTTTCTTGTAAATCCTGCCAGAATTGGCTGTGTATTCAGGCAGGGCACCTAGGATTGGATATGTGGATTACATTTAGGTTACACTATGAATGACTCCTACCCCCAGTCCCCCCGACTCTGCTCTGTATGCAGAAAAAGTATACACTGCCTTTAAAACACAACAAAATAGGTTCACACTCAATGTGTTGTGCTATCCTGCGTCTTCTCCATTTAATAGTATGTATAATGGCAACTTTGCCAATTGTTTTTAAATGATGAAGTGTGTGGCCATATTGCCAAATTACCCTTTAAATGGTGGTACGCTGGGACCTCTCTGGTAGTCCAGTGGTTAAGAATCTACCTTCCAGTGCAAGGGATGTGAGTTCAATCCCTGATTTGGGGTGAGCCTGCAAAACTAGAGAGAAGCCCGTGCCTCAGTGAAAAATCCTGCATGCTGTAACTAGGACCCATCATAGCCAAAAATAAATATGTTTTAAAAAATGGTACTGATTTATGTTACCAACGGTGTAAATACTTGTTTCCTTCCCCCTATTCTTTCCAACTTTGCATATTATCAAATGTTTGGCAATTGTTTGATAAAATTCTCATTCCAAAAATGTTTTAAGTAGTTATTCTACAGTTAAAATACATAATTTTTTCATAACATTAAAAAAATGTTTTAAGTGACTACTGTGTGTTCTCTGCTGGAAAAGAACAGTAAATCAGAAACATATTTCCTGCTGTTATAGAAGCCTATGGTTTATTGAGAGGGAGGGACAGAAAAGTAAGCAAATCACAATTCACAATTACTGTATGCATAACTTTATGTTGGAAACAAAGGGGCAACTGTAGTAATCTGTGTAGTTTAATTTAAAGCTTAAAATGCTACATAAGTAGGCCTTATTGATGCTTATGTTGCTGCGGTGTTTTTCTTACCTGTACTATGTTTTCCATTTGATTTCTTCTTGCACCTTCTAAGTAACCTCATCTCCAAATTTAAGAGCCTTTCCTTTCCCTCCAGACACATTAAATAAATAGCAGGTATCCTGTGTTTAGAGACTCTTCTAAAAACTTTTCTGAAATGATACCATTTTTATTCTTCTATTTTAGGAGGGGGACTAATATATAGTGTGTTGGAAAGGTGAGAAATGTCTAATAGTTTGAAGCAAAAGTTTATAGAGGAACTTCCTTGGTGGCCCAGTGGCTAAGATACTCCATGTTCCCAATACAGAGGGTCCATGTTAGATCCCTGGTCAGGGAACTAGATCTTACACGCTGCAATTAAAAACAAACAAACAAACAAAAAAACCATACCACATGCTGCAACTGAGACCTGAGGCAGCCAAATAAAAAATAAGTAAATATTAAAAAAAGTTTGTAGAAAGCCTGTGTTTTAACTAAATCGCATTTTGTAATTTTGTAACATGGCTGTTGGTCTTTAATCATTGTGACTCTGGATGGAGGTCAAGTTGTGGGGTAGAAAATGTTCCTAGTTATTACAGTATGTCACATCTTAAGGTCTGATGGTATTTTTCTGATCTGTCAACTTACCTAACCCTGTTGTATGAAAATGCTTAAAGTCTCAGGCAGTGTGCAGTATCTGTCCAGTTGTCCCCTTCTGGTGAACACCCCTGCCTTCTTTTGCATTTAAACTCTGCTCCCTTTCTAGAATCTTGTTAAGGAGCTGACTGTGAAAACTGGAGGGTAAATTGGTAATAATGTCCTGCCTCTGGTGATTAATTTTTCTTTTCTACACCCTTTCAGAGATAGAGACTATTGAAGTTTAAAGGGAAGAAAACGATGGTGGTGGTGGTGTAGTCGCTGAGTCGTGTCCAAATCTTACGACCCCATGGACTGTAGCCTGCCAGGATCCTCTGTCCATGGGATTCTCCAGGCAGGGATACTGGAGTGGGTTGCCATTTCCTACTCCTGAAGAGAAGGATAAAAGCTTAGTATTTGAATTTGCCAGCTTTTCCAGATCTGCAGTGAAGAACCATGGCCAAATCAATGTGCTTGGTATTTACTGTGAGTTCCCTTAGGTGAGTCACTTCTCTTATTTCTTTTCCTTCTAAGGCTTTTTTTTTTTTTTTTGGCAGCATCTGTTTTCAACCTGTCTTCAGTTTTGGTTAAATTCTTTTTCATTTTTAACTCTTAAGTATTTAGGAAATTGATTCTTTAAGATTTGTCTCTGAACTAATACTGTAGGATAGGAATCCAGGACTGGAGTTTGCTCCCCAGGGCCATGAATGCTTTGTTCAGGTTGAAGTGTCTATTTTTTCCTCTCTGCAGTCTTCTTCCACCTTCTGAAATGAAGGGACTAGACTCAGTGAGCTCCATCTTTTCCATTCAGCTCAGCAGTTCCATGCATGTATCACATCTGTGTGTCTGTCTTGAATCTTCAGAAAGCAGTATGGCAGCAGGCGTGCACTCTGAACATCTAATGACTGAAGGATTTTTATACAACTGGTTTTATCAATCAGTGGTTGAGTATCCTCTCACTGGCAGGTGCAGGGGTGTTCATTTTCCATGTGGAGGTGGAGAGATTGTCATTCGCCTGAGTGTAGGAAATGTTCTCATATTAGCCCTCTTCGGAACTTGGGGCTATGTGATTCTTGGTCTGTTCCTTGGCAAAAGGCGCCCCTTCGCCAGCATGCATTTAAACGTGTGCTTACCCCTCTACTTCTGTTTATTACAGTTCTGTTTTGGCTAAACCAACTTTGTGCTGCATGTGTTTTACTCACGTCATTTAGTTGAAATGAAAGTGGAACATCATTTCCTACGGCCCCAGTGGCACCCCGCTCCAGTGCTCTTGCCTGGAGAATCCCAAGGACGGAGGAGCCTGGTGGGCTGCAGTCCATGGGGTCGCTAAGAGTCGGACACGACTGAGCGACTTCACTTTCACTTTTCACTTTCATACATTGGAGAAGGAAGTGCAACCCACTCCAGTGTTCTTGCCTGGAGAATCCCAGGGACGGGGGAGCCTGGTGGGCTGCCGTCTGTGGGGTCGCACAGAGTCAGACACGACTGAAGCGACTTAGCAGCAGCATGATGGCGTAGGGGGCCAGTTGAAGATGTGAACATTGTGTGTCAAGTTAATGTTCATATACCTGCTTTCAGCTCCATTAATCCGTCATCTTTCTTTAAAAGTTTGATTCAGGATTTATTTCAGCAAATCCTCACATTATAAAACTGGCTCTTATTTTGCTCAATGATGGTTAAAAATGGACCTTGCCTTGCATCTGTTTTGAATGATTGGGTTTTGTGTTTTGCTTTACAAAGGCAAAGTTTTTGAGGGCTGAAGGCTGATCTTTTTTTTTCTTGGTTTCTGCAGATTTGGAAAATAATGATTTTTTTTAAAGGTCAATTATTATTTTCTTTATCACACCAAGGAAAAGAGATCACCTTTAGGAACTGCTGGTTTAAATCATCTTCCTTGAAAAGTTAGTTTTGTCTTCTTTCATCCAAAAATGGAGGAACTTAATCCACACCCTCATGGGTTCATTATAAAGTTCAGTTGAGATAATGATGTGAAGACTGAAAATTAGACTTATGAGAAATTGAGTTAATCTAGGATTACTTATCAGTGTTTCAGTTACCTAAAATTTAAAAGGTGTCTTGTCTACCAGCTTGCTACCTGAGCTGCCTGTGCTCAGTTAATCCAAGAGGCTCTGCTTTTCAGCAAAGGGAGAAAGATTAATTTTCTTTCTTTTTTTTTTGGTGGAAATGAAACATTCTCTCTTCTAGCTGCTACAGTAAATGAGTAACATGTTTTTGAAACTACTGTGATTTTGAATTAGCCATTTAAGCATCAGATATAATATTTTCAGGTTGAGTAGCATACTTTGTATTATTATGATTTGTAACCAGTTTGTAAAACTTGAAGTACAGGACAAAGTAAGAGGTGTTAATATGCCATGTGCCTGTGCCTGTTTTAAAGATTAAATCTGAGAAGTATTTTGAATATTTTTGAAAAGTTTCCCCCTTCCCGTCTGTGTGTGTGTGTGTGAAGTTTTATGAAATGGGCTTTGTGCTGTCACTTGTTACCTGTATTTGGCTGATACCTATGTAAAAGGAAGTGGGGACCTCATGCTGAATATGTGTTTCCTTCTCATAAATAGGGATCAGTGGCTGCATTCTTTAGAGAATCTGCAAAGAGTTTTTATGGCCAGTTTACTTTCATTCTGGTATTGCCTCTGTTGAATGAGCATGTGGAAGCTTGACATCGTGATTTATCTTCTGATTTTGCAGTAATTCAAAGTGGAGCTGAAGCATCATGAGAATCATGCCAGTTTTCTTAAGGTTTGACACATCTATCTTAATTGACAGTATTGTTCTAAAGATTCACCAGGAAACACACACACACACACACACACACACACACACACACACACACACACACACAGCCAGTGGGACATCTGAAGGGACTTGGCTGCCTTCTGTTCTTTTCCTGTCTCCTCCCTTTGTTTTCCAGATGCATCAGCAGATGGCTGTCCAAAGCTCTAAATTTGTACCTTGTATGACCTTTAGCCTGGAGAAAGGCAGATTTCTTCTGAGAGTAAACTTCCAGGCCATCGCCAGTAGGTGTTTTGTTGTCATAAATAAATGGAGGTCTTTGGCTGTTCTTTCTCAGGTTTATGTAGCGTAGGCTTTCCTGTGACTGCCACAGATTTAAAGATGAGTTGAAACTGGAGAACATTCTATGGTATTTCCTGAGTCCTGCAGTGTGAGAGAATATAGAAGCTTCAGTATGCTTCTGCTGAGGGCTGGCTTTGAAAGAAGCTTTGAGGCTGCCCAGGAGACAAGGCATTGTCTTGGAGTCAGGCAGACTTGGGTTTGGGTTCTGCCTCTGCTGTGTGCTAGCAGACCTTACCTCATAGAGCTGTTAGCATTGAATGAGGCCTTAGGTATAGCAGCAGCCCAGAACCGATCAGATGTAATGGGTGCTCAGTAAGTGGTTCATGGTTCCTCCTAAGAGCTCATTCTTAAATCTCTGCATTTAAGAACAGGAGGCTCAGGACGAACCAAGGGAAGGAACCTTGTGTGCTACCAAGCAGAGAATCAGAAAAAGAATCACATGAATAATTTTATTAGCTCCTTTATCATCCATTGTGTAATCCATTGCCTTAGGCCCTTTTCAACTATTGTAATCCAGCCAAGGGAGAATGTAGGTTGTCTTAAACTAGTGGCTTGCCCTTGTTGGTGAGAACTCATTTTATGGGGAGAAATCATATAGGTTACATATGTCCATAGATGAAAGACCTAAAGGTGAATGAAGGAAATTGATGTGTTCATCCCATAGGAGAGAAAATAAACCCAACCTCTTCCCTTCCTGCCACCAGGCTGCAGGGTTGACTGTCAATGGGAAGTCTTGTCTTGTGTCTGTGTTGACTCTTAATGAAGTGCGGTAAGGCTATCAGTGTTAGGTTTCCCAGGTGTCTCACTAGTAAAGAATTCGCCTGCCAAGCAGAAGACGCAGGTTCGATCCCTGGGTTGGGAAGATCCCCTGGAGAGGGAAATATCAACCAGTATTCTTTCTTGGAGAATCCCATGGACAGAGGAGCCTGGTGGGCTACAGTCCACGGGGTCGCAAGAGTCAGACATGACTTAGCCACTAAATAGCAACAACAAGGGTATCAAGGTTGGTCTGACCGTAAGCTAAATTGCTTCTGAGTATGATGTTTCATTGTGAGATGATAGGAAAAGTTGGAGAAAGTAAGTGGGGTTGTTGAGGATGCTTAGGAGTCCTTGAGGAAAATGTGTCACCATGTCGCCGGCTGTGCCTGCCTGATGGAGCCTGTGTTCCAAGGGTGGTGGATAAAGCACGGTGAGCATTTTCCTTCCTCACTGCTGTATTCTGGTCCCTCCCCACTGTTGGCCCCACCCTGCTAAAGAAAGCTCTGTAGATGGCAGTGGGAGAAAATTAGTCTGATGTAGTCTGGAGAAAATTTGTGTCCTGCCCTGCTTTCCCCAGCTTTGAAAAATCTCAAATGCAAGGCCAAACAATGAATTATTACTAGAGGAAACTGGTACTATTAATGTCATGTAAGGAGAAAGCCCATTTTGAGTAGAAACAGAAGGAGGTTTATGAGGGGAAAGTTGGCTGGTTTTGGCAAAACTGAGCAGTAAGAAACTTCACTATGATTATTCCGTTTAATTTTTTAAAAGGAATCTTCCAACTGATAGGAAGTTGTCTAGTAATTAGCATAGTAGCCATTAACAAAATTCTGCTTCGACCTGGAGCAGCAGGGGAGGGAAGGGGTGAGGTATGTAAATTTTGTGCAGGCTGGGTTGTATAGCAGGAAAGTACGCGCAGTGAGTTTCCATGTTAGATCAGCCCTTTTAGAATGTACAGATGCCAGGGGCTGTAGGTGGATGGAGGCGTTAGGGTTGTGTATGATCTGGCAGCACTTTGAAAACTGCATGTTTGGGGTTCTTATTTCTAGTTGCAGCTGAATCTGATTTTGAGAGTTTAATCTCTTTGACTCAAACTAGGGATAAGAATTAGACATTTGATCTCCTGCATCTTATGCAATATGCAGAAAGCCAAGTGCTTCCTCGGCTTCGATGTGATCTGGGTCCCTGCTGGTCTTTGATTCTAGTTTGTGTGCAGTGATGAGCTGGTACCTTGGTGATGATGGGATCTTCCTGTATAGCTGAGGGGCTCCTGCAGAACACTGCAGTGGGTTTATGAACCAGCCCGAGTCCTGCTTGCCCTAGTGGGCTGGAAGTTGGCTTTAGGTGGCCGATGGGTTTGTTACTGGCTGTAGTTAGGCAGGTAGGCTTAGCTCTTTTAATTATTCATGCCACTTTGGGAAAGCATAAGCTGACTATTCAGAGCTCTGGGGCCTGGATTTGGGTAGGAATTCTTTGGCTAGGCCAGCTGCAGGATTAGCATGAATGTGATACTAATCCCTGGGCCGGTCCCTCCGAGCAGCACACTCACATGCTTGTTTTTCCCATCAAAGTTCACAGGCACATGCTCGGGAGTGCTGAGTGGGCTCTGGCACTTACTATCTAGGCTGTGCGGTTGTGGCCAAGGAGGTTTGGAGCATGTGTCAGTATCCAAGATAGATCACAGATGCTGCCTAGAAGGTGTTCTTACATTGCATGTCTCTGGAGGCACTGGAATTGTATGGCTTTGATTTCTTTACTCAGAAAAAGACAAATATCACATGATTATACTTGTATGTGGGATATATAAGTAAAATATGACACTAATGAGTTTATGAAACGAAGACTCACAGACGTAGAAATCAGACTTGTGGTTACTGAAGGGGAAAGGGTTGAGGGAAGAATAAATTAGGAGTTTGGGATTAACAGACAAACTACTATGTATAACATAAATAAACAACAAGGTCCTACTGTATAGCATAAGGAACTTTATTCAATATCCTGTAATAAACCTTAATGGAAAAGAATATAAAAAAGAATATATATACATATAATTGAATCACTTTGCTAAACTAATCACTTTTCTGGGACCTAAGACAACACTGTAAATCAACCATGTTGTTGCTTAGTCACTAAGTCATATCCGACTCTTGAGACCTCGTGGACTGTTGCCTGCCAGGCTCCTCTGTCCATGGGATTTCCTAGGCAAGAACACCAGAGTGAGTTGCCATGACCCAGGGATTGAACCCACATCTCCTGCTTGGCAGGCGGATTCTTAACCACTGAGCCACCAGGGATGCTCCGAATCAACCATACTTAAAAAAAATAAAAAAGCCATGACTAGTGATGGTGCATTGTGTAAAGGTGATTAAAAAGAGATGCGTGGGATAAGTGGGCTGTTTTAGACTATCCCTCTTGAATATAGATTTTCCAGCATTTTAATTTTGTTCATTGTGGGATCGAGAGGTATAGCTTGTTGGGACTGACAGAACTGAAAGATAATTTAACAAATTGAACAACAAATTGTTAACAACAAATTGCTGACCTCAGCAAGTCCCTGTGATACTCTTAGGATTGTGCTGCTTGATTGGAGTTAGAGGGAGCTTGACTGTTTCCTGTCTAGAAATAAGCCCGGGTGCCGAGACTTGATGAGGCTGCCACCACGTACTTCTTCCACCCACTGGAGTCCCAAGATTGCTCCCTCCACTCTTGCAGGATTCCAGTGTGTACGAAAAGTGTCCCTACCACCAGAAGACCTGTTTGGTTTTTTTCTTCCCCTCTCATCTTTTTCAGTGAAGACTTTTTCTCCAGCAGAAAGTGCTGTGCAGTACTGCAGTCCCATACTTGATAAATTCCGATCTTTCCCTGCTTCCTGACCCCGTTACAGACCTAGTGTAAACGTTAGGAACTGAACGCCACCTGCTGTACCCTGTCTCGGAATTTCACTGGCTTATCGTTCATCTGTTCAAGTTACAGTTTAGTATAGATACTCTTGTTAGTTGAGTGGGCTGCCAGACTTTCTTTTTCTGCCTTACTGTCCTTTCAGCTTTGGACTCTTCAGAGTTTAGCTAGCCAATGGGAACGAGAGGGTGAAGGGACTCCACTTCTTTGCCAGCTTAGCTCAGAAGTGATGTATATCACTTCCGCTAGTTGTCTCTGATGCTGAGAAATATGAGATGCAAAGAGCCTAGGAAATAGTGCCATGGTTAGAAACCCATTTCCCAGTGACAAGTTGATGGTATGAAGAGGAAGTAAGCATCCTGGTGGACAGGTCATCCCCTGTGGCCACATTTATACATTCCAAGAATCTAGACTGGACTAGATTCCAAGAATCTAGTATTTAGATATTGTGGGACTAGGTATTAGATATGCCACTATGTATCTCAGGTGGGATCCAATTATAAACGTCTTGGGATACATTTTACTACCTGCCATGCCTGTTTGCATAGATCTTTGTAAAGATCAAATGAAAGAGAATGAGAGTACACTGGCAAGAGGAAACAGACTCTAGCTGCCAAACAGTGGAATGATGACAGTGAGTGAGCCCTCTTTGTGGTGAAAAAGATGCTCTGGCCCAGCAAAAATAACACTAACTTCATGAAACCTTCCCTAATTTGCTGCAGGTCACTGGATTGATTTAGTGCTGCTTTTCTGAAAACAGATAAATCTTTATCATGCCTTTTTATAGTCTGTTGGTTTGGCTGAAATTCTTTGTAATTCTAGTGGCAATGAGAACAGCTAAGACATCAGGGTCCAATAATAAAAATCCCAGATTCAAGCAGTTGAAACAAAAAGTGATCCAGTAGTCCCCTTTGTCCATTCTTCATCACATCTGTGAGAATCATATAGTGGTCCTTAAATATCATTATCTTTTGGCTGTTTCTTGGGTGTGTCTATTGAAACAGGGCAATTTGAGACCATTTACTCAGTTCTGAACCTCTCATACGTGTTCTAAAAGACACTAAAATATTTGAGGAGGAAAAATCCAGAGCCTTTATGAAATGTATACTTGAAACAAGAGAGATGTTCTCCTTCAATTTGGCCATAACAAATGAAAGAGAATTACATGGACATGTTGGGAGGTGTTTTCAGTGAAATTTGCCCTTGAAGTTTGTCTTCTCTCTTCTTAGTGCCAAAATGAGAAGGCAGGATGCCCAAATGCTAGCATTTGACACATTAAAAGGGAAGTTTGGCTAGACAATGGGAAATGTGTTCAAATGAGACCACACAGACGTTAGGGAGAGTGAGACCGCCTGTTCAGCATTGGGTTTCAATAGAATAAATAGAAAATGGTGTCATGATGCCGATTCATCTTCCTTCTGGGCACAGTCATTGAGAAATCAGAAGTAGTTGGCCAGCTTCCTCTTGTATCTAGAAGCAGAAGGGACAGACTCAGGGGTGCAGGAGCCATACAGTTAACTTACGTGGGTGGTGCAGGCTTGGAGGAGAGGGCAGGGGAGAGATCAAGGCTTTGGAGGAAGGGAGAGAAAGTAGGCTTTAGACAGAGATGCAGCGCCAGTGTTGCCAGATCTTCAGATTATTTTGGAGAGAGATGCGTACTGTGTAGGCTAGTGAAAGCTGATATGCGTGTCTTGTTTGTCCTGGGTGCTGCTGGGCTGTGGCTTCCATTTTAGTGGCAGGAAATGCCATCTTTGCCTCTGGGCACAGGATGGACAGGGAGGCTCCCTGCTTTAGCAGCGTATTGTCCAAGTAAAAGGCTCAGTGTTTGCAGTCGTGATCTCAGGGTGCTAATGTTATTCTGCATGTATAAATTCATAGGGCTATATGGAGAATCTGCTATTATTTGATACTCCTTCATAAACTGAAAATTTATTTACTTTATAGGAATGTCATAATCATCAGTTTCCTACATATAAGTTTCTAGTACTTGAGATTGGGAAATCAGTAATAAAGAAGGTTTATTTGGGATTTAGAAAAGGCAGAGGAACCAGAGATTAAATTGCCAACATCCGTTGGATCATCAAAAAAAGCAAGAGAGTTCCAGAAAAACATCTACTTCTGCTTTATTGACTACGCCAAAGCTTTTGACTGTGGATCACAACAAACTGTGGAAGATTCCTCAAGAAATGGGAATACCAGACCACCTGACCTGCCTCCTGAGAAATCTGTATGCAGGTCAAGAAGCAACAGTTAGAACTGGACATGGAACAACAGACTAGTTTCAAATAGGAAAAGGAGTACGTCAAGGCTGAATATTGTCACCCTGCTTATTTAACTTATATACAGAATACATCATGAGAAATGCCGGGCTGGATGAAGCACAAGCTTGGAATGAAGACTGCCGGAAGAAATCTCAATAACCTCAGATATGCAGATGACGCCACCCTTACGGCAGAAAGCGAACTAAAGAGCCTCTTGATGAAAGTGAAAGAGAGAGAAAAAGTTGGCTTAAAGCTCAACATTCAGAAAACTAAGATCATGGCATCCAGTCCCATCACTTCATGGCAATTAGATGGGGAAACGATGGAAACAGTGAGAGACTTTATTTTGGGGGGCTCCAAAATCACTGCAGATGGTGACTGCAGCCATGAAATTAAAAGATGCTTGCTTCTTGAAGAAAAGCTGTGACCAACCTAGACAACATATTAAAAAACAGAGACATTGCTTTGCCAACAAAGGTCCATCTAGTCAAAGCTGTGGTTTTTCTAATAGTCATGTTACGGATGTGAGAGTTGAACTATAAAGAAAGCTGAGCGCCAAAGAATTGATGGTTTTGAATTGTGGTGTTGGAGAAGACTCTTGAGAGTCTCTTAGACTGCAGGAGCTCCAATCAGTACATCCTAAAAAAATTCAGTCCTGAATATTCATTGGAAGGACTGATGCTGAAGCTGAAACTCCAATAATTTGGCCTCCTGATGCGGAGAACTGACTCATTTGAAAAGACCCTGATGCTAGGAAAGATTGAAGGCAGGAGGAGAGGGGGATGACAGAGGGTGAGATGGTTGGATGGCATCACCAACTCAATGGACACGCGTTTGCGCAAGCTCTGGGGGTTGGTGATACACAGGAAAGCCTGGTGTGCTTCAGTCTATGGTGCTGCAGAGTCGATCACTACTTACTGACTGATTTGGGATTGAAAGCGTAACCAGTTTGTAATTTATTCAGTTATTGAAAAGAAGGTAAAATTAAAAACAAATTCTTGACTGGTCTATCAAATAGATTGAATTCCGTTTAATTCTTTGTGTGAGTTGCCATAGCTAATTTAAGTGTTCTAGGACTAATATCCGTATCTTTTTAGGAGATTTGGCATTTAGAAGAAAAAAGTTCCGTAGTGTTGAAAAAGAAATGACCATGTAAAATGTGGAAATTGACAAAGATAAATATAATTAGAAAGAAACTAAGAGTGTTGTGTGTCTATTTAAAAATTGCTTATTTGAGGATTGAAAAATCTCACTACTCCAAACACAAAAAAAAATCCTGAACTCTCACATCAGGAACTGAATGCAGGTTATGTTAGGTTCAAGATTTATTTTCCTTAAGAGAAGAAAAATCTTTTGGGGTGTGCTTTGTTTTTCAGTCTAACCCAAATTTTATTTTATTTTACATAATGGGTATTGAAATTAAATAAGAAAACCGCTTTTAAAACATGCATTTTTACTAAAAGGTGTTTTGTTCTTGGTATGAAAGTGACCTTTGTACTCCATAGTGTCTCTGTGGGAACCTTCATCTGTAAGTTGGGAATGCTGCTGCTGCTGCTAAGTCACTTCAGTCATGTCAGTTTCCTATATTTTGCACATTTCAAGTTATTTTCTTTCCCCAGCTAGGATCAGTACGGTCACTTCCTTAGAAGTCAATGCCCTAATATCTTTGACCCTAAAGACACTGAAAAAACGAACAAGTCCCTATTATGTGCCAGGCATTGCAACGAGTGAATTATATAGTTACTCCTTTAATGCTAAAGAACAATCTGCAAGATCAGTTCAGTCGCTCAGTGCTGTCCAGCTCTGAACTGAACTGGGTAGATTGGTTTTACCATAAATGAATTTTGATCACATGCTTTGTAGAACTGAACAAAAGAGTTGGCATCTTAACCACCAGTAGCAAGCAGATAATGAAGTTGCAGTGCAGTACTGCCCAGTGGATCCTCTACTGAGAATGTCTAAGGAAGTGCCACAAAGTGAGGAGTGAGCTTACAAGAACCTTGGGTCAACCTGCTTTCCCACATGAAAGAGTTAGGACTTTGTTATTGTTAAGTTGCTAAGTTGTGTCCAGCTCTTTTTGCAACCGCATGGACTGTAGCCTGCCAGGCTCCCCTGTCTGTGAGATTTCCCAGGCAAGAATACTGGAATGGGTTGCCATTTCCTTCTTCAGGGGATCTTCCTGACCCAGGGATTGAACCCAGGTCTCCTTCATTAGCAGGTGGATTCTTTACCACCAAGCCATGAGGGAGGCCCCAGTGATGGCTTTATTGGGCCATTACTATGGCATTTAGTACCGAACTAAGCTATGAAGTTGCTTGCTTGTTGAAAGACATGGAAAAGAGAAACGTTTAATAAATGTGCATGCTGTGACTTTATGCTTGCAAAGAACCAAAATCCTCTGCTTGTTAGTCTGGCTGTAAAAACTGACATGTCCTTCTGCCTCTTGACAAACACACTGGTGATAAGCACAAGGGAAATGGCATGACTGACTATGTTTGGGCTCAGGAATTCTTCCTTTTGCCTTAGAACAAAAACTGTTTTTTTGGAAGGTCAAGTTGAAACTGTCTTCATCAGTTCAGTTCAGTCGCTCAGTCGTGTCCAACTCTTTGCGACCCCATGAATCGCAGCACGCCAGGCCTCCCTGTCCATCACCAACTCCCGGAGTTCACTCAGACTCACGTCCATGGAGTGGGTGATGCCATCCAGCCATCTGATCCTCTGTCATCCCCTTCTCCTCCTGCCTCCAATCCCTCCCAGCATCACAGTCTTTTCCAATGAGTCAGCTCTTCACATGAGGTGGCCAAAGTATTGGAGTTTCAGCTTCAGCATCATTCCTTCCAAAGAAATCCCAAGGCTGATCTCCTTCCGAATGGACTGGTTGGATCTCCTTGCAGTCCAAGGGACTCTCAAGAGTCTTCTCCAACACCACACTTCAAAAGCATCAATTCTTCGGCTCTCAGCTTTCTTCACAGTCCAACTCTCACATAGGATTCAATTCTTGTGACATCAGTTTCAGAAGTCCTCCTTGATACATATCTGTAGTTCACAGCAGTGACTAAACTTGTGGTTAAAAAATGAAAAAGAATAATTTGTTACAGATAGAGCCATGTGGAAAATACTTTCTTTTTCAAGCTGTGAGTCCTTAGGGGAGAATCTGCCTGTAGAAGATGATGACAAGTTTTCATTCTTTCCCTTTGAAGTGTTTCTTTGGTCTTTCCCTGCCAGAGATGGGAGACTAGTTTTATGGGAGTGATAAGAATGCTATTATGGAAAGGTTATTAAGTTCTTGTTTACTTAAATATGAAATATGGCTAAATCTTACTAGCCTACAAGATGGTTGAAATGTAAACCTCTGAAAAGGTGGAAATCAAAGAAAAACTGCCTTTACCTTGCTTTTTTCAAAGAGGGAAATAATTGGGAAGGCAAGTCCTCTGTGACTTTTTAGAAGTGTGATTTCTAGAGCCTTAATCAGCACCATTTATGGACTGTTTAATATATGCAGAGCACTAAATGTGATTATAGGTAATGAAATTTTAGAGTTGGAATTGACCTTAGTTGTCATTTTATTCTTCCTGCTTATTTTGAAAACTGAGGAGAGAGACAGTTTTGCCCTTGGGGAAGTCAAACTGTTGAGCAGATAGATACAAGTGTCTTATAAATAGTCTTGAGTTTGATGGTGCAGCAAGGGATACTTATACAGACACACATACACACCTCCTTTAAATACTGAGGTTCTGTGGAGTGATAGGAGTTTGCCTGATTGCAGTGATGTTTCCTGGGAGGAGGTGGGATTTGAAGCAGTTTTAGCAGAAAGTGAGGGACTTGGGGCAGTAGAGTTAAAGAAGATACAGCGCTGTGATGGGGAATGAGTAGTTGGTGAGAACCCAGGAGGCCAAATGAAGTGTGTGTATAGTTTATAGGACCAAATATTGAGAGTGTAAGTTCTTGCCACTTAGGAGTTTTAAGCAGGAAATAGTGGCTAGGGAGCTCTGTATAGTCAGTCTGTGTTGTGGCGGGTGTTTTGGTTGGTGAAGGGGGACAGGATGAATGGATGAACAGGTATTTTGATACCTGAGAAAGGAAGAAAGGATTCTTTTCCACTGTGTGTTTAGATAGCTTATCTTCTTGGTCTCATTTCCTGATCGTTCTAGGTGCTAACCAATTTCCTCAGTGTGCCATAATTCTCTTTCTTCATTTTCCATATGCTATTGCTTTTGCCAGTAGTACCTTCCTCATGGTCTCACCCATAGACATTGTTTGTCTGTTTGGTCCCTATTCAACCATCATTTCTCATATTGGGGGTAATGGCTTCTACAATAAATGATATTGAAGAACGTGATCTTTGTTGTAGGGACAGTGACAAGCCACTGAAGGCTTCCACTCAGGAGAGTGATGTGAGCAGAGTGATATTTTAAGGCCGTGGTTCTCTCACTGCATCCCAGTTACCTGGTTTTGTGCTGTGCTTAGTCTCTCAGTCGTTTTGACTCCTTGTGACCCTGTGGACTGTAGCCCTCCAGGCTCCACTGTCCTTGGGATTTTCCAGGCAAGAATCCTGGAGTGGGTTGCCATGCCCTCCTCCGGGGATCTTCCCAACCCAGGGATCGAACCCATGTCTCCCGCATTGCAGGTGGATTCTTTACCACCTGAGCCACCAGGAAAGCCCAAGAATACTGCAGTGGGTAGCCTATCCCTTCGCCAGGGGATCTTCCCACCTGAGGAATCAAACCGGGGTCTCCTGCATTGTAGGATGATTCTTTACCAGCTGAGCTACCCACAATTACCTGAAGGGCTTGTTAAAACATGTTACTGGGCCCCACCCCCAGAGTTTCTGATTAAGTAGGTCTGGGGAGGAGCCTGAAAATTTGCATTTTAACAAGTTCTCAGGTGATGCTGCTGATCTGAGGACCCCACTTGCAGAATTACCCGTTGAGAAGGGCCACTGAAACTGAAGTGGAGATGAATGGGGATGGATGGGTGGGTGGGCAAGACCGGAGGCAGGGAAAACAATCTGGAAGCTGTATCACTATGTCAGATGGTGATGAAGAGAAGACGTAGGTCTATCAGGAGATGCTTAAGAGAGATAGTGATTGGTCAGAGATGAGAAACCAAGGAAAATACCCTGGCTTCTTACATGGGGAGCCAGGTGGGTGGTGGTGCTATTCACTAGAAAGCACACAGTGATCAGATTTTTTTGTGAGTGATCAAGGGGCAGGATGGTGATGAGATTGTGTGTCTTTGAGACATCTAAGTCATTTGTTGAGACATTGGCCTTAAGTTCAGAGGTGAGAGAAGCTGCTGGTAACAGCTTTGGGAGTTATCAGCGTGGGATTGGGAGCTGACCCTTGGGAGTAGATGAGATGGGTAGGAGAATGTGTAAGGAGAAGACAACCAGGGACAGAACCCTGAGGATCACAGTTCAATTCAGTCGCTCAGTCGTGTCCAACTCTCTGTGACCCCATGAACCACAGCACACCAGGCCTCCCTGTCCATCACCAAGTCCTGGGGTTTATCCAAACTCATGTCCATTGAGTTGGTGATGCCATCCAGCCATCTTATTCTCTGTCGTCCCCTTCTCTTCCTGCCTTCAATCTTTCCCATCATCAGGGTCTTTTCAAATGAGTTAGCTCTTTGCATCAGGTGGCCAAAGGATTGGAGTTTCAGCTTGAACATCAGTCTTTCCAGTGAACACCCAGGACTGATTTCCTTTAGGATGAACTGGTTGGATCTCTTTCCAGTCCAAGGGACTCTCAAGAGTCTGCTCCAACACCACAGTTCAAAAGCATCAATTCTTCAGGCCTCAGCTTTCTTTATAGTCCAACTCTCACATAGTCATGTATGGATATGAGGGTCACACGAATCAAGGAAAGCTGGAGGAGGAAGATTAGGAGCAGCTTGAGAGGTGGATTGAAAAAAAAAAAAAACAGATATGCACTGTTTCAGGAGGGAGGTGCTGCTGGGAATGTAGAGACATAAGCACTGAGAGAGCGTTCATCTGATCTAAGAGCACAGAAATTCCCCACGCACTCAGTGTTGACCAAGCCTGTGTGGGGCCAGGCTCTGTGCTAGACGCTGTGGCTTTAACCATGACCTAGATTTTTCAGTGGCTGGGAAGAGAAAGAAGCCAGACAACACTGGCTTTAGGGAGGATCAGGGTAGAGACAGACTGTTTAAACAGTGTATTCTAGAAGGTCGGCTGGAAGAGAGAGGAGGCAGAGCAGAGGGGAGAGTGGGTGACATGAGGTCTGGGGGAAGATTTTTTTTTTCTCTCTGTGATGGAAGAGACTTGAGCGTGTTTAGATGTAATAGGAGGCCTCAGAGAGGTTTAGAAGGATGGGAAATGTTGATAGGGGAAGGAGACCACGGCATGGATCCGCAGCACGGGGTGGTCTGCCTGCCTATCCCACAGTGACCAGCTTTATACTTGGACCAAGTGGGGTCTCTCAGTTACAGCCCGCAAGGGCCTGAGTTTCCAGCGTTAAGGATTTCTTTCTTTCTTTATGTATGTTTTTTGGTTTTACTGGGTCTTTGTTGCTGCGAGAGTGCTTTTCTCTAGTTGCCGCAAGCAGGCTTCTCATTGCGGTAGCTTTTCTTATGTGGAGCATAGGTTCTGTGCTCGCAGGCTCAGTAGTTGAGGCACACAGGCTCAGTACTTGTGGCTCCCAGACTCTAGACAGGCTCAGCAGTTGAGGCACACAGGCTGAGTCGATCCATGTCATGTGGACTCTTCCTGGACCAGGGATTGAATCCCTGTCCCTTGCATTGGTAGGTGGATTCTTATCCACTGTACCATCAGGGAAGCCCAAAGATTCATTTCTTTGGGCTGTTTTCCATAATTACTATTAAAGCTATTCCTCAGAGCAATAGCATATTACGAAACTAGACTCCATTGAGCAAGTGAGTTCTCTGCTTCCCATTCATCCTGGTGGGAGGTACTGAGATGGTGGGTGGTGAGGGGGGGAGGTGCACAGAGATGTGAGGATCCTTTCTCAACTTGCCTCCTTTAACTCAGTTCAGTGCAGATAAATGGCCCTGTGTCATATTAGCAGAGATTTTACAGCCATTTCCTTGAGATCAGTTTGAAGATGATATTAAAATAGGATAGAATGCAGTGTATGTTCAGCACACGGGCAGTTCCCCGCCCCACTGCCCTGTGGGAGCATGCACACGAGCTGGTATCAGCACTCGTATGGAAATGATGCCAATGCCTTGGGCCCTCCTAGGTGCGAGGCAGCCCCTCAGTCCTCTTCTGACTTCTCTGGCTTATCTTGGTGTGTGTTAGTTGCTCAGTTGTGTCCAACTCTTTGCGACCCCATGGACTGTAGCCTGCCAGGCTCCTCTGTCCATGGGATTCTCCAGGCAAGAATACTGGAGTGGGTTGCCATGCCCTCCTCCAGGGGATCTTCCTGACCCAGGGATTGAACCTGGATCTCCTGCACTGCAGACAGATTCTTTACTGTCTGATTATCTCTGAGGATATCACACATGGTTCACAGTCGTGCCATGTTCTCCTCAGGCAGAGCCATCGGCGGGATGTGTCTTACTCTGTTGCGACTTTGGGGGCCTTCCTGGAGGATGGGGTAACCCCCAGGAGTCTCAGTGAATCTCAGTCTGCAGAGCTTTGACAGCCGATTTAATCAGATCCCTTTGATCTTGGTGTATCAGTCTCATCTCTGTAATGAAACAAAGAGCTTTACTTACTCCAATTTGTTTCACAAAGTGCCTGGTGAAAACATAGCTTCAGCGGCTACCTGTAGCCACATCTATTTTCCACGGACCCAGACCTGGCCTATGTGGCCAAGTTGGGTAACAGTCACCATGCTTTCCTCTTTACCCCAATTCTCTTGATGTTTCCCACTGTGGAATCCAATCATATGATACCTGGAGGCTACAGGCTCTTGAGATCCAGAAATAATCAGAATTTCACCTTTGGGTGCCCCAGAATTAGAGAAGCATTGCATTCTGTGGATGGTAAATTGAAGTTCATTTTAAATGCTCTAGACCATTGCTGCCCATAGGCACTTCCTGTGATGGTAGAAATGTTCTGTAATCTGTGTTGACTGATATGGTAGCCACAGCTGAGTTTGAAATTTTATTCAATTGTAATTACTTTTAGTTTAGACGTGAGTTTGATCCCTGCGTTGGGAAGATCCCCCGAAGAAGGGCATGGCAACCCATCCCAGTACTCTTGCTGGGAAAATCTCACAGACAGAGGAGCCTGGCGGGCTGTGAGGTTGCCCATGGTGTTGCAGAGTCAGACGTTACTGAAGCGGCTGAGCACACGTGGGCACTTTAAATTTAAAGTGAGATAGTGATGTGTCGTTAGTCACTATCACATGTAGATGGTGTTAGGCCAGCAGTTCTGAAATTTCTGATGTACAGCGGAATCATCGAAGAGGACTTGCTAAGCACAGGTTGCTTGGCCCTGAAAGTTTGATTCAGTAGGTCTGGCTTAAGGGTTGACATGTTGCTTTTCTGACAGGTACTGGTGCTGGTCTGGGGAAGATCTTGCTTGGAGAACTACCACTGTAGACCTGTGTTCAGCATTCAGTTTTCAACTAATTAATACAGATGGAAATGCCATCAGCCCCTCAGGGCCCCTGGTCAGCTACTGGACAAGTAGCCTAGTACCTCTTCGCTCACCCAACTCCTCAACTCCACACTAGATCCTTTTTCCCAATCAGCACAGCTCATCTTTAAAGCTGACTCATGACACTTTCTGAGCAGCCGCAGTAGCTGAAACAGTGGCCTTCTGGGGAAGTTCCAGCCCCGAACAGACTTTGGTTTTCATTACAGCTTTATTAATTCATTTTCTAACCCTACAAGAAATTGACCATGTGTATGGTATATGTAGAATATTAGTAATTTTGTTTTTGCCAAGTTTATACTATAGTGAATGATTTCTGTGTTCATTCTGGATGGCTGGACTGGGCTCAGATGGACGGTCCCTAGAATCTAATTTTAATCAGTAGCCTTTATTTTTAAGCAAAGAGATAAAATCATTTTTCAGTACTCAGAAATGCCATTTAAAGAAAAACCAGTTTCTATAATAACTAAGCATTCTCTTGTGGGTGATTGCTTATTAAAAAAAATCCTTCTTACAATGCAAGCGGAAGTGTTTACAGATGAAATGACATGCTATCTGAAATTCTATTTTCGAGTATTGGGTAAGGGAGGGTAGATGAAACAAGACTGAAAAAAATTGATTGTAGACGGTCCACATGAGGTGTATTACATTAGTCTACTTTTGTGATTGAAATTTTACAGAATAAGAAAAAATCCTCTTAGAGAAACTAAATATAGCATTTTTACAAAGTGATTTATGAAGAAAGATTGAGGGCATGAGAAGAAGGGGGCTACAGAGGATGAGATGGTTAGATGGCATCATCAACTCAATGGACATGAGTTTGAGCAAACTCCGGAAAATCGTAAAGGATAGGGAAGCCTGGCATGCTGCAGTCCATGGGGTCGCAAAGAGTTGGATGCTTCTGAACAACAGCTACAATCAAGTGCCAGGTGAATAGTCGAAGCTGCAAATGGAAAGTAGTTTGTTGGTTTTACTCTAGGGAATTTAGCTGGCATAAAATTTTGATTTAAAGGATGCTCTGAAGTAATAGAAGAAAATAGCAATTTTTTTAGTATAGGGGATTACAGAGAGTCATTCATGAAGAAGCTGCAAATAAGTGAGGTACTTTGTATGTGTTTGTGGTATTTAAGGAGGGGGAAATATACCCTTGCTAATTTTTCTGCACATGGCTACAGATAACTCTTACAAACATATATCCCCAGCACAATGGTTCTCACTTTCATGTGTCAAAATTGTCCCTAATTTGGACAAATAAGAGTTTTAAAAAGAAGTGTGGGAGAAGGGGCGATGGTGGGGAATCATATCACCACCATCTGTAGGCAGCTAAACCTTCCTGGATGCCCGAGTTTACATTTTTCCAGGAGAGTGATGATATTCACCTGAAGGAGGGGAGAGGAGTGTTTTATTTTTTAAAAAGACTTTTCTTGATGTTCAAAAGGCTGTATGAATAAATTCAACTTATTTTTGGTTTAGGAAATGCTTTTAGATTTTCTTTAGATAGTAGGAGTTGGGTAAGTATTTAAAATTTTCTTGATAATTACAAGAAGTGGTTTATTAAACAGCCATGTGTGTCATGCCAATTTATAGTATATAACCTAGGCCTACTCTTTCCCTTTGTATTTTTTTTTTTTTTCGTGGCACAATGAGACTGGTGGGATCCTAGTTCCCGGACTAAGGATCGAAACCTTGCCGCCTGAATTGGCAGCATGGAATCCCAACCACTGGATCACCAGGGAAGTCCTGTTCTTTCCCTTTGATATAGCCAATTTGTCATCCATTGTTGCCCACTTGAAATGTCCCTTTAATGTATTTCTGCCCCATTTCCGTACCCTGTCACCTGCACCCGCTATTTCGGCCCAAATCCCCCACTGCCTGGTTTATTGCCGGTAAGTCGTGCCCCGCCCCTTGTCCTCTGCTTCCTTCAAGTGATTTCTCTCTTCTTTGCCGGCTGTGCTTGGGCCACGTGTCTCAGGATGCGTTTTTTAATGACATGTATGCCACCTTTGTTTGCCAATCACGCAGATAGTATAACCGCATCTAACAGTTGGTTATTCTCTTAAACTGCCTGACACTGCTGGCATTCAGTGGAAAATGTCTGTGAAATTTAACTAGTCTTTCAGGCGCTACTTGGGTTTATTTTTCATCTGTATAATTCTATAGAGGAAAAGTTTTCACTGGCGTCTTTGTCAGTATAAGGCATTGCGGGTTATACTAATGGTTACAAATGCATCTCTGGACTTTATCCTACACCTGAAGAATTCGTTGAACCTGGTTGCATCTTCAAGGGAGTTGCTTAAAATGAATATTTTGCAGCAGAGAATTTTGCACCTAGCATTTGGGGCTTGGGGAAAAAAACATTTAATAAGAAAAAGACTTCTGTATTTGATTGTTTCAGTAGTCCTTGGTGTTTAAGGATTCATTGCTTGATTTCATGTTTTTGGATAATACTACTGGTTTGTATTATCCTTTTATGGAGCTGCTTCTAAGGGCATGTGCAAAGCATTAGTCAAGCAAGTGTTTATACCTGCTTGGGCCTGGTATGTGTGTATGTGTTTTAAAGGATGTGGCATCTTTGTCTCGTGTGGAGTTTTAGTAATGTTCAAACAAGAGTAACATAAAAGAATTCTCCAGGGACGTGGAATGTGAATTGTCAGGACAAGCCTAGACTGACCCTCAGTCAAAACAACAAGCTTGCTCAGGAACCTCTCCTTTTTTGACTAATCTTGGAAGGACAGGTGAAACGTGGGGTACAGTTCTTGGGGGTTTTCTCTTTTGAGGTTTTTTACGATGTAAAAGGAAACCTGTTATAAACTGAGCATGCTCTCCAAGCCTGGATGCATTCACCAAACACCTTTGTCATTTTGCGTTTGTCAAACACCTTTGCAATTCTCTTGAAGTCCTGCACTTTTCTCAGTGATGGATTTAAAAGTAGATCAGTGACCACTTATTTAAAAAAAAAAAAAAGGAAAAAGATCCCTGGGGATTGCTGCTTTGGTGAGATCTGTATAAGCTTGTACCCAGATAACCGATGCAGTGTGTGTCTTGATTTTTGCTCTGTCTCATGCACTTGTCCCTTTACGAGTTTCCAAAGTACAGAACTGTGTAGTGCTTTTAAGCCTTGCACTTTGGCTTGGTGAGAAAAACGAAAGACCTGTGCCTGACAAAGGCATGTTTGAAGCTCAGTGTCACTGGGTCAGATGTCACTCAGTCAGGTTCAACATTGAAGGCACCAGAGGGGGCTGCCAAATGTGTCCCTCGTTGTGAATACATCGTGCCTCTTAGTTGCTAGAAAAGACTAGATGCCATCTCTTTATGGATATACTTCTTCCCTCCCTTTTTCTTTCATTCTTTGGCTTCTCTCTCCCAGATGACCAAGTGTTTATTGCAGGAGGCCTCTTAGATGTGTAACCTTTAAGCTTAATCCATGGCTATATGCAGGGAACAGACTGTCTGGGCCTACTTTCTTCTCTTTTTTTTCTCCACTTATATCCAGGCACTGGGATATATGATCCCTTTTCAGGATTTCCCTGCCATCTTAAAGATTTCTGCAAAATTAGTTAACAAGTGTAGGATTTCTTAGTTCTTTTCTTGACCCTTCCCCGCCCCATACCCCTCCAAGTAATCTGTACTTTTATGGCAGAACCATGGGGCTCCCAACCCTGTAGGGAAGAACCAATCAAGGCTTTCATGGTAAATGCCTCTTTCAGGTGTTTGAAATGGCCTGCTGTTAGCCTAGAGCAGATGGAAAACCTTCCAGTGAAGTTCATACCATTTGAGCAGAACTTTGGGGTTGCACAGATTAAGTGTTCCTACTTAGGTCTTGTTTTCATTGCCTGGTCACCTAGTGCAAATAGATTTATATAAGAGTTGTGGCTATTTAGGATGGAGACAGTCCTTTAAAAATCCAAAGGTTTTGAAAATGAAATTTGATCTTAGAAGAAGTTTCTCTGATAAGGAGTCAAGTCTATTTGGCTGAAGCGTGTAGTTGATACACCACATAAAATCCCTGTGATTTCCTGCAGTGGTCTGAAGAATTATTACCACCCAGATGTAAACTTTCCCTCACTCAAACATATTTCAAAGCTGAGTGATACCTTCTTCCAAGTCTACCCCTAGCCACTTCTGTGTGCTTTCGTCTAATTTTAAGGCCTCTGTAGCTATAGCACTTTCTCAGTCACCCATGTGGAAATAATCTAATTCTTGAAAAACTCCCCATGAGGCTTTTCAATAACCAAATGCTCAGGGAGTAAAAAACTAACTTTAATATTTGCCTTAGCAAACAATTAGACAAATATACCGCAGATGCTTATCTACATTTCAAACCCAAATACATAAAACTGTATTAATCAGAACTTCTAGTTAACATCACATTTATTTTTGCTTTACATTGATAGGAAAGAGAAGATATAAGAGAATATAAAAGGAAGGATTTAATAGGAACACAAGATTACCTTTGAGTAAACTCATGAGGTCGTGAAGACATGACCAACTTATATTTTTTACTTCTGTGGTATTCTACAGTGAGAATTGACTGGATAGAAACTTAAGGTATTATGTACCCTCCATACATCATAATTACAGTAACTGGAGACTTTATACAGGTTGGTGTTATATTTAAGGATGAAAACCCCAAATCTTTTCTGCTTTTAGCTAGATTGATTATTTTTACAAAGCCATTTCCCTAAAATTTTCCTGTTAAAAAGTAATTGGTCAGCCTTCATATCCATAACAGTCCATGGGGTCGCTAGGAGTTGGACACGACTGAGCGACTTCACTTTCACGCATTGGAGAAGGAAATGGCAACCCAGTCCAGTGTTCTTGCCTGGAGAATCCCAGGGATGGGGTGCCTGGTGGGCTGCCGTCTCTGGGGTTGCGCAGAGCCGGACATGACTGAAGCGACTTAGCAGCAGCAGCAGCAGCAGCATATCCGTAACATACACATTCATAGAGTTAGGCCAGAAAGCAGTCATCTTCAGCTCCCCACTTCTGAATAAGTCAGCCCCCAGTCTCCACTTCTTGACCTCACTGTCTCCTGCCTGAGTGCTTACAGAAATCTCAGAGCCAGCCACTGTCTTCACCCTCTTACCTCTTTGCTCCATGCTTCAAAACCATTGAATGTTGTCATGTCACAGCACGGGATGAGATCATGAGATCGAATCCCTGCTCTGTGTGTCCATTGGCCTGTGGTGAAGGTTTTCAAAGGTGCGTCTCCGATGTGTCTGGGCCTCTGGGTCCCCAGGTTTTCGTTCCCCTCACCCCTATCCTCACAGCTTCAGTTGGAGTAGCTCCACTTTTGTTCTGCCTTTTGAACTTGGAATAGGATTTTGTTGAATATAATGTTCCAGGACTTAAGTTTTTTTGCAAGCCATGGAATCAGGTAACTATGAAAATGCTATGCATTCCCTCATATTCTGCTGGATGTGCTAACTTTGAACTTTCAGCATTCTGGTTTTTTAAGCTTTTATATTGTTCCAAAATACATTAAATGTATGTTTATGTTCCAATCACTTGCTGTTCTGCAGTTCATGGGCTCATGTTTATGGAGTGTTTGTTGTGACTCACACTTTCATGCATATTAATTTATTTGAGTTGTACTTGATTGATGTCCATGCCATTAGTTAGCACCGTCTTACAGATGAGAGACTGGGGCATGCAGGTGAACTCTCTTATCCGAGGTGTTATAGTGAGTAAGTGTAGAGCCAGGAGCCTGAGCTCCAAGACTTGCAGAGTCCACAAACACTCGGTGCACTAACACAATGAGGTGGCTTTGGGAACTTGATGGGGAGAAGCACAGCCATCCGTCACTTCTGTATACACTTCTGGCTGAACTTTCAGTTTGGGGCTTAATGTGTCCCTACATTACTCCTGAGCCCAAGCCTGCATGGGGCATGTCAGGCATGGGCAGAGGGAGGAGAACTGGAGCAGGAGAAACTGGGCCACGAAGTCGGGGAAACCAAGGCTAAGAGCCATCGCCCCCAAACCCAGAAGGACTGTGGCCAAGTGTGCTCCCTGGCCTTGATCTGAAGTCTCTGGACCATTGATTTCTGATGTCAGGATAGTGCCCGTGGTCACCTGGCCCAGAGTAGGGCTTCCCTGTCCCCTTCACTCATTCACTCCTCGGTGGGGAAGTGTGCTGCTTTGGTCAGGCCAGGTGTTAGGATCTTTCCTCTCCACATTTCCAGAGATGGTTAAGGGGCTTATATGCTGAAGGAAGATCACTGATCTTTGAAATCAGTTTCTCAGAAGCAGGGTTCATTGAACCACCAGCAATGCTTGCAGAAGGCAGCCTCTGTGCCTAATGTCCCGCCTGTCTTTGGTCACATTTCAGAACGGTCAGTCTGTCTGTCTGCCCCTTCACATGCACATTTTACTTCCGGGGGTCACCATTGGAGGATGAGGCTAGGCTGCCACTTTATTTTTGTGGGCAGAAACCATTACGCAGTAGGTTGATGGAGCAAAAACATCTTTACAAAGACACTTGTGGGTTGGTAGGAATTTGTGCAAAAAAAAAAAAAAAAATCTTTTAAAAAGCACTTTTGTAATGGGACAGATGTGACTGCTCAGATCATTCCCACATGGGCACTTTAGAATATCTTTCCTCTCTCTCTCTCTCTTTTTCTTTCTCTCTCTCTCTCTCTCTTTCTCTCAGGTGAGGGACCTGTTTGAGGATGCAGGGGAAGTAAGTGAGCAACTGTCCTAACTGCAGAGGAGGGCCTGCCTCTGGCCCAGGGCTGCCTTTGCAGACTTTTGTCACGACCAGATGGGAGGGGTGTTGTGCCAGGTGAGCTGCAATTAGTGGTTGAATTAGGTGGTGGAGGGGGTGGGTGTGGAAGCCACAGGGCTGGGTTCTCAGCTGCTCAGTCCAAGTGTAAACCTTGGAGTTTAGCCTCAGTGTGGGCCAGGATTAGAAAGAAAACACGGCGGTATGAAAGGTCAGGATTGGATTCTGGGGCGGGGCTGACCCTGTGTGTTTATGAACAGACTGCTTAATTAGGAGTGGTCTGCTAAGAAATAAATACCCCTATGTATATATTTAAAAAAGAGCTTTCTGCATCTGGCTTGAAAGGTGAATTGCTGGATGTTAACACTTGGCTCGAAGGGGTGGGTGTCTAGAATCATCAGCCCTTGGTCCCCGAGACGAGTGGACAGTCCAGTTTGGGGATTGCAGGAGGCCTGTTTTGTTCTCTGCCTCCCCTGCGGCCCAGCCTTCTGGCTGTTTTACTGCTTATTAGCCTCTTTGTTAGAGGAGGAAACAAACAAAAGGAGTTAAAATTCAGCTTCTGGTTTCCCTTCTGGTTTAGCAGCTTGCACTGAAGGTTAGCTGGGTGGGTCAGGAGGGTGGAAGGTGAAGATCTGTATGATCCCTTTGGGTTTTCGATGAGTTTAGACTGGTCTCTCTTCTGTCCCTCCATGCTGGCTCTTTGAGGGTAGAACCTTTAGGAACAGAAAGCGAAAGGGAGATTCTTTGTAACAAAAAGACAAGGCTTTAGAGCCTAATCAAACACTATGCATGTTCAAAACGGGTTCTCCTGTGGCCAAGAAAATATTTTCAAAAACTTGAACAATAGGACAATGTGATGGAAAATACGTAAGATTTGTTTAAATGGCTCAGATATTATACAGCAGGAAATGAACAAGTTAATAATATTAAGAGTCTTTTTGTTTTTTTTTTTTCTTTCTTTGTAGTTGGGGAGAGGATGTGCAGTCAACTGATAATGAGGGCTTGCTTTCAGGATTTTCTTAATCTTTTTTGGCCTTGTATTAAATTTAAGACTGTAGACTTATCACCAGTACTTGGAGGCACCTAGGTGAAAATCCTCACACATCAAGTGGAAAATCTCCCTTTCTGTGTGGGTGTCATGTTTCACCTGAAAAAGAACTGTTAAAATCCTGCGGGATCACAGGTAACAGAGTGCAAGAGGCACAGAAAAAGCTCCCTTTTGACTGTGGATGCTTTCTGAATCTTGTCAGATGACCAGCTTTGTCTTACTGCTGCTGCCATCCACTTGCTCACTGCTGGCGTGCTGTGAAAAGAATGTGGGCATTAAGGAGATCCCAGTAGCTTTTCATTAAGCTCAGGCTCCCTGTCTTCAAGGGCCGCTGCATGATTGGAAGTTTAATCAGCGTGCCCATGGAAGGGACCTAAGGTGGCTGTTAATGCCATTGAAATAACCAGAGAAAGGACTGACCCTGGGGGAAGCCCTCCCCACCTGTAGCTGTTTGTACTTGGATGTAAAAAGCAGTGTGCCTGGAGGAGCCCCATGCTGCTGCAGGGCCAGGAAACCCTATCCGGATTCCTCCCTTTGAAGCAGAGAGATGATGAAGGGTCTCCAAGCTTTTGTGGGGATACTAGATATCTAGAGCCCTAGATACTTGGGGCTCCTCTGGTGGCTCAGCAGTGAAGAATACACCTGCAGTGCAAGAAACATGGGCCCGATCCCTGGGTCGGGAAGATCCCCTGAAGCAATGCACCCCACTGCAGTATTTTTGGCTGGAGAATTTCATGGACAGAGTCTGGAGGGCTAAAGTCCACAGGGTCGCAGAAGAGTCAGACACGACTTAGCGACTAAACACCACCACCTAGATACCCCCTAGATACGGGAGTAGAAGGTTTTGCGTACAGAAGGCCTGGTATTATTCAAAGCCCACCTCAGGGGTTTTCTCTTCTGATCAGATCCCTTGGAGGGGACCCCTGGAGTGGGGAGGTAACCCTCCTTTTGTATGACCAGCCAGAAGGGAGGCCTGGGAGGAAGGGCACAGGATGACGCTGCACCAGAAGGTGAACAGAAAAGAAAAGAACAAGCAGATAGATGGGTGGGAGTGGGGATTTAGTACATCATGAGAAACGCTAGACTGGAAGAAACACAAGCTGGAATCAAGACTGCCGGGAGAAATATCAAGAACCTCAGATATGCAGATGACACCACCCTTATAGCAGAGAGTGAAGAGGAGCTAAAAGGCCTCTTGATGAAAGTGAAAGAGGAGAGGGAAAAAGTTGGCTTAAAGCTCAACATTCAGAAAACTAAGATCATGGCATCCGGTCCCATCACTTCATGGGAAATAGATGGGAAACAGTGGAAACAGTGTCAGACTTTATTTTTGGGGGCTCCAAAATCACTGCAGATGGTGATTGCAGCCATGAAATTAAAAGACGCTTTCTCCTTGGAAGAAAAGTTATGACCAACCTAGATAGTATATTGAAAAGCAGAGACATTACTTTGCCGACTAAGATCTGTCTAGTCAAGGCTATGGTTTTTCCTGTGGTCATGTATGGATGTGAGAGTTGGACTGTGAAGAAAGCTGAGCACCGAAGAATTGATGCTTATGAACTGTGGTGTTGGAGAAGACTCTTGAGAGTCCCTTGGACTGCAAGGAGATCCAACCAGTCCATTCTGAAGGAGATCAACCCTGGGATTTCTTTGGAAGGAATGATGGTAAAGCTGAAGCTCCAGTACTTTGGCCACCTCATGCGAAGAGTTGACTCACTGGAAAAGACTCTGATGCTGGGAGGGATTGGGGGCAGGAGGAGAAGGGGATGACCGAGGATGAGATGGCTGGATGGCATCACGGACTCGATGGACCTTGGCCTTCTGAGTGAACTCCGGGAGTTGGTGATGGACAGGGAGGCCTGGTGTGCTGTGATTCATGGGGTCGCAAAGAGTCAGACATGACTGAGTGAACTGAACTGAACCATTAGTTTGTTTTCTGTGTCCTTGAGTCTGTTTTGTAAATAAGGTCATTTGTGTCATTTTTTAAAAATAAAAATTCCACATATAAATGATATATGTGATATTTGTCTTTCTCAGACTTGACTTAGTAAGATAATTTCTGGGTCCATCCATATTGCTACAGATGGCGTTATTTTTTATGGCAGAGTACTATCCCACTGTGTATATGGTACATATCCTCTTTATCCATTTAATACAGATACTTTTAAACATTACCGTAATTGTAGTGGTGTAGATTGCTCCAAGATTCCCCATTGTTTTGGGGAGAAGTGATACAAGAAGTCTTAACGTTGATGTTAGTGAAAGGTACACTAACTACAGTGGTTCCTAATTCGCCCTTACTCACACGTATGGCTTTAAATCTCTGAAAGTAGTGATAGTTACACACAGTTGGGAGTTTGTATTCAACTCAAGAGATCTCTCCATAGCTCTTTGTGGTGGGTGGATATAGGTCTGAGAGGATGGTATATAGTAAAGGTCTTGGTAAGAAAAAAACGGTCAAAAGATGCTCTAGTTTTCTACTGCTGCTGTAACAAATTGCCACAGACTTACTGCCTTAAAACAACACAACTTGATTATCTGACACTTATGGAGGTCAAAAGTTGGACATGGGCTGAAGTCAAGATGTTGGTGTTCCTTATGGAGGCTCTAGAGGAGAACTTGCTTCCTCGCCTCTTCCAGTTGCCACATTTCTTGGTTCTTGGCCTCGTTTCTGCATATGCAAAGCAGGTAATGTCAGGACGAGTCCTTCTTATGCTGTCATTTCTCTGGCCCTGGTCTTGAAAGGATCTCTAACTTTGGGCACTCACGTTGTAGACTGGGCCCACGCAGATGAGCTGAGATAGTCCTTGTCAGGGTCCTTAACTTTAATCATAACTTCAAAGTCCCTTTCATGATGTAAGGTAACATACTCACAGGTTCATGGGGATTAGAATGCAGACATCTTTGTCTATCAGAAAAGGAGGACTGGGCTCCTTTGCCTGGGCCTATGGTTCTTAACCTGGGTGAACGGGCCTCCAGATTCATTTTCCTTCTAGTTTTGTATCACTGCCGTAATTGCTCGACCGTTGTCTTTGATAGGTCGTTCCTTGGCTCAGAATACTGCTTGGCCAGGTACTCGGGTCACTGCACAGGAGGTCCTTCAGCACCCTTTCCCATCCTGGTCTTGATCGAGAATTCTGTGTTCTGGTTGGATGTGTTTCTTTACCATGGCCTTCTGTCCCCTGTTCGTTCTGTGCATTCCTTTGCCTGCCTTGTCCTTGCCAGACCAAGACACCCTCTTTTATTTTTGTCCATCCTTATAAAATCCTGTGACATTGGTCATCTTCATAATTACTATTATTTAATGTTTTTATAATTTATTTCTTAATTTTTAAATTTATTTTGACTCTGCTGGGTCTTCGTTGCTGCACAAGCTTTTCTCTAGTTGCAGCAAGCGGAGGCTACTCTGTAATTGGGGGTACAGGCTTCTCATTGCGGTGGCTTCTCTTATTGAGGAGTGCAGGCTCCAGCAGTTGTGGCACAGGGCTCCCTGGCTCTAGTTGTTGTTATTTAGTCACTAAGTCATGTCTGACTCTTTGCAACCCAATGGACTGTAGTCCGCCAGGCTCCTCTGTCCATGGGGTTTTCCAGGCAAGAATACGTCTCCAGGGGGCCTTCCCAACCCAGGGATTGAACCTTCATTTTCTACGTTGGCAGGCAGATTCTTTTCTGCTGAGCCACCAGGGAAGCCCTATTGTTTAACTTTCGTGTGAGTGTGTTTATCTTCCCATCTAGACTAGGGTGCTTCTCATCTAGACTAGGGTGCTTGTTAGAAAGGCAGTGTCCTGGGACTTGCCCTCAGAGAGACTGATTGAATGGCCTGGATGCAGCCCAGGAGTTTGGCTTTTAACAGACCCTGTGGGTGATGCTGATAGAGGCAGCCCACACACAGCTTGTGCCGGGAACTCGTTGAGAGCGGAGGTGAATGACCTGTCCTCCCATAGTGATGAACATCATGTTGTCCTTGTAGGGGAGATTATGATGTTTTTTTTTTGCGGGGGGGAATGAATCCTGGTTTTCTGCAGAAGAGTTTGAATCTAAAGAGAAAGAGGATCTTGTGAGAAGTCTATAATGGAGTTCAGGGCACCAAACGGTGTGCACCATCATTTTTGAAAGTTCAGTGAGGGACAGAGACAGTCTGTGCACCCTGGTGGAAGTGGGTAAGATCAACAGTGATTTGGAAATAACCTATTAAGAAGGCAAAGTGACCAAGCCTCTAGATTTACTATATTTAACTTTTCTGTGTTTCAGGGACCTAAAGTGACGTATCAAAAGCAGAAATTCTGTTGTGGAAAAGATTTGAAAAACGGAAGATGGCTAATTCTTGGGAGCTTGCAGAGGGAACTCTGAGCTTTTAGTGCCCTTTTCCATCACTAGCTCTTCTAGATGACTGGAATGCAAAGAATACCCCCAAATCTGAATTCCCACTGAACCAAGCATTTTTGGAATGAGACCCTTCATGAATATGCCATGATTTTAATTTCTGCTTTTGTTAAGATTGAAATAGAGTCTTTGTTGGTTTGCATTATTTCCTAGACCTCCTGGAGAGTTTAAGTCCGAAGGAGTGGATTTATTTTATGAGACTGATTTTTGCCTTTTCCCATTTTGGGGGGATCTTATAGCAGGAACTGAAACTATTAACAAGCTTATGAAGCAGAAATATTGTTTTGTTTATTTTAGTATTCTACTTTTCATTGATTTTCTATCAACTTTGTGGCCGAAAAGGAAGAGAGCAATTTTTATTGAGAGTAGAGCTTTAAATAGCTAGTTAATTTAGAGTTCCTCTTATAATAGAAGTCTTCCTATTATAAATAATTAAATGAATTTAACCTGGACCAGAGGAGACAGTATTAAAAATAACAGATGTTTCTGTGAGCTCTAAGCTGTCACAGCAGTGATACACTTGAATTGGAAATTACCAAAATTTCCTTCTGCTTCGCTGGTTACCAAACAAAACAGATGCATTATATTCCTAGCTTTCATTTGAAGATTTGAAGAAGAAGAGCTTTAGTATAAGATGAATTGTGTTAGGCACTTTAATAACAATCTTTGATTTAATTTAAACCAGTTTTGTATGTGCGGTCTAAATTTTAAAAATATTCCATAAATTAAGTCGTGAGAATTCCTTCTTTTTTCAGGGGGCTTATTTGCATGTGTGATGATCATGTTCTCTTCAGCTGGTTCTGTGATGATGATTTCTGATTCTGAATGTGCTGATAACCATGTGGGACCGACAGGGGTGAGGAGTAGCACATGTGCTGTGCGTCCAGAGCTAAATTAAAATATGGATAATTAATGTCATTATTTGCTTTCAAATGTTTTATTTATTTTTTTAAAGTAGCAATTATGTGTGCAATGTCCTTCCAGATGAAATAGTGAAAGAATGAAGGAAGTTACTACTGTGTTGTTTGTGCATACCGTTATTTCGTCTGGATGGAAATCTGCATTTTTAACACATAGCTCACAGTTAAAATTCACTCCTGTGTAAACAAATCTAGGAATGATCAAGGTATTTTGGCTATGTCTTGAAATAAATTGAGTCAGTATTTATGTAGAATCTTGATAATTTAGAGGAGAACTATATATAGTAATACTGTATGAATCACATAACTTTAAATTTCTCAGTAGCTACTATAAAGGATAAAAGACACAGGTGAAGTTAATTTTAATGGTGTTAAGTCCAGATTTTTGTTCTTTTAATTGTTTATTAATATAAACCCCAATATAAAAATATTATCATTTCAACATGTGCTCAGTATACAAATTACAAATGAAGTTTTACATTTTAAAAAATACTAACTTTTCAAAATCTGTTTGATTTACTCTTAAAGCACATTTCAATTCGGATGTTAAATTTTCATTGGAAACACTGGATCTTTAGACTACAAAATGCAGAGTTGGAGAAGTAGTCACATACTAAAGTTGCCCAGTAGCTGAAGTGAACATCTGTTTTAAATTTGAATTAAAAAGTAACGTTAAAAATTCAGTTTACCAGTCCCTCTAACCACATTTCTAGTGCCAGTAGCCCCATGTGACTAGTGGCTACTGTATTGGACAGTACAGATTTAGATGTTGAGACAAGACTTTATGCACATTCAGTATTTAAAAAATTGAAGATGGTATGTTGGGATTCTCTAGGTAAGGATACTGGAGTGGGTAGCCATTCCCTTCTCCAGGGGATCTTCCCGATCTGGGGATCGAACCTGGGTCTACTACATTGCAGGCAGATTTATTTTATTGTATGAGGCACTAGGGAAGCCCCATAATTATAAAAATGAATGCCTGTGTATTTGTAATGGACAATTAAGAGAAGTGTGGGCTAGAGCAGCGCTTGTCCAATAGAGCTTTCCATGATGAAAATGCTCTTTATTGGCACAGCTCAGTAAGCGAGCCATTAGCCCTGTGCAGCTTTCAAACACTTGAAATGTGGCAGTGCAACTAGAAACTATATTTTAGTTTTAATTAGTTCAAAACTAGATAGCCACATGGATGGAGCTGGTGGCTGCCATATTGGCTAGCACTGCCGGAAGTTTCATAAAGGAGCATGTATTAACAGAGACAGTGAGAAAAGAACAAGACATTACTGAGTGGGGACTAGCATAGACCAGTGCTTCTCAGACATTAGTGCACATCACAATTATAGGAGGATCTTGGAAAAAGCAAACCACCTATATTCAGGCTTCCCATGTGACAATGATAAAGAACCCACCTGCCAGTATAAGAAATACAAGAGACGCAGGTTTGATCCCTGGGTCAGAAAGATCCCCTGGAGTAGGAAGTGGCGACTCACTCCAGTATTCTTGCTTGGAGAGCTATTCCATGGACAGAAGAGCCTGGCGGGCTGCAGCCTATGGGGTTGCAAAGAATCGGACACGACTGAGCATATATTCAGCTACCACATCCAGACATGCTCATTTAGTTGGTGTAGGTGACCTAGTTATTAGAATTTTCCAAAGCTCCTCAGGAGCAGATCTGTGCTGGCTTTTTGTAAATTTGTTTTCTCTTCATATCATATAGAAATTTGTTAGAAACAAGGACAAATAAAGAAAAAAACCAAATCAGTACCTGCTGTTTTCTAGGTTCTTAAGACTACTGAATACCTGCTCCTTTTGGATCATACAGAACTCGGGGCATTAGACAGAAGAGAAGTGATTCCCATTTGGCTAATAAGAAGAGACTCAAAGGTCAGCTCACTTGCTGAGAGCCACACAGCTGGGGGGTCAGATGTTGTGGCTTCAACCTGGATCTCGTGTTTCTGCCACCACATAAGCAGAGCAATATAGAGTATCCAGCTTCCTCCAGTTTGTGGCTTGTTTTCTCTCTCTTCATAATAGAGCCCTTGTGCTTGGATTTATAAAGAATGTTTCTTTTGATATTCAGGAAAAAAAATCTCATTAACAATTGGATGTTTGTAGTCCCTACAGATTCATGATCCTCTAAAGAGCACTGTGCTGGGTGTTGGGAGATCTCTGCTCTTTTCCTGTTACAACATATGAGCTTGGTGATCTTGAGCCAACCAGCTAGTTAGTTGGTGCATCTGATTTCTAGTTGCCAGAACAGGAATGAACAAACCTGCTTGTTTTATAACTTATAGAATTGTTGTGAAAAAAAGTCATTGCCCTGAATAAAAGACTATGCTTCTGGAAATTATACTTGAAATACTTATGAGAGTAAGGTATTTTTTCCTTGACTCTTTTTAAATAACCAAGAGTATTTTTTCATATGGCAGATGGGAATTAATCCTCATACCACCTTGGGAACAGCACTTATTACCCCATCTTACTATTGAAGAAATTGATGTTCAGTGACTTGCCCATGGTCACGCATCTTAGGAGAGGCAGAGCTGGGATCTGAACCAATGGGCTCTTGCTCCAAAGCTTGCAGTAACATCTGCTCCAAAGTCATATTCTTATGCCCCGAGTGCAGTTTGCCTCCTGTGTTCCGTATCAGTGGTACCAAGAGGTGGCAAGATTCATTAGTGACTTTGAAGTTCTTTTGCTTAGGCTTGAAAGAGATGGTGACTGTTTCCTCAGTCTCAAATATACTGTGAGTAAAAACGGCTTTGGAAAATATTGCTGTTCGTGTGTCTCTCACTTTAAGAACAGTGAGCTGGCTGTGCTAAGGCAGCTTTGAGACTGTCTTCTTCTATTAGGGATTCTTGGAGATACCAGTACCATTCATCCAGAGTTTAGTTTGAATTGAATTAGTTAGTAAATAACTGAATATTGTTTTCCATTCTCTGGCTCCTTTTCCCTTGATGAACAGTATTTTAAATCTGGAATTAGGTATTTGACTTCTATGATGGTTCAAGTTCAAATACTATATGTATTTTCTTTCCCCTCTCTTGCTTTAAGCAGACTTATTTGAATTATTTTTTATTTTATTTTTATTTTTTACTGATTGCTGAATCCTTTTGTTATCTTCTTCTTTGGCTAGGTTTAAATATGTTCTTCTTTTAGCCTTATAATTTTTCTAAAAACTTGAGGCAGACATTTCTTATTTGGCTCCCATTTGCTGAGTATGATCATTTTCAAGGTTTCTGTCACTCCTTGGGAATGCATCTTTATGGACTGAATTTTGTCCACTCCAGTGAAATTGTTTGGGGGAAAAGGGAGCAGAATACACTTTCTGGAAGGTTTCTCCTGGCATTTGCCTGTTGATGAGCTTTTAGTATTTCCATGTCACTGTCCTGTCCCTAGAGGATAACCCTGGATCTTAGCGCACATTTGATTGAGTGTAAAATGAGTTAGCACAAATGAAGTGGAAACAGATCGGTCCACAAGGAGGAAGTTCAGATGCTAAGTCCTCTAGTTCAGTGAGGTTGAGAGCATTTCCCTAAGAGCTGCTCTGGGTATTGCCTGTCCTATTTCATAGAGAAATAAGCTACCGTGTGTATGCCGTTGCTGTTTATGCCTTTGACATTTGTGCTGTTTTGTGGGGGAGCATGCAAAAAGGAAAAAAAAAAAAAGTACCCTTATCTCTGGCCTCAGGAAGCTTATAGAATTAGGAACCTGACTTTATTTTCTAGACACTCAATCTACCTCCTCACTGCGAGGCATAAGATGTACAAAGATTTAAAAAGAACTACAAGCGCTACCCTCTTTGCATAAACAGCTTGGTAGAGAAGTCCTCCCTGACTTGTGTCACGCACGGTGTGATGAGTACAGCGGTAGAAGTGTGAACAAGAAGCAGCAAGGGCTCATAGCACAGAGCCAGAGATCAGCTGTCAGGGAAGTTGGGGAGACTTCACAGGGGTGGAGCTGGGCAGACTTGTGGGACAGGAAATTTTGGGAGATGAGTACCATGTGCAAAGGCACTGAGGTATGAGACAGTCTGATGTGTTGAAGAACGAAGTGCAGGAGAAGGGAAAACTCTAAGTGTTACTCTGTATCTGGTGGGCAGTACAGAGGAGCCCCGAAGCAGAACTAGCTAGATTTGGCTGGGATGTTCCAGGGCAGCAGGCTACAAGGACTAAGTGGTTCAAGTTGGATAAAGGCATAGTATGGGAAGGAATCCAGGGGGATGAGGGGAGACATGTGACCCTTTTAGTATCCTGAATGAGACTTTCAGATATGAGTCCAAATATGGTGTTATGAGAAGGGGGCGATAGAAAATGAGATGGTTGGATGGCATCACTGATTCAATGGACATGAGTCTGAGCAAACTCTGGGAGACAGTGAAGGAGAGAGAAGCCTGGCATGCTGCAGCCCATGGGGTTGCAAAGAGTTGGACATGACTGAGCGACTGAACAACAACAAATGGTGCTATGTTTTGATTGTTTTTGCTCCTCTTTGAGGACATATTTTACTTTAATCCCAGTAATTATGCCAAATTGTAACAATGGATCTGTTCTCCCCTTGCCCAAATTAAACAGTTTGCATAGTGAATAGAAGGCTCAGCATTGTCAGCTGGAAGTACTTGCTTCTCTTAAGAAAGGTCACAATTCCTCCATGGAAGAATAATGTCAACACACTTGTCTTAATGTACAGGCACCAGGACACTGGTGGCCTTATATCCACAGCAAAAGAAAGGGGTTCCCTGGAATTTCCTTTCCATTCTGGGAACATGCAGATATGATTAAAGACTGTCCTTCATGAAAGCATCAGTGAATGATGCAGATGAGGGTTTGTGACAGGGACCGAATGATTACTGGGAAAGTTGCTAAATAAGAAGCAGCTTGATGTTGTGGAAAAAAGCACTGGACAAGGATTGGATCTAATCCTCATTTTATTCTAACTAGTCCCATGACCTGGGTCTTTCTGAACCTTAATTTCCTAGTGGGCTTCCCTGTTGGCTTAGTGATAAAGAATCCGCCTGCCAGTTCAGAAGATGCAGGTTTGATCCCTAGGTTGGAAATATCCCCTCAAGTAGGAAATGGCATGCCACTCCAGTATTCTTGCCTGAAAAATCCCGTGGACGGAGGAGTCTGGCAGGCTATATAGTCCATGGGGTCACAAAAAGTCAGACACGACTAAGCAGGCACAATGACGACAAATTTCCTAGTAGACAAATGAGGAAGATGGAGTTGGAAGAACTGAAAAGATTCTGGAAGGCTGGAAAATGACACAGTCCTTGACAATCCATGAGCCCTGACTGCCTCCTGTCATTTGGCACCTCCATCTGGCCGCCCTTTACGTCGTCCTCCCTGTGATGAGCCAGGGCTGGGCCAGCCTTGAGGTGACTCCCTGTCATTCTGCAAACCACCTTTAGAGAAAACATTTTCACTATCAGCAAATCTTCATTTCTTTAGTTTATTTTCTCCTTAGGATTTTCTTGAAGTGAAAGTCGCTCATGCGTGTCTGACTCTTTGCGACCCCATGGACTGTACAGTCCATGGAATTCTCTAGGCCAGAATGCTGAAGTGGGTAGCCTTTCCCTTCTCCAGGGGATCTTCCTAACCCAGAGACTGAACCCAGGTCTCCTGCATAGCAGGTGGATTCTTTACCAGCTGAGCCGCAAGGGAGAGGGAGATAATTTCCAAGAAGAGTTTGGAATTCTCTTTTCTCCCTTAACCCTTTATAGCCTCTTTGTCGCCAGTTACCACTTCAGCTCTTAAGCAATGCTAGATACAGTCTGGACCACTTTGGATTGAGTCATTAAGCCAGGAATCTGGCCAGTAACTGGATTTGAAGTGTGGACCTGAAGTCGCCTGATGAAATGAAAATGGCATCAGGCTCTTCTGTTAACACTTGGCCTCCTTTGGCCTTCTCCCTCCTAAGACCTCTCAAGTTTTCCTGAGTGTTGAGGGGTTGTTGGGAAAGGAGATGGTGGGGTAGACAGCCCAATGACTGTGGTATTCTGGAACTCTAAGCAAGATAAATTCTTACAGAGTTTCTCCTTTGTACTTGACAGAAGAGATCTTCTGTTCTCAGCTTGACCCAAAGAAGCATAGCAACATCTGCTTTTCACTCCAGGTGCCGTAAGCTGGAGGCCAGGAGGACTGGTCACATCTTTTTGTAGAGTTGGGTTGGCGCCGGTGACTCTGTGGCTTCTCTTCTTGAGTATCAGGTTGCTCGGATTTTGTGTCTGAAGTTTCTGGTGCTGCTGAAGATCATTTCTTCTTCCTTTGTCCCGCCGCCTGCAGCCTGGGAAGCCTCACATAGAGCCAGTGGGGGCTGCTCCTGCCCTGAGAGAAGTCATAGTGTTCTCACCCTGTGTTTACTTCTTCGCCAGACTGATATCACCTTAGCTTAACCCCCGAGGAAGCCTGGTGTCTGGGCAAAAATCTCACTTCTCGTTTTTTCCTGGTAACTTGGCTCTCCCCCCTCCCCACAAGCAGAGCTAGGGTCATGGACTGTGCCCATCCACCCCACCATCCTACTGTTTTTTTCCTGGAAGTGCCAAAACATTTCTCTCTGTGCTGAACCTGCTCATCAGTAATTCTTGATGGATTGTCATTCCTTTTGGCAAACTGAAATTACAAAAACACAAAAGTCTGAAAATAGATGTAACCAGACTCCTCAGACTTAATAAAGACCACATGTGCTCACACTTGGGCTTGAGTTTGCTCTGTTTGGTAAGCGGTACTTCTCCCACTCTCTGGCCCTTCCCTGCCTCCTCCTTTTCTGCACATGGAGACTGACAGAGCTTCTCCCATGATTCATCCTGTGTAGTTAGGCTGCATCTTTTTTGATCCTGGGCACCCTGTTCTGATTGTATACGCTGTTTAAAGAACTGTCTGTGCAGATGTTATTTTGTTTGCCAAAGTTGTTAACAGTGTAGGGTCTGTTCTGGTTGGCATTTCTTAGTGAGAGAGCTGTGGTCTTTCTCCAGGGTGTGCATGTGCACACAGTGGCTTTTTGCCATGCAGCATTTTACTTCTTGGTGAAAGGTGGTGCAGGCCGGTAGCATGCTTTTATTGGGCTCTCAATGTGTGCCTGGCACTGTGCTCAGCTATGTGTTTTAGCTCATTTAATCCTCAAAATCACCTTATTTCATGGGTACTTTCATCACCATCATCCCATTTTCCCAGTAAGGAACTCAAAGCACAGAGAGGTTGGGCTGCATGCCCAAGGTGCCGTGTCTGGTGATCTGGATTCTAAACCCAGGCAGTTAGTCTGCAGAACCCCTGCTCCCAGATCTACACTGCTGCTCTGAAATTGCTAACCCAAGTGATCATGCAAGGATTGATTTAGCTTCTGAGAAGCCATAGAAGAGTCATGGCTCTGGTTTAACAGTGATGTCTTTATTGGAGAGACTGTGCAGAACTCTGACTTCGTTACTTCCCTTGACACCTTACGTTAACAAGTAAACTTTCCCTGATATATTCCTGCCTAGTTTCCTCAAGAGAGGGTTTGTTTGGTTCTAGAACAATGCTATCCGATTCAGGAACCACCAGCCTCACATAGCTATGGAGCACCGAAATGTGGCTGGTTTAACTAAAGAGCAGACATTTTCATTTCATTTCACTTTTAATGAAATTTTGAAACAGATAAACTATGTTTGAAACAACTTGGGTATGTAAAGCTGCCCTATTTCAACTGGATCTTTCGTGACATTTAAACATAAGTATATCTGATGAAAGTTTAGCATCTGGGTTGGAATATGTTCTAAGTATAAAATATACTCAGGATTTGAAAGCAAAGTTTGCATTCTTTTTCATATTTTATCGTTAATAGCTTTTATATTGGTTACATGTTTAAATAATATGTCTTACTTAAACCAACATATCTAAAATGTTATTAAAATTGATTTCACTTCCTTTTTACTTTTTGATGTGGATACTGGTGAATTCAGTTCTATATGTGGCTCACCTTATAATTCTGCTTGGCAGTGCTCTTTTGAATCATAGATGTGAATGTTCCTCTATAGAATAATACTTCTGCTAAAGTGAGTGCTTGAAAGATGGTGAATGGGTAATTTGCTGGTGGCAGCTGCCTGTAACAATTGATTCAGTGGGGAGAGCTAATGTAACATGATGACTTTGTTGAAGTTGGTGTCTTATTTAGGGTACAAATGCAAAAACAATGATATATAATAAGCTGGGCATCACATTCACAATGCTTTATAGCCTTTGAATAAATTACCACTTGGAATATCGTGTGATCAGATGAAGGTGGTGAAAAATTGACAAGTCAATTATTCTTTCAGTCAAGAGGAGTTTTCCATTTCTGCTGAATTTCACTGTAGCACCTGATTTGTTTTTCTTTCCCTTTGACCAGATTTGACAATTAAATGTATGAAGCTCTCACGGCCAGCCTCTTCTGCCTGCTCCGGCCTTCTCCCCTGCTGTTCACCAATTCTGTTGTGATCTGAGGAGCCCTACACACATGCCATTTCAGACCTGCTATTGTGTGTGACACCTAAGAGGCAGGCAGCATCTCTTGAATCAAAGTTGAGTGTGTTGCCTTGGGAAGCCACACTCCCTAAGTGATGGCACAGAGCTGCCTCTCCACCCCTCCTCCATTACCTTCAATGCTGGCTGCTCTTCTCTAGCGTCTTGGTCAGTATTTCATTTGCTACATGCCCTCTAAATGTTTGCATGCCTGGTCTACACTCTTCTCCCCCAGTTCATGTCTCTCTCTTTCTCCACCATTCCTGAGCTTTCCTCTGCACTCTCATGGCCTCAGCTTCTCTTGCCTGGGTTCTGAGGAGCTGGTCCAGCTGGAAAGAAGTGCTGAACTTCATGTGTCCTGTACTCCTCTTGAAGGGACCAGTAGTTTCAAATTCTGTCCTTAATTGATCATACAATTTAGAGTCAGTAACTACATGTTCTAATTTTTCTTACTACTTTTTTCTTCTCACAATCTTTTATTTTTGCTTTGAATGTCTCAGTCCTTGAATTTCTTCCATTGTAAAATGGGAGCAGTATAAGCATCCAGAGAATTTCCCAGAGCAGCATAGCATCGTCCTAGAGAACCACAGTGAATCTGTGATGCACTGTGCTTGGCTCTGTGCTGAATTGCAGATGAGTTACCTGCTGTTGGATTTGAAACAGTACATTAAACGGAGGCACTGGATTTGCTGAGTTTATTCCTCTGAAAGCTTTTTGAAAATGAATGTCTTAATTTGTCTATTTCTTTCCTCTTTTCTACCCTTATGCTTGTTTTGTGTCTGCATTATTGCTCTCATTATTGCTTTAAAACTTTCAAATAACTTGAATAACTCTTAGCGTTAAGGATAACCTTTTCCATCCTTTCTTGTAGAGGATGAAGGTGGCTATTTGAGAGGTAGGTGGTGTCTGAGGCTGAATAATGCAGTGCGTAGGGCATATACTTGGAAAGTGGAGGCTTGGATTCGGTTTTCATTTTTGCCTATTTAGTCATGTTATTAATTGAGCATGTTCCTTAATTTGAGATCATGTATATCTCCCTTAGAACAGGTCTGTTATGTTGTAATTGGTCAATAAACATTAGCCATTATTATTGGCTGTTTTCTTACTTGAGGATTTAGATGATAGTGTTTAAAAGATTGTTGTCTATGACTTGTCAACCTTAGTTGATAACTAGGACATTTGTTTTAGGTCTTAAGCAGAGGAAAAACTGGTAAAGATGGAAATACTATCTATAAAGGAGATTGAAAATTTCTTTTTTCCTAGTTTAGAAACTATAAATAATACTCTATAATGGAAAAATACCCGTCAACCGGTTTTCCTCCTAGGGCCATGATGAATACATAGTTCTGCCAATACAGGTTTTTATAATACAGTCTTCTCACAATGCCACTTCTAGATTCCCTTTGCAAGCTTAATTCCAGATTTATAAGCAGGATTTGAATTGTATTATGGAATTAAAGTGATTTTAATGGTCATATATAGTTCCAGAAAGGAGTGAATTTTCTGGTTATAACGTGAATTGGAGACTCAAGTTAGCTAATTTGACATTGAGTTAAAGAAAGTGTAACATATACAATTCTCGTTTGAAAGTGGGAACAGAGCAGGAGCTTCAGAGCTGCATGTTCTTTTAATGAAGGCTGTTAATGTAATTGTTTTTTCAAAGTGGAGGATCGGCTTCCTACTAACAGTTAGCTGGCCTTGTCCTTGATTTCTCAGTATGACCAAACCCTGTTCTGTGGAAGTGTTAGAGAATGTTTGGCTTCACATAAGAGACCTCCCTTTCATGTTTAAAGAGGCAAAGAATGTAACTAAGTTGTTCGAAAGATTTAATTTCCCAAGCTGTGCCATTAAAATAAAAGAAAGAAAGAAAAGGAAAAGGAGACAGCATGCAGAGAAGTCCTGGAGGCTGTTGTCTTAGTTTTATCTGAGCCGGCCTTTCATTTTTGCCCTTTGTACCATTTGAACATCCAAGGGATCTGAGTCTAACTCCCTTGGCAATTTGGGACCACATTCTGCCTTTGGGAAAATGCAGTTACAAATCATGTTCTTCACTAAACAAAGTGAGGCTGTTCAGCCCCTCATTTTGATCCTCTGAGGAGTGAGAGGCTGTTTACATTGAGCAAGTAAGATATATTTATTCTTCTTGACAAAGAAAGGCAAATTATTTACCAGAAAGCTCTTTAGTTTCCTGTACCTGGCACTTGACTGCAGGGTGCCTTAAAAAAGCAAGGGACCAAAAATAAGCAAAAGAATGAGCTCTCAGTACAGTCCATGTGGGGGTGTGGGGTCGGCGCTGGGGTCTGAAGCCGCCCTGCTCCAGAGCTGGAGCCAACATTTGTTTCCTTGTGGTTAGATTTAGAAACTTTTAACCCTGCCTTCTCACACTCCCTGAAATTTATAAATAGGAACCTTTTCTTATGCCGGATCACTTGGGGCCAGTTATTAGCTAGTTTGAGGTTCCAGATGATGATATTTTGGAAAACAATATTCTGTTTATGACATCGTCAAGGCCTTTCTTTAAGACGAGATGAGACACATCTTGGCGTGTGTCTTATAACTCTGCAGTTCTCAAACTTAGCTGCATAATAGGTGCCCTCTGGGGAGCTTTTGAAATTGGTGAATACCAGGCTGAACCCTGTGCTGAACCCATGTTGACTGAATCACAGCCTCAGGAGTGGGACCCGGGCGTTGAGATTTCTGAAAGTGCCCCAGACGATTCCAGAGCACAGCCAAATCTGAGAACAGGTCATCAGACCTGCTGTCATCTAGACTGGGTTGTGCACTACCCACTGGAAGAAAGAAGTTTCCTTTCAAACACAAAGTGATGGTATAATAGCGACAGTCTTAGGATAATATGGTCTGGCTAAGTGATTTCATCACTCTGATCAGCCTGGCCTTTTGATGTTCCAGTAGTGGAGGCTTTATGAATCAGACATATTTATTGAAATAGAAACCACCCAGAGGTGTCCTGAAATGTCTTCAGGTACCTGGTTTAGTATCTTCTGTTGTTAGTTGCTAAGCCATGTCTTAACTCTCTGTGACCCCGTGGACTGCAGAGCACTGGGCTTCCCTGTCTCCCAGAGTTAGCTCCAACTCATGTCCAAAGAGTCAGTAACGCCATCCATCATCATTTCTATCCTGATGATAGAAAATCAACAGGCTCTTGATGTCCAGTCAGTGTATGTGAAACCAGTTCCATCACCTGTATCTCAGTTTGTGCTCTTTTGTATAGGTCCACATCTCTGTATTGGTACATATTTCAGATTAAAAGCTTCAGGAAGGTTTTTCTTTTACAGTAATTTCTTGGTGGGCAGAGCCTGGCCAAACTGAGATTGCCTGGCAGTCACCCTGACCTCAGCTAAAGTCAGGCTACCTACAGCCTTGACTTGTCTAACTTAATGTGCTCATTGTTTCTGCTCCTGTTTTGTCTACTGTTTTAACCCAGGCACCACTGTGAGGATTAAAGAGGACCTCGCGCTGTTTGTTACTTTACTAAATTCTGAAAGAACTGTGAATTCTGAATTACTTTTGACTCAGATACCATTCCTAGAGTCCCTTTTGTAGTCACATGCTTTGCTTATGCATTCTAACTCTGCTACTGATCATGTAACTTAGGGCAAGTTGCTTGATCTTTTTGAGCCTCGCTTTCCCATCTATAAAGAGGTGCAAATGATGGTATCTGCTTTTAGGGCAATTGTGAAGATGAAGAGGAATAATGTACATAGAGTTTTAAAAATAGATGTTTAAGGAAGTTGAAAATACTGCAAGTTCCCCCTTGGGGAACTATGATGGCCTGTGGTAGAGCCGCCTTCTTGGTGTGGGTCCACTGTATGTTGTCATGAGACCCAGTGAAGTATTTTTTTCCCAAGCTGTTTATCAAGATTGGGCTTCCCTTGTGGCTCAGCTGGTAAAGAATCCACCTGCAATGCTGGAGACTTGGGTTTGATCCCTGGGTTGGGAAGATTCCCTGCAGAAGGGAAAGGCTACCCACTCCAGTATCCTAGCCTGGAGAATTCCTTAGACTATATAGTCCATGGGGTCCCAGAGAGTCTGACACAACTGAGCGACTTTCACTTTCTTTTGCTTCATCAAGATTGGGTCTTGGATTCTACATAGTAGGTAGTTGGTCATGATCTTATGACTTGTATAGGAAAGAAATATAGTGATAGGATAAAAAGAACTTATGCTTTGCATAAAGTCAAGGTGATTTTTGTGTGTGATTTTTTTTTTTTTTTAATGCCTATACATTTGTATATGTGTGCCTTGAGTCACTGCCCTCCAGTTGTGGGAATGGCACACAGAGGATCCAGGAGTCCCCCAAACACTGTTTATGGTCTGCTGCTTGATAATTTCCCGAGGTGTCTAATATACAATACTCACGTGGTGGTTCAGAGAATTGAGAAAATTGTGGGGATGTTATGAGTCAAAGTTCCTTGGGCTTACAATAGCCAAAAAAATCAAGGCCAAAGATTGCATTTTGTTTCTGTCTAAATAGTTGCTTTCGCTCTTTATTTCATACTGTGTGTGCAGACCAAGCATTGAAAGGTCTCCATAGAAAATATTGACATTACTCCTCTGTTAGGAAACTCTTAGTGTAAGAAAGGCACATACTGAATTTCTTGGACCGTGAATATTTGGGGATTTTATCCCATTTGGGATTTTCTGCCCCTCAGGAGTTTGTTTCATCAGAGGCCAAATTTACTTAAAACCAACCAAGAAACTGTCTTGCTCTTGTCTCATCTTGCTTTCCTAAGCAGAATGTCATCTCGTGGTCATGCCCTGTGCCACTCCATTCCGACATCAGGAAAGGCCCTTGGCTCTGTGACTCACAATTGTTTTTTTATCGGAATGTTGGTGGAAGAGTTGTAACTCTCAGTGCAAAGCATTTTAAGTAAATGGAAAACGAGCTTAAGTAGTTTGATATAATTAAGATGCAGTCAGCACTTATTTCAAATGCATGTGTAGGCTGAGCTTTGTTGATGAACGCTAATGACCATTAGTTCGGTCTGAGTGGAACTATATATTAATAGCTGTGGAGTTTTTACTTTTCAGTGCTTGATCTGAAGGCCTGAAAGCAGAGGAAAGCAGTCACATAGCCATTTGAAGGGGGCATTAATGTTGTCTTATGTGTATCATTGAGTTGATTGCAAGGATTTTTATCTTTTTTTGGAGGCTATGTCCCTAAAGCTTACTGTCTATGGGCAGGTGATTTAATCTTTGAAATCTATTTGCTCATCTATAAAATGAAGAAAACTGTATGTAAATAGCTCACCTTTAATAATTATGTGAAGATGAGTAAGTTAAGTCATTTTCAAAAATTGGTAACTGCTATTCAAATGTAAAATGCATGGTGGTAGAGTACTAGAATTTGTGAGATAGGATCTGTATCTGATTCATCATTGCATCCATATAAAGCTATATGCCTTTGTAGCTGTTGAGTAAATTCTGGGATGTTAGTTTGCCTCTGAATGACTCTGAAAGCTGTTAGTTTTTTTTTCTTTTTAATTTTTAGACATGAATATCGAGAGGATGAGGACAGATATTCAGCCTCTTAGACTGAGGTGTTGAAACTGAAAATGGGCTCAATCTTAGATTTAACATCATGGGTGATTATACATTTTTAGTAAGGCCAGCTATCTGTAGAGTGGGGTGCCTGCCATATCATGGTTTTCAGGGTTGGAGTAGTCCCTTTTATGAACACAGTGACAATTCATTTCAAAGTTTCTGCCTTAAATGGTATCCTAAGGATCCTGTGAATGATGTCAACAACATGACTTCCTTTCAAAGGGTCTTTGGTGGCAGCTGGTTGAAATACCCAAGCTTGCACCATTCTAGGAATGACTGTCCTTAAAGGATCAGCTATCTTTACTCTTTGGTGATATATTTTTATTAGCCATTTGTGTTTGTTTTCTATATATTTTCCCGTAAAAGTATTCCCAGCATTTTACAGATGAGGGATGGACTTTGACTTGCACAAAGGTCATCCAGACTCTGTAAGAATTCTCCACTAGAGACCAAACACCCTGCCAGAAGTTAGTGTCTGACAGATGTTTATGGGGTTTTTAAGAAATAATAATTGTGCTGACCATGAAATCCTCACCTCTAAGCAATAAGAGCTCATGGGAGGAGGTCTGGGCTGAGAGGTGAGTCCCATGTCTAATTTGGAGGCAGGATTTCCTATCTGGGAAGTTGCATTGGTCATCTGGATCTTGACCTTTTGCAGTCTTCAGACATCAGAATTATAAACACTGTTTAGTTCCCCAAACATGGAAATACCCCTGGTTAGACACAAAAAGTATGGGAATGTTTAAGTTTTCTGAAAAGCTATGGCAAAGTAGCTTGATAACCCTCCCTAGTCAGAAAGTTGGTCATATTGATCCTGCACGATTAAGAAAAATACTTCACTGCCTTGGTTAACAGGGAATATAGGCTGATTGTGAGCTTCTTAAATCCACAAAAACTTACTAGAGAAAAGTCAACTCATCATTAGCTTTCACTTGTGGAACTGAAATTTTCTTTAGTAAATTCTGAGATGGTTGGGAGCTAAAGGAATACCTGTGTGAACCAGGAAAGTCTCTTCATCACCTGTAAAATGAGGCATGGGGGTTAGATGACCTTTAAGGAATCTTCAACTATGGTGTCCAGATTCTGCTCTTGGGCTACCTACGTTGTCTCAAACTTGGGTTTTAATTCTTTAAATCCTTTCAATTTTGCTTCCTGTTGGTCTGAGATCATGACAGATCAGGGTCTTAAAAACAAAAAGAAGATAACAAATAAGACGAGTCTTGAGCAGATTGTTGATTGATTGATTTAGGTTTTTGGAGCCTCTCAGATCCTGGTCATTCCCAAATAGATGGAGTTCTTTCACACATTTTTTTTTTTTTTTTTTTTAAGGCAGAGGGAAGCAGAGGATGGACCCTGAGTATAGGTTGGACAATAACAATATAAAAATGACTTGTATCCTTTATAATTATGGTCTGACATGTTTCCAGTAAAGGTGTCTTTGGTTAAATGAAATGATGCATGGTGTATATATATTCACAAACTATATACATGTAAACATAGCAGGTTCTAAATTTAATGCCACATTGTTGCTTCATACCACTTGTAATTTTTACCGATTCAGCAGTCTGCTACACCAAACCTCAGGAAACTTGAGCCCTTGGATAAACTGGTCTAAACACTATTGATAATTCATAACTGGTGGTTAAAAAAATTAAAATGGAACCTTGGTTTCCCAAATTAAAACTTACACAGAGCCACAGTGTATAAACTAGTGAAAAGCAAAACAGTTCTACTTTCCTAGGCTCCTTTAGTGCCTTCAGGGACCTTGGGGACCGAGGTTACATTGTCTGAAAAACCTGATGGAAATATATCTCAGTTATCATTGTACATAGGTAAAATACACCGAAGAACTGAATTATAGAACATCATTCCAGTGTTACGGTGGTGAAGTGTTAGTAAGAACTAGTTCTTTACATTGAAAATTATGTGTGTTTAACATCAAGTGTTGGAACAAATATTCGTGATATAAAGACATGTAGCATAAGAGCTGAGTTTCAGGAAGCTTTATTGCTTTGTATTTACTGATAGAATTATCATAAAGACAGACAAGCGCTACTAAAAAGATTATATGGACCAATTAGAAACACCAGATTCGTTTGTGGCCTGGTGAATTTTAAAGCAGATACAACAATAGAAACTGTATGAACCTGAATATAAGGCAATCCTCAAATAAGGCAATGTCCTATTTTCTCAAGAGAGATCCCAGGTTTTCAGTCTGAATATCTAACTTTCTCAGAATGTAGATGAAATAATGGAAAATATATTAAGGATTAGGCTCCCTCGGTGGCTCCGTGCTAAAGAATCCACCTGCCAGTGCAAGGAGACATGGGTTCAATTTCTGGGTCTGAAATATGACCTGGAGGAGGAAATGGCAACTCCAGTAGTCTTGCCTGGAGAATGCGATAGGCAGAGAGCCTGGCGGGCTACAGTCTGTAGGGTTGCAGAGAGTTGGACGTGACTGAGCAACTGTCCGCGGGCGCAGGCACACGCAGTCTTAGGGTTAGTTATACCCAAAATATTATGAACTTAGAAAATCTGCATTTCTCATTCTGTTTTCATGAACCTGTTCTATTTAAACTATTTCATCATACGTGCTTCAGCAACGACTTCTTCTTCACTGGTACCACTCTTTGGCTCTTCCTATAGTTTCAGAGCTCCTCATCCTCATTGCCGCCTTACTTTAAAAAAATACAGCATTTTTAGAGTCTGTGTGGTGGTGTCAGTTTTGCACCAACCCTCCTTTTTTTTTTTTTTTTTTGGTTTGTCTTATAAGTGGCAGATTTATGGATCATGGATGCTGTAGATTAGATTATTTTCGTGTCTCACTTTCCTCCTCTGCTATGTGACTTACATGAGAGTATTTTTCCTGCTTCATTGATGTTGAACTTGGACTGTAACCTATTTAGCCAATGAAATATAAATGAATGATGCAATCAGATGGCTTAAATAGGGATGCCTTAAGTGTAATAGGGCTGTGGTGCTTCTGTGATTGCCATGAGAAAACTATGCTCTAGCTAGCTACTGCCTCTTCAACCTGGATCCCACAATGAGGCAGGTTAGGTGGTGTAGCTGACTCTGAGTAGACGGACTCAAATCTTGACGATGCATCAGACTACAACTACCTGTTGGCCTAGCAGATCTAATCTAACTACTACAACTCATAAGTCTAATAATAGTCCCCTTTTGTTTGAACTAGAGTTAGGAGTTGCATCCAAGATAGTTTACTTAGATAATTTCTATATCAAAAATAACTTTGGGAATGTTGACCATATGTTGCTGTTCAGTCACTCAGCCGTGTGTGACTCTTTGTGACCCCATGGACTGCAGCACGCCAGGCTTCCCTGTCCTTCACTGTCTTCTGGAGTTTGCTGAAACTCAGGTCCATCCAGTTGGTGATGCCATCCAACCATGTAATCCTCTGTTGTCCCCTTCTCCTCCTGACTTCAGTCTTTCCCAGCACTAGGGTCTTTTCCAGTGAGTCGACTCTTCACTTCAGGCCAAAGTACTGGAGCTTCAGCATCAGTTCTTCCAAAGAATATTTGGGGTTGATTTCCTTTAGGATCGACTGGTTTGAACTCCTTGCAGTCCAAGGGACTGTTAAGGGTCTTCTGACTATTTATGAAGGGCTAATTGGTCAGTGCAGTGACCTAGGATTCATTATAATAGGCATTTTCAAGAAAACTCCATACGGCAAAACCAGATACATGCATTAAAAAAAAATATTGCCAGACTTAAGAGTGCACTTTTTGCTTTTCCAGTGAGACCTCTAGATGGTCTGGAATAAGAGCCTGGATGACTCCTGGATGACTTACTTTAGAGCATCAGTTCAGTTCACTTCAGTTGCTCAGCCGTGTCCGACTCTTTGCGACCCCATGAATCGCAGCACGCCAGGCCTCCCTGTCCATCACCAACTCCTGGAGTTCACTCAGACTCATGTCCATTGTGTCGGTGATGCCATCCAGCCATCTCATCCTCTGTCGTCCGCTTCTCCTCCTGCCCTCAATCCCTCCCAGCATCAGAGTCTTTTCCAATGAGTCAACTCTTCGCATAAGGTGGTCAAAGTACTGGAGATTCAGCTTTAGCATCATTCCTTCCAAAGAAATCCCAGGGCTGATCTCCTTCAGAATGGCCTGGTTGGATCTCCTTGCAGTCCAAGGGACTCTCAAGAGTCTTCTCCAACACCACAGTTCAAAAGCAGCAATTTTTTGGCGCTCAGCCTTCTTCACAGTCCAACTCTCATATCCATACATGACCACTGGAAAAACCATAGCCTTGACTAGATGGACCTTTGTTGGCAAAATAATGTCTCTGCTTTTGAATATGCTCTCTAGGTTGGTCATAACTTTTCTTCCAAGGAGTAAGCCTCTTTTTGAGCATAGTAGAAACAACAATTTGGCTTTTGTGTGTCTATACACACTGAATTTTGTAAAATACACACACACAGGAATGGACTTCTCCAGGGGCTCCGTAGTAAAGAGTCCGCCTGCCAAGCAGGAGATGCGAGTTCTATCCCTTGGTCGGGAAGATCCTCTGGAGAAGGAAATGGCAACCCACTCCAGTATTCTGCCAAGAGAATCTCATGGACTGAGGAGGCTGGCAGGCTACAGTCCACGAGGTCACAAAGAGTCAGATACAACTGAGCGACTTGACAACAATAGCAATACACAGCAACATCTCTCATATTTGTTAGCAGGTTTTAAACATAATGTATGTGTTTCTGCATAGCCAGTCAGCCTCTGTGTGGGTGTTTAAATAAATTTATTGTAGGTACTTGTTTATTGCTCTCTAAAGAAAATACTACCTGTATAAGAAATTCAGGTTTATGCTTTTAAAAAAATTATTTTTCATCTCTCTGGGTCATCCCAGAGAGATGTTGTGGGGAGGGATGTGGGAGGGGGGGTCATGTTTGGGAATGCACGTAAGAATTAAAGATTTTAAAATTTAAAAAAAAAAAAGAAAAAGAAAAAAAATTATTTTTCAGTAGGAGAGTTCTAGATAAAATATCCCTGTATCTGTCTGCTGCTTATCAGCAGGTTTTTACTTAAGGTTTAAATCCCCCAAGAGATAACTTAATTGGAAAAAAAAAAAAAACAGTTTATGCTATATTTTCTTAAAATATTTAATTGACCAAATTTTAACACTTCCCCTCCTTCATAATCATCCATTTCCTTTCAGATGATTCCTCTGACTGATAGAGCACTTTTAACACCCAAAAAGCAAGATATTGGCTTTGTTAAAAGAAATAGTATTTCTTTTTACCCTGGTTCCATATGCATTGCAAGTGGGGAGCTTTAAAAAAAAACAGCTCACCTTCCACAGAGATTCTGCTTTAATTGTTAGGGCAGAGCCTAGGCATCCATACTTTTTTATGAAACTTCTCAGGTGACCCTAATTTGTAGATGCAGCCTACCTGCATACTGTATTATCTAAACTAAGCAATTCAGGTTAGATGCTTGTGTTACAGGACTGTTCAGTTATGTCATCTCTGTTGTTCAGATCAACCTGCTAATTGATAGATCTTCTAGGAAATTAACATCCTGTCGAAAAAATTTTATTTATATCCTGTTTTCAGTTTACTGCTTTTGGACCATTCTTGGTAGACTGGTGGAGGAAACTTAGTTGCATAAATAAACCCGTAATGCTCGCCTGGGAAATCACTGCCTTCCTTTATGACTCCATTCAGGCATTTGGGTAATTCTCAGAGTTGCCTCTTAAATCACACTGCCTCGGCCAGCTTTACACAAACTGATTTCAATTGTGAACTCTCCTTCACCATGGAGAGGAGCCCAGTGGATTTGCTCAGGTGACCTTGGCTACAATGAGCACAGTAGAGCCTTATTAAGGACGCAGGAGGCAGCATTCTTACCTTTCTCTGCGAGATCTTAGGTAAATAGTCAATGACAGGTCCCTGTGAAAGTCTCAAATACCTAAATGGACACTATGCTTTAAAAGGAAGAAATAACAAAGCCTTAGCATGCATGCCTTAAAAAAAAACACACACACACACAACAACAACAACTTAAATCCACAGAACTAGAACTATGTATTGTCTTTTTAAAAAAAACCTTTTTTTAGGAGAAGATACGATTTTCTTTTTCCTCCAGTTGATGTTAATTTTCTAGATACAGCCTAATTGCATGTACATGGATTCCTTTCCATTCATATCTTGAGGCAGCATATTTGTTCCACAAATAGCAGGACTCATACTGAACAGTATGTGATAATGTGATGCATTGAGTCTTACTCATTCTTGTTCTTCTCTGATACTCATCAGCCTGAGGGGAAGTTTATGATCATTTTTTTCACTTTATAGCTTTAAAAAATGTTGATTTTGTCTTTAAAAGTTGTTTTAAATTGACTTACTGTTGATTTATGGGCTTCCCTGCTGGCTACAATGTTGTGTTAATTTCTGCTGTATAGCAAAATGATTCAGTTATACACATATATACATTCTTAAAAAATTTTTTTTTCTATTATGATTTATCACAGGATTTTGAATATGGTTCCCTGTGCTATACAATAGGAACTTGTTTATTCATTTTATATATATATATCAATAATAGTTTGCACCTGCTAACCCCAGACTCCCAATCCATCCCTCCCCAACACCCCCACCCCAAACCTGGCAAAGACAAATCTGTTTTCCATGTCTGTGAGTTGGTTTGTGTTTCATAGACACGTTAATTTGTGTTATATTTTAGATTCCACACAGAAGTGATATCATATGGTATTTGTCTTTCTGATTCACTTAGTATGATAATCTCTAGATCCACCCATGCATACTAAGTTGCTTCAGTCATGTCCAGCTCTTTGCAACCCCACGGACCATAGCCCACCAGACTTCACTGTCCATAGGATTCTCCAGGCAAGAATACTGGAGTGGGTTGCCATTTCCTTCTCCAGGTAATCTTCCTGACCCAGGGATCGAACCTGCATCTCTTCCATCTCTTGCATTGGTAGGTGAGTCCGTTGCCACTAGCGCCACCTGGTAGATCTGCCTATGTTGCTGCAAATGGCATTATTCCATTCTTTTTTTATGGCTGAGTAGTATTCCATTGTATCTGTGTACCATGTCTTTATCTGTTCATCTGTCGATGGACATAGAGTGCTGCTGTGAGCACAGGGGTGCGCACATGTTTTTGAATTACAGTTTTGTCTGGATATATGCCCAGGAGTGGGATTGCTGGATCATATGGCGGCTATATGTTTAGTTTTTTGAGGACCCTTCATACTGTTCTCCATAGTGACTGCACTAGTTGACATTCCCACCAACAGTGCAGGAGGGTTCCATTTTCCCTACACCCTCTCTGGCATTATTATTTATAAACTTTTTGATGATGGCCGTTCTATGAGGACTGAGGTAATACCTCATGGTAGTTTTGGTTTGCATTTCTCTACTAATTAGTGATGTTCAGCTTCTTTCCATATGCCTATTGGCCATCTGTATGTCATCTCTGAAGAAATGTCTGTGGTCATTTTCATAAGACTGGCTTTGATGGGTTTTTTGTATGAGACCATATGATAAAAGGAGTATAGATTCTTAACCTAGACATTTTGATTTGAATTCTGGCTTCATAGCTGAATGACCTGAGTATTTAAAAAAACACAACACTTCTCTATGCCATATGCAAGGAGACCAAACAAGTCAATCCTAAAGGAAATCAGTCTTGAGTATACATTGGAAGGACTGATGCTCCAATACTTTGGCCAACTGATGTGAAGAACTGACTCTTTTGAAAAGACCCTGATGCTGGGAAAGATTGAAGACAGGAGGGAAAGGGGACGACAGAGAATGAGATGGTTGGATGGCATCACTGACTCAATGGGCATGAGTCTGAGCAAGCTCCGGGAGTTGGTGATGGACAAGGAAGCTTGGTGTTCTGCAGTCTGTGGGGATGCAAAAAGTCAGACATGTCTGAGTGACTGAACTGAACTAATGCCTTATTTTCTTCATTTCTACAAAGTGGGGATAATTGTACTTACCTCCTCCATAGGGTAGTAGTGACAATTAAATATCTTTCAAAGCCTTTGAATGCTTCTGGCATTCTATAAATGTTGGCTGCTGCTGCGCCCCACCGTCATAACTAGTGCAGCTACTGCTGCTTTTCCTGGTACTGTCTCAGTTATTACTCTTTTATAGTCTTTGAAAACATCAGGTAACCGAGGTCGGGCTTTGCTGATGGCTTGGTGGTAAAGAATCCACTTGCCAGTGCAGGACATGTGAGTTCAGTCCCTGGGTCACGAAGATGCCCTGGAGAATGAAATGGCAACCCACTCCACTGTTCTCACCTGCGAAATCCCATGGACAGAGGAGCCTGGCGGGTTATAGTCCATGGGGTTGCAAGAGAGTCAGACACGACTTAACAGCTAAACAAAACAAAACTGAGGTCATTGATGAATTATTAAGAAAAAGAATTAACTGTCTTCCTCTAGGTCGTCTTCTGTGAGTTCTTTCATGTGGTCTTCTGTTTCATGGGGCTTCCTAGGTGGCTCAGTGGTAAAGACTCCTCCTAGCAATGCAGGAGACTTGGATTTGATCCCTGGGTTGGGAAGTTCCCCTAGAGAAGGAAATGACAACCCACCTTAGTACTCTTGCCTGGGAAAATCCCATGGTCAAAGGAGCCTGGCGGGCTATAGCCTGTGGGGTCGCAAAGAGTCTGACACAGCTGAGTACAGCACCCTCTGTTTCATGAGTTAAAACATCTCTCCTTGGTTGCAGGCTCACTGAGGCTAAGAATCTTTCATTCTATTTGAAAAAAATGAATGAAAAAAGAAATCCATCTCTTTCTGTCAGGGGATGCAAAATTTTTGTTTATCAGCTGTATTTGAGTATATGAGGCTATTAAAATAAATCTTATGGTATAATCCTATAGTAATAGGAATTCCATAAAGATCATGACACATTAACTTTAAAAAGAAATACTTAGAATAACATCTTGGTGTGGCTGAAAACTGAAAGCTTAATTCTCCAAGGTCATGTCTGTGTCATTATAGTCACTGACTGGAAAGTCATAGTTTCCTTTAACCAGAGGAATGTGCTGAAACAGTAGTAGGTATTGGTTAAAATTAGAATCAACTATTTCCATAACCAGAACGATAGACATGTTTTAAAAAAGAAAAAAAAAAAGCAAAAAAGAAAGTGACAAGTCTACTAGTTTTTGCTTGTGGGTTCAAGAGGTTTTCAACCCAGTTCAGATAACTACATTTGGATTCTGTCCATGAACTTGGCACCTGACGTGTATGGCAGACTTCCTAAACCTAGTCATGGAAGCTCAGAACTCTTCCCAGGGACCAGCCCTTAGGAGTTGTCATCAGGAGCTGAAGCGCAGACCGCCAGGCTGACCACGGTCCTCTGCTCTTTCACTTGCGCCCTCCCTGCTACACTGAGCCCCAGGGAAGGATTCCACATGGACATTATTTGCATTTAATAGCTCATTACTGTGTCCATGCTCTGCTTCACCAGCAGAGAGCTTGCCAAGGCTCCAGCGCTGTTGCTGTGCACATGTGTTTCTAGACTACTTATTATAGGGATTGATCCTCTCTTGAAGCTATTTATTTGTAGCTAATAGCTACAAAAATTTGATGTCTCTTGAGAAATCCATACACAGACACAGTTTCCATGTGGGGCCCAGGTTGGGGAGGGGCGGAAACTACTCACGATCCAGTCTCCTGTTTTGGGGTAAGGAAGATGCAGTTTGTGTGATCAGGACTCTTATGATAGATTTATAAAGGGTGCAGGTAATCATCACTAGTGCTTAATGTATGTGTAGAGTTGGAGCCAGATAATGGATCCCCTCCGCTGGGCATTTGTTTTGAATCAGAAGCTGCCCAAGTAAGCAATTTCTAATGTAATGGCTCCTTCGCATGTGGTTTATTTTGGCCTCCTTTCCTCCTCACATGCTGAATTTTAACAGTGCCATTGGTGTGCAGGTCCAGGGTTTCTCAGTTTTTTCCATCAGACACCTAACATTTACAAAATGACTTTAAATATTTGCCTCGGTCCCAGGTCTTGGCACCCGGTAGCTTTTTTCTTGCTTATGTAATGTTGAAAGTCCGTGTTGCCATTTCCTCAATGAACAAGCCTAATTAAAAGGCGAGATCAATGGCTTCAGGGTTCAGACTGTAAGCAGTGATGCAGAAGAGATTTGCTTTACTGGAGGAAAACAAGACATTCTTGGGGAATTGGGAGTCTGTGGTGCATCAGTGTTTTGTGTCTTGGAAAAAAGAATGCTGAATGTGGTAGAGTGTCTTGGGGGTTTTCCAGTAGAGATGATCATGTTCAAGGACATTCAGCAGAAGTAGAAGAATAGGTATTTGATGTTTGCTGTTGGTTATTTTTATTTTTAAAGTAAAATTATTCTAGAGTTTAAAATACTCTGAAATGGGCTGTTTTCAACTTAAAAGTGATTTGTGTGTATTGAAAATTTATCTGATGTTTTTTTTTTAAAACTGAAAATACTTCCTCCATACAATAATATTATAAATGTAAAAAAAAGAAAAAAAAGCATATTTAACCTAAGTGTGGTGAGAGTGTTCCATGAAGGGGAAATCCAGTGACTCTTTGAATAAGGATATTGTTCTCCGATGGGGCAGGGGTGGGAGTGGAGAGGGCGGGGAGCTGTATTTGCCTCCTTTTTTTTTTTTTTTTTTTTGCGTTTGCCTCTTAAGCAAGAGTACCCCTCCCCTCCATTTTACAGGGAAAGAACAGTTTGAGAGGAAGCTTAGTGAATTCATTGCCAAGAGAAAGCTTTAAAAACGTACCTGTTTGTTAAACTATACCCCAGGCTGTGCAGGGACATGGGAGGAACATGCAGTTTTTGAAGAGTACTTAAAGGTGGGAATATATTGTATTTAGGAATAATTGCTTGATTTCATGGAAAAGGCATGGGTATCTTGAGACCTCAGTGGGTAGCAATGGATCATGCTGGTCCAGTGGGTAGCAATGGATCATGCTGGTCCAGTGGTTACCAGGAGCCCAGCTCAAGTGTATTGCTGTCCTGCTTGGCCTGTGGAAGGTCTGTGTGATCACCTTCCAGCTCCCCTTCTGGAATCAGCTAATTGCTATAAAATTAATCTAATTTACAGGGTGTTTCCTGCCACCCTGCATACTCATGTGTGTCACAAGTCTCAAGTTTCCCACCACCCTTTATTTTAGGAGAATTTTTTATGTTCTTAACAATATTTGATGCTTTCTTTATATAGCTGAGGCTGAGTAATAGAGAGGTGGGCACTGGGCTCCAACTGTTCTAACTCAAGTCAACATTTCGGGTTATTATGAACAGCCCTATACAATAATCCTAGAATAATACTAGAGTCCCTGAATATTCACTGGAAGGAGTGATGGCTGAAGCTCCAATACTTTGGCCACTGATGCAAAGAGCCAACTCATGGGGAAAGACCCTGATGCTGGGAAAGACTGAAGGCAGAAGCAAAAGGGGCAGCAGAGGGTGAGATGGTTAGATGGCGTCACTGACTCAGTGGACATGAATTTGAGCAGACTCTGGGAGATAGTGAAGGACAGGGGAGCCTGACATGCTGCTGTTCATGGGGTCACAAAGAGTTGGATACGACTTTGCGACTGAACAACGCATACAGTAAGACCTCAATTAGCTGAGACTACTTTGGAGAAAGGGCAGTTTCTAATTAATAGGATTTTTCTCTTGAAGGTTAAACACTTTTATCTTTTCTCAGCCCTTACTATTAACTTACTTTCTTTGGCTTTTGGAATTAAGATGTCCAGAGTTTGAAAATAAGTTAATGTTTCTTTGAGTTAGTCTTTGGAACATCTTTATGAGTTACAAGCCTTGATGTTCAGGTTTTATTTTCTGTAAGGGTTGAAGAGGTGCTGGGGGTGGCTACTGAATTCTGTAAGTTTTTTTTGGAGGGGGAGGGAATAAATCTTTTTTGGGATTGTTTTGTTTTCTTGTGTCTTTCTCACGTTGTGAATGAAAAAGCTATCTTATCATTCCCAGTATTGGTAGGCTTAGTTATTTATATAATCCTGTTGTTTGAGGGTTTACAGATATTCTACCAAAATATAATAACAAGAAGGAGTTATCAATGAACTGCTTAAGGTATTGATTTTTCTTCAGTGTGAGGTAATTAAAGTCAAGTTGTATTTGCTTTAATAGGCTGTTGAATGGTTCTTCTGTATAATCCGGACAACAAATAAACTCAAGTATTTATCGGGTCCTTGCTCTGTGCTCTTTGTATACCATGTTAGGTAGTTTTAATGTCAGTAATGATGTCAGACCATAAATGTATCAGCCTCTGATAACCTTTGCATAAATCTGATTTTCTAAAAGCAAGGAAAACTTGTCCCTGAGGGACTTTGTGGTCATAAAAGTTCTGATTTCCTTGTTCAAAATATCGTTAAGCTTGCCATTTGTTTTCTTTTACATTTAAAGAGAAACTTCATTCCAAAAGTTAAAGTATTGCCATTTTCATTAATCATTAATTATAGATATTAAAGAACAGAATTTTTTTTCATGAACATAGGTAGGGAAGTTAGGTGAAAAGATAGCTTTAATTTCATCTAAATCTAACACTGATTTTTAAGTATGTCATTGAGTTGAATGTCTTCAAATAAAGATAGTTTACACTATCTATTGATGCTGATGGTGAAGGCTAAGAATGTTAGGAAGTAAGCTAAGAATAATAGTTTATATTTCAGATTTTGGCTTATATAAAAATGGAACCCTTTTCTAATGGTTTTTCCCCCCTAATTCTTGATCTAGTCATGCTATGACTATTTTAAAAAAACAACTTGAAAACATATCTGAGGATAATCTGGAGAAAATGTAGCGTAGGTTAAGATTTGAAAAGAGATGGGTCTGGGTTCAGGCTTCCCTGGTGGCTTAGCGGTAAAGAATCCACCTGCAATGCAGGAGACCTGGGTTTGATCCCAGAATAAGGAAGATCCCCTGGAGGAGAGCACAACAACCCATCCAGTATTCTTGCCTGGAAAATTCCATGGACAGAGGAGCCTGGTAGGCTATGGTGCATGGGGTCGCAAAGAGTTGGACACGACTGAAGTGACTGATCACACACACAAGTTCAGGTCTGGGTTCATGAGGAATGCATTAAATTCTTTATGTGTTTTTGAAACATAATAAAAACACTTTTAGGTGAATCACTTTTTTTAGAAACTTATTTTTTACATATCTGCAAAAGTGTTTCACATTAGTACTGTGGAATGAATTGCCCCTTTACTGGACCTTGCTGGGGTTTGTGATTTATAGATGTTATAGTAAATTTCACACTTCTAAGATGAAGCAGTCTACGTCTATGAGGTCTTTATAAAAGAGGTTGCCTGTGGGTGGTAGTAGCAAGTATCATCTTATTAGACATTTGAGGGCAAGAGAAAGGTCGGGCTATTGGTAGATCCCATAGAGCTAGCAAGTCAGCTTTTTAGCTGCTTAAATCTAGTTGTATTATTGCCACTGAAGCCTTGGTCACACCAGCAACACTTGCTCAATCAAAAGTGCTGTTTGTCCAAGATATACGCTGGTCATCCAAGAAAAATGAGGAATGCTGAGATAACACTCAAAGAATTTGCTCACTGTATATCTACTTGGATCCAAAATGCATTTATGTATGTGTGTGTGTATACTCATATATACACATATATGTAGATATACATTTGTATGTATGTTTTTTTAATCACAGTACTTTCTTATACTCTGTTCAGTTTGTCTCTAAACCTAGTAGCTAGATTAATGCCCGTAAGTTAAATTAGATTGACTTGACACAATCTGCAGGATCTTCACACATGATTTTGGTGTCAGTTGGAAAGTGAGGTGAAGAATTGTGGATATTAGGAACTCTGTAGAGGGTGGGATGTATTTATAGAGCCAAAGCAAAACCAATACCCAGTTGTGGATGTGACTGGTGATGGAAGTAAAGTCCGATGCTGTAAAGAACAATACTGCATAGGAACCTGGAATGTTAAGTCCATGAATCAAGGTAAATTGGAAGTGGTCAAACAGGAGATGGCAAGAGTAAACATCAACATTTTAGGAATCAGTGAACTAAAATGGACTGGAATGGGTGAATTTAACTCAGATGACCATTATATCTACTACTGTGGGCAGGAATCCCTTAGAAGAAATGGAGGAGCCCTCATAGTCAACAAGAGAGTCCAAAATGCAGTACTTGGATGCAATCTCAAAAATGACAGAATGATCTCTGTTCATCTCCAAGGCAAACCATTCAGTATCACAGTAATCCAAGTCTATGCTCCAACCAGTAATGCTGAAGAGGTTGAAGCTGAATGGTTCTATGAAGACCTACAAGACCTTCTAGAACTAACACCCAAAAGAAATGTCCTTTTCATTATAGGGGACTGGAATGCAAAAGTAGGAAGTCAAGAGATACCTGGAGTAACAGGCAAATTAGGCCTTGGAGTACAGAATGAAGCAGGGAAAAGGCTAACAAGTTTTGCCAAGAGAATGCACTGGTGTATAGCAAACACCCTCTTCCAACAACACAAGAGAAGACTCTACACATGGTCATCACCAGATGGTCAACACCAAAATCAGATTGATTATATTCTATGCAGCCAAAGATGGAGAAGCTCTATACAGTCAGCAAAAACAAGACCAGGAGCTGACTGTGGCTCAGATCATGAGCTCCTGATTGCCAATTTCAGACTTAACTTGAAGAAAGTAGGGAAAACCACTAGACCATTCAGGTATGACCTAAATCAAATCCCTTATGATTATACAGTGAAAGTGACAAATAGATTCAAGGGATTAGATCTGATAGAGTGCCTGAAAAACTAAGGATGGAGGTTCATGACCTTGTATAGGAGGCAGTGATCAAGACCATCCCCAAGAAAAAGAAATGCAGAAAGGCAAAATGGTTGTCTGAGGAGGCCTTACAAATGGCTGAGAAAAGAAGAAAAGTGAAAGGCAAAGGAGAAAAGGAAAGATTTTCTCCTTCTTCTCAAAGGAGAAGATGGAACTCTGCATCCATTTGACTGTAGAGTTCCAAAGAATAGCAGAGAGAGATAAGAAAGCCTCCTCAGTGATCAGTGCAAAGAAATAGAGGAAAACAATAGAATGGGAAAGACTAGAGATCTCTTCAAGAAAATTAGAGATACCAAGGGAAATTTTTATACAAAGATGGGCACAATAAAGGACAGAAATGGTATGGACCTAACAGAAGCACAAGATATTAGGAAGAAGTGGCAAGATTACACAGAAGAACTGTACAAAAAAAGATCTTCATGACCCAGATAACCACAATGGTGTGATCACTCACCTAGAGTCAGACATCCTGGAATGCAAAGTCAAGTGGGCCTTAGGAAGCATCACTATGAACAAAGCTAATAGAGGTGATGGAATTCCAGTTGAGCTATTTCAAATCCTAAAAGATGGTGCTGTGAAAGTGCTTCACTCAGTATGCCAGCAAATTTGGAAAACTCAGAAGTGGTCACAGGACTGGAAACGGTCAGTTTTCATTCCAATCACAAAGGCAATGCCAAAGAATGTTCAAACTACCAGACAGTTGCACTCATCTCACATGCTAGCAAAGTAATGGTCAAAATTCTCCAAGCCAGGCTTCAACAGTACATGAACTGTGAACTTCCTGATGTTCAAGCTGGATTTAGAAAAGGCAGAGGAGCCAGAGATCAAATTGCCAACATCCGCTGGATCATGGAAAAAGCAAGAGAGTTCCAGAAAAACATCTACTTCTGCTTTATTGACTACGCCAAAGCCTTTGGCTGTGTGGATCACAACAAACTGGGGAAAATTCTGAAAGAGATGTGAATAGCAGACCACCTGACCTGCCTCTTGAGAAGTCTGTATGCAGGTCAAGAAGCAACAGTTAGAACTAGACATGGACCAACAGACTGGTTCCAAGTTAGGAAAGGAGTACATCAAGGCTGTATATTGTCACCCTGCTTATTTAACTGATATGCAGAATACATCATGTGAAATGCTGGGCTGGATGAAACACAAGCTGGAATCAAGATTGCTGGGAGAAATATCAATAACCTCAGATGTGCAGATGACACCACCCTTATGGCAGAATACAAAGAAGAACTAAAGAGCCTCTTGATGAAAGAGGAGAATGGAGAAAGAAAGATCATGGCATCAGGTCCCATCACTTTATGGCAAATAGATGGGGAAACAATGGAAACAGTGACAGACTTTATTTTTGGGCTCCAAAATCACTGCAGATGGTGACTGCAGCCATGAAATTAAAAGATGCTTGCTCCTTGAAAGAAAAGCTATGACCAACCGAGGCAGCATATTAAAAAGCAGAGACATTACTTTGCCAGCAAAGGTCCGTCTAGTCAAAGCTATGGTTTTTCAGTGGTCATGTATGGATATGAGAGTTGGACTGTAAAGAAAACTGAGTGCCAAAGAGTTGATGCTTATGAACTGTGGTGGTGGAGAAAACCACTGAGGATCCCCTGGACTGCAGGGAGATCCAACTAGTCCATCCTAAAGGAAACCAGTCCTGAATTTTCATTGGAAGGACATGCTGAAGCTGAAACTCCAATACTTTGGCCACGTGATGTGATGAACCGACTCATTGGAAAGGACCCTGATGCTGGTAAAGGTTGAAGGCAGGAGGAGAAGGGGATGACAGAGGATGAGATGGTTGGATGGCATCACCGACGTGATGGAGACGAGTTTGAGTAAGGTAAACCTGGTGTGCTAAAGTCCATGTGGTCGCGAAGAGTCGGACACCACTGAGCAACTGAACTGAAACAGCCTGCAGGATATTCGCACAGGGTTTTGGTGTCAGTTGGAAAGTGAGGTGGAAGATTGTGGATATTTGGAACTCTGTACAGGGTGGATATATTTACAACTTATATGGGTTCTCTCTCTTCCCGTTGAAGTGACACAAAAGGAAAAAACCCCTAGGAAATAGGAAATGAATCCTTACAGGGCAAGAAATACTGAGGAATTTCTGGAAAATAGTTGATAGCCAGGGTCTGAGAACCCTTTCACGATATTCCTTCCTATGAAGAGAAGATGAGGCATTTGGAGAAACGGAAAGACAAGGCCACTGGTCAAACTCCAAAGAGAGTGTGAGCTCAGAGTCCACAGGGCAGGGAGTGGAGGGGCCAGTCACTGTGATGAAGACTGTGGAGAGCGCGTAGGATGGTGAATGGTAGAATCTGGGGGGCACCCTCCTCCCCCCCAGTAAAGAGTTGCTTGATACTAGCTCACAGGCTAAAACCATGAGATGAGCTCTCTAACCAAAAGAAACTCTTAGAGATTGAGGAGGAGGAATAGCTGGTGTTTTCCTTGTGGTGGGGAAGAATGGGAGGGAAGTGAACAACAGCAGCAAAATAATCCTGGTGTCAAAAGAGATAGAAAAAAAAAAAAAAAAAAGAAAGCAGCATCCCCAGAAGCCAGAAATACACCTGAAGTTAGCCTGCCCTATTTGGCAGTTCTGGGACCCCAGCATTCTTGTCCTCATCCTCATGCCTTCTAAATGCACTCTAATAGAGTCTGCTTTTCAGCCTTCCCCTCGTAGGGAGGAGCCAGCTGTAGAAATGCATTGCACCACAGTGGAGGAAGCCCTCCCCTGCTGCCTGTACCAGTAGGGGATGTGGCATTTAAGGAGAAAGAAAAGCATGGAAGAAGGACCAAGTTGAGCATGACAGCTGACTCTAGAGCAAACAGGGTAGCTGCAGATGCTTAAAAAATGCAAAGTTTGCGTCTTAAGCTTAGGAGATGGCATTGTGAAGATGACCTGCCAAAGATTCCATTGTCAGCGAAGTTTTTCATGATTGACAGTTTTTTTTTTCTTTTTTAAAAATTTATTTATTTTTTTAAGTGGTTGACAATTTTAATAAATTTTGCCAGTCAAATGTGCAGAGAGTGGTAGTCATGATTTGAAAGTTTTGCCACTAGAGGGATATAAAAACATTACCTATATTTTAGTGATAAACCACAATGAATAGATTTTTGAATCAGCATTTTGTTTCTACTTATGGATGAGCGAGGAAAGTATACAGTAGACCCTTTTAAATCTCCCTAATTTAGAAAACCAGATGCCATCTCTAGTTTTGCCTGTTAGTAGGAGTGATATAAAACTTGTACTAAAAATGTTTTAGTGTTAATTTTGTCACAGTAGAGTTGATGAGGAAACTTACCAGAAGAGGAATGGGGGAGGAACGGATGCAATGGAATTAAAGCATCAGTAGGGAATGAGTTAAATGAGGAGTCAGGGCAAGGAGGGGGCTTGGGGTTGGAAGGATGAGGGAAGATAAAATGCAGGTCCATGGTGTTTATGTTCACTCCTTTTCTTTGAAAATTAAAAACTTATCACCACCCTGCTCAGGCCGATTCTGTGAGGACTTTACTGCCGCAGTTTATGATGTACTCGAACATAAACTTTCCTGGAAGTCTTTGGCCTCTGGGCCAACTTGTTTTTGAGCCAAGAGTATAAGGGCTCTGTTACATGCACGGGCCACAGATGCGTCTCTTCAGCTTCTGCAGTCTAGATTGTGTGTGTGTAAAACTTAGAAAACCTGTTGACTCCATGCTTTGGTGATGAGCCACAGCCTATACTTGGGAATCCCATTCAGCCTTGACCTCCCCATTGGAGAAAACTTATCTTCAGGAGACGGTTTCTAGGCTTGAAAATAACCAAAAGGAAAATCATCAGGCTCCAGTCAAGTTGTTGATGGACCAGTGTGTGAACAGAACATGAGATTAAAAAAATTTACTGATGGGTGGGGATGCAAAGACAAATGCGTTGTGTAGCTGGCCAAGTAATATCTGACTATGTCCAAAAGTGGGGAAAAAACTATCTTCAATGCGTTACATTACTTTTATGCCTTCCATCTTGCTTGCCAATTGCTTCAAATAATGCTGCTGTTTCTAGAGCCCACTGTGTTGCTCTATTGTACTGCTCATGGGGGTGCCCAGGGAGGTTTGATGGTATATTTGTGCTTGCTTCCTGCCTGCTCTTGCTGTTGCCTGTTGGAAATCACTGATACAATGAGTGTGTTTTCATCTCCTCCCCACCCCCACCCTTCATTGTTTTGTGGAGAAGAAAGCCAGTAAAAATGAGCATCTGGCAAAGAAGCCACCCTGATTTAAGGAGGAAGTTCCCTGGATTTATGAGCTCCTCTTTCTGCTCAAGTGTCAACTGAAAGGAGACTTTGCTACACAGTTATTCAGGGGTCAGGGGGCCAGGGTGGGGTGAGTAGGGGCACTAGGGTTGCTGCTTAGGCCGGAAAAACATGGGGCACTAGGGTTGCTGCTTAGGCCGGAAAAACATTTTGCATCAGCTGAGTGGCTGTTGGCCTGCCAGGATGCTGCTGTTTTCTATCCTGTTTCAGTTTTGTGAAAGGACAGTAGGTGTGAATTGAAAGCTATTGTCCTCTTAATCACTCACCAGAGTCAAGCCACATGGGCCACAGGAAATTTCAGTCTTGTAAATCTCACCTGCTTATCTCCCAAAGTTTGCTTTGTTTACCTTCTTACCCGAAAGTATTTTATCTTCATCATGACTATTAAGGGTGGTTGCTGTGCTGTGCTTAGTCACTCAGTTGTGTCTGAATCTTTGCAACCCCATGGACTGCAGCCTGCCAGGCTCCTCTGTCCATGGGGATTCTCCAGGCAAGAATACTGGAGTGGGTTGCTATGCCCTTCTCCAGGGGATCTTCCCATCCCAGGGATCGAACCCAGGTCTTCCACATTGCAGACAGATTCTTTACCATCTGAGCCACCAGGAAAGCCCATTAAGAGTGATGGTGGTGGTTTAATCCCTCAGTCATGTCCAACTCTTTGAGACCCCATGGACAGTAGCCTGCCAGGCTCCTCTGTCCATGGGATTCTCCAGGAAAGAATACTGGAGTGGGTTGCCATTTCCTTCTCCAGGGGATCCTCTCAACCCAGGAATCGAACCTGGGTTACTTGCATTGCAGGCAGATTATTTTACTGACTGAGCTATGAGGGAAGCTTAAGGGTGGTTTTATTTAAAAAAAAATTTTTATTTGGCCACACCAGGTCTTAGTTGCAGCAGGTGGGATCTTTGATCCTCCTTGCAGTATGGAGGATCTTTAGTTGCAGCATGGGAGCTCTTTAGTTGATGCATAGGGAATCTTGTTCCCTGACCAGGGATTGAACCTGGGCCCTTTGCACTGGAAGCATGGAGTCTTAGCAACCGGACCACCAGGGAAGTCCCAAGGGTAGTTTTAAAAATGAATGCTATAATCCAATAGAATGATACTGATCTAAAGTATGTATTTCTACTTGATGGCTTATGTACTGTGAAAAGCAAGCAGTTTTTTTTTTTTTTTTAATAGTAACATGGAAAAGGGACTTAACATTATTCCTGTTGAAGGGATTTTGAGGGTCAGCCATTTAATAAATTCTGGTTCAGGAATTTGTTTTGTTTGTTTAGTTGCTAAGTCATGTCAGACTCTCTGACCCCATGGGCTCCATCATGCCAGCCTTCCCTGTCCTTCACCATCTCCCAGAGTTTGCTCAAACTCATGTCCATTGAGTCAATGATTCCATCCAACCATCTCATCCTCTGTCACCCCCTTCTTCTCCTGCCCTCAATTTTTCCCAGTGTAAGGGTCTTTTCCAAAGTTCACTTAAGAAGCTTTCTTATCCTTGCTATTCTCTGGAACTCTGCATTCAGTTGAGTATATCTTTCCTTTTCTCCTTTGCTTTTCACTTCTCTTCTTTCCTCAGCTATTCGTAAAGCCTCTTCAGACAACCACTTTCTCTTGCAATTCTTTTTCTTTGGATGGTTTTGGTCACTGCCTCCTACACAGTGTTATGAACCTCTGGCCATAGTTCTTCAGATACTCTGTCTACCAAATCTAATCCCTTGAATCTACTCGTCACCTCCAGTGTATAATCATAAGGGATTTGATTTAGATCATACCTGAATGGCCTAATAGTTTTCCCTGCTTTCTTCAATTTAAGTTTGAATTTTGCAATAAGGAGCTGATGATCTAAGCCACAGTCAGCTGTAGGTCTTGTTTTTTGCTGACTTTACAGAGCTTTTCCATCTTTTGAGGCAAAGAATATAATCAATCTGATTTTGGTATTGACCATTTGCTGATGTCCACGTGTAGAGTCATCTCTTATGTTGTTGGAAAAGGGTGTTTGCTATGACCAGTGTATATTCTTGACAAACTTTTTAAGTCAGTTCAGTTGCTCAGTCGTGTCTGACTCTTTGTGACCCCATGGACTGCAGCATGCCAGGCTTCCCTGTCCATCACCACGTCCTGGAGCTTGCTCAAACTCGTGTTCATCGAGTTGGTAGAACCATCCAACCATCTCATCCTCTGTTGTCCCTTTCTCCTCCTGCCTTCAATCTTCTCAGCATCAAGGTCTTTTCTAATGAATCAATTCTTCACATCAAGTGGCCAAAGTATTGAAGCTTCAGTTTCATTATCAGTCCTTCCAACGAACATTCAGGACTAATTTCCTTAGGATTGACTGGCTGGATCTCCTTGCTGTCCGAGGGACTCTCAAGACCTTCTCCAGCACCACAGTTCAAAAGCATCAATTCTTCGGCTCTCAACTTTCTTTATGGTCTGACTCTCTCATTCATACATGACTACTGGAAAAACCATAACTTGACTAGACAGACCTTTGTTGGCAAAGTAATGTCTCTGCTTTTTAATATGTTGTCTAGCTAGATGATCATTGTATAATGCATCTCTTCATTCTGCCTTCAGAACACTTTCTTTACTTTATGTAATTTCTTGCTAGAATAATTTCTACTTCCAAAAGCAACTGGGATAGATTAAATTGAAGCTCACGGTCAGTCTATAAAAACAGGAACTTGATGTCAGGGAAGATTTTTGTAAGATTGCTTGCTATAAAAAAGAGTATCAGAAATATTTCAGTAATGCTTTTTAGCAAGGAAATTAGTTCAATATTTTTGGCTTTGTCATCTTGTTAATAGATGTGCTCTTTTGTTATTACAGTCTTGACTTTTATCAGCTGGAGAATGATCTTGGTTTAAGTGCTTTGAAATTACGGATTTTTTTCATCCATTTTAATCTAATGCTTTGTAAGTGGGATGCTCAGTTATAGAGTGGAATTAGGAAAATCCTCTTTCCCTTATCTTTCACCCTTTTTCATATTTGTGTTGAATTAATTAGCTATGAATCAGACAAACTGGTATTTTAAAAGATCTGGAATCTAAGCATTTTTTGCGGTTTATTCATCCCTTGTTCCTACTGACACTAAATTTTTCTCAGCACCTAAGCAGATCTTGTTCCATTATTGAACTTCCTAATTGAACTTAGAAATTAGAAACAAATAAACAATAGAATGGGAAAAACTAGAGATCTTGCCTGGCAAATCCCATGGACAGAGGAGCCTGGTAGGCTGCAGTCCATGGGGTCTCTAGGAGTCAGACACGACTGAGTCACTTCACTTTCACTTTTCACTTTCATGCACTGGAGAAGGAAATGGCAACCCACTCCAGTGTTCTTGCCTGGAGGATCCCGGGAGCAGGGGAGCCTGGTGGGCTGCCACCTACGGGGTCGCACAGAGATGTTCATGACTGAAGCGACTTAGCAGCAGTAGAGCTCTTTTCAAGAAAATTAGAGATACCAAGGGAACATGCAAAGATGGGCTCAATCTTTCATGCAAATCATCTTTCATGCAAAGATAGGCTCAGTAAAGGACAGAAATGGTAGGGACCTAACAGAAGCAGAAGATATTAGGAAGAGGTGGCAAGAATATATAGAAGAACTGTACAAAAAAGATTTTCACGACCCAGATAATCATGATAGTGTGATCACTCACCTGAAGTCAGACATCCTGGAATGTGAAGTCAAGTGGACCTTAGGAAGCATCACTATGAACAAAGCTAGTGGAGGTGATGGAATTCCAGTTGAGCTATTTCAAACACTGAAAGATGATGCTGTGAAAGTGCTGCACTCAATATGCCAGCACATTTGGAAAACTCAGCAGTGGCCACAGGACTGGAAAAGGTCAGTTTTCATTCCAATCCCAAAGAAAAGCAATGCCAAGGAATGCTCAAACTACCACACAATTGCACTCATCTTACACACTAGTAAAGTAATGCTCAAAATTCTCTAAGCCAGGCTTCAGCAATATGTTAACCATGAACTTGCAGAAGTTCAAGCTGGATTTAGAAAAGGCAGAGGAACCAAAGATGAAATTGCCAACATCTGATGGATCATGGAAAAAGGAAGAGAGTTCCAGAAAAACATCTATTTCTGCTTTATTGACTATGCCAAAGCCTTGGACTGTGTGGATCACAAGAAACTGTGGAAAATTTTGAAAGAGATGGGAATACCAGACCACCTGACCTGCCTCTTGAGAAACCTGTATGCAGGTCAGGAAGCAACAGTTCCAACTGGACATGGAACAATAGACTGGTTCCAAATAGTGAAAGGAGTACGTCAAGGCTGTCTATTGTCACCCTGCTTATTTAACTTATATGCAGAGTACATCATGAGAAACACTGGGCTGGAGGAAGCACAAGCTGAAATCAGGATTGCCAGGAGAAATGTCAGTAACCTAAGATATGCAGATGATACCTCCCTTATGGCAGAAAGCGAAGAAGAACTAAAGAGCCTCTTGATGAAAGTGAAAGAGGAGACTGAAAAAGTTGGCTTAAAGCTCAACATTCAGAAAACGAAGATCATGGCATCCGGTCCCATCACTTCATGGGAAATAGATGGGGAAACAGTGGCTGACTTAATTTTTTGGGGCTCCAAAATCACTGCAGATGGTGATTGCAGCCATGAAAGTAAAAGACACTTACTCCTTGGAAGGAAAGTTATGACCAACCTAGATAGCATATTCAAAAGCAGAGACATTACTTTGCCAACAAAGGTCCATCTAGTCAAGGCTATGGTTTTTCCAGTGGTCATGTATGGATGTGAGAGTTGGACTGTGAAGAAAGCTGAGCGCTGAAGAATTGATGGTTTTGAACTGTGGTGTTGGAGAAGACTCTTGAGAGTCCCTTGGACTGCAAGGAGATCCAACCAGTCCATCCTAAAGGAGATCAATCCTGGGTGTTCATTGGAAGGACTGAGTTTGGAGCTGAAACTCCAGTACTTTGGCCACCTGATGCGAAGAGCTGACTCATTAGAAAAGACCCGTATACTGGGAAAGATTGAGAGTAGGAGAAGGGGATGACAGCGGATGAGATGGCTGAATGGCATCACCGACTTGATAGACGTGAGTCTGAGGGAACTCCTGGAGTTCGTGATGGACAGGGAGGCCTGGCGTTCTGCGATTCATGGGGTCGCAAAGAGTCGGACACAACTGAGTGACTGAACTGAATTGATATTTTTTTTAACAAGAAGCAATATTCATTATTATGAAGCAGTACTCATGGAAAAAAGAAAATAACTGAGATATTAGTGATTGTTCTGTTTTTTGTTCCCCTTTCACATTGTTTTGCAAGATTATTTCATTGCCTCTCTAACAATATTCATGAAAACAGAGTCAACAGAAATTCTTTCCCTAGTACTGCCCAATAGGATACCAGCCATAACCTTGAGTAGGAGAGTAGATGTTTGTTTCCTAGCTTTAAAGAATGTATAATGTTGTTAGATTAGCGAGAGATTCATTTTAAAGCAATGATTAGAAGCAGTTAATGATTTAAATAGGTATTGTAAGAATAAGTTACAGATGGTATGGTGCAGTCTGTAAGAACTACAGAAACTTAAAGAAGGCTGAGATTGTTGTGCAATTATGGAAAGTGTTCTTAAGGAAGAGGAAGTTGAGAGGTGGAACTATTTTCTCACTGAACTTGTCCTTATTTTAAATTGAGGATTGGATAAGCTTCCAGTTTAATGTCTTTTTTCCCTTTTAAGTAATGCCTGAGAGTTCTGAAAATGTTCTTTATAAGGAAAAATAGAAGAATCTTTTAAAACTCAGCTGTCCTTTCTAGAAGAATGTGTACTAGGTAAAAAGAGACTAAGGTGCTGATAAAATGAATGTCTCAGTCAGTTTTCATTTGGGCATGTAGAGTAGCTGGCAATTAGAATCTTGCAATTTTTCTTAGAAAAGCATGAATACCCATTTCAAGTATTACCAAATCATTCGGCTCATATAGGCTACTGGCTTGGTGAGGACACAGGCTTGGTTAAAAACAAAAGAAAATGCACATTGTTGATTTACAAATAAAGAAAGCCAGCTGCAGATCCTGGTGAACCCTTTTAACCATCTTCCCCAGGAAGGATGCAGCGCTGGGTAAGTCAGACTGAGGTCTCTGGAAAACTGCCTGATATATAAACAAGGGCCGGCCAGTGTGAGGCCGGAGGAAGGGGGCCATCTTCAGGAAGCTGTGAGCTTTCCCTTTTGTAGAGTGATTGGTTGGACCAAAATGTTAAAGGGCCATTGACCGCAGTGTTGCTGTACTTCCTAGTTCACTCTCAAGATCTGACCCCAAATAACAAGCACTGTTTTCAACACAAAGGACAGAACTGTTAAAAAGCGACCAAGTACAGAACAAATCTGATTGTAAAATAAGGCTTATAAACTGCACTAAGTGCGATGGGAGCCAAATTTATAGAGAAACTACCACTGAGATGATAATATTCCAATGTTTTCAGTTTCAGTAGTGTTTCAAGTTGGCTTCAGAAACACATGGTATTCAATAAACACTTCTTAATTTGCTGCTAGTTTCTTTCCTTTCAGAGAGCCACGGAATGAAATTGATTTGAGAATTATCATTTGGATTTAATGAACAGTTTAAAAAATGTTAATCTCATTGTGGTGAATGAGTTTTTACCCACCAAACAATTGCACAGTGAGTTCATAATGATTTTAAATTTGATTCAGAATGAAAGGTTTTATGAAGTGCACTATGTCATGTCCCTTGGCTCTTGTCGAAGAAAGTCCTATGTTGTAAGCCTGTTAGAGCAGTGACGTGGTCCGCTTTGGGACTCTTGGTTCTGAAAACACATGATCAGGGCCATGCAGGTTTTATTTATATGACAGATATTTACTGTACACCTGTTGAGTTGTAGGTAGTATGTGTGGAACATGTGAGTCACTTCTACAAAGTCAGCTATTTTGTTTTAGCTCAGGTCGATTAACAAAAAGAAAACATTTGAAGAATATGTGGAACACTTGGGGATTCTTCACTGAAACACCTTATTTGGCTGTGCTGTCTGCCTGCTAGTAATACTTCTATTATTGTATACTATACAGTCTCTTAATGTAAAGGGCAGTTCAGAGTTCTCTTAGGAAAAGCTTTTATTAAAAATATTAAGAGGCAACAGGAGAGCCATTCAGGATTGGAATATCATTGAGTTCCACTGCAATTCCAGGTAATGCCTTTGATGTAACAGGCACATGTCATCTGTAAGTTTTATCATGCTCCTGTTCTATGAAGATCACATGACCAGACAAAGGGACTCTGAAGATTGATGCGATGTTCATGCTCTAAAAACCTCATAGTTGTCAGCGCTGACACATACCCCCAGCGCACATGGGTGCATACACAGACATGACTAGATAGCATGTACCAAGTGTTAATTGACCAGAATGATTTGTTTAGTGTTTAAAACTAGAGATTGACAGGGGTAGCTATTCTGAAGTTGTGTTACTTTTACTCGTTAATTTTAGCATCCATTGATTCCCTGTCTGAAATAATTATTGCTGTGTTGCTTGCCAAATGGTGGTTTTTTAATTTCAGCCATCCATCCTTCATTTATTAGTTGGCATTCTGCTTTAGTGAGGAAGAGCTGTTGCTTGTTCCCTCATTGTTTATTCAATTATTTGTATCAGTACAGATTTGTGGATATTTTCCTAAGAGTTATAATCTCCTACTATCATTTGTTGGTGTTGCTCAGATTGTTCTAGATGTGGCCATTGGGAGTCCCTTAAATTTAGGTCCTGTGTCCTTTTGACATATTCCCATCATTTTTTAGGAGTCGTTTTAACTTTCTGACAGCATAAGATATCCCAGGCTCATCCTGAATTTTTCCTGCTCCAGCCATAGAATCAGCCATTTCTTCAAAAAGCGAGAAAGGCATTGCCACTGAGACATTATTAATTTTAGGTCCTCAGCAGATGAAGTGAAGAGTTATAAACTCCAGGGCTCATTCTAGCTTTCACCCTTAATTGTAACTCCTTTCTCCGAAAGTGAGAAACCTGGCGTTTGTAGCCAAAACATATTAATATCTATTTATGTGTGCACTCCTCAGCTACATATAAAGTAGTTTCAGAATGCTAGCATATACCCTTGTGAGAAACAAATTTACTAGCTAAGTTAACACTGTTTGTGGACAATTTATTTTTCCGCGAAATCAGAATATTTAGTCAAACTAGTGTTGACCAAAGTTATTTGGGTTAGTTCTTTTCTTTACCTACTTTGGTGGGCTTTTGTTGTTGATTTTTATTTAGCTACATTCACTTATTACTGTTTTGTTCCGATTGCTGCCATACCCTGCTGACTGCTGACAAGTGCTCAGTTGTGTCCGACTCTTTGTGGCCCCATAGTCCACGGGGTTCCTCTGTCCATGAAATTCTCCAGGCAAGAATGATGGAGTGGGTTGCCATTTCCTTCTCCAGGAGATCTTCCCCACCCAGGGATCAAACCCTGGTCTCTTGCATCTGCTGCATTTTAGGTGTATTCTTTACCAGTAATGCCACCTGGGAAGCCCCATCCTAGCTGATTTTTAGTTATTTATTTATCGTGAAAGTATATGAAATATTGCCTTTCTAAAAGTGTGTTCAGAAAGTGTCATTTCCTCTTTGTCCCTTCTACCTCTTTCCCATTCTCTCATTCTTTTCACCCCATTCCCACCCTCTCTCTGAAGGTAAATAATTTCATTACCTCTTGGCTTATCCTTCCTATATGTATGTATTTATTTTATATATGTATAATGCACAAATCAGTGGACACATTAGTATTTTCTTCTTTCTTATATGAAAGTGGTATACTTTCATGTTTTCTATTGCTGCACAAAAACTACCACAGACTAAGTAACTTAACACAAAGTTATTATCTCTTATTTATTATTTCCTGCACCAGGGAGTTGGGCTTGTCTTAGCTGAGTCCTCTGCCCAGAATCTCAGTAAGCTGAAATCAGGGGGTGGGCCAGGCTGTGATCTCACCTGAGGCTCAGGGTCCTCTTCTGAACTCCCTGGTTAACAGGGTTCACTTCCTGGTGACTGTGGGAGTCATCTCCTAGAAGCTGCCCACCATACCTTGGCACATGGCCTTCTCTGTATGTCCTGCTGGCCTCTTCAAGTCCAACAGGAGAATGTCTGTGCTGCTTTGAATTTTTCTGACTACTTTGTTCTCTCACTGTAGAGTCTTGAGTTGTCTGATGAGATCAGACCCACCTAGGCTAACCTCTGTCTTTACCTTTGCCATACAGTGTAACCTAATGACCTTTTCTATCACATTCATAATTTGTTCTCATGCTCCAGAGGGGACAGGATTCAGGACGGTCAGTTCTGTCTGTTCATGTGTACCAGAGAGCAGGTATCCTGGGGGCTATCTTAGAATTCTGCCTTACCAGACATCATACAGTAGGTCCTCTTTTGTGCTTTGCATACTATAATGCAGTGTTATGAAAAAAAGAAATGTATTTGTTATACTTATCTACTTTGTTCTTTAATTACTAAAGGATGATTTTTGGTACTTAGGAAGGTCTGAATTTTGCTTCTAGTGGATGCCTTTGTTTTATTTTTTTTTTTTTATAAAAAAGCCCTCAGTCGCTGGTTTCTTAGTTAACCTTATATTATCTGGTTTGTCAGTTTCTAATGATAGTCTTTAAATCTTACCTATTTCCTGTACGGCAGTCAGCGAGCTTAATTTATTTTCCTCTTTCATTCTCCCTTCTTCCAGTTCGTTAACTTGTATTATTTCTGTGTTGACACAACATGCAGCATTATTGCATTCGTCTTCCAGATCTGCATTTTCATTCTTTGTTTTTAGATTTTGCTGCTGGCATGGCTTTTGTGTGACTTATTTTTTCCTTCTGTGTAATTTTGGGAGCATATATGATTATCCTTATAACAGTGTTTTTCCTCTTCTTTTTCTTTAGAGTTCAGAGAATACTGAGTTTCAGAGATCATTAAATAAAAAAATACTGAATACGGACAAGGAAACTTACCCGAATGTTCTAAGACCTTACCGTTTATGTGCATTATTGAAAACAGCACAAGTTCTCTATTTTATAAAGAGAAGGAATGGTTCCTTAATCAACTTAATTAGTACAGAAATTTGGCATCTTTGTAAACATAAAGGGCCTGATGATGAATAAATGACATTCTGTAAGGCAGAAGCATGAAGGAAGAGAGATCTTTGACTATATGTAACCTAAGCAGGATGGGAAGAACCAATAGCATTCTTTAAATAGAAAAACAGAGTTAATAGATAGCTCTTCTTCTCTGGGGGCTGGGTAAGCTATGGTTCCCATTAAGCCTGATTAGGGAGTGAAAGTCTGCCCATTGGAGAATGTGAGTGATGATGGTGTAGATCGTAGAGGATCAGTATTCAGGATGTCCCTTCGAGCTCACTGGAATTCAAAGCTGAAAAGCTGTTGAAGCTCTGGGAAATTGAATAAGTGAATGGTCAGAATTTGCACTGATAGGATGATTTTCTAAATAGTGGTCCAGAATCCTGAAGATGACTGCTTTGAAGCCTGGCCTCCCTGTCTGCAGGGCTTTGACTTCCTGTTTTGGAGGATAGCTGAGTGTTTGCACTGTTGGGGTTCCTGATGTCCAGGACTTTATATAATATAGCTCTAGAATTTTTCATGACTCTGACTTAGTTAATAACCAAGGCCACCTAAAATTTACATCCAAGAAATCATAAGACTGGTGAGAAGTGAGTCAAGTACCTAATTTGTGGGAGGATTTCCTGACTTAGTTATAGATCACTGCAGACCTAATACAGGCTCTTTCTTTTTTTTTAATTCACTAGTTTTATTTTTGGCTGTGCTGTGTCTCCGTTGCTGTGCGGGCTTTTCTCTGGTTGAGGTGAGTTGGGTCTCCTCTAGCTGCGGTGTACGGGCTTCCCATTGCAGTGGCTTCTCTTACCACAGACCGTGGGCTCCAGAGCACAGGCTCAGAAGTTGTGGCACATGTGCTTAGTTGCTCCCAGGCTAGGATCAAACCCCTGTTTTCTGCATTGGCAGGCGGATTCTTTACCACTGAGCCGTGAGGGAAGCCCCAGGCTCTTTCGTGTGTCTCTTTGAAACCTGAGTGGGCTCTATCCTATTTGAGAAAGCTTGGGTGCGAAAGAGTTTCTACCAGTGAATGATGGGCATATTTGGCCATCAGCCTCCCAGGATCGTGATTCTAATAAGATTCTCTTCTGTGGCATAAGCCTAGAGAATGTATGATTTACAAAAAGACATTGGTGTGAGCATATATTAGCTAGCAACATATTGAGTTGTAAGTTCTTATTTTTTTTCTATTTTGGTAATCTGGTGCTTCGGTTTTCTTGATACTGGTTTCTGGAGAATTAAGTTGAACTGTGTTATCCCAAACCCAGCTCCAGATTGGTTGAAGAATTCATCTGAGTTTTATTGTGGGAAGAAGTCTGTCTGCTTTCTCTTTTGCACAGTCAGGGGCTAGAACGGTGACCTCTGAAGTAATGTCTCATGTTGTTAGAGCTCATGCAATGTTAAGAAAAGCAGAACATTAAATCAGACAGTGCTGACCTCAGAGCAGGACCGCTTGGGTGGGGGAATCTCTGAAGATAACATGTTGTTACAGGCAACACCCAGAGGAAAATTGACAAACTGTGATAACAATCGTTGGATTATTTCTGGCCCACCAAGAGAGCCAGAGAGTGAGAACTAAATTGTCTTCTCAAATAAATAAAGAAACTGCCTAATTCCCTTTCTACAACATCACTTTTATCAAAGAGGAAAACAAGATTGTTGTTTTCCTGGGCAAAATTGACTTGGGGAATAAACTTGATTGTTGTTTCCCCTCGTGGTTTCTGCTCAGGTCCTGAGTACATGGTTGATTAAACCTTCCCACCCATGCCCTCAAAACCTTTCCTCGGAAACCATCTGAGGTTTGTTCTGCTGAAGAATCAACAACTGCTGACAAAATTGGTATAGACGATTGTATTTACAAAGCAGAGACAGAGACACAGACATAGAGAACAAATGTATGGATACCAAGGGGGGAAGAAGGATAATAGGATGAATTGGGAGATTGGGATTGGCATACCTGCATTATTAATACCATGTGTAAAGTAGATAACTAATGAGAAGCTACGGTATAGTGTAGGGAACTCTCCTCAGTGCTCTTTGGTGACCTAAATGGGAAGGAAATCCAAAAAAGATGGGGCATATGTATACATATAGCTGATTCACTTTGCTGTACAGTAGAAACTAACAGAACATTGTAAAGCAACTGTATTCCAATAAAAATTTGAAAAAGAATCAATAACAGCTGAATGCTTCAGATAGGTTCCCTACCCTCTATGACACCCCAGACCCCCAACAGTGCCTTAAAAAGGGATCAAAACCCTGGTGCCTACAAGGATAAGGTAGGTCCTTTAAACTGGTAAAACTCCCTGGATTTGAGACGGAAGGGAATGCTGGATCCTTGGCAAGCCAGAGAGTCAATGCCCTGACCACGAGGCCAGCACCACTCTGTGTTAGCCTGCACTGGCAAGGCAGACCAGAGTTGCAGGACTTTCCACTATTTATGAGAAGGCAGAAATTTGGATTCTTACATGAAATCTTTCACATTTCACAGTTTTAAGAGATTTACTGGCATTTGAAAACACCTTCTGAGGTCTGCGGTGTCCCTGCAAACTATTCTAGGTAGTTCCTAAATAGAAGTTTATGGTGGAATATGCTTTCTTAAAGCTAAATTTATTTAATCCAGGGATTATTTTTATATTCTGGGATTTTTGTCCTTACTATACTGTGGGTATAAGAATTCATACAATGACTGGGTTGGGGGCAGAGGAGAAGGTAGTTTTCCCTGTGTCCAGTGAAACTTGAAGGATGGCCTTCCTAGCTTTCCTAGTAGCTTGGAAAATGTGCCTCTGATTGTTCTAAAGATATGGTTTGTAACTTAAAAGCTCAAGTATCTATGAGCTGATATTGAGAGTTCCAGGTGGGTTGATGGAAACAGTAACCAAGGCTCTGTTCATTTTTTAAAATTATCTTGAATGAGCGGCCATTGCAGAGGAATTACCCTGAATGAGTGGCCAGCGCAGAGGCCGAGCCCAATCCAGCCAACTTACCCTGATGTGCAGGCGAAATCCTCAGGCTGTCAGAGTTTTGAGTGAGAGGGCTTTGGGAATATTTTCGTAGCAGTGAGCAAAGAGCCTGATTTGTGTTTCTGGCTTTAACGAGTTGAATATTGTATGTCACTCTGTATACATATATTTAGCTTTGTTTCTTTTGCCTTTTCTATTTCTCTTTTGAGAAATTGTCAAGATTCCATCTAGAAGGAAGATTACTGTGTGGGTCTTATAGACGCATGTGCTGCTCTGTTCTCTGTTGGTGTCCAGTGCACCCTGTGATTTAGATATTGACTGCAAGGTATATTATATACTTTGAATGTGATCCAAATGCTCTAGGTCATTTAAATTTCATAAATTACAGTTTCCTGGAAGAGAAACTGGTAACCAAGTATAGCATAGCAAGTATGGAGAGGAAAGTATAGGATTAGTTTTCACTCTTGTACCCCAGCATTTAAAAGTAGTCCTGAGTAATTCTAAAATCAGCAAAGGCAACAAAATATCAGTGCCTTCACTTTTTACCTTTCTCATACTAAGCTCTGAGGTAAGGTTTTCTTGTGGTGACAAATATTTGGGTTATCTCGCTGGTTTAGGGGAAGAGGGTAGCTGTGAGAATTTTGTTTGAAGTACATGCTCATCTGATCCTTTCTTCCTGTGTGAATATGGGATTATTTTATCCTCGGAGCGCCCACTGTACAGCGCTCTCTTGGAAACCTTGTTAGTGAAAACAGGTACAATTTATTGAATAAGTTTTGATATGCCACTCATTGTGTGCAGATCTAGCCTTTATTTTTCACTGTGGCCCTATGAGTAAAGAAGACAGGAGGGCATGGTCTCCGGAGATAGGAAGAGGTGCTTCCTTTATTTTACGGTCAGGAGAGGGAAGAGGAGGGTACAGCTGTGTGGTGGGTTTGTACATTTCATAGCAGGAGGTGGACAGAGTTCTGGTGGAAGGGCATTCATTTCCTTTGTGAGGCAAAGGGGGTGGAGGCTAGTTTGAAGATTGAAGAGGAAGTAGGGAGAGGGGATGGAGGCTTGAAGAGACTAGAAAAGGTTGATTCAGGGTGAGTTGGCCAGAGGAATGAGAACAGTTGGATGGGCAGTGTTGAGGGTCATATGAGAATGGTGGTTGTCACTCTTCAGTAGATTGAGTAGCCTGTCGTTACCGTGTAGCAGTGCTGCTCACCTACCTGGGTGGGCAAATTGGGAACCAAGTTTATCTAGATTTTGAGGTTTGTTAGGTGGCTGTGCTAGAAAGATAGCTAGTGGAGCAAAATACTTCCTGTGTTGTCAAGCATGTTATTTACCTGGACCACAGATTCTAAGAAGGAGAGAACTGCAGATAGGAATGAACTGATGATAGAAATTCTTTACTAAGTAAGAATCCGCAAGTTTGGGGAAAGTGTTTACAGTGTACAAGGAAAAACAAAATTCCTTGAAATAACAGCCAAGGTGCTCCCTCGCAACTGAGTTTCTGATAGGTGATTTTTTTGTACTGTCTTCACAGTGAGGAGCAATTGGTCTGTTTGAATTGTACTTCCTTTCCCCTAGCTCCTCCCATCCACGTGCAGGAAAACTTTTTAAAAAAAATGATTATTGGAGTATAGTTGTTTTACAATGCTGTGTTGTTTTCTGCTGTACAGTAAAGTCAAATCAGCCATATGTATACATACATTCCCTCTTTCTTGGATTTCCTTCCCATTTAGGTCGCTATAGTACATTGAGCAGAGTTCCGTGTGCTGTACAGTAGGTTCTCATTAGAGTGTTGTGTATAGTATTGTATATATGTCTGTTTTATATATAGTGGTGTATATATGTCAATCCCAATCTCCCAGTTCATCCCAGCCCCCTCTTCCCACTTAGTGTCCACGTGTTTGTTCTCTACATCTTTGTCTCTCTCTCTGCTTTGCAAATAGGTTCGTCTGCTCCATTCTTCTAGATTCACATATGTGCATTGGTGGCGGTTTAGTCACCAAGTCGTGTCCGACTCTTTGGACCCGATGGATTGTAGCCTGCCAGGCTTCTCTATCCATGGGATTCTCCAGGAAAGAATACTGGAGTGGGTTGCCATTTCTTTCTCTAGGGGATCTTCCCAACCCAGGAATCAAACCCAGATCTCCTGCATTGCAGGCAGATTCTTTACCGACTGAGCTATAAAGGAAATCCCTCCTATATGCGTTAATACATGAGTTTGTTTTTGTCTGTCTGACTTACTTCACCCTGTATGACAGTCTCTAGGTCCATCCACACCTCTGCAATTGGCACAATTTCATTCCTTTTTATGGCTGAGTAATATGAGACTTCTTAAAAACCTGTGCAGTCTGTCTCCCCCACAGTTTCTTATTTTATGCTTTTTAAAAATATATATACATTCATGCTCAAAATTGTGAGAAAAGAGTAAGTGGGCTGTTCACTGAATCTAAGCCTTTCTTTTATGCATGGAGGCACATGTGTGTGCACACGCATGGGGGCACTTTTTTTTTAATCATCAAACCTGATGTATGTGAGGATTCCCCAAGAGATTTGTAAGAGATGTGGGTTCCTGGGTTTGAATCTTAAGGCTCCTGAGTTGGTACTTCCAGGCTGGGGCTTAGGAAGGTGCATATCTATAGGTTCATATGATGAGAACATTCAAAGAGATACCCCTGTCATTTACCTTCATCTTAGGCCTTAAATGTAGAAGGTGCTAGGTTGTGGAGAAAAGCAAGGATGAAACCAATGAATTAACTCTCTTGAAATACTGTCACATTTGAAGCACAATTCTGCAGAAAGGGAATGAAGAAATTATCTGTAGTATTTTTGGCCTGGATGTTATGGACATTCGTACGTGCTTCTGCTTATTTTCTAGGAGTCTGTATTTTATTAAGTCAAAAGATTTTTTTTTTTTTTACCCTGAGGCATAAGAGGTTTTGTGAGGAGGAAAAATATATTTTTGTTTTTCATTTTTAGAGAACAGGAGACCACATGAAAACTCTCTACTTAGTGAGTTTCTTGAGAAGAAAATTAAGTGTTGGTGAATAAGCAGTGTGTTTTTGAATGACAAAAAGTAATTAGAATTTGCTTAAGGGCAACTTGAGTTAGAAGGAAAAAAGTGGTAGAATTAGTGAAAAGATCCAATTGTAGATATTTTTAAATGACACACGAAAAACCTTTGGGTAGATAGCACTTCCCAGGTGCCACTAGTGTGCCTATGCCAGTGCAGGAGACAGTGAGACAGGGGTTCAATCCCTGGGTCAGGAAGATCCCCTGGAGGAGGACTTGGCAGCCCATTCCAGTATTCTTGCCTGGTGGGCTACAATCCCTGGGGTTGGCAGAGTCAGATACAACTGATGTGACTTAGCAGTCATGAAAAACTGTTGGATAAGTAAGAATTTAGAGTAACTGAGTTGCCTTTTTTGGGGTATTTTCTTTAAATAAGTAAAGCCAAGTTGTTACTTGGCTGATTACAAGTTATTAATTATTACTAACAACTTACTAAAACGTACATGGAATGTATACAGTGCAGAGCCTAAGTCACCAGTAGCTCTGGGCTCTGGAAATGCTGGTTCACTGTCTACCCCAGTGACTTAAGAGTCACAGGACTGCGGGATTGGAAGGAGGTTTCTAGGGTCAGATGCTCACAGCCTGGTCTTTAAATGTCTGCTATCAAGATTTTTAAAAACTGAAATCCAGTTTTATAATTTTCCTTCATGCTTAGTTTCAAATAAACAATCATATCTTAATTTCTTCAGCATGGATTTGTTCTTTAAGTTAGGGCGACCATAAAGTCAGTCCTCCAAATGAAAGACTTTTAAGAGTGAAAGACGCCGTTAACAGTTATACCAGGACCACTGGCCTTTCTGAATAATACTCTATTGCAAAACTAAGTTCTGTGTTCACTGAACTAAGTTCAGTGTTTAGTCTGAAAGATATTTTTAGAAATTAATTGTGAAAAGAAATTACCTAAAGTGAAGTTTATTTATGAGGGTGGTTAGGGTGATGCATGTAATCTGACACTTTGTTTGCATGGAACACTCAGAGAAGTCTTTTTTTTTTTTTTTTTTTAATATAATTTTATCTTTTGGCCATGAGGCATGTGGGATCTTAGTTCCCCAGTCATGGTTGGACCCTGGACTCCCTGCATTAGAAGCACGGAGTCTAAACCACTGCACTGCTAGGAAAATCCCAGAAATTTCTTTTTATGATAAAATTTTATTTATCTAGTTAAAAAAATATGTATGTATATTTTTCTTGAGTCATACTCACCCACTTCTTTTAATAATTTCTTGTATGCCTTAAGATGAAAGTTTGAAATTCTTTATAGAGGCTCTTTTATTTTAGAATATTTCCAGAAGGCTGTAATCAGAGGTGAGGGAAGAAAGCATGGATGTAACCTAGACCAGAAGTCTCCACACTTTCTCCGTGTGCAGTGCCCTTGGTGTCTTAGCAATTCTTTATGGTGCCTGAGGCCAAACGGAATACCTAATACAAAGTATGTATGTTTGATATGAAGTATGCATGTCCAGGCGACTTTACAAGTATTTATGTCTGCATAACTCAGTGGCTGTTTGAAAAAGTAATTACATGTACTTTGAAAGAAAAATACTTTCATTGTATTCTTTTTAAAAAAAATCACAATTCGATCCCTGGGTTTTGAAGATCCACTGGAGAAGGAAATGGCAATCCACTCCAGTTTTCTTGCCTGGAGAATCCCATGGACAGAGGAGCCTGGCGGGCTACAATTCATGGAGTCGTAAAGAGTCAGACACGAATGAAAGCAATTTAGCACTACACTAGCAACTCAGTGGCTGTTTGAAAAAATAATTGCATGAAATTTGAAAGAAAAATACATTGTATTAAGAAAAAATCACAGTTTCATATAAATTTGATGTAATACCTATAGGACACTGCATGATTTATCTAACTTTGAATTCAGATTTGATACTGTCAGTCATTTCCTGCTGAATTTTTTCCTTATGATTTGCTTTCTGTCACACCACCTGCTAAAAGAAAATCACCTTGGCAGAAGTACGCATTATAGAAAGGAATATAGTGCAATTAAAAGCTGGAAACTACTTCAGGGTTGTAGTGGTGACAGTGGATTTTGAGTTTTGTTCCTTTTTTTAAAAAAAATTTTAAATAATTCTGCAGTTTCCCTCTGGGAAATTCATAGTTGGGATGCCTTGGTACCCAGTTTGGGAACCACAAATAAGGACATTTCTCTTAGGTTCATTGTTTGGGCTATTAGCTAAAATGCATTGTATCTAGAGTGCCAGAGATTCTTTCAGGTGTGTTGCGAAGCTCTCAAAGACATTATGTTTAAGAGGGTAAGATGCTCTCATCTCCCCTGCCCTGCTCCTTGAATTTAGTTGTGTTGGATTCTGATACACATAGCAGCAAGTCTCTTGAGTCCTTATTCTGTCATTCCCTGAGCTTATTGCCACATTTTACGTGTGTTCACCCATCTGATGTTTACTTCTCATAGCCACCCTACTTTTTAAAGCCTCTCCTGTCAGGCTTCTCTGGAAATACCCCTGGAGTAGATAGCATCCTTATTTTACAAGCGAGGAAATTAAAGAGAAAAACAATTAAGGGCTTTCCTGGTGGCTCAGTGGTAAAGAATTTGCCTGCAAATGAAGGAGATATGGGTTCAGTTCCTGATCTGGGGAAGATCCCACATGCCACAGAACAACTAATCCCGTGCTCCATCTCTATTGAGCTTGTGCTTTAAAGCCCAGGAGCAGAGACTACTGAAGCTCATGCACTCTAGAGCTCATGCTCCGTAACTAAAGAGGCCTGCCCATTGCAAATAGAGAGTAGCCCCTGCTCACCACAACTAGAGAAAAGCCCACACAGAGACCCAGCACAGCCAAAAATAAATAAATACAATTATAATTTTAAGAAAGTTAAGTGTCTTGCTAGTGAGCATACAGCAAGGAGGTTCACATCTAGGATATAAACTCAAGTTCTTTTTTTTTTTTTTTTTTTAAACTCTGAAGGCCAGAATATTTGTCCCCAGTCACAACTTCTCTTGTAGATACCACACTGCTGTCCCTGGATCTCCTGCTGTGAGGGGTACATGTATTTCATGGTGATCCTAGCAGGGAGGTTCTTTGGTCCTCGTTTTCAGAAGAGGATGCTGATACTTAGAGAGTTTTGTTACATGCCAAGATGAATTGCTAGTAACTGGAATTTGAACCTAGGTCTCAGTCATTCCAGCCACAAAGCTTATCGTTGTAATCCATAGGGATGACCAGAAAACATTGTAAAAATTTTAGAGTCTTTCTCAGAGTCATTAAAGAAAGATTAAGTTATGATAATATGGCTTTTGTGTTAATATATTTTGATAAATCCTATTCATTTTAAAATCATGCATGGTATGTGCGGCACCTCTCTATTAAACAATGTCTTTATTGGCCAACCATGTGGAATGACAGAGAATATATTGTGCTTACCATTTATAAATATATGTACAGAGGAGAAGGGGTAGATGAATAGACGTATTTGTCAGTGGGCCTGCTAGCTAGGACGGAGCACTGCAGCCACAGAGGCCTGCAGACCCCCAAGCTAGGGATGTGTGTGGAGGGCTAGGTTTCAGGATTGGCTTATAACAGTTCATTTAGGTCTACATTCTACAGGGTTAATGGTGATAACATTTGGACAGTGGGAAAGGTTATTATTATTATTTTTTGTTATACTTGTCTGTATTTTCTTATTTTCTAAACATATGAAGATTAAATTGTATTCTAAAAATAAGACTTCACTGCAAAAAAAAAAATTCATTTAGGAAGTAAAGTAAGTACTAGGTAGTTTTTAAGTCACAAATTGAATGTTCTCTTGATCCTGTCACTTCTTAAAGCCTAATATCCAGCAGTGGTTCATGTACACTGGAGTTAGTGTAGAGTTGAATTTCTGTCTGGAAGAAGACAAATCCAAATCAGAGTTGCACTCCAAGTTGGCCACTTCTTTGGGTGGAGGTTCCTGGATGAACTGTATTGCTTTACCCCTGGGATCCTTAGGACTTGAACTTGAGGTTTACTTTGCAGTAGGATAAATTGGTTCCTGGTGACCTGGGTATGGTCGATCTGCTGTCAGGAGAGTAGAGTTGTTACAGAACATAAGAATGCAGATTAAATGGCCATTGTCCTATTCTGGCATTTTCCCAAATACTTGTAGCTCTCTTGGAGAAGCAGAACACTGCTATGTAGGAAACAGAAAAGTGTTTACATCCAGAACATTGTTGAGGGGGTGTGCTGAGTTCAGCAGCCAGGGTCACTGTTGTGGTTTACTCAGCTGAGAAGCACAGGGCTTCAGTGCGGTCGGATCCTCCCCAGCCCTGCCCCTTCTCTTTGTCATCTCTCTCTTGCTTGTGTGCTTTTTCCTCCTTTTTTCTTGCACACACCATGTCTAGCACTTAGAACCGAGACGTGCAAACCCTGGGGCCTGCTTCCCCAAACACATTCTCTGTAACTGTAGGTGTTTGCTTTCCCTGAAAGGTGTTTGATTCTTGTTTAGCTCTGCCTGGTACATGCAATCCAGATTTGACCATTTTTCCTCATTTTAGTCTGAGACCAGATCATGCATTTAGGTAGCGCTTTATGCCTTGAACATATCACTGTATGGTGAGAACATAAAACCAGGGATAATTCCAGTGGCTTGGATTTTATTTTATATTCTCTAGATAGGTACAGTGAAGATCGAAAACCTACACCCCCAACAAGAGATACCACTTACTCAGGTATCTGAGAATTCATTTGTAATATATGATTTGGTTTAGCTGTTTAATAAAAATTCCATTATTTAATGTCATAATTGTTTTGCAGTACATGTGTAAAATCTAAAATGCCATGTACCAAACATCAGGAGATATTGTTTTGGCTGGTACATTGGAGTGTTTACTTAACTCATGAATGTTTTATCAACTGTTTCATGTGTCTGCCTTAATTGTGATGGAATTCAGCTATCTAATATGTTGTAGTTAATTTGAACTTGGTATTTTCAATTCTCAAAATGTTTTTACACAGAGAATTTTATGTCAGAGGATGTTAATATTTATCCAAAGTCTAGAACCCGTTCATTGGATTTTGACTCTGTGCCAGCAAGCATAGCATGTGAATGTATTTGCTCTCCTATTGTCAAATGATTGACAGTTAAGCATTAAATGTGGCCCCTTGTGTAACTTCCCATCTGATTACACAAGTGTGTGCAGGTGGACACTGCTCTTGGAATAGCAATTGGCAGACAGATGGTAAACAACTGTTTGAGTTCCAGAGCATGTCAAAGAATCAGACATCAGGTCTCCAAAGGAAATCAGATATGAGGTTTGAAAGAGATTGAATGTTTCTTTCCACTTATTCCCTTTCTGTTTGAATACGGTTGTTGTTGTTCAGTCACTCAGTCGTGTCCAACTCTTTGCAAACCCAGAAACTCCAGCATGACAGGCTTCCCTGTCCTTCACTATCTCCCATAGTTTGCTCAAACTCATGTTCATTGATTCGATGATGCCATCCAACCATCTCATTTTCTGTCCTCTACTTTTCCTCCTGCCCTCAATCTTTCCCAGCATCAGAGTCTTTTCTAATGAGTTGGCTCTTTGCATCAGGTGGCCAGTTATTGGCACTTCAGCATCAGTCCTTCCAATGAATATTCAGGATTGATTTCCTTTAGGATTGACTGGTTTGATCCCCTTGCTGTTCAAGGGACTCTCAAGAATTTTCTGCAGCACCGCAGTTTGAAAGCATCAAGTTTTTGGTGCTCAGCCTTCTTTATGGTTCCAACTGTCAAGAATCTGTATTTCAGGAGCTGGCATGATGGCCAGAGGAGGGGTATGTGGTTTTGGCCTCTTGGGATGTTGACTCACTTAAGCTAGTGGTATAGGGAGTAGCAAAAAAGGAGCCATGGGAAAACTCGGCGTTGACTACTATAGCTCTGCCCTCCTATTCTGTAGGCAGCATGGACTCTTCCATCCACGTTACCCATATTCATGATGCTCTGGCCATGCAATTAAATAAGATAATATAAACGTATATATATGCACAATCAACCGTCTTCATTCCCATTTGCAAAGAGTAGTGAAAGTGTGATTAAAGTATGGGAATTCTTTGGTTGTGCAATGGTTAGCACTCCACACTTCGCTGCAAGGGGCCCCATTTCCATCCCTGGTCAGGGAATTAATACCTTTTAAAGTACCCGCGAGGCTTCCCTGGTGGCTTGGTGGTAAAGAATCCACTTGCTAGTGCAGGAGACTCAAGTACGATCTCTGGATACGGAAGATCCCCTTCAGGAGGGCATGTGACCCACTCTAGTATTCTTGCCTGGAGAATCCCATGGATACAGAAGCCTGGTGGGCTACAGTCCTTGGGGTCATAAAAGAGTCAGACCCAACAGTGACTAAATAGCAACAACAAGCTACACAGCATGGCCCCCCAAACAAAATAAACCAGTTAATTTGCAGGCAACTTTGTTAAGTTTTTGGTTTTAATTTGTGTTTATTGGTAAAAACAAATATGGAAGTTTCTACAGGTTTATAATTTTATAGATAAAATGAATTGTTTTCTGACTATAAAGCCCCAAGTCAGGAAGAATGGTAGGGACAGTGCTGGTACTTATTATTGTGGTATAAGGAAACTTGTGTAGTCAGGAAGGATGGAGGCTTACTAAGTGGAGGGGAGCATAATAGTAATTCCATGTATTCTTTAAAATGATAATAGCAAGAGGAACAATGTCACAGGCTCCCCAGATGGCTCTGAGTGGTAAAGAATCCTCCTGCCGATGCAGGAGACACAGGACAGGGGGCTTGAGTTTGATCCCTGGGTAGGGAAGATCCCCGGAGAAGGCAATGGCAACCCACTCCAGTACTCTTGCCTGGAAAATCCCATGGACGGAGGACCCTGGTGGGCTGCAGTCCATGGGGTCGCACAGAGTCGGACATGACTGAGCGACTTAGAAGCAGTATGGAAGATACCATGGAGCAGGAAATGGCAGTCCACTCCAGTGCTGTTGCCTGGGAAATCTCATGGACAGAAGAGCCCACCAGGCTTCAGTGCGTGGGGTCACAAAGAGTCAGACATGACATAGCCACTGAACACCCACACAACAATATCCAACATGTACTGAATGGAGGGCTTTGTGCTAACTACTCTACGTACATTATCTTATTGGATTTTCTAAAATATATGTGCATATACTCACACACACAACAGATATAAGTGGGCTTTCATTCTTGATAGTGGAAAATGAGTAGAAGACATGTTGGCCCAGATTTTTTTTCTGTCTGGTAATAACCAGTTAAATAAACTTGAACACAGCCTTCATTTTTTGGAGTCAGTTTGGTCACCTCTGAAAAAAACAGAAGACTAAAATACCACAAGCTTGTGTTCTAGTTCTGTACTTCTTAGACTATAAAAAAGTTATGGAGGAGTCCTTTTTATTTAGCTCAGTCCTTAAAGAAAACCTTCCAAGAAAATGGGCTGTAACTAAAATTGTGAATGGGAGACTGGGGAGCTGTCTCATTCTCACAGCTTCCCTGGAAAGGACAGCTCTCCAGTCAGATTTCATTCTGAAGATATAACTAGACCAGGAGCAGACCAATTTCTCCTACTGTGGGCTTCACTGGCAAGGGAATGACGTTAATACCTCAATGATTAAATAAGACTAACAGTGACAGTGAAAGATGACTGACTGATGATTCGCTTTGGGGAACTATTTGGCTAGCTGCCGGAGACCTGTGCCAGGAAAGAAGTGGACTATATTTCAGCAGCATCCTCTAGGCTAGGAGGATATTAAAATTTAGGATGTCAGGTAGTTGTTTGGAACAAGAATAGAGGGCAAGGAAGGAAATGGCTTTGAGGTTAGCTGAACAGAGGGGCGGGTCACTTATTGAATTTGCAACCACCCAGATGTTGCAAGTCTAAGTGAACTCATAGGAGAATTGATGCATTATTCAACATCAGGTGACTCAACTTGATGTCCCAATAATAATACAAGGAAAAAGGGTGATCTGGGAAGAATTAACAGAGGAGGAACAACCCTTTACTTAATGTGAGTTGACCCCACGCCTGGCTTTTTTTTTTTTTTTTTTTTGGTAAGACATTTCCTTGGCTGATGACTTACCATTGCCTGTCTAGTAAGTCTGAAATTCTGTGCTGTGTCCAGGGCCCTGCCTTTCTAACCTGGTCTAACATGACCCACTCCTTATCCTCTGATCTGTTCTGTGTAGTTCACAGTCCTCTGCCTTTTGTATTCATGCTTCTATTCACCTGAAACAAGGAGAATGATAAGATCTAAGGAGTGCTTTCCATGCACTTACTCTCTGTTAGGTGTAAGCGTTATCCAGTTTGATTTTCCTCATACTTCATGAGGTGGGTAGTAGCATTACTACCACCTTCATCCTTCTCATCATTATCACCACCACCATCTCCCTTTTTTTTTAAGTGAGGAAGCTGAGGTTCAGTTTAAATAATGTACCTGAGATTACCTATTCATGAGTGGCGGAGTTAGGACTGCAACCCATGTGACCCATCTTCAGAGGCCAAATGTTAAAAACCAGATTATGCCATTAAATGGCATTCTTTATGCTCTCCCCACACACCCAAAATCAGTCCATAGCGTTTCTTGCTTTCCTTAACAAAAAGTAATGACTTTTTCTCTGCGGCTTGGCTATATTACATAACATGTTCAGTTGTGTGTTGTGGATTTATCTTCTCTTTTGGGTCATTGAAGTGCAAGTTTACCTTATATATGTATCTCTGCCTTCATTTGATATTTAACAGGGTTTAGAAGGTGATTGTTGAATTGACACAGTACCTGGCTAGCTAAAGATTTGACCCAGTAACTTTTTTGGGGGGAAGGGTTTCTAGTTTATATCATATTTTCAAAGAAATTGAAGAATTCTATTGAAGTACCAATATTTTGTCTGAAAATGTTAATAGCTTATTAAAAATAGTGATAAATATGTGCATTTTCACCTTACTCTCGCACATAATGACTATGTGTCTGGTATTCAGGTAGGATTGTTGAATTGGTTCACTGAGGTCAGATTTTAGAAACATTATAGCTTAAGTGTCATGGAAAGAGGGTGATCATACAGACCTCTTTTTTGAGCCTTGGAATCTGTCACCTATCTTCTGCATGGAAGAGCTACTTAACCGCCTTGCCCTTTAGTTTCCTTCTCTGTTAAATGGAGAAGATAATACCTGCTTGTCAGGATTTTAAAGTAGATTAAATTGGATAATGAAGGCAAAGAACCTAAGGGCTTGAGATGTATCAGACCATTAATGAATGGTCCATCTTGTTGATTTTAACCCTTAGCTTTGATTCTGAGAAATAGATTTAAGGGACTAGATCTGATAGAGTGCCTGGTGAACTATGAACGGAGGTTTGGGACATTGTACAGGAGACAGGGATCAAAACCATCCCCATGGAAAAGAAATGTAAAAAAGCAAAATGGCTGTCTGGGGAGGCCTTACAAATAGTTGTGAAAAGAAGAGAGGCGAAAAGCAAAGGAGAAAAAGAAAGATACAAGCATCTGAATGCAGAGTTCCAAAGAATAGCAAGAAGAGATAAGAAAGCCTTCCTCAGCATTCAATGCAAAGAAATAGAGGAAAAGAACAGAATGGGAAAGACTAGAGATCTCTTCAAGAAAACTAGAGACACCAAGGGAACATTTCATGCAAAGATGGGCTCGATAAAGGATAGAAATGGTATGGACCTAACAGAAGCATAACATATTAAGAAGAGGTGGCAAGAATACACAGAAGAACTGTACAAAAAAGATCTTCATGACCCATATAATCACGATGGTGTGATCACTCACCTAGAGCCAGACATCCTGGAAAGTGAAGTCAAGTGGGCCTTAGAAAGCATCATTACGAAAAAAGCTAGTGGAGGTGATGGAATTCCAGTTGAGCTATTTCAAATCCTGAAAGATGATGCTGTGAAAGTGCTGCACTCAATATGCCAGCACATTTGGAAAACTCAGCAGTGGCCACAGGACTGGAAAAGGTCAGTTTTCATTCCAATCCCAAAGAAAGGCAATGCCAAAGAATGCTCAAACTACCGCACAATTGCACTCATCTCACATGCTAGTAAAGTACTGCTCAAAATTCTCCAAGCCAGGCTTCAGCAATACATGAACTGCGAACTCCCTGATGTTCCAGCTGGTTTTAGAAAAGGCAGAGGAACCGGAGATCACATTGCTAACATCCGCTGGATCATGGAAAAAGCAAGAGAGTTCCAGAAAAACATCTATTTCTGCTTTATTGACTATTCCAAAGCCTTTGACTGTGTGGGTCACAATAAACTGTGGAAAATTCTGAAAGAGATGGGAATACCAGACCACTTGACCTGCCTCTTGAGAAACCTGTATGCAGGTTAGGAAGCAACAGTAGAACTGGACATGGAACAATAGACTGGTTCCAAATAGTGAAAGGAGTACGTCAAGGCTGTATACTGTCACCCTGCTTATTTAACTTCTATGCAGAGTACATCATGAGAAACACTGGACTGGAAGAAGCACAAGCTGGAATCAAGATTGCCGGGAGAAATATCAATCACCTCAGATATGCAGATAACACCACCCTTATGGCAGAAAGTGAAAAGGAACTAAAAAGCCTCTTGATAAAAGTGAAAGAGGAGAGTGAAAAAGTTGGCTTAAAACTCAACATTCAGAAAACGAAGATCATGGCATCTGGTCCCATCACTTCATGGGAAATAGATGGGGAAACATGTCAGACTTTATTTTGGGGGGCTCCAAAATCACTGCAGATGGTGACTGCAGCCATGAAATTAAAAGACGCTTACTCCTTGGAAGGAAAGTTATGACCAACCTAGATAGCACATTCAAAAGCAGAGACATTACTTTGTCAACAAAGGTCCATCTAGTCAAGGCTATGGTTTTTCCAGTAGTCATGTATGGATGTAGAGTTGGACTGTGAAGAAAGCTGAGCACCGAATAATTGATGCTTTTGACCTATGGTGTTGGAGAAGACTTGAGAGTCCCTTGGACTGCCAGGAGATCCAACCAATCCATTCTGAAGGAGATCAGCCCTGGGATTTCTTTGGAGGGAATGATGCTGAAGCTGAAACTCTAGTACTTTGGCCACCTCATGCGAAGAGTTGACTTATTGGAAAAGACTCTGATTCTGGGAGGGATTGGGGGAAGGAGGAGAAGGGGATGACAGAGGATGAGATGGCTGGATGGCATCACTGACTCGATGGACGTGAGTCTGAGTGAACTCTGGGAGTTGGTGATGGACAGGGAGGCCTGGCATGCTGCAATTCATGGGGTCGCAAAGAGTCGGACACGACTGAGCGACTGAACTGAACTGAGCTTTGATTCTGACTGGATTCTGATCTTCAGGTTTTGAATTTCATTTACTGGCTTTTTCATCTTTGCTTTTTGATTCAAGTTGTGTGGGTCAACATCACCAATAATACGTGATACAAGTCTGGGTTGAGGTCTAGCTAGTCCAGTTCCAACTGTGACTATACCACTGAACTGTACACTTACACATGGTTAAAAAAAAAAGCAAGTTTTCTATTCTGTTTTTTTTTTTAACCCCATGTTCAAAGAAATGTAATGGTTCCTTCTTTTAAGTTACTGTAGAATGTTTGTACCTTTATCATTCAACAACTGTCAGTGATTGTCTTAGCCTTTTCTCTAGTAACATCTTTTCCCTACTTCCATAAGCACTGCTGCTTGTGAAGTGTATGCAGGTGGTTGTGTAATAGCAGAGTTTCTGTTTAAAATCTTTTGACTTAATACTTGAAAGCTTTAATGTAGAGACTATAAGATCAAAAGTATATTACATAAGGTGTATTTGACATAATTCACTTTCACTCCTGCGTATGCATGTTTCCGTGGATTTCTCAACAGGAGCCTTGAAGATATCAGGGAAAAAGAGGATCTTTTGCAAGGTTTTTTTGTTCCCATGAATCCAGGGCAAGAGCTGAGACCAGAAAACTCTATTCCTAAGGCTTGGGTTTATCTGATTCTGAATGGTTTGGGTACTTTCATTCTTCTCTGTGTTGTATATGATAATCTATAAGTATCACTTCTAACATATAGACTCTTATAGACTCTGTTAATCATAATTTCTCCATGAAATACCCAGAAACTTGCATATTGTGTTGTTATCTAGTTATTAAATCTTCCATTTTTAAAATATTCTGAGATGGAAAGTGACTTAAAAACAATATAGGCCATAAAGGTAACTACCCCTTTTCTTTGTCATTTGGTTGCTAAGTCATATCCAACTCTTTGCAAGTCCTGTGCACTGTAGCCCGCCAGGCCCCTCTGTCCATGGGATCGTCCAGGCAAGAATACTGGAGTGGGTTGCCATTTCCTTTTCCAGGGGACCTTCCCAACCCAGGGATCAAACCTGTATCTCCTACATAGGAAGGCGGATTCTATACCACTGTGCCACCTGGGAAGCCCCTAAGTAACTTTTTTTAAAATTTTTACTTTATTTTACTTTATAATACTGTATCGGTTTTGCCATACATTGACATGAATCCACCACGGGTGTACATGCGTTCCCAAACATGAACCCCCCTCCCACCTCCCTCCCCATAACATCTCTCTGGGTCATCCCCGTGCACCAGCCCCAAGCATGCTGTATCCTGCGTCAGACATAGACTGGTGATTCGATTCTTACATGATATTATACATGTTACAATGCCATTCTCCCAAATCATCCCACCCTCTCCCTCTCCCTCTGAGTCCAAAAGTCCGTTATACACATCTGTGTCTTTTTTGCTGTCTTGCATACAGGGTTGTCATTGCCATCTTTCTAAATTCCATATATATGTGTTAGTATACTGTATTGGTGTTTTTCTTTCTGGCTTACTTCACTCTGTATAATCGGCTCCAGTTTCATCCATCTCATCAGAACTGATTCAAATGAATTCTTTTTAATGGTTGAGTAATACTCCATTGTGTATATGTACCACAGCTTTCTTATCCATTCATCTGCTGATAGACACCTAGGTTGTTTCCATGTCCTGGCTATTATAAACAGTGCTGCGATGAACATTGGGGTACATGTGTCTCTTTCAATTCTGGTTTCCTTGGTGTGTATGCCCAGCAGTGGGATTGCTGGGTCATAAGGTAGTTCTATTTGCAATTTTTTAAGGAATCTCCACACTGTTCTCCATAGTGGCTGTACTAGTTTGCATTCCCACCAACAGTGTAAGAGGGTTCCCTTTTCTCCACACCCTCTCCAGCATTTATTGCTTGCAGATTTTTGGATCGCAGCCATTCTGACTGGTGTGAAGTGGTATCTCATTGTGGTTTTGATTTGCATTTCTCTAATAATGAGTGATGTTGAGCATCTTTTCATGTGTTTGTTAGCCATCCGTATGTCTTCTTTGGAGAAATGTCTATTTAGTTCTTTGGCCCATTTTTTGATTGGGTCGTTTATTTTTCTGGAATTGAGCTGCATAAGTTGCTTGTATCCCTAAGTAACTTTTGGATTAGACTAATTATTATAGTTGATACTGATTTGAATCTACTGGCAACAAGACCAAAACAAAGTTTAGGTTCCATGTTTATTATATGTGGCAGAAGGATGTGTAAAATATTTTTCTTTTCAAGGAAATGTTGCTAGAATTGAACTTGATTTGTTACCCCATGAATTCTAATAAGTAATAGACATTATCATTGAGCTTTTACAAGAAAAAAGGCTCTTCCGTTTGTAGACTTTGTCAGTAGCTAAAGCATAAATGCTAAATCAGTGAAGATAGACTGAATAGTATGATTGAGTTAGCTTGCTTTTCATTGATTCAGCAGCTTGTCGAGTGCCTCCTGTTTGCCTTGTACTGTATCTGATAAAGAAATTATCCCTGAAGAACTTAGTTGGGGGGTGATTTAGGTAGGCTAACATGATTATGGCACAGTGTATGTGGTGCTGTAAAGGAGAGATGTATACAGTGTTGTCAGAGCCCAACCAGAGGGTATATCCTCTTGGAGAAGTTGGGAGAAGGTTCTAATGGTAAATGATATTTGAGCTGATTCTTAAAATTTGCCAGGTGGAATAGAAAGGGACATTCCTTACAGGAAAAAAAAAATGCCCTTGAATGATCTGATTAATTTGAGCTAGAAACTTGTGCAATCTAGAAAATAAAGGATTAATATCCACTAGATATTTCAACTCAGATATCATATGTCTTGGTGATGGACAGGGATGCCTGGTGTGCTGTAGTCCGTGGGGTCGCAAAGAGTCGGACACGACTGAGCAACTGAACTGAACTGATCATCTCTCTCCAGTGGACCTTTGGCATGTACTTGAGCACAGCAGCTTCATGACTGAATTTCCTCCTGTGCCTGCAGGGCAGGTACACTGGCGCATGGTCAAAGCCTAGTACATACGTATAGGTTGAATCCGTGGAGGGAAGGAGTGCTCTGTGTTGAGATATCACTAAGTATATATGAGGTTGTGTTGTTGCAGGGGCTAGGACCACTTGAAAGTTGTACATTTTCTGCCGAATAGAAGGGCAGTACATTTTTATACAGGCAGTAGTGGAGCCTAGAGAGATAGCCAGTGTTGTTCAGTGGCTAAGTTGTGTTAAGACTCTCTGCAAGCCCAGGCCTGCTTGTCCTTCTCTATCTCCCAGAGTTTGCCAAACTCGCATCCATTGAGTCAATGAAGTCATCCAACCATCTCATCCTCTGTTGTCCCCTTCTCTTCCTGCCCTCGATTTTCCCAGCATCAGGGTCTTTTCTAATGAGTGGACTGTTCACATCAGGTTCCTCAGAAAATAGCTTGGGCTCTCAGGAGTTACCTGCACAAACATTTAGCTTGGATTCCCAAGGCCTTCCCTATATAGCTCAAAAGGAATGAATGCATTCTCAGAAAGTCGAAGGGCAGTTCTTGCCAGCTAATCACAACATCCCTGAACTTTAACCAGGCCTCTGTGGAGGGTCTGATTTTAAATGGAGCTGCTTCCTCACAGTCCTTGTAGATTTATTAAGCTGGGTAATGTATACCTGAACTGCTCAGAGGCTTGACCTGTTTAAGAGTTGATTTTAAATGCTTGGTGAATGATTACCGAGTATATGTTTTTATGTGTGGGTGCTGATGATAACTAGTTCTCAGGTTCAAAGTTCTCAGGACTCTTCTCATTCAGAAAGATGCAGACCTTTCTTCTGACCTTGAGAACTGTACATCTGCCTGATTGCTTGAGTGTTTTCTTGGATGTTTCATAGCTATCATATACCTAACCAGTTAGGGCCATTTAGAAATCTTATTCTTCACCGCCTCCATGCCACCTTTGCAGTGTGCCCCTCTTAAACAGACCACCGTTCACCTAGTGACTTAAGGTAGAAACCAGGTATTAACACTCAACATTCTCCCTCAGCCCTTAAGTCTATCCAGTCAGTTTCACATACTGTTTCTGACATCTATCCACCTGCTTCAGTCGAGATCTCACCTTGTCCCAGCCTGCCGGCATTCATTCGAACTACTGCCCTGACAGCTGCTGTTCATTCGAACTACTCTCAACTGGTTCCCCTGTTTCCATTTGTGCTGTTTCTAATCAGTTGTCCATAAAGCACCCATGATAATCTTTGTAAAACATAACCTGATTATGTCATCTCATGCTTACAAGCCTTCACTGGTTTCTCATTGCACTTTAGAGCAAAGGAAAAGTATTGACTCCAGTCCTACATGGCTGGACATGACCTAGCCTTGACTCACCTCTCCAACTTTATTTTTCCCTCATTTCCTCTCTTTTGTTTTCTTTCCAGCCATGTTGACTCACTTTCAGCTTTGATGTATCCAAACTGTTCCTTACCTTAGCATCTTTCCCCTGTTTTCTCTGCCTAGAATACTGCCATCCACTCTTTACCTGACTTACCTTTTCTCATTTCTGGAACTTACCTTACTTGTTATCTTCTCCTTAGGAAGATTTTCCAGATGTTGTTCAGTTGCTCAGTCATGTCTGTCTCTCTGCGACCCCATAGACTTCAGCATGCCAGGCTTCCCTGTCCTTCAGTATCTTCAGGAGTTTGCTCAAACTCATGCCCATTGAGTCAATGATGCCATCCAACCATCTCATCCTCTGTCGTCCCCTTATCATCCTGCCATCAATCTTTCCCAGCATCAGGGTCTTTCCCGTGAATCAGCTCTTTGCATCATGTGGCCAAAGAATTCAGCTTCAGCATCAGTCCTTCCAGTGAAAATTCAGGGTTGATTTCCTTTAGGATGGACTGGTTTGATCTCCTTTCTGTCCATGGTACTCTTAGGAGTCTTTTCCAGCACCACAGTTTGAAGGCATCAATTCTTTGGCGCTCAGCCTTTTTTGTGGTCCAGGTCTCACATCCATACATGATGACTAGAAAAACCATAGTTTTTCCATGCCCTCTGTTCATGGAATTCTTCAGGCAAGAATTGCCTTCTGCAGGGAATCTTCCTGACCCAGGGATCAAACCCAGGTCTCCTGCATTGTAGGCAGATTCTTTACCATCTGAGCCACCAGGGAAGCACTCTTTGCAGATAGTTAAGTCTATAAGTTGTCTTCTGATAATCTCTAACAAGACTTGTCAGAGTTTGAGAAGATTAGTTTGTTTCATCTTCATCTCATTGGAATATGATGCCCCATGGGGACTATATCTGTTAGGTTCCCCATTGTGCTTTGGAGCACAGTGCTTGTACTAGGGTGGTGCTTCAGAAACATTTGAATGAAAGACTGTTTTATTAAAAGAAAAGTCGATCCAGAAAGGATTATCTTGGCTTTCTCTTTGTGGTAACAACAGGGCCTGCATCTAATTTCCGTAGCACTATTTGCGTACTGCTTCTGCGTGATTGTCTTGTGGAGTACTAACAGAAAGTCAGTTATTTGCCATTCTACTTCAATGCCAAAAAAAAAAAAAAAAAAAAAAAGGGCCTATCATTTTTAGTGTTTGTCCTTGGAGTCCAACAGACTAAGTTTAGGCCCTGTTTTCTTCTGTAAAGAAGTCTAACCTTGAGTAAGCACTCCTAGGCCTGTTTTCTCATTTGTAAAATTGGGGAAGTTATATCTATCCCATGGGCTTGTTATGAAGATTAAATTATGTACACAGAGTGCCCATACAGTGCTTGGCACCTTGTAGGAGTTTAGGCATTCATTGTGTTACCCCTTTGTATCACGAGAGGTTAATAAGGACTCAGGGAAAAAAGCTCATTTAATCTACCTTATTATAATCTTACTGTTCTTATTTAATGCACACCCAGGGGCGCTAACATGAGGGTCAAAATCAGTTTAAGAGGAAATAATCTTATCTTTTGGGTGCAAATAAGCAATGATGGGCTGGTTATTTAATGATCAATAATGTTGCTTTATCGCAGGGGTGGTTGTTGAACATAATAAAAGTGTAATTGCAAATAAATACAAGTAGTTATTTTCTGTTTTACTTCAAGTAGATATTCCATAGAGATAGGCCATATGAAAATATTTTTCCCATTTTAGATATTTTTATGGAGAAATCTTGGCAGTATCATTGAAAACTCTGGAGTCTAAAGATTTTCTAATAATGTTGTAAGCTTTGGGGTTATAAAAAATTAATATTCTGAAAAAGGTTATTAGATTCAAATTGATAAGTGGTACATATCTACTACCTCCTTATGCGCATTAGTCTGGATACTAGATTGAGCTTTGGGGAAAATGCTTCAGTTATATCAGTCAAAATCATCAAAGGTTAATTGTCTGCTATTAAGTCAGAATGACTTACCCACCCTCGCCTCGATTAAATTTGTTTTGCTGGATGACATAAGACAGTAATTGTGGCAAGGGGAGTCGTTTCTCTGTAAGTCCAAGTCCTCCAGAGAGCTAGGGGTTTGAGTATTATAAGTTCAAGATCTCTGCATTTGTCTACTCAAATATTGACCCAGGCAAGGGGCTATATTATTTATTATGAGCCAGATATGATTTAGAGTGTTGATACAGGGGTTTAGATGGGACAGTTAGTACATGAAATTAGTTGAATATTTGGCTCAGTTGTTTAAAGCATGGGAGCTTTAGGGGGATCAGGGGAACAGGTAGGAATTTCTTCTGGGGCTCTCTTTTTGCCATGCTCCATGCCCAAATATCTTGAAATCACATCAGACCCAAGACAAGTATCTTGAAAATGTATATGATTGGTTATTTGGGACATTAACTAATGTGTATGTACCTGGGTGTGCTTAGTTGCTCAGTTGTGTCCATCTCTTTGCGGACCCCTTGGACTGCAGCCCTCTAGGCTCCTCTGTCCATGGGGATTCTCCAGGCAAGAATACTAGAGTGAGTAGCTATGCCCTCCTCCAGGGGATCTTCCCAACCCAGGGATCAAACCTAGGTCTCCTGTACTGCAGGCAGATTCTTTACCACCTGAGCCACCGGGGAAGCCCTTGGAAAATTACCATCAACACTATAGAAAATGTGCTCTATTAATGGAGGAGGGTTTCATGAAGTCTGATGGTCTGGACATCTTTTAGCTCATGACTCATTTCTCACTGCAAACCCCACTTCCCAGCTAAACTGAGAGTTGAAGTTACTGATATTAACCTATGTCATGAAGGAGTGCTGTCATCTCACAGAGGGGACAAAAACTGGTTGCATTGTTTTCTTCTCTTCTTTCATCTGTTCCTTTACTCATAGTCTTTCAAAGTGAGTCAAAGTTGATGTTATCTATCAATGGTTCTGTTCATTGAGTTTTCTTTTAGTGTTTTCTGTTCTGTGTCTGGTGGGGCTGTAGTACTTCTAAAGGAATTGGGAGCAAATTTTGATAAGGATATAACAAAATCAAGTTCCCACTGTTCAAAATGGAAGACTCTTATGCCTGGAAAAGAAAATTGGGACAGTACCTTCTCGATAACCTCTGGTGCTTTGTTGAGAAGACTGGGAGCTGGCTATTAAGTGAAGAATTAATTACTTTCGCTGAAATGCAAGTCTGTAGTTCAGAGCAGACCACCCCAGTGTCCCAACATAGGACTTGAGAGCCTGTCTCCTCTCATTCAAGCAATTTGATAGTTAAAAGACTTGTGTAGGGTGTTTCTGTTTCATCAGATGCTAGGACTTGAAGTCATTAAAGAACCACAGTAGTATTCTTTGGCCTGCCCAAGGGTGGCCTGTTATTCTTGTTGTGAGATATGACATATTTCCTTTTTGTTTTTTTTTCTTACAGAATGCTATGAACCTACCCCCTGACAAAGCCAGGTTGCTGCGGCAGTATGACAATGAGAAAAAGTGGGAACTGATCTGTGATCAGGTAAGAAACACTGATGCTTTTTCAACACATAGTGAGAGAAGAAAACCAGATTTAAACCCTAAATATATCAGACTTTTTCCAAGAGATACATGGATTTCTGTTTTGTGATTTGCCTTCCTGTTTCTCATGACCAAATAAAAAGTTAGAAAAAGACATTTTATTCTTGCATTATCTTAATTCTTGATTTTTAAATGTTTTGCAGGTAAAATTTCTGATTAATCTGGTCAAGTGGTCAAATCAAATTTAGCTGATCTGTTTTTCTATTTATCTTATATAGCAGTTTATGCTTCTTGAATAATGCAGGTTCTCTAATTTAGATGGCTTTTCTGTTCATGTGTGTTGATACATATTGATGCCAGAAGGTGAATTGTTTATAAAGAGACGTTACTTAGGATGATAAAAAAATTATTTCATATTCTGGCAAATCTCCAGCAGGTGTTTTTTATCATTCAGTTCAGTTTAGTCGCTCAGTTGTGTCCGACTCTTTGTGACCCCATGAATTGCAGCACGCCAGGCCTCCCTGTCCATCACCAACTCCCGGAGTTCACTCAGACTCGCGCCCATCGAGTCAGTGATGCCATCCAGCCATCTCATCCTCTGTCGTCCCCTTCTCCTCCTGCCCCCAATCCCTTCCAGCGTCAGAGTCTTTTCCAATGAGTCAACTCTTCGCATGAGGTGGCCAAAGTACTGGAGCTTCAGCTTCAGCATCATTCCCTCCAAAGAAATCCCAGGGCTGATCTCCTTCAGAATGGACTGGTTGGATCTCCTTGCAGTCCAAGGGACTCTCAAGAGTCTTCTCCAACACCACAGTTCAGAAGCATCAATTCTTCGGCGCTCAGCCTTCTTCACAGTCCACCTCTCACATCCATACATAACTACTGGAAAAACCATAGCCTTGACTAGACGGACCTTAGTCAGCAAAGTAATTGTCTCTGCTTTTGAATATGCTGTCTAGGTTGGTCATAACTTTTCTTCCAAGGAGTAAGCGTCTTTTAATTTCATGGCTGCAATCACCATTTTTATCGTTAACTTATAACAAATTTATGTTCTTCAGAGGGGTATAAAATAAAAAGGGAAATTCTCCATTTTCTTTCTCTCTGCCCTCCAAATTCTACATTTTAGAGGTCTACTGGTAAGACTGAAGTATCTCTGTCTAGTTTGTTTTTGTTTTTTGGAAACAATATGTGAATGCCCACAAATGCTCTTCTGTATCTTGATATTTTCATCGGTATACATGTCCTTACCTCATTCTTTGTAAGTGTTACATAATGTTCTGCTGTAATTGGTAGTAATTTGGGGGGCACTTCACTCCTGGGCTAGGTACCAGCTAGTTATTTCAAGTCTAGAAGGCTCACCCTCTAAAGTTAGACTGTGTATATTATGTATTAGCTCTTTGACTTTGTGCCATGAATGTCTTCAGGGGGGTTGTGCCCCTCTCTGCAACCCCCGCCACCCTGGAAATTCCTGGGAGTGTTGTAATTCCTAACTCAGCTCCCCTGGGTCTCTGCTATGGGACAGATTGTGGGCAGCAGAGGCATTTTCTGTTCCTCAAAAGTAGAGGGTCCACGTTCCCTAAGGAATAGATGCCTGCAGTTCTCATGGAGCTTCCGAAGCGCCCATTGTGTGTTGTTTCACTTTAGCTCCTGAGCTGAAAGAGGATGAGGACGCCATCCTCTCTTCTCCATGCCATATTGAGCCCTATGAGTAGATAGAGGCTGAAGAGAAAGCGTATTGCCTAGGATCATGAGGCAAAAGAATAAAATTTTACTGATACAATCTTCTTCCTTAAGACTTAACTTTCAATAAACATTACCTAAGTCTATTATTGCCAGGAAACATGATTTTATGATAGTGAACAAATAGTATAGTGATAATTAGTGTAAAGGAAAGGTAACCGTGCAGATGAGAGAGATCCAAGGCAGGGGGTTAGAAATCTTGGGTATGACAGGGAACCCAGGCACAGGCAAAGGAAGGTTGTCTTGGGTGGTGTTTTCTGTCTCCAGCATACCGGAAAGGAAAGCCTGTTGGTGACGGACTTCTAACAGCTGTGCTCCTCTCAGCCCGTAAGTAGCTTCATAGAGTTGGTGGTGAGGTCTGCTGGGGATCTTGAGACAGGGGAGTAACAAGTCAGTTATCTTAATGTTTCTGAGTTTCAAATTCTCCAAGTTCAGGTTATTATTTCCCTTCAATGTTAACACGCCAGGGTGTGGATGATTGAGCTACTTTATCCGTTCCTCTCTGGTGGTCAGTCTCACACATGCTGACAGCTGCAAACGGAAGTGGCTCTGTCAGTTGTGAAGTGGCATATGTGATTTGTTAAAAATAGTAAAATGATCATAAGTATTATTGCCACTAACCAACATTTAGTAAGCAGATTTTCTTCATAAGAGTTTTGTGTTAAGTCTTGAAAGCAGTCATGCTTATTAGTATCTCCATTTGACATGCAGGGAAACTGAGACTTAGAGATTAAATCATTGCCAAAGGTCACATGGCTGTTATGTGGTAAAGGGGTGTACAAGTCTGACCCTGGAGAATATGCTCATTCTGGGGGCTGTTCCCTTAACCGCTAGCTCTTTACTTCCTTCCTTATAATATGCTAAAGTGTGTGAATGATATAGTAAAAATAAATGTAAGAATACATGTTATCTCTGTTTCTCCAACTTGCATTCTGGTATGCTTTTCTGAGAGCGAGAGGAAGCCTGGAGTTGGAAGACAGGCACTGAGCCACCGTTATGGTGAACTACCATTTTTGGTTAACTTAGTTATTGTGGGAATTGTGGCCAGCAGAAAACTGGCCTTTCTGTCACATATAGGTAACCCATTAGTATGTCACATACACGAGTTTTGTTTCTCCTATGTATATTTGTGAGGTGAACGATAAAAACCATGAGTTTAGAGCATTCATAATGTAGTATTTATGTGGCAAATACAATGCGTTGGTATTTGTTGACTATCTGTTATCGACAGGAATTATGTCATATGTATTTATGGTACCTATATATATCTGTCAATGGTACCTAATCTGATAGACACTTAAAATACATTTGCTTTTGTGATTTCATTTATATGGAATGTCCAGAATAGAAAAAGTTATTGAGACAGAAAGTAGATTAACGGTTGCCATAGCCTGGGAGTGGGGGATGGGCAGTAACTGCTAATGTGTGCTGGTTCCTTTTTAGTGTGACAAAACTTACTGCAAATTACATAGTGTTGGGAATTTCATAGTGTGATGATTGCATGGTCTTGTGAATATATTAAGATTATTCACTTTAAAAGTGTGAATTTTATGATATGTGAATCACGCCTCAAAAGAGACATTTGCTTTTACAGCAACCAGAGATAGGGAAAAAAGAGGTGTGGAATACTCAAGAGAAATAACTAAATGAGTGGATTTTCTTTGGATCCTAATCTGAACAAACCAACTATGAAAAGACTTGGAGAAAATTTGGGATATTTGACTTGTGACTCCAGAGTAATTACTAGATTATCATTGACTTTGTTGGACTTAGTTTTGGCATTGGAATAAATAAGGATCTGCCTTTATTTTTAAAAAATGGTGTACTAATGTAGGGGTGAAATTATATGACTAAGAGTTTTCTATAAAAAACATCAAAAAAATGGTAGATAAAGGAAATGTGGGAAAATCTTTAGTTGAATCTTGGTGGAATATGTTAGATTATAGTATAATCTCAACTTTTGTGAATTTTTGAACATGTATAATACAACATTTAAAAACAAAAATATTTGCTACTTTAATGATCTTCATTTTTTCCCCTCATCTGTAAAATGTAGTTAATACTAACATTCTTAAACTATTTTGAAGATTGGAGGTATGTATATAAAGTACATAGACTAACCCTGGACATATAGTAAGTGCTTCATAAATGGTATGGCTGCTTTTGCTGCTGCTGAGCAGCCCAGATATTAAGTATTGGACCTATGATTATTTTTAGTGTCAATTTGTCTTCAAAAAATTCAGGAAAATTTACTGTGTTGAATCAGTCATCATGTTCTACAAATATACGATTTAAACACATGGCAGATGATGCAGTCAGGAAAAGCCACAGCTATAGATTTTCAGCCCAAGAAAATATCAAGGTGAACTTCTTTTTTGTGAAGTCTTAAAACAATGACCATGGTGTTTTGTCATTGCTGCCTGATGCACAAGCCATTCTCTGGACACAGAGGCTTTGTGCACAATAGCATACTGAATACAAATGATAGTTTTATTTCTTTTAAAGCAAATAATGAAGATACATTATCTGTTATTTTAAAATACATGTTACAGGCAAGGTGTGAAAAGTGAAATTTGATATTAAAGAAATTTAATTCTGAAAGGAAGTATGTGAACATGAGTGTTGCAGGACCTAGGCAGAGGTTACTTCAAGCTTTAGTCCTATGAAAAATTTTATGTGGATACTGTGAGTCATACATGTTTCTCCTTTTTTACCCTTGGCTGCCAGAATGCGCAGAGCTAGGTCTGTGTCTGCCCTCACGCAGCATACAGTATCTTGGTGGGCTGTGTTCTGTTTGCCAGGCTTATCTCGGCTTCATCAAATTTTTCCTGCCCCTATTTTTTCTCCACACTGATTTCCTCACTTTAAAAAAATGTATCAAGCTGTAAAGTTTGGTAAATCTTCTTTTTGAACAAGAGGAACATAAAACATGTCCAATTATTAGTGAATAAAAATTATGTTTTCACGGATAATAACTTTTAACTTTTCTATCTGCTGTGGGCATTGTGCAGATCTACTGTTTTTCTTTAAGGAAGTGTATACAGAGGGTCAGAATAAATGTCTTACTGTGATTCAGCTTCGAATTCTGTTGAATACAATTCACCATTTGTTGGGATTATCAATTTTTCATGCTTTCAGGGTGTTGCAATAGGCTATCACTTATTCTGTAAGTCTTTGGATAGTTCTCCTCCACCAAGAGGCTTCCCTGGTAGCTCAGCTGGTAAAGAATCAGCCTGCAAGGTAGAACACCCCAGTTCTATTCCTGGTTCAGGAAGATCCCCTGAGAAGGGATAGGCTACCCACTCCAGTGTTCTTGGGCTTCCCTGGTGGCTCAGATGGTAAAGAATCTTCCTGCAATGCTAGAGACCCAAGTTCAGTCCCTGGGTTGGGAAGATCCTCTGGAGGAGGGCATGGCAACCAACTCCAGTATTCCTGCCTGGAGAATCCCAATGGACAGAGAAACTTGGCAGGCTACATACGGTCTATGGGGTCACAGAGAGTCAGACATGACTGAGCGACTAAACACAGCTTCCACCCATTCAAGGGAATGGGCCATGTTTATTGGTGCATCTCCGCCACCTCGCTTAGTGCCTACGGAAAGTGTGTTGAATGAAAGAGAGAATAGCTAAATAATGTTTGGGGGGCAGTGGACAAGAAAGAAGAGAAGGCAGGAAGAAGAAGGTAGAAACGGCAGCCTGGAAGTGTAGATTTGCTTTTTCTTTATCCTTTTCGCCTTCCTCTACCTGTTGATGTAATTTGCTTGTGATAAGTGAAACTCAACTTCACTGCTCAATTCTGGAAACTTTAGTAAAGAGGGCAAGGTGCCTGATGTAGATAAGGTGGAGTTTATATGGGCATATCGGTGATGAAGCTCTATCTCTGCCTCCTATGGTCAACTGAAAATCCAGTTCTCTGGCTGATTTCAGGAGCAAAGTAAAAATTCTTAAGAGAGTAAATCTCAAAGAGTTTTCAACAATAGCAGTATTTCAGCAGTATCTGTTAGTCCTTTCCTAGAATTACTGCATAAATGTAAAGATGACTGGAACTTAACCAACATCACCTAGGTCTCAGAGGTTAGAAATGGGAAAACCATATAATTCTGGTCTGAATGGGAAGATAGAAGCTGAGAAAAGAGAAGCTTTTCTTTTGGGTTTTGCATGGTGTTAGGTGAATGCCAGAGAACTTATTTCTCTGCTGTAGTCAGCAGTCAAGAGTTCCATGAGGCCATCAATATGAGGACTCAGTGTGGGCAATGAGCTAGTTTTATTATAGCCTGAGATGACAATGTGAGAGGAAAAAGCTGGACATGCTGAGTTCTTGTGGCAACTGCACACAAAACTACAAGCTGTGTAGCAGTGAGAGATCTTCCTCATTGGTCTTTTTACCTGGGCAGGGAGGGAAAGCCCTTGCTCATACTCCTGTGCTCCCTAATCACAGACCCTCTGCTCCATAAACACAGACCTTGTGCTCCCTAAACACAGACCCTGTGCTCCCTAAACTCAGATCCTATGCTGTACTGGTTGGCTTTGGGGTCTTGACTATTTCCCATGTGTGAAGGATGGAGGCTACACATACAGACCTTAGAGGTCTGGATGAACTTAAGACTTTAAGGTTATTATATCTGGAAGGGTTGTTAGAAGTCATTTATTTCAAGCCACTCTTTAAATTTTTTCTACTAGAAAAGTTAACAAATGCTTGTCAAAGAAAAGAAAATTTAACTGTACTGGATCATATGAAGTAAAGCAGAAGTCCGTTTGCCTTTCCTTTCTGTTCACCTAACTTATTTTATAGTTGATGAAATGGAGGCTCAAAAATATAAATGACATGGCCAGTGCCAAGACCACTCTGGCTACTTAGACAAGAATACCAGTGACAAGCTCCAGTCATGAGCCTTTTTAGTTATTAGGGACCTGGAAACAATCCATTAAAACAAACATTGTGGTAGGTAAGGGGCTATCACCAAGGCTTCATTCTGTGGCTTCTCAGGCGATTTTGGTGTAGAAGGCGCATGATCTATAGAACTTAGTGGTGGTGGTGGACTTGGTTTATAAGTTTCCTCTGCTGGGTTAAGTGAAAGTGGTCAGTCAAAAATTCAGGACCTTGCAGATGACTAATACTGATGGGTATAGATTCTGTGAATGTATATAATCCTGTCCCCAAAATGTTAGCAGTACCACACCTGAGCTGGGTTAGAAAGCTTTCCTGTGACTTTGCTGGGGACCACACAATTTTGTTTTTTGTGAGGGGCGAGGAAGGGGGAGTTGATTTGGCACAGCTCTACCTTGCCCCCTAATGGCTGGCTCTTGCTTGGCATTATAACCTAGCAAGAGACAGGGGTCTTTCCTTACTTTGCTTGTATAGAATGATATGGGAGAAGGGGATTAAAAACAAACACAAAAAAGGGGAGAGAGAAGAAGTAGCAGGAAATTATACCCACTTAGACTCAGCTTTCTTTGTTTAGCACTTCAGGGAGATCAGATTGCCTCTCTCTAGGCTTGCATGTGTCCTTCCTGCCACTCAGCAGGTGCTGAGCCAGGCCAATGGCTTTAAGGTACTCCAGTGTGCTAAGATACTCTACTGCACAAAGGTACTCGAGTGTACTCAGATATGCCAGTACGATGAGAGTAATTCTCTTTTTTAAAAAATAAATTTATTTTTAATTGGAGGATAGTTGCTTTATAATGTTGTTATACATCAGTGTGATGTATAACACTTTCATACATCAGTGTGAATCAGCCATAAGTATACATATGTCCCCTCCTTCTTGAACCTCCCTCCCACCTCACATCCCACCCCACCCCCAAGTTGTCACAGAGCATCAGATTTGAGCTCCTTGCATCATACAGCAAATTCCCATTGGCTCTCTGTTCTACATGTGGTAGTGTACATATTTCAGTGCTACTCTCCCAATTCATCCCTCCCCAACTGTGTCCACGATCTGCTCACCACATCTGCATATCTATTGCTGCATTGCATCTAGGTTCATCAGTGCCCTCTCTCTAGATTCCATATTTATGTGTTAGGTAGCTTTTTTTAAAATTTATTTTAATTGGAGGCTAATTACTTTACAATATTGTGGTGGTTTTTGCCATGAATTAACATGAATCAGTCATGGGTGTACATGTGTTACCCCGTCCCAAACCTTCCTCCCATCTCCCTCCCCATCCCATCCCTCTGGGTCGTCCCAGTACACCGGTTTTGAGTGCTCTGTTTCATGCATGGAAGTTGGATTGGTCATCTGTCTCACCTATGGTAACGTACATGTTTCAGTGCTATTCTCTCAAATCATCCCACCCTCGCTTTCTCCCGCGGAGTCCAAAAGTCTGTTCTTTACATCTGTGTCTCTTTTGCTGTCTTGCACATAGGATCGTCGTTACCATCTTTCTAAATTCCATATATATGCGTTAATGTACTGTGTTGGTGTTTTCTTTCTGACTTACTTCACTCTGTATAATAGGCTCCAGTTTCATACACCTCATTAGAACTGACTCAAATGAGTTCTTTTTAATAGCTGAATTCTGCTGTGTGTATGTACCACAACTTTCTTATCCATTTGTCTGCTGATGGACGTATAGGTTGCTTCCATGTCCTAGCTATTGTAAACAGTGCTGCAGTGAACATTGGGGTACACATGTCTCTCTCAATTCTGGTTTTCTTGATGTGTGTGCCTAGCAATGGGATTGCTGAGTCATATGGCAGTTTTGTCTCCAGTTTTTTAAGGAAGGAATCTCCATATTGTTTTCCATAGTGGCTGTACTAGTTTGCATTCCCACCAAGAGTGTAAGAGGGTTCCCTTTTCTCTGCACCCTCTCCAGCATTTACTGTTTGTAGACTTTTTGATGACAGCCATTCTGACCAGTGTGAGATGGTACCTCATTGTGGTTTTGATTTGCATTTCTCTGATAGAGTGATATTGAGCATCTTTTCATGTGTTTGTTAGCCATCTGTATATCTTCTTTGGAAAAATGTCTGTTTTGTTCTTTGGCCCATTTTTCGATTGGGTCATTTATTTTTCTGGTATTGAGCTGCATGAGCTGCTTATATATTTTGGAGATTAATTCTTTGGCAGTTGTTTCCTTTGCTATTATTTTCTCCCATTTGGAAGGCTGTCTTTTCTCACCTTGCTTATAGTTTCCTTCATTGTGCAAAAGCTTTTAAATTTAATTAAGTCCCATTTGTTTAGTTTTGCTTTTATTTCCATTACTCTGGGAGGTGGGTCATAGAGGATCTAGCTGTGATTTATGTCAGAGAGTGTTCTGCTTATGTTTTCCTCTAGGCGTTTTATAGTATCTGGTCTTGCCATTTAGATCTTTAATCCATTTTGAGCTTATTTTTGTGTATGGTGTTAGAAAGTGTTCTAGTTTCATTCTTTTACAGGTGATTGACCAGTTTTCCCAGCACCATTTGTTAAAGGGATTGTCTTTTCTCCATTGTATATTTTTGCCTCCTTTGTCAAAGATAAGGTGTCCATAGGTGCATGGATTCATCTCTGGGCTTTCTATTTTGTTCCATTGATCTATATTTCTGTCTTTGTGCCAGTACCATACTGATGACTGTAGCTTTGTAGTATAGTCTGAAGTCAGGCAGGTCGATTCCTCCAGTTCCATTCTTTTTTCTCAAGATTGCTTTGGCTATTCAAGGTTTTTTTGTGTTTCCATACAAATTGTGAAATTATTTGTTCTAGTTCTGTGAAAAATACCAGTTGTAGCTTGATAGGGATTGCATTGAATCTATAGATTGCTTTGGGTAGTATACTCATTTTCACTATATTGTTCTTCTGATCCATGACCATGGTATATTTCTCCATCTATTTGTGTCATCTTTGATTTCTTTTATCAGTGTTTTATCAGTGTTTTATAGTGTTTTTTATCAGTGTTTATAGCTTTTATCAGTGTTTTATGTCTTCTGTTTTTTTTTTTTGTAAATTTATTTCTAATTATTTTATTCTATTCATTGCAATGGGATTGTTTCCTTAATTTCTCTTTCTGTTTTCTCATTGTTAGTGTATAGGAATGCAAGGGATTTCTATCTATTAATTTTATATCCTGCAACTTTACTATGCTCTCGTCTTTTTTAACACTACTGATCCTTACCATTTGAATGTATTTAATCATTAAGAATATAATTCTTTTTAAACCCTTCACTTAATTTCTAATACTATTTCTTTTGAAAGCCAAGGAAGTTACTGGATAACTATTAAGCCACTTTGCCACTGGAGTCAAATTTCCTAAAATATTGAAGAGCATACATATATCTTTTTTTTTTTTTTTAACTATTTATGTTTCTGTGAGCCAGTTAGAGCTCTTCTGTGCTAGGTAAGCAAATATTACTGATAAGTAAATGATTTCTTACGGACCATCAGATTCCAGATCATGAGGGTTTGTCCTTGGAGCCCCAGGGGAGTTAAATGAGGAGTGATGAGAAAGAGTGGGAAGGATGGGTTGTAGCCTGCTTTAGTGGCAGCTCCAGGTTAGTCATTGGAACAGCATATGGCTGACAGAGGATGAGATGGTTGGATGGCATCACTGACTCAATGGACATGAGTTTGAGCAAACTCTTGGAGACAAAGAAAGACAAGGAAGTCTGGTGTGCTGCAGTCCATGGGGTCGGAAAGAGTCTGACATGGCTTAGTGACTAAACAACAGTAGGTAGCATACTCAGTGGGATAGAAGCTGAGGGAAGAGAGAGTGATGCAGCCACAGTCTTCCCCTTGCTCTGTTCCCTTTCTTCTTGCTCCAAGACTCTAGGTTTAATCTGCCTTCAGCCTCCATCCCCAAGTTCCAGGCTTTGATTCTGTGTTTAGTACCACTCACTTCATTGAGGCTTTCAGCTGTCTCCTCAGCAGACAGCCATCTCCTCTGCCTCTCCCCCTTGATTCCTCTGGCTTGCTGACATTATTACTGTATTCAATGTTATTTGGTGTTAAATTGTTTGAATTTCTGTTATATTTCCCTAATCCTGTGACGTGTTGAAATACTGTTTATTTCAAAATCATTCTAGGTTTTGGGATCTGTTTCATTCATTTTAAAGTCTTTCAAACCCTTAATATTTTTCTTTTACTGTTTTGGTTGTTTGGTCTTGCCCTTTTATGTAATCCTCATTTTACTATGTGTTAGTTGGATTTTTTGTTTGATATTTTGTTTTCTAGTTTACCTTAAAAATTCACTGTACATCTTATAAAAATGAGAATTTTCTCTTGTATCCAAATAAAGTCATCACAATTAAAATGAGTAAGAAATTTCTTAATAGCATCTACTGCCCAGTTCATGTTTCAGTTTTCTTAACATTCTTCCCACCTAGTTTTGTTCAAATGAAAATCTAGTCCAGAATTGGGCACACATTGCATCTAGTGGTTATGTTCTTTGCTTCTTTCATTCTAGAACAGAGTTTTATTCATGATGCTCATATAGTAAAGTGACCAGGTAAGCCATTTTGTAGAAGTTTTGTTTCCTGCATTTACCTGGTTGATGAGGTGTCTGAGCTCCTGAATTTCCTGTTAACTAGAAGTTAGTTGTAAAGATATGGTAGATTGGTGCTGAACATCTTTTGACTGGAATATGAGACAAATAATGTCTATCTCACCATTAAATAATAAAGGTCAAAGGAGCAGATGACAACCTGATTTCTCTGTTGTCTGCTTTTCCCTCATACAGAAAGGAATCTGTGGGCTGTTATTGTGACATCACATGTCCATCTTGTTACCTGTCAGCCTTGTACCTCATGAGTTTTAAAATCAATTACCAATTTTTGGCTGAATCAATTTCATTAAGAGTTGCAAGAGGGCTCTGTAACAACCTGGAGGGGTGGGAGGGGAGGTTCAAAAGGGAGGAGATATATGTATACCTGTGGCTAATTCATGTTGCTGTATGGCAGAAACCAACACTGTATGTAAAGCAATTATCCTTCAATTAGAAATAAATAAATTTAAGAAAAAAATTTTTTAAAAAAATACTTGCAAGAAAAAATCTCTGAGTTTTTAAAATTTTATTTCCCTTCAACATTAAGCTAGCACCTAACGATTCATCTGGTATTTGTTTACCCTGGAATATAATCATCCCTGTAATTCTTCCCTTCAATTGTCATTTCTCACAGTAAGGCCTTAGTTTGATACCTCAAAAGGTGACAAATGAGTTCTCTTTGGCTTCCTTTTGTGAATAGCATTGTGAAGCCATGGATTTCCATAGTCAGTGTATTTCAGTCATGAGGGCTTTTTTTTTTTTTTTTTTAAGGCCTACCTTAACAGCACTTTAACATTTGAGAACGCCTTCATTCTGGCTCCTCTGTCCTTTTGACATGACCCTATTAATTCTTTAAGCTGGCTCTATGGTGCAAAAGTCATTTCTTAGGAATAACTTGTACTCTCCTTGCACTAGAACTAGAATAAGACATTTCTCCAAGGAGCCCTATTCTTTTGCCTGGGGCTGTGGTATTAGAAGTTGTCATATTACTAAGTTGTCACAGCTCCTGGGTGAATTTGCTTCTCAGTTTAAGTGTCTAGACCTTGAAAATGTATGTCTAAACATTGTAAGTTCATACTGGTATTTTCCAAATTAATTTTTATAAATAAATTTATTTTTTATTTTATAATTATCATTTTTTATTGAAGTATTTGATTCCTAACATTAATAATTTGTCTTCCTATAATATTAATAATTTCAAAATAACAATCAATATCATTACTAACTAAAATATTACTAAAATTACTAAGTGAAGGCTATTTTTTTTTGTACTTTTGTATCCTCAGAATGCATCCTATTAACAATGTCCCATGTACTATGATTTGAAAGTATCAGCACTTGATGTTGATACCTTTTCTGTTATTAACTTCCAGTATAAGTTAGAGTAATGCTAGTTAACACACAGATGCTATATTAGATTCCTAGGATTTCCATCACAAATGACTATAAACTCCATGGCTTAAAACTACAGAGTGTTTTATCACAGATCTGGTGGCCCAAGAAGTCTGGAACCAAGCTGTCTGCTGGGCCATGCTCCCTCCAAGGCTCTAGTGGAGAACCCTTCCTCTCTCTTCCAGCTTCCAGTGGCTGTAGGCATTCCTTGGCTTGTGGCTGTGTAACTCCAGTCTCTTCACATGGCCTTTTCAAACTCTTTTCCTTGTGTCTGTTTCTTCTCTTCTGTCTTATAAGGACACTTAGCACTGGATTTGAGCCTACCTGCATCCTCCAGGATGATCTCAACTCAAAATCCTTAACTTCATTGTATCCACAAAGACCCTTTTCCTGAATATAGTAACATTCACTGGTTTTCATGGTTAGGATATGGGCATGACATAGGGGTTGGGGGACACCATGGGACCCACTATGTAGATACCCAAGACAATGATTTACATAACAAGCTTGTCTTTCACATAACAATCCAATTTAGTACTGTTGATCACGGGGTGTTAAATTCTACATTATTAATCAGGGACCCAGGTAAGGCTGTTTTCAACATAAAGTTTCAGCTTTGCAATCAAAAGACAAAACGAGGTACACACCTGGGGAGTTTTTTGGAGCAGGCAGTGGTAAGTGTTGTTGTTCAGTCATGTCCTACTCTTTGTGACCCTAGTAAACAGCTAGTCTCTGCTATGATTACCAATTTTGATAGTCTGATAGTTTAATTCATTTTAGATTGTATTCAACTTAAAATTTTTTTATGTATTTATTAGTTTATCCACTGAGTACACATTTAGTTGTACAGGTGAGAGTAAGAGTAGAGTGAGAGAGGATATGAGTCTGAGTTTTCTCAAAACAGATGACCTCATATTTGGAGTTGGAAAGAACTCTAAATGGTTAATATTCGGTTGGCCAAAAAGTTCATTTGGGTTTTTCTGTAAGATGTTATGGAAAGACCCAAATGAACTTTTTGGCCAACTGAATAGTATAATACTAGTCTATTATGAGGTCCAGTAGGGGACCAGACCAGGCGTGATTGGCTTTGGGACATGCATTTTTGCCAAATTTAAAAAAAAAAAGAATTGTCTCTGGGTTGAGATTTTAAAGAAACTGTCCTTTTCTTGAAGTCTCCAAACTAGAGGAAATGTATTGAGTTAGTTGCTCTTAAAAAGAAGACACCTTTCTTTCAGTTTCCCTCCAGAAAACAAAGTTTCTCTTCCATAATGACTTACTCCAGGCCTCCGATTTCTGGATTCTGAAACAATGGACAAACTGTCAGAGGAGTAGATGCCAACTCTCTGTATGGTGAGCTTTCTGATGTTTAATATCTCTGGAGTCATGGAAAATTAAGCCTGAACCCAGAAACCAGTTTACATCTTCCCTCATCCAGAGGTGCCCTTTGTCACACAATTTTTATAGTGAGAAAAGACGCTGGCCTGTCCCACAGGGATCGAGAAAGGAACAGAAAATGGGGAGAAGGTCAGCTAAACAAGGAGGGGAGATTATTTCTTTTTAAAGGAATCCTTTTTGGCAGCTTGATGTGAATGCTTTCTTAGAAGTGCTATTCGGCATGAGCAGCCAGAGCAAGAGGCCTGGGGCTCAGTCTGATGTGAAGAGTTTATCTTTTGCCAAAATGAACATGAACATCACATTGCCTGCCTTCCTGCCTGTGAATACAAATGGAATTACAAGCCCCCCTAACTCGCTCCCCCCCCCCACTTCCTGCACCTTAAAACAACTGAATTGCCTGAGCTGACTCAGACAACTTGGTTATGCTGTTTGAAGAAAGCTTTATTGTTTGAGCGCCTTTTGTAAACTTGGGGATACTATTACAGGAAAGGAAGACTCAGAGAGTCAATTTAATGTATATAAGCTACACTGAGCTTGACTTCTGATACTATCTTTTAGGAAGTAATTTATTTACCAAGTTGTATTAGCCAAGAATTTCAACCAGGTAGTACGAATACTACTTTACATTATTTTCAGCCTTGGATATCTAGCTCATCACCTTTGCTGTGGAAGGTTGTTTTTGTTTAATTTTCATGAAAAAGACAAGTCAAATGACTTTTGGGAAGTTATCCAGCAAGTGCTTGAGCTGATACTAAAAAAATACTGAAAATTTTTTTATGTTCTGAGAAGCACCATAATGGTTTGGAAAAGTTTTTTGAGAAAACTGCCAGTGGATGACCTGGATCACCACCTTGTGATTGTGGCTCTTTTCATCAATCCATCCATCAGTTAAGTGATTTATTGAGTACACACTGTGAAGAGTGATGCTCTGGGTGCTGTGACATTAGTGGTTCAGAAAACACAGTGCTGAATCTTTCAAAAGAAGAGCTTAAGGAAAGAATAAGACATCACCTTAAACATAAATAATGAAAAGATTTTTTCTCCAATGGCTTAGCAGTTAAAGAATCCGCCTGCAATGCAGGAGACTGCTTCAACCCCTGGGTTGGAAAGATCCCCTGGAGGAGGAAATGGCAACCCAGTCCAGTATTCTTGCCCAGAAAATTCTGTGGACAGAGGAGCCTGGCGGGCTACAGTCCATGGGGTTGCAAGAATTGGATGCGACTAAGTACATACAAGCCCAATGAAAAGGCTTAATTTATTTCTTTTACATTTATTTCTTTAGGCTGCATTGGGTCTTGGTTGCTGCACCTGGGCTCAGTTACTCTGCAGCATGTGGGATCTTAGTTCTCAGACCAATGATCAAACCCATGTCCGCTGCGTTGTAAGGTAGATTCTTAACCATTGGACCGCTAGGGAAGTCCCAGGACTAAATTTAAAACAGAGCTTTCAGTCCCATATTCTCTCCTACTTATCTGTAGCATTCACTGTAGATCTTGATGAACTTTATTTTTTATTTTTATTTTTTGAACTTTAAATTACATGTTTTAAAAGTAGTTATTTTCTGAAGTCACTGAGGAAATTCAGGTATCTGTTGTCTTTATCCCTGCCATAGTAGTAAAACAGTATTTTAGTTTCACTTAAATAGCAAAAAATAGGAATTGTTTTTTAAAAATAAATTTATCTAATTTTTAATTGAAGGATAATTGCTTTACAGAATTTTGTTTTCTGTCAAACCTCAACATGAATCAGCCATAGGTATAAGGAACTGGTTTTGATTTCCAGTTAGACTGTAGATGTTGTGGGTGCAAAGAGATAGAAGGAAAGTGAATTAGAAATGTGGTTTGGGTTTATACATACAGCTGTATGTAGGGGAAGAGATTGTGTATAATCTGTATCAACATGATGGATGTTAGCTATGGACCAGACCATGGTTTTGCAGCATCTTCAGGTACTAGAAATACCATCATTGTGCTGAGATTTGTTACCTCTTCACAAAAACTTTGATCCAACAGCTTAACTAGGCTGTTGATGTATGGGCTCATAGTTTCACACAGAATGTTCCAAGTCCATCTAAGGTCCTATGAAATAAACACCTGTAATAGATACATTATTGTATTAATATATCTCTGTCACAGCTAGCAAATGTTTTCAACGATGACCAATTTCAAAGGAGCCGCTTCCACGTCCCTTTTTAGCCCGTCCTTGTCAGGCACTGCCTGAGAGCCTGATTTAATGACTAATTTTGACCATGTGGATCACAGATTGAAACTATCTGAACCTTGTGATCTGAAGATTAAAAGAAGGGCTTATTAGAAAGAAGTGGGTATGTGTGTGTTTATTATGTTAAATAGGAAATTGTGGAATATCTAAAGAAATCATAAAAGACCCAACTGGAGCTTAGTTTTAATTTAGGTTTTCAGGTTGGTAGCACATGTTACTTTTGTTTTTATGTTTTAAAAGGTGAACGTATGTCTAGGAAATAGGGATGTGTGTTGGGTTGCTGCAAACTACGGCAGATTGAATAAGGATGGTGGATAAAGCAAATCTCATGAAATGTCAGTGAAGATAAAGTAATAATTTGAGGAATGCAGGTACATTCGGACCTTGATGGAAACAGCTGTGACACAATTCCCAGAATTTTTATTTCTTTAAGTAGAATTATGAATGACTTATGGAAATATTTTGAAAATTGTAAATCTAAGAGATCTGTATGGTCCCCTTGGAGTGAATTATTTATTACAAATGTGTTAATTGGCAAAGTTGACTATTTAGCTTGTGGATTTCTTTTTAATTATGGCAAGTGAGGCCAACAACATGTCAAGAATAGCTTTTAGAAAGAGGTATGCTCAGTAACAAAGTAAATACATTATTAAATAAATTACTTTGAGCTGCTGTTTTTTAATCATCTTCACTGAGGTATAATTTATATACAACAAAGTTTACCAGTTGTGCTTTCCAAAGTGGCTGGACCATTTTGCATTCCCACCAGCCGTGTCATAGAGTCCCAGTTACTCCAGATCCTCACAACCCCTTGGGTATTGTTTTTTATTATTCTAGCCATTTTTATGGATATATAGTGTTATCTCCCTGGTGGCTCAGCTGGTAAAGAATCCACCTGTAGTGCAGGCGACCTGAATTTGATCCCTGGGTTGGGAAGATCCCCTGGAGGAGGGCATGGCAAGCCACTCCAGTATTCTTGCCTGGAGAATTCCCATGGACAGAGGAGCCTGGCGGGCTACAGTCCATGGTGTTGCAGAGTTGAACATGACTGAGGGAATAAGCACAGCTCAGCACAGTGGTATCTGGAACTGTGGTTTTACTTTTCCTTTCCCTAACGATGAATATCTTTGTATGTGCTTATTTGCCGTTTGTGTACTACTTTTGTTGAAGGATCTGTTCAAATCTCTTGCCTATTTTTAAAAATTAGGTTGTCTTACTGTTGAAGTTTTTATTGTTGATACATTTGTATTTTATTAGAAAATCAAAACATCCAACTTCAAATGACAGAGTAAACAAATTGGTAGCATTAAGTTGGAGCTGATGTCAAATAATCCAGAAGTATCAGGTCCTACTTCCAACTTTGTGTAGAGTTTTTAAAAAATATATTCTGGATACAAGTCTGTCACATATATTTTACAAATATTTTCTCCTAGCTTGTGCTTTGCATTTTCATATTCATAAGTATCTTTCAGAGAATTAAAGTTTTTCTGGTAATCAGAATTTAGTTTATCTTTTATTTTTTAAGTGGTTCATTTTTATAGCCTAAGAAATCTGCACACTTAAGTCAGACAAAGACTATCTCCTATGTTTTCTTCTAGAAAATATATGGTTTTGATCTTTGTGTTTAGTCTATGATCTATTTTGAGTTAATTTTTATGCATGGAATGAAGTAAGGCTGGAGATTCACTGCTTTTCCCCCATATGTATATACAGTTATTTCAGCCATTTGTTAAATAGACTTGTAGTTTTTATATGAACCACCTTAGTATCTTTGAAAAACGAATTGGCTATATATGTGTGGGCCTATTTTTGTTTTCTTTAGTTTCCCTGATCTTTATTTCTATCCTTTTTCCATTCAACACTCTTGATTACTGTCCTGAAACCAGGTAGTATGAATTCTTCAGCTTTGTTCTTTTGTAAAAATTATTTTGGCTATTCTTTTTTTTTTTTCTGCATTTTTATATAAATTTTAGAATCACCTTGTCAGTTTCTAAGAAAAATCCTGAAGTCTTTTGATTGAGGTTGCAATGACTCCAGAGATCAGTTTCAGCACTGATATCTTAACAATACTGTATTGGTTCTTCCCATCTGTGTATATGGCGTCTCTGTTTATTTAGGTCTTTAATATCTTGGAATGTTTTGAAGTTTCTAGTGTACAGGTCTTGCACATATTTTGTTAAATTTATCCCTAGGTGTTTCATGATTCTTAGGGCGATTTTAAGTGATACATTTTCATTTTTAAAGATTTATTTGTTTATTTGTGGCTGTGCCGGGTCTTTGTTGCTGCGCGTGGGCTTTCTCTAGTTGCGGTTAGCCAGGGGCTACTCTCTGTTTTGGTGTGTGGGCCCCTCACTGGGGTGGCTTCTTTTGTTGCCGAGCACAGGCTCTAGGTGTGGACTTCAGGAGTTGCAACACGGCGGCTCAGTCGTTGGGGTGCACATGCTTAGTTGCCCCATGGCACGTGAAATCTTCCTGGAACAGGGATTGAACCTATGTCCCCTGCATTGGCAGGCAGATTCCTAACCACTAGACCATCAGGAAAGTCCAAGTGATACATTTTAAAAATGAAAATTTCCAGTGGTTTATTTTCAGAGAGAGATTGTTTCTGAACAGCCTTTCACCGCTTCATTGGTCCCCTTTTGCAGAAGGGTGGTTAGTGCTCTCTATAGCAATACATTTATCAAAACCAAGTTCTACAGTAGACCACCATCTCAGTGACATCTGCTTGATTCTTATGTTTACATCTGTGCTGAGTAAATGAAAGAAATTGGTATGGAAATGATTAAGATCTGATAACTTTTCCTGGATTTTCATCCTTATGTTCTGTTCATAGGATGTTTTCTGTGTGGTACTAGTCACTTGTTGATATTATTGGCAGCTTCCATCTCTATCTCTTCCCCTGCTGTCTAATTGAAGGTTTACTTATATGACTTACACCCTTTGGTTCACCAAGCACCTACTGAAATTCTATGAATTTTACCCATGTATTTGCACACTGTTTGAATTGGGGCAAATGAAGTTTCATAGAATCCAGATGGTATAACTTACAGTCCAGAAAGTGTGAAAGTGTTAGTTGCTCAGTTGTGTCTGACCCTTTGCAACCACATGGACTAGCCCACTGAGTTCCTCTGTCTGTGGAATTCTTCAGGTAAGAATACTGGATTGGGTTGCCATTCATTTCCCAAGGGGATCTTCCCCACTCAGGGATCAAACCCATGTCTCCTGCATTGCAAACAGATTCTTTACCATCTGAGCCACCAGGGAAGCCCAAAATGAAAGTATTAGTTGCTCAGTCATGTCCAGCTCTTTGCGACCCCATGGACTGCAGCCTGCCAGGCTCCTCTGTTCTATGGAATTCTCCAGGCAAGAATACCGGAGTGGGTAGCCATCATCTTCTCCAGGGGGTCTTTCCGACCCAGGGATTGAACCTGGGTCTCCTGCATTGCAAATGGACTCAACTGTCTGAGTCACCAGAGAAGCAGAAAAGCAATTCTTAAAACAAGAGCTTCCAATGCTTTCACATTCTTGAATGATTGAAAAATATTATTGCTCTATCTGAATCTTGAGATACACATTTTTTTCTATAAGAAATCTAAGACTTACTCTCTTTTTTTCCCCTTGCCCTGGTCAGGATCAGAACTATTATTTATTGTTTCCCTCCTATATCTTTTATATTTGTATGATACATGGTTAGCTCAGGAGACTCTAAAATATCTGCAGTGTGTTATTCTTGTTTGGAAGGCATCATTAAGTAGGGTTTTGGGGGACTTCACTGATGGCCCAGTGGTTAAGACTTTGCCTTCCAATGCAGGTGGTATGTGTTTGATCCCTGGTCAGAGAGCTAAGACCTCACATGCCTTGCAGCCAAAAAACATAAAGCAGAAGCCATATTGTAACAAATTCAATAAAGACTTTAAAAGGTTTTAGGAATATGTGATAATGGAGGAAAAGGGTTTCATATTTCCATTTTTCAGATGAGGAAACAATAAGGTGTGTTTATACCACTTGTGTTTTTATAGGAAGAGTATCCCCAGGGATACTGCAAATTTTTCATGAAAGCATGGACTGTACCTGTAGTTTTTATAATGTAAGTCTGTGTCTTTGAACCTAACTGAAAATATTCCTAAGTCTTTGGTTACCAAGGATATGCACATTCCCTTTATAGAGTGAATAAAGAGAAGGATTCAGCTATCCAAGTTGGAAGTATAATCTAAAGCTATGATTAATGAACTTTAGTGGCAGAAAGCCTACTTGGAGAATTTAAGAAACTACAAGTTCCTTAGTATTGTGATTGGGTCAGGAGAATTTTTGCAATTTAACAAGCATCTTCAGCCTCTTCAGATGCAGGTCTTTGGTTGTGTATATTTTAAGAAATACCAGTCTAGAGGAAAGGAAAGCTGTGGCTCTTGAAGGGACAGAGCAAAGGATTTGAAGATTATCTTGAAAGTTTTCCAGTATAAATGCAGACTTCCATCGCTCTGCCCATTCTTAGATCTTCAATAACAATAACAGTGACATCTGCCCTTACTGAATACTGCTATGTGGCAAGCACAGTCATGGTGTAGTCTTTGCTTAGGACAGCAGAAGAGAATAAGCTTTATTAGTATGGCCTCCTTTCTTACAAACTCAGTTCAAACAATTTAAATAGGAGGAAATGATGAACTATGAATAGGCTTAAAGAAACCAAATCAATATTACATATTAGGGAATGAATTATAGGATGTTTTGATTAGGAAAGACCTGTTGAACTAGAAGAGACTTTTCCTAGTCTAAATAAAGGAAATCATTTGGAAAAGTCTCATCAAAAGTTATTTTCAGTCTGAGAGCTGTAATGGAACACTTGGAAGGTTGTCCTCTCCTCAGACTAGGAAAATGATTTCATATGCAGAGCTGAAGAATGCTTCACAGCTCTCCAAGAAACTATGGCTGTGGAATGAATCTGACATGCTGATTAGTCAAGTCTAGTCTAAGGGCAGAAATGGCCAACTTTTAAAGTCGGGAATAGAGAAAGGGGAATTATACGGTATTAACTGTAGGTTCTTCCACTATTTAGAACTCCTTGTAGGCTCCCTGTTGTCCATTCTATATGCACACATTTGCTTATTATTTAACATCTGCCTTTGTCTTTTCCAACTCACTGTTTAGCTCCTTTATGCCACTGCCTTTCGTAAACTGCATTACTGGAACCTAACTAAAGCCCTTGAAGTTGCTAGCACACTCCCTGTGCTTCTCTGCCTTTATTTTCATGTTTCCCCATCTGGAAATTTCTGTCTGCTGCCTCTCACACTGTCCCAGGATATCTATATGCTGTGTGTCCTTCAAAATGCAATTCAAAAGCCAGTTTCTTCAGGGAAGTTCCTTTGATCGTCTCGGTTGGAAAGAGCCTTACCTTTCTTTGAACTTCCAGAGGATCACATATGGCTCTGATCATATTCTACTTTGTATTACAGAAGTGTCTGTTGTATCTCAGATGAGATTTAACGCTTTAGAATCCAATTTGTTTCATTTTGTGCTTTTTGAATGGTGTCTTGCATAATATTTTCTGGATGAATGGAAGAATGAAATGACCACAAAAATTTTTATTATTATTTTTTTAAATTTTTTCACTTTGGCATATTTAATGTTAGTGCCTGGAAAAAGGAGACCTAAATGTGATGGCAAGATTTAAGATGTTCAGAGGCCGGGACTTCTCTAGTAAAATGTTTTCATCCAGTAACAACCACAGGGATCCTTCTAAATAGTAGCGCAACTGGCACTAGCGGCCTCTGGTAGTCGTTAGACAAAATTAGAATTCCATGTGAAAGTGCTTTCTTGGCCGTCTATTGTTATAAGTAGGTAGAGTCTTAAAACTTTTTCTTTGTTTTCTCTTAACTGTCCACCTCTTTCACGCACACACTTTCTGTAGTTGGGGTAGTCATCTGGCAGCCTTTCTGAAGTTTCAGAAGTTTTCTTTCCCTTTTTGGGGAAATAAGGTATGTACATTCCCTCGGGGACTTTGATACTCTCAGCTTCTTAAGGGAATCTGGGTCTGTTTGTGTGAGCTTTTTCCCTGTGTGTGTAAGTTGTTACCCCTGTGAGGGCTGAGATGTTATGGCTTGCCTTAGTCCCTCTGCTTAGAAACCTGGGTTCTGGTCTTGGCACCTGCTCCCTGCACCCACTCCCCGCACCCACGCACTAGTTCTTGGTCTCTGCTGTATCATGTAAATCACTTCTGTCTATGTCCAAGATTCATGCAACATTTTATTTCTGAGTTTTCTCCTCACCTACTCATGTCAGCGTTCTCCAGTTTAGAGGGAAACCCTTTGAGGCCATAGGTTATTCCTGTCAGTGTAACTCTGAAGAGCGTTGAGCACCAAGTTAAGTCCTACAAATGACTACTCACTGACAGTAGTGATGCTGATTGTAATTAGAGCTCATTTAGAGACAACAGTTGGCTTACTCAGCCTTGGGAAGGGAAGCCCAAATACTTTCAGCTAGGAAGAAAAATAATTCAAGCTTAGAGAGCTTATGATGTGCCCAAAAGCAAAAAAAAAAAAAAAAAAAGCCCTTTGAATTTTCACTATCTAAATTTATTACAGGAGCAGAATAATGAAACATTAATAATGGCATAATGATGGTGATGTCTAATTTGTCTCTAAGGGTGTTTAAGCAGTTTGTATAGCTTTGCTTAATCCACTACTGTAATAGAGCCAGTGACCTGTGACTGTCCCAAACAGGGAGAAAACTCAACACGAAGTGTATTCCCCATGAGCCATTCATTTTCTAGAGACTCACTATAGTTTCTTTCCGTAAACCTGAGACTATGAAGGTATAAGATAAAATTGAATGAAATTGTTTGATTTTGGAGTTGCTTATCCAAATAGAATTTATGGAGCGGAAATGCTTATAACATGCTTGTTGTAAGCCCAGCCAATGCCAGATTACCCTCAATTAAGTAATTTCTCATATAATTATACACATGGATGGAGAGGATGCAAGGGAACATAAATATACTAGGTGAGTGGAATGTCCAATTCCAAACCTTTATGCAGAAAGGTTTTCAATGATAGACTTTTCTAGATTTAGGTGGGGAGAGGGCAGCATGGAGGGAGGCCCTGGAGAAACAGTTCAGCTGGTTAGAAAGAATCCAAGGCTGCCTGTCTGTGTCTAATAGAGAAGGCCATGTTGTAGCATAGCAGATGAGTTCCATGCACCGAGACTTAGCTAATGAATCTAGCACTTCTCTCTCACAGCCCCCTTCATTTAAGTTCCTTAAAGAATGACCTGAATTTCTTTCTTCTTTTTTTTTTTTCTAATTGGAGTATGCACACTCAGTCACTCAGTCATGTCTGAATCTTTGCGACCCCGTGTAGTCCACCAGGCTCCTCTGTCCATGGGATTATCCCAGCAAGGATGCTGGAGTGGGTTGCCATGTCCTCCTCCAGGGCATCTTCCTGACCCAGGGGTCAAGCCTGCGTCTCCTGTGTTGGTAGGTGCGTTCTTTACTGCTGAGCCACCAGGGAATCCCTTACTGGGGTATAGCTGGTTTCCAGTGCTGTATTAGTTTCTGCTGTAGAGCCAAGTGAATCAGTTATATACACATACCGCCTCTTTTTAAGATCCTTTTCCCTTAAAGGTCATTACACGAATGACCTGGTTTTCTAATTTGGGTTGCTGTAGACTTGAACCATGGTCAATAGTGGAATTCAGTCAATGCTTTGTTTTCTTCCTTATCTGCAGGGCTGGCCTGTGTGTAGTCAGCGACTTTGCTGGTGGCCAGTGGGGAGAGGGGACACTGGTGTAGGCCGTAATGGATTGAGTTACTGAGAAGTGTGTAATTATGGAAGTCACTCGGTGGTTTCAGAGCCGTGGGAGGCAATGCCCAAGCTTATCTGCAGAAGTCCTTTAGCTATGACCCGAGTGTGGCTGACATAACTGGCACAGAACCTGCGGGTTGTGTGCCCCATACGGAGTGCGCTCAGTCTCTTTGTGTACTTTTAAACTTCAAAAGCCGTAATTTAAGCAAGAAGTGACTTGTATATGGCATCTAAAAGAAGCTTAATTCTTTGAACATTATTAAGGACTGGGTGCCAAGTATTTATCTATATATTAGAACTCAAAATAAAGCATGTTTTTTGTCTTTTAAAAACTTATTCTATCAAAAGCATTTTCTGGAGAAGGAAATGGCAACCCACTCCAGTACTCTTGCCTGGAAAATCCCATGTACATAGGAGCCTGGTGCAGGCTACTGTCCATGGGGTCGCAAAGAGTCGGAGACGATTGAGCACTTTCTTTCTTTCTTTCTTCTTTCTATCAAAAGCAAGATGGGCACACTTATTACAGTGTAGTGAAAGGAACAAGGACCAGAGTCAGAAAACCTGAGTTTGAATCCTTGACCTGAGTGTGTGGGTGTGTGCGATTTAAGGCAGATCATTCACTCTCTGAGCTTTGGTTTCCTCATCTGTAAAACGGACTTAATACCTACTTGGCAGGTAGGGAGGCTTGAGAAGTTAAGAGGTCTAAAGAATATGGTAAACTGTAAAGTGTTGTCGAAAGATAAGTTGATTATCTTTGAGAAACAGAAAGTGCTGCTCCAAAGGAAAGGGTAATTGTGCTCCTGGACTTGTATAAATGAAGTTGCTTTTAGCATTGGGAAGACATTTTCTGGTTGTTACCAGAGAAATTGAATTCCTAACACTCTAATTTATTAAAATAAAATATTTGCGAAAGGCTCAGATGCTTCATGAAGATTCTAAGGTTTGTTCTCCCCTCTCTTTCCTCCCGTGGTTCTTTCAATGCAGTTTGTTAGCAATAATGTCCTGAATAGTAAGAAATGGATTTGGGCTCGGTTCTTTGAGTGTTTATGGAGAATAATTAAAATCCTCAGAGCCATTGTTATTTCCCATCTAGAAATCTCATGAATAAAGTTCAGTCACGCAAGGAAACAAATGGCAGGAGGTCAGAGTGGTAGTGATGCTGCTTGATTAGATATTTTGAAAGGAATTTGTATTTTTAAAGCCCTTTCAGATGGCTTATTTGTTCCTATTGACGAATCACCAAATTTTTATCCCTAAGAACAATATTTCTATATAATGTAATTTCTATATAATGTATAATATTTCTATAAGTTATGGGCTTAATCTAATTAAGCTATATTTATCAATGATGTTGAACAAGTAGGTAACTAGTTATTGAAAATAACATGTGGAATATGAAGGAGTCTCAGAAGTGAGGATAATGGAAAACTGCCATCATACCAATTTTGAGTTTCAATGCAAAATCTAAAATTCTAGTACTCAGAGAAAAAAAAATTCATTTAAATGAGCATGGTGCCAGTAATCCACCCAAAGTTCTTCAAAATAAATATGTTTTGGCATGGTACTGAAATTCTCCAATGTATTCCCCCAAATGTTTCTGTTGTCCAAATGGCCATGTTGAAGACAGACAGAAAAGGCCTGGTGCACTGGGTGCTGGATTTATAACTCAAACGGTAGCTCCTTTTGAGGCTAGACAAACAACTCCAACTTGTAGGAAAATAGCTGGGCTTTGTATTTTTCCTCTATATAAACTTCTCTTGAATCCCTGAAGGTAGGCAGAGTCACAGTGTTTTGAGAAGTCACCATGATGTAGACCCACTGTGTTTTAATTTTAAATTTTAAAATTTTAATGACATTTTGAAACTTATCTACAATCATCATCTTTTTGTTTATTTATTTCTTGGTTGTGTAAGCAGGTGGGGTCTTAGTTCCCCCACTGCATTGGAAGCACAGAGTCTCAACCAGTGTGCCACCAGGAAAGTCCCCTGACTGTGTTTTAAAGCATTGATTTTCTTCATTTTATGTTTCTTAGAAATAATATTAGTGACTTACTCAGACAAGTGAAGGAAAAATGCCTAAAACACAATAGCAAATCCTAAGCACATTTGAAAAAGTATGTTTGCTAAATTTAGACCCTGGTTATAATTTCAAAGGCTTAATTATAAGGAAACCAATCAAGTCAACAGGACCAGCAAATGTGTCTATTTGCAAAGGCCAAATAGACTGTGACAAGACCACAGTCTTAAGTAAGAAACAGGAAATTACCCTAAGAAAGAAAGTGGGATTTTACTAACTGAGTGAATGTCAATATATTATATATGCTAGTCAGCCAAATTATTTTAAAAGAATAAATATAGCTGTTGTGGTGTGAAGACATTGTTTACAAGAAGAAACATTAGAAATCTCTCAGTAACTGTCCACAGATTTAAAATTTTAGGTCCTCAAGCAAATGCTACAATAGCCAGAGTTAAAATTCACTGAGTTTCATGTGTTAGGAACTTTATAGAGAGAGGGAGGTAGTATTGGCTATAGTAGAATAGAATACAGTATGAGTTGTTGCTGGTCATGGGATGTCTAAAAATTTGGGTAATTGGATTGTATTATTAAAAAGCATTGTTTCATTTATATCCAGGTGTATCCCTGGCATCAGCTGCTGTCATACACGAGGTTGGAAATAATAACTGGTTTCTAGGTCACTTATCAGTTCATTTTGGGAATGGGATGCTTTTTGTTTATTATTTTAGCCCTCAGCTGGACTATTGCTAAAATCCCGTGACAGTTGGATCCTAACTGATTCCTTAGTGGGTAGTGTTTAAAAAAAAAATTAGGACTTGATACATAGACACAGTGGCACCCAAGATGTCAGATATGTATGAATCATTATTTAGAAGTTGCTTGTGGGATTGAAAATTCAGGGGGATAATTAGAAATAATAAGCTGACCTTTTTCTTTTAAATAGTTCTGTGTAGAACAAGTTTGTATACTATGAAACTTGCTGTGATCATTTTTAAGTAAAGGGGAAGTACTGATAGGTGTCTCACTATAAGCCACTTTCTTTTATTTTAAAGTAATATTAAAAAGTAATAAAATAGATTTTTTCACTAGTAAAATGATCTTTTGATAATAATAAGATTTAGCAATAGAAATTTAGCATTTCTAAATCTGTAAGCACAGAAGCCTTGAGTGGACCAAGAAGAATGTTGTGGTTCCCTGTGTTGAAGAAATACAAATTTATATGGGATAAACAAACACTTATCATGCTGGCCAATTGTCAGCGTTGTGAAACACTGAATTCCATTTTGGTGTAAACAATAATCAAGCTAAAAATAATTCCTAGGAAAACATCTTTTGAGTGGTGTGTAGAAAAAAACTTGATAAGAATTGTCCTGATTTCATGATGAATCTTTGTTTTTTCCCTTTTGGAGCTGATTTGTATAACCTTTTTCTGTGTGTCAAAAACAGCTTGTATACAGGAAAAGTTGTGAAATTTAAGAATAGCATAATAAGTAAGATAAAATCAGCACAGTGTAACTAGTGGTAGGTCAAAAAGAACGTTGCCAGCCTCTCAATCAGTCTGTGTTCCCCTTCCCCATCTTGGTCCTTGACTATTATCTTTATGCAAATCACTCAGCTGTGCGTGTGTATGTGTGTGAGAGCAAACCGCCCGTGTGTGCGTCCCTAACCGTTAGTGTTTAATTTTGCCTCTTGGTAAAGAAATCATGTATTCTTTTTCATCTCAGCATCAGGTTTATAGTGCTTTGCTGTGCTAAGTCGCTTCAGTCATGTCCGATTCTTTGCAATCCTATGGATCACAGCCCACCAGGCTCCTCTGTCCATGGGATTCACCAGGCAAGAATACTGGAGTGAGTTGCCATGCCCTCCTCCAGGGGATTTTCCCAACCCAGGGACTGAACCTGCAACTCTTACGTCTCCTGCATTGTCAGGCCAGTTCTTTACTGCTGGTGCCACTTGGGGAGCCCCCACGGGTTTATAAAGATCCATCCAAAGAGCACCGTGCAATACAGTGTGTTCCTTTTCATCAGAATGTAGTATATCATGATATGCCTGTAGTATAGTACTTAACCATTTTATAGTGTGGGCCTTTGGATTTGTCCAGTTTACTACTGCTTCTTTTGCTTTGGATATTATGGCCTATAAAATCTAATACACATGGACATGAGTTTCTCAAGGAGTGGTCTTTCCATCCTCAGCACTGGCATGAAACATGGTAGAAATGCAGAGTCTCAGGCCTCAGCCCAGATCTACATTCAAATATCACCTTGAGATATATGTGTTTTATATATATATATATATATATATATATTTATATATTATATGCTATTTCAGTGATTATGTCTTTAGTCACAATATTTTGGGGTTTTCTGATTTGGAAACTGCCTTGCTACTAAGTTGCTTCAGTCATGTCCGACTCTGTGTGACCCCATAGACGGCAGCCCACCAGGCTCCCCCATCCCTGGGATTGTCCAGGCAAGAACAGGAGTGGGTTGCCAGGAGTGGGTTGCCATTTCTCTCCAATGCATGAAAGTGAAAAGTGAAAGTGAAGTCGCTTGGTCGTGTCCGATTCTTCATGACCCTATGGACTGCAGCCCACCAGGCTCTGAGCAGTAGCCCATGGGATTTTCCAGGCAAGAGTACTGGAGTGGGTGCCATTGCCTTAGGAATCCTTTAATGGTCACACACATGCACACAAATATGCACATACTCACTGCAGTCTCTGAGCAGTAGCCTCATTGCTCATTTTTGAAACAATTTAATCTAGTTTGAGTCAAATTTTGGGTATTTCCAAAGATAAAAATTCAAAAGAAAAAGATCTGCTAACAAGAGCTTCAAAGAATATGCAACAGATGGAAGACCTGCTGAAAGAGGACCCTGCACACAGAGTAGGCAGATTATTTCCAGAAAGGGAGCTGCAGAGCCCCATGGGGAAAGCAGGTCAGACTCTCAAGTTGAGCAGACATGGGTTTGAATCCACTGGTGTCCCTGACTCGCTGCTTCATCTTAGGGAAGGACTGAGTTCCTTTATGTTTCAGTTTCCTCCTTGGCAAAGAGGGGATAAGAAGATCTACTCTGAAGATTCAAAACCAATGACTGTGCAGCACCACGGTCAGGCTGCGGGTGCGTTTGGGCTTTGGATCAGCGGCATCAATCTATGTGAATATGACTTTCATGCCTTCAGAGCTTTCATGCTTTTCACTGTACTTTCGTGCTTCCTGCAGGAACGATTCCAGGTGAAGAACCCTCCCCATACTTATATTCAAAAGCTCAAAGGCTATCTGGATCCAGCGGTAACCAGGAAGGTAAGATGGATTTGTTTCCACTGCGTGTTGTCACTTCCTCACTGGCAGGGACAATCCTCGTGCCCTGGAGGAGACCTTCCTTCCTCTCTGGTATAAACTCTGCTGATGCCTCTGGGGAAACAATCCTGGAGTTGTTGGAGCCTGACAACATGAAAAGACAAAGAAAAAAGTCATCATCTCTTGAGAATGTGTTTAAAAGTTCTTTCCTGAGATGGGAGTCATGTACCTCTGATGGTTATTGAGTAGCTGCCATTTTTAATTATACTGGGTGGTTAGTTCAGCTCAGAGGTGTTCAGGCCCCCAGAAAAACAAGGCCTCGTAAAGAGAATATTTGTCTTCCATGCCTTGGTGCATTTCCAGAGACCTTGAAAAATCACTGGGGCTTTGTCATCCCAGCTGTGTGCTCACATCCTGTGCTGATGCTCTTCACGGCTTCTCCCCCAGCCGTGCCCCAGGCCCGAGAAGGTAAGGAGAGAATAGCTGATTCCATTCTCAGCAGACTCTCTCCTCCTACAAACAAGCTCTGCTTTGTGCAGCCACACAATTGGTTTAAACTGATGCCTCGTGGTAAAGCATGTAGCCTGGCACAGCCCGGTGGGCCTGGATCAGCCTTGGGATGTCTCAGGGCAGAGCTGCCCTTGCTCACGATGGGTGCAGGGCCCGTCACCAGACGGCGCTTGTTTTTCAGTTGACCTGCCACAGCTCCTGCTTTCAGGGCTGCCCCAACAATATTTTGAGCTGAATTCCCTCTGTTGTTTCAGCACATGACTCAGGAGCAGAAAGGCACACTTCTCCTAGTTAGCTGCTCTTTCCGGGTCTCTTGGCTTGGGATACATTTTTAAATTTTGTTTCCTGCTTGCATTCTAAGCACTGCCCTCCCTCTGCCAAAAGAAACCAAGCAAAGGAGAACAACTACTATTTCCTTTGGGATGTTTCCTGGCCCTTTGTCCTGTGGTTGCTATATAGACAAGCAGAAATAAAGTCTAGGGGTGATGAGGCAAATAGTCTGTGGGCCTCTGCTGTCACCTAGAAGCCATGTATGACATAGCCTCCTCTTCTAAGAATGTACCTGTCAAAGTATCCTAATATCCTCCTCCTAAATATGGTACACATGTTTCTTTTCAACACAGGACTTCTGTCAGGTTCCCTAAATGAGACAGCTGCTTAATTCTTTTTTATTTTATTATAACTTATTTATGGTTAATTGGAGGATAATTACCTTACAATATTGTGTTGGTTTCTGCTGTACATCAACATGACTCAGCCATATGTATACATATGTCCCCTCCCTCTTGAACTTTCCTCCCACCTCCCACCCCATCCCTCTAGCTTGTCACAGAGCACCAGGTTTGAGCTCCCTGTTCATTTCAGTTCAGTCGCTCAGTCATGTCCAACTCTTTGCGACCTCATGAATCATGGCACGCCAGGCCTCCCTGTCCATCACCAACTCCCGGAGTTCACTCAGACTCACGTCCATCGAGTCAGTGATGCCATCCAGCCATCTCATCCTCTGTTCCCCTTTTCCTCCTGCCCCCAGTCCCTCCCAGCATCAGAGTCTTTTCCAATGAGTCAACTCTTCGCATGAGGTGGCCAAAGTACTGGAGTTTCAGCCTCAGCATCATTCCTTCCAAAGAAATCCCAGGGCTGATCTCCTTCAGAACAGACTGGTTGGATCTCCTTGCAGTCCAAGGGACTCTCAAGAGTCTTCTCCAACACCACAGTTCAAAAGCATCAATTCTTCTGCTCAGCTTTCTTCACAGTCCAACCCTGTATCATACATCAAATTCCCACTGGCTGCCTATTTTACATATGGTAATATGTATGTTTCCATGCTACTTTCTCAATTCGTCCCCCCTCTCCTTACCCACTGTGCGACAGCTGCATCATTCTCAATTTCTTTCTTGTCCCCCTCCCCAAGGATATAGCAGCCTTCAATTTCATCAGATTAGAGGAAGTTAAAGGAAGGTGTACCCATATGCATAAAACAGAACCCAGAAAAATTATTTCTTTTGCACAAGGGCAGCAAAATTCTATATGAGAAATATTTTCAGAAATCCCCTAGCTTGTAAACCTTCTGGCTAGATGGCTTAGATCCCAGCATTGAGCACACTCATCCTGAGCTCCGTGTGTGTGTGTTTACTCATTCAGTCGTGTCTGACTCTTTGTGACTCCATGGACTGTAGTCCGCCAGGCTCCTCTGTACATGGGATTCTCCAGGCAAGAGTACCAGAGTGGGTAGCCATTCTCTTCTCCAGGGGATCTTCCCGACCCAGGGTTGGAACTCAGGTCTCCCACATTGCAGGCAGGCAGATTCTTTACCATCTGAGCCACCAGGGAAGCCCCAAGCTAGATGTGGCAGAATCCGGTACAGTACTGAGAGGTCCCCTCACCCAGAGTATCTCCCATCCTCTAACAGTCATCTCAATATTTGTCAAATCCTTTAAAAAGCAAGATACGAAAACTCCTAGAGTGCACTTAGACTCCAGCCCCGAGCCCCCTGGGGAGGAAGATGGTTGGAGGGAGGAGGTGGGATCTTCTGGCCCAGTTCCCATTCTCCCTTGGAAAAGGATAAAGAATAAGGCCAAGGATGCAAAATGAAAAGCAACAACAAATCAGCTGCACGGAAAGTGTTTTGCTTCCTTGCAAATAACTTCATAAAGAGACCCCAGACAAAGGATGTTTCTTTGGACTGACTTCATTCCTGACATCTCTGCCCTGGCCTTCTGTGTTCATCTGAATGGTTGTATTTGGCCTGTGCCTTATCTTTCAAGATCAGTCATTCAGCTCTCAGGAAAAAAACAAAAACCAAAAACTTAAAATGGACATTGGATCAACCATCCCCACTTTAGTAAGAGTTCTGTCAGGAGCTGGCAGTGGGAAATGATCTGTTCCACTCAACATAATTGTCATGCTTAAAGTCTGGAGAAAAGGAGATTTTGCTTGGAGTAAGGCATGGCTTGCAGTTGAAATGAGTTTACAATTCTCAGTTGCATTAAGGGGTAAAAGATTTGCAATCAGGCTTCCTATTTTAGCCAGACAGTCTAAACCGAGCAGTTTCCCCTTAACTGCATCTGGAGTCCTCAAGTACTTCATTCATTAATCTTTTGTTCACACTGAATTGAAGATTCTTAATTTGCTGTCTTCCTTAAAAAAAAAAATTCTTAAGCATATTCTATTTCTTCTAAGTAGTTTTAAATGAAACCCTGTAGGGCAGGAAAGGAAGCGCCTAAATTAGATATCTCTCCAAACCAGCCTCCTTATTTAATATACCAGGCGGTTCTCAGTCTGCACTTTACAGGGGTGTGCTCATGTCTGGTGTGGAGAAAGGAGACGGGCCATGAAGAGAGGAGTCTGGTTCTCTGTGGGTGCTGCAGATGGAAAAGGAAACCTATTATACGGGTCTCCAGGGCTTAGCTGTCTCCGTGGGCTCCTCCCTGGGCCTGCCTTTTACAGAGAGGGCTGGGGGAGGCTGAACTCTGCTAATAAATGGTACCCAGCTCTTTTTTTGTTGTTGTTGATTCCCGCAGGCACACAGTTTGAAGTTTTTTAAAGCATCCTGGGTACATTGTACAGATGCAGAGTGTTGGCAGTCATTATGTGTTAGGGAAATATATGCCAAGGTTTCTCTTTGGTGCAGAGTCCGACTGAAATTCAGACAGTTCCCCCAGAGAACAGAACACACGGTGAAGTCTGTTTAGTTGCGTCTCAGTTAACCCTGCAGTTGCAAAGCGCCTTCCATAGGAAATGCCTGATAAATATCATCGCTATTGTTGTCATACCTGTTCTCTCAGTATTTTGAGCTACATTGTTTTGATATGTGCCTCTTAGCCCTTCAGCGGATCCTCCTTTGTACTCAGTCAGATTCTTGGTTGTACCCCGGTTGTCCCTGTCACTCTGTATGAGGGATGACCTTCCCTGAGGAAGCATAAGGCTGAGTTAGGGAACTGGCGCAGGTTGCGGGGGATGAACTATGCGTAACGCATAGCTGAGTTGTTTCCGAGAGGCACGTGTGCAGACAGCCCAAGGCTGTGACTCTGCCATGGGACTGGCTCCTCGGGAGCAGCCAGCACACCTGGAAGTGGTTTCCTCAGCTGTGTGACCACAGGCCAGTCCTCGTCTGCTGAAAAGCTCTCCAAGAAGCACTGGGCTTAGATGTCCCTCCAAACTGCGGATGACTCTGTTTTGTCCTAAGCCATTCTTGACAAATTGGGGGTGGCTCTGTTTTTTCATGCCATCAGGGATGCTTTTATTTCACATCTCCTGGATGCTGCACACCTGAGAAGGTCTTCAGGAACGGCAGTCGGGGGGAAGCTTTTGAGAGTCTTTGGAGAGGCAGCTGGTGGAGAAGCACAGGGACCTTCAGCAGAGGAGGCAAGGGTAGCTGGAGCCCATCTGTGCTGAGCAGGAGTCCGGTCTGCTCTGGGGCACCAAGGCTGGCCTGTGGCAGGGCACTCCCCTCCCCACATCCCGGAATCCTCCGTTCTAACCTTCCTCCTGTCCTTTGTCCTTGGGACACCTTTGTCTTTGGAGCTGGATGACCCTGTTCCTTCTGCAGTGATGGCAGCAGAGAAGGAGCCCAAGTATCCTGAGGACACATGGAATGTTGACATTCGTCAGGCAGAAGGGAAGTGTCTAGAGGAACCTTCCATGTGTGCTAATGCAGAAAAGAATAAACATAGCAGGCCTGAGATCGCCACCTCGGAAAGGCATGCTTGCAAGGTTGGCTCTCGTTTGGCAACCAGACACTTGAATTTCGGGAGAGTTCCCAGAATTCCCTGTTGATAATGGCTCACTGTGCCTGAACTGTTGATGCCAACCACATGGTTTATGCAGAGTGCCTGTTTCCTTCTGGAAGTCTGCACTTCTGGTATGTGCTCGGCAGAGTGTTTAAGTGATGAGTCCCCAATAGAAATCCCAGGTACTAAGTGTCTGTTCTTCCCTGGGGGCTCAGTGGCAAAGAATCTGCCTGCCAATGCAGGAGATGTGAGTTTATTCCCTGGGTTGGGAAGATCCCCTGGAGAAGGAAATGGGCAACCCCCTCCAATATTCTTACCTGGGAAATCCCTTGGACAGAGCAGCCTGACAGGCTACAGTCCACGGGGTTGCAAAGAGTCAACATAACTGTGTAACTAAACAATAATGCTGTTTCCAATGAGCTTCCCTGGTTGAAAACATTTCACAAATATTGTCATTTGTCTCTCATCTTGGGAGAGACTTGGAAGCATGTATCTGGTTTCCTCTGGACCTCACCCTGTTCACCTTTTCCTTCAGTGGATTATACTTTGTAACTTTTTGCTGTAATAAATCCTAGCTGTAAGGATAGCTATATGTTGGGTCCTGTGAGCCCTACTGAATCATTGAAATGAATGATTTTAGGGACCCCAACACATAGGTATTGTATTGTGGGGAGGGGAAAAAAATAAGCTACTTAGAGACAGTTATTACATGAAATAAGTCATTTTCCCTAGTCCTTGTGCATAAGGTGACTGTTAACAATGAGAAAAATTTGTGTGCTTTGCCAAAAAGAAATGTGAGAAAAGCCCATTTTAGAAGCAGAGATGTTTCTGTATTCTGTTAAACTTATTACAAGTAAGCTACAGTTGTTAAACTTATTACAAGGAAGCTACAGTTATAACACTTGCTAAAGTATCTTTTGTGAGAATATGTGTTCTTGAATTATAGAAATTCAGACGGCGTGTTCAAGAATCCACACAAGTGCTAAGAGAACTGGAAATTTCTTTAAGAACCAACCATATTGGGTAAGTGTTCCCACTGAACATTTTAGCTCTAAAGCTTTTGGACACTTAAGAGAGTGACTGAATCCCATCCATAGAACTAAGCTTCCTTACTGTTCATTATAAGTTTTGACTGAGGTTTAGACTGGTGGAACCGTTTAGTTCTTGAATTGCTCACTGTGCAAGAATCAGTAGAGGCAGGACAGACAGTCCTTGATTTGGGATGTTTATGGGAACAGTAAGATTCTTTGCTTGCATTCAGTGATGGTGTATGTAGAGTGATTCCCTTGAAAGATAGGAACCCCCAACAAGTCATGTAGACTGAGAGCCTGGAAAATCTTGAAGCCTTCCCTGGAGTTCTTTGAGTTGGTTACTTGAAGCTGCCTCGTACTTTTCTCAGTTCTCTGGCCAAAAGAGGGCAGAAGCTGGGTCAGTATCACTTGACATACCTCCTTGTGTTACTACTTACTTTGTTCTGAGTCTCTTCTTCCTACGTCCCCAAATTTTAGGACCATGAAGTGTAAATCCATACCATGAAAGCAAAGTTTGGGGAATCTCTGCACTAACCATTTCAGAGTTTTTCATGCAACAGCATGGTTGCTTTGCCTCCAGCAAGTACAATTTCATTACATACTCCCTTTCTCCAGAAGTGTATGACAGAGTTATATACAGTACTTTCAAATAACGTGTTTTGTCTCTAAGGCAGATGATATCAGTATTTTCTGTTATAGCTTCCTTTCTTTCCAAAGTATCTGTTTAACACCTGGTAATTATTTAACCCCTCTGGATTTTGAGGCTTTGAGATTTACAAGGGAAAAACTATGGACTTCAGATCTTTTAGAATTTTTCCCCGTGATAGGTCTACTGGAAATGAAGTTTTACATGTATGTTGCATTTTTGTTTTTCAGACTCTTCTGTAAAATAATTACCCAAATAACAGTTTACTTCTTCTTCTGACTATGTTTGGTATGACCCATCCAAATGGTTATTTTCCACAGTTATTTCAGCACAAGTTTTTTTTTAAGTCAAAGAAATGTAAGGTTAATTTTTAGCTTCAGAACCTGGGTGAGAATATTCATTTCCTTAAGGATAATTTCACATGCTTGGCACCTAGAGAGTGAAATATTCGGAAGATGAACTGATTCTAACCTAGGTTGATAATCACCTTTGTCACAGAAAGTGTGCTGTAGAACAGTGGATCAGAGTGACGTGAAAATTGAACTGGAAGAGACATTTAGGATTGCTTAAATTGATTGCTCATTTCACAGATTAAAAGAATTAAGGGCCAGAGAAGGTAAGAGACTTTCCCAAAGTTGACAGCTGTAGACCCAGATGCTTTGTTCAGAATGCTGTCCTTTTGTTTATCTGGCCTCATCTGGCAGTTCTTTCCCTGAAAGGAAATAAGATAATCAGGACTCTGGGATCAAAGCGATGGAGCTTGTCTGTTGGGAGTGAAAGTGGTGGTGACTTAATATAATATGGTTGGGCATCCAGAGCTTAGGAAATTCAAACACTGTGCAATATTCAGGGATCTGGAACTAGATTCCACTTGGTAAGGCCAACCCCTTACTGTTGGTACTTCTTCTTGAATGAAAATGGTGGGTTGATCTGCAGTCAGGATTTCTACAAATTGTCGAAAAGCATTTCTTCAAGCATTGATGAAATAATGTGAAATTGACCATCAAATACCAAGGCAGGGCGATCATTTCCGATATAAAGTTGGCGGAGTAGAAGCACTCTGGTTGGCTAGAAGCCAGTACAAATCTGCAAGCAATTGGAGTGGTTTGTTGTTTAGGATGCTATAGGCACATTGAAAGAGTTTTACATTTTTCTTTCATCTTCATCAGCTGAAGTTTCCCCTTGTCTACTACCTGTGTGAGACGCTTGGAACATTTTGGCATTAGCAGCAAAAAATTCATGAAAGTGCATTGTGACATACCCTTATATGGAATGAAACCACACACCAGGATTTTGACCTGATTTGCTTATCCTGAAAACCCAAACCTGAAATGGACTCTTCTGTATGAAGCTAACTGGCTTGACCACTGTTGATGGGGAAAAAGTTGTGAAGAGTTAGGAGTGTGAATATAATCAATGAATACAAGGAGAAATTCTGGAAATGCGAGGTGCTGTAGAGGGAATCCTTAGATTTTTTGTTGTACTCTTTGAGATACCATATTAGAAAGGTAATCGGGTGCTTATTTGCCTTGGGGAAAGGGAGATCTTGACCTATTTTTGCCATGCCCCCTTATCAGTTCTTTTACTCAAATTATTATACATAAGCTCTCTGTAATTATCATGTGACCTAAGTTAACTTCTCATCTATAAAATAAGAATAATAATACTTATAGGAATGTGTAAGGATTAAATGGGCTTCCCAGGTGGCACTAGTGGTAAAGGACCCACCTGCCAATGCAGGAGATGTAAGAGACACAGGTTCCATCCCTGGGTCAGGAAGATCTCCTGGAGGAGGGCATGGCAACCCCTCCAATATTCTTGCCTGGAGAAGTCCATGGACAGAGGAGCCTGGTGGCCTATGGTCCATACGGTCGCAAAGAGTTGGACACTACTGGAGCGACCTACCATGCATGCAAGGACTAAAGGTAACTTATGAAAGACCTGATATAGGCTTTAATACAAAGTAATTACTCTCAAGGTATCTCTGGTGGCTCAGTGGTAAAGAATCCGCCTGTAATGCAGGAGACATGGGTTTGTCCCCTGGGTTGGGAAGATCTCCTGGAGAAAGAAATACCCACCCCGGGATTCTTGCATGGAAAAATTCCATGGACAGAGGGGCCTGGCAGGTTACAGTTCACAGGGTGTCAAAGAGTCTTACATGACTTAGTGACTAAACAACAACGGTTACTGTCAATATATGATAAGTTATTTGTTATGCTTATTGAAAATAATATTATATAATAATAATTGGACAATGTTGTATAATCCATGCAGAGAATGTTACCTTCTCTATCTAAAAGTATCCTTATACTTAGGAGTTTATGATTCCCAGAAATTAAAAGCAAACATTACCTTTAAATGTCCTGAAAAAAAATTATCTTTGGCACATGCTTGCCTTTCCAGGTTAAAATCTGGGGCTTTGCTGCAATAGCATTCCAAGCTACAGCTTTGTCAAGCAAAGGGTGTGTTCTGAGTTTTGACATAAGCCTAAACTTTTAAGTGAATGGTCTTTTGAGAAAGAAAATTAATTTTTTTGGAGTCAAATTGAAATAAGAAATGGACTAGAAAAAATCTCATTCACTTACTCTCAGGAACTATAATAATAGAGAAGAATTGGATTATGACTTACACAAGCCCTTGAAATGACTTGAAATACCCTTGAAAGGAGCCAAGTACTGTTAGAACACATTGGCTGTGCATTATGAACAGGCAGCTGCTGTGACATTTTGAAGGTTGGGTGATAAGATTCCAGAGGCACTGATGGTTGTGAGCTGGATAGATTGATAGGTGTTAATCCATGAAACTGTATTGTAGGTTCACTCTCTTTGCAGGTAATTTATTTTAGTGAAACTGCCTATTAGGATAGAAAATTACTTTTCATCCTGAGTGCGAGGTCATAGAGTTCTCAAAGATGCTTCCTTGGTTCACTGTATCTCAATGGGGAGATGAGAATAGGCATGCGATTATAGGTGGGAGGTACTTGTCAGCAAGGACAAGAGGAGGATATCTGTAGAAAGAGGAAGGAGCTGAAGGATGTGAGGTGAGCATCTTCTTTCCGGGGCTTCTTTATGAAACAGTGCTGGCTGGGCTAGGCTAGCAGAGGAAACAGAATGGCTCAGGCTGGGTCTTAATGGTGTACAACACCTATGGTGTATATGTAACTAGGTACCCTATGATTAATTCATTGTTGTTATTGTTTAGTTGCTAAGTCTTGTCCAGATCTTTTGCAACCCCCATGGACTGTAACCTGCCAGGCTCTTCTGTCCATGGGATTTTCCAGGCAAGAATACAAGAATGGCAAGAGGGATGCCATTTCCTTTTCCAGGGGATCATTTTGACCCAGGGATCAAACCAGTGTCTCCTGCATTGACAAGCAGATTCTTTACCATTGAGCCACCAATGAATCCCTTAATTCATTCTTAGATGGTGCTTTTTGGAAATTTCATGAGATCATTATAATTTTGTTATGTGTTAAGCAGTGTATTCAGCAAGTTAAAAGTGTTACTTCTTAACAGGTTTTTTTTTTTTTTTTAATTGCTCTTGACCATTGAACCTCCCATTTTCTAGATGAGGGAACTGAGAGTCAAGCAATTAAATATCTTGCTAAAGTCCATACAATTGAGAAGCATTAAGGTTTGAACCTGGAGATGTCCAAATCTAAAGCTGTTATCCAGACCAGCAGTTAAAAATTTTTTTGATTTCAAGACTCCTTTACTTCCTGAAATTATTTTGAAATCCAGTAAGTCTTTATTTCTGTGGATTTTATCTATTAGGGCTTCCTTAGTTGCTCAGACAGTAAAGAATCTGCCTGCAATGCAGGAGACCCAGGTTTGATCCCTGGGTCGGAAAGATCCTCTGGAGTAGGAAATGACAACTCATTCCAGTATTCTTGCTTGAGGAATTCCATGAGCAGAGGAGCCTGGAGGGCTACAGTCCATAGGGTTGCAAAAGAGTCAGACAGGACTGAGTGACTAACATGCTATCTATTAATGTCACTGTATTGGAAATTTGAGCTGGTAAGTTTTATATATGCTTATTTAAAATAATTTATTACCTCATGATAAATATTAGTTGTAGATATGTAAATATAAAATAATAAACATCATACAGCATTAATAGCATGAGAATAATTATTTTCCAAAGTAAAAAAAAAAATTAGTAACAAGAGTGGTTTTGTTGTGCATGTTTACAAGTCTCTTTAATGTTTCACTAATAGAAGACACCTGGATTCTCATACCGTTGTCTGAATTCAAGTTGTTGTGATTTGTTTTGATTTATGTATATTAAGAAAACCTGGCCTTAAACAGATATGTACTTGAAAAAGTTTTTAAATTAAACTTTTCAGATAATTGGGCTTCCCTGTGGCTCAGCTGGTAAAGAATCTGCCTGCAATGTGGGAGACCTGGGTTCAATCCCTGGGTTGGGAAGCTTCCCTGGAGAAGGAAAGCCTACCCACTCCAGTATTCTGGCCCGGAGAATTCCATGGACTATATAGTCCATGGGATCGCAAAGAGTCAGACACGACTAAGTGACTTTCATTTCACTTCATTTCACTTTCACGTAATTGTGGCCAGAAATCACCAAAATTCAAAAGAGATGATTTCTTAAAGTTAGTTGCAACGTGGAATCTGAAAGCATATCAGTGAGTTTTTGTACTCTTTTATACTAAAATCTGTTGTGCTGTTTTGCACTCTGAATGGGGATTTTCACCTGTGCACCATTTTGAAACAAGAAAAAATCATTTAAAAAATGTTTCACTGAGTTGTCCTGATCTTTCAAATGTAAACACACTTTATTCTACAATATAAAAATAATCACGTTTGTTAATCACCAGTCTCATTAGAATATAAGCATAGGGAAGCTCTCAAACTCATGGTGGTGAATACCAGTGTTCCCAAAGTCCAATTTTTGTTTGTAAGCTCAAATTTTATATTCTCAGTTCTTTTCCTCAAAATGGCAGGCTCACATCCTTCACTTTTGAGACTATCTGATGGATACCCAAGATAGAATAACCACAATGTGTCTGTCATTTGACATTCCGTGTAAACAGTGTCTGGGTCAGCTTGCAGCTCTAACAATTGTATCCTTGCTTTTCCTCAAGATCGCATAGTTGCGTAGTTTTGGGGCACACAGCAGAAATGCTCTGTGGGCTTCCCATTTTGTCACACAGAATTAAAAAGATGTATCCTCAAGGAGCAAGCTTCAATAAAATCAGGAATTTTAGCGGTTCACTAAGAACAGTTTTAAGTGAAGTTCGCTTTTGTGCCCCTTTCAAGGGCTTGGGGTGAAGAATACAATCAGTAGGTGTACTCACTGGTGGTAGATTTCATTCACATTTCTTTTGTACCCTCAGTGCAAGTGTCAGAAGAGTGACAAAAGCAACTACTCAATGTTTGTGTGAAAATCGGTTTAACTCCGCAGACCCCTGAGAGGGTTTCAGGGACCCTCGGTGGTCCATGGGCTACGTTAGAGAAACCGAGAAACAGTTTGAGATGCTGTCTGGCAGAAAAGGCGTGGTCGCTGATGTGAATCTGGGTGATACTTAACCTTTCTCTCCCTTGTGATTTTTTTTTCCATGATTTGTCAGCAACTGCAGTTCCTTTCAGATGCCTGTCGCACCTCTCTAAAGGAGAGTGGCAGAACAGATTTACCATTTGTTCCTTCATTTTGTGTGTTTTGCATCTGCTTCATTTGATCTTACACATTTAAGGCCAGTAACGTCCTTTGAGACTTTATTTTCTAGATGAGAACAGTGAGGTTCTAAGATTTGAGAGGGAATCAGAGGAAAGACAACATCAATCTGGAAACAAAGCTTTGACCTGACTAGAGTAAAACAGTAACTATTGGCACCCGCATTTAGAGTCCTTCCTTGAATAAGTTTTTTCCCAGAGCTATTTCTCATTATCACTGTGCCTTCCAGCTCCGCAGCAGCCAGTTTGGAATTTCCCTAAATTCAAATTTACAACATATGGTATTTACATCGAATCTGTGAGGTACTCAGTAATGAGGCATGCTGTCAGAATCGGAAACAATTCTGCTTTCCAAGACCTGTAATCACCCAATTTGAAATTCTCCATACTGGCACTATGTTGAAGAGTGTGTAGCATGCACAGAGGTGAAAATGGAAATTTACTACAGGAATCCTCAGTTTATGATACGTCATAATCATGCGCCTGATTATGCCCTTAGAGATACTCTTTTTGAAAGTTGCCCTTTTTTCATCTCTACCCACCATCTCTATTTGATTTCCATACTCTTTCATTTCCACAGAAGTTCACTTTCACCTCTGTTCTCTCCGATGCAGAATATGATTGTTGTTTTCTTATAGCCCAGAGCCTTTTTGCTGAGACGAGTATACAAACTTGACAAAAGGGGTGGTAAGGTAGTGAGCTGTGATGGAGTTCTATCTTCTTCTTTCCTAAATCACCTGCGGGGGTCCGAGCCAAATTGTAGACCCAAGGCAGATCTCACAGCTTCGAAAAAGAGGTTAAAAATGAAATTAAACCTTTCAGAGGCATGTTATACTCTTGCCTATTTCTAGGAACTGAGCAGTGGCTCCTGCCTTTCACTTTGAAATTTATTTTTAAGGTCCTTTCACTCAAAGTCAGCAAGAACAAGCAGGGGTATTGATAAAGGCTTTGAAATAAAAGCCAGTTAATAGGCTTTATAGTTGCATCAAAATATATGCATGTTAGTACTTTGAGTCAAGAGGATTGAGCTTTGGCTGTACTTGGCTATTTCCTACCATTTTTGCCGTCCTTCCTTCCTTTTAAAAAAAAAAATCTGTGAGTCATTTTGCCTCTTCTCCAGTTTGTGGCTGAACTAAGTGAGGTAAAGGTGCTATGGGTTGAGATGAGAGAATGGCAGGTCCTTAGGGTGTCCTGGACCATTTATGTTTTAGAGGCAATGTCTGGAAAATCAACAAGAAGAAACTATAATGACTATTCTTCTCAACTCCTAAATTAGAGTGTTCTTATGGGGCCAGTCTGTAGGGTCACAAAGAGTCGGACACGACTTAGCTCCCAAACAACAAATATGAGCCACTGAGTGAAATATGGGTCACGTAGACTATGTAAAATCAAGATCACTCTGAAAAATCTGATTTTCTTTCAAATTAAAAAGATGACACCCCCCCCCACACACACCTGCCCAGCTCTGGGGCTTTCTGCTGTGCCCCCACTGTGGAAGGCTGGTTTAAATCATACCCTCAGAGCCCATAGACCCAACCAATGGGAAGGCCACAGAGAGGCTAAAGGGCCTGAATTTCAAGAGCAAAGCTAATCATCCAATTCAATAGTGAGCTCCAACCTTTCTTTAGTCTCTTACCAGTTTTAAAAGGAAAAAAATATTTTTTTTCTCTTTCTAAGCTTGAAGAATGGGCACTTAAAAATGCCTCATGTCTTCCAAGACCTAGCCACATAGGGACTAATTTAAAATAAATCAAATGAAAATAAGGATCCGGGGACTCCCCTGGTAGTCCAGTGGCTAAGACTCTGAGCTGTCAGTGCTGAGGCCCTTGGTTTGATCCCTGGTAGGGGAACTAGATCCCACATGCCACAAAAGACCCTGTGCAGCCAAATAAATAAATAAAAATAAATATTAAAAGAAAATAAGGATCTGGAAGCAGACACTGAGATCATGTATGAGGTAGTGGTGTGAAGGGAACTCCAGCCTCTCCCAGTGGCCAGCCCCTTAGTTCTGGTCAGCTCTCCTAACAAAGCCACTTCGTGAGACCCAACAGGTCATGTGTTCTTTGCCAGTGTTTCCCCTCTAGGTCTCTTTTTGCACACGGCTGTGTTAAGTGCATACATTTTATAATGGCCTGCCTGGGCGCTGGGGAAAGGATGACGTAAGCTGTCTACATTTTCCATCTTACCATTTTCTGGACCTACCTGCAGACCTGAGGTTACATTATGCAGATGATAGGACCAGAGGAAAGGATGTGCTTGAGGATAAAACAACAAAATCCCCCTAAAAACAAAATTTTAAAGACAGGCATTCTGAGCCCAACAGATTGGTTTTATTTTTCCTTTAAGACAAAAACCTTAAAAGGACTGCTCATCCTTTCAGACACACAGTAGAATTGTCCGACCGTCATTCTCATAGCTTCAAGACTGGTTTCCATAGGAGCCATAGTGTCCATAACTGCTGGACCTTACTGGCGCAGTGTTCATGGAGGAAAGCAGCCATTTGGGAATGCTTTTGGCACATATACCCCAAGATTCGTTTTTGTGGTGGTATAGTAGATGGCATTTACTTACTATTTGTTGGAATTTCTAACGCTGTGCAGGCTTGATGGGATACCACGTGTTCTTTGAAGGTGGATGTCCTGGAGGAGACCTGGCACATAGGGTAACAGGTGTTCATCCTCAGTATCTGACCACTCTGCTTCATCTTATGTGAAAATAAAAATGTATACACATGCTCAGAGAACTGCATTCAAACCCACCGCTCAAATGCAAGCTGATATCATCTTAAAATGATTTTAAACAACGTGTTTGTCACATCTCAGGTCGGTCGGTGTGTGTTGCCTGCGACTTTTTAAAAGGTTTTAACATTCACGGAAAAAACTAAGCAATCGTTATCCCTATGGAACTTCCAGAAGCCCATAAACACTGGTGTCTCATTGGCTATCTGAGTGTTTACTACAGCATCGTGTGCCAAGAAGGAGTTGAATGTGGATTTGGAATCAGGCCTGGATTTCAGTGGTTATGTCGTCATGTCCCCAGTCTGCCTGACTCCCCATGCAGTCTTGGCTCCCTAAACTAGCAGTCTGTCGATCAGTTATAGTAGAAAAAGGACAGCAGCAAGTTCCTCATTTAGAAAGTTTCTTACCTGTTATCCTCCTCCTACTAAGCAGTGAAATACACAGAAGGCACTCATAACACTTTTTGCCCCCAGTCACTCACACGGACATGTTGTGGTTTTCTTAGTGGCCATATTTGAAAGCTCCTTCCTTATGTGAGATGGTCTAGGCTTAATGCTGAAGTTCCTTTCAGGCAGCAGATGTTTCTGATGGAAAAACAAGTTTTCACTGTGTCCTTTTCATGGTAGTGCGTGCTAAGTCACTCATTCGTGTTCAACTCTTTGCAACCCTATGAACTGTAGTCCACCAGGCTCCTCTGTCCGCGGGATTTTCCAAGCAAGAATACTGGAGTGGGTTGCCATTTCCTCCTCTAGGGAGTCTTCCCAACCCAGGGATCAAACCGTCATCTCCTGCATTGGCAGGCAGATTCTTTACCACTGAACCATCTGTGAAAACCCTTTTATGGTAGAGCATATGATAATCTTTGCCAATGAATTTTTTTCCCCCCCCAAACAGATGGGTGAGAGAGTTTCTGAATGAAGAAAACAAAGGTCTCGATGTTCTGGTAGAATATCTATCATTTGCGCAGTATGCAGTAACGTAAGTAAAACCTGGCTTGTTTCCTTTTAAATTTTATGTGGTCACAGAAGATGCAGCTCAGTGGTAAAATTAGATACCACACTGAGGGGAAAAACCCAGAAGCAGATGTGGTAAGGCTTAAGGAGGTTTGTTTCTGTTCAAGTAACTAAAAGAAAATCACATAATTGTTGGTAGAAATGCTTTTACGGCAAAAATAAAACGGGAGTAAGATCACCCTTAGAGGAGTCCTTATTTCAAAAGAAGTGCTTTCTTTAGTGCTCAGGTTTCATATGTTCATATGGCAGAATACTCTAGCAATTATTGGAAGAGGTATTATGATATATTATTGAGTGAATAAAGCAAGGTACAGAAGAGTGACTCCTTTTTTATTTAAAAAAAACTTGTATGTATATATTTGTATGTGCTAGTGAATACAGAGAAAATTAATGCAGAAATAGATAATAAACACAGTGGGAGTAGAGGAAATGGGGTAAGCAAAAGGTTAAATGTATATATATTTGTATTGTTTTGACTTTTCCTTTATAGGGGGTAAAAAAGAAAAAATGGGGAAGAGCAGGAAAAATTGTACTATTTCACCTTACTTTTGTTGATTCAGTTTTCTCATTTGCTAGGCTTCTGGAAAGATTTACAGTAGGAATGAAAAGTGTATATTTGAATGATGCATTCTTTTCTCCACTTTCCCTCTTTAATCGAAAACTATTCCAATATCCAGAGATGGACAGTCTCACACACACATATTAAGGAAATAATACTGTATTATTTTTAATTTTATTGGAAGGCATTTTGGCCTACATGGTGCTGTTTTTTTGGTCTCAGTTCTTTTTAAAGCAAGAACTTGTTTTTTTATTGCTCCACTTTAAGATGTAACCATGTGTTATCTTATAATCCTCATTACTTCCTTGAGAATTGGTGAGGAGAAAGCTGTAATTATTCCTGCCTTGATGCTGCAGAAACTAAAGTGTTAACTGAAACTGGCTTGATGAGTTTCAGTTTTGATAGCTTTGTATATGATATGGACTATATTAAGAAAATTCAACAGATAAGTTCTTATCTTCATGAGAAATTGTCTTCTGAAATATAATGCTATTGTTTATAGCATACTCTTCCAAAGGTTGTTTCTTATCTACCCCTATTACATCGAAAACTGCTTATCTCCCCTACACTTCATATTATATGGCAAAATGGAATAGAAGTATTATCCTATTGCATATTTTAAAATCTAGAAGAGTATTTAATAAGGAACTAAGGAAGGACTAAGAAACTTCAGGAATAATGGAAAAGAATTGTGTACTAGTAATATGTTTGCTGTAATCAGCCTTTAACCCCATCACATCAGAGCTTATAAACCAGCTTTCCCAAATGCATCTACTCATAAGACCAGTGGGAAAAGGTCATGCTTCTCCAAGGGAATTTTTCTAATTTGAAGCCCAAGAACAAAGACAACAGCAACAAAAAAATAAGAACTCAGAGCTTTTAGTTCCTAATCTTCTACTTTTTAAAATTTTAGAATTAACTTTACAGTCTTTGCTTATTAGTCTTACTTTTGGTTTAATTAGAAAATTATATGTAGATAAGTAATTTACGTTTTATCCTTTCTTGAAACTAAATGGGCTGAAAAAAGTTCTTGCTATTTCTTAGCATGTGGCAATTTTCTTTCCCATGTAATGTGAAACAGCAGACTCATGCAGCCTCCCTAAAACAGGAGCATTCACCAAGTTGCGTGTTTCCTTTTTCTGCTCGGTGAGGGGGTGGGGGGATGAGCTGAGAGGAGCATAAGGATGCTGAATGGCTGAACATATGGGGGCTGCAGAGTGACTTAGCATGAGTCTTAATAACATGGGTGATCTTAGGATGCCCCTAGGCTTACTTTCTCTGATGTCAGTTATAGGCTTCTATTTTTAATATTTAAGGATCTGTTTGATTACTCAATTCCACGTCTTTTCTGTTCACTGGTTTCTGGATCCTAAGGAACAACAGAATTGTTAGACCCATTCAATGACTTTGTGCATCCGTCTCTGTTATCTGGATTAGAATTCAATAGATGGAGAGTATCACTTAGTTTACAGATGGTTGTTCTAAGCAGATATTTTCTTTTGGCAGTCACACTTGTATAAAAAGTCATACTTGCTATTTCCAATATGTGTTATTTCTTCCATGATAGCCTCCAAAATCTTACAGATGATACTAATTAAAGCTGCATTCTGTTTATTTTCCACCTGATCAGGTGTTCTTGTTGGAACTATGGCTAGAAACCATTGACAAAATATATTTTTGAGAAAGTAGAGCTACTAACTTTGGCAGGGGAAAAATGCATAGAACACAGAGGCCTGTGTGTTAAAATTTTGTTCCTAAAATTATACAGGGATGAGCAATTTAGCCATTTATTCTAACATGGTTAACATGAGTAATAACCTCAAAAATATGCCAGAGAAACAACAGCCCTACTTTAAAGAGCACCACACTGGGGAGAGATTCCAAAATCAAAGCAAATTCATAACTTTGCAAGTAATGTATCACATATGGTTGGAAAAGCACATTTGCCAACGCACTAGGGGAAAATGCTCGGTGAAAATTGATGGGTAGGAATAAATTAGTATAAGCCTAACATATTGACTCGTTAAAGCAAAATGTAGACAGCTCTAAGATCTTTTTTCCCTATCCCACCAGAGCTCATTAGTAATCAGTAAGTCAGCAAGCCTTATAATAAGATGCAAATAACACATTCCTAGTTGTCATTCTGTATTTTTGAAGCTAACACATAGTCCATGGAAATTCATTTGTATTCCATTATCAGTTTTCTTTATTTGCAAAAACTACCCATATTAAGGTGCAGATGTGTAATTGGAAGGAGCAAGTTTTACACATCCATGTGTTTGTGTGAATCTGAATTAAGTCTTGAGTGGCATTTCTCTTTTGTTTTAGTTTTGACTTTGAAAGTGTGGAGAGCACTGTGGAGAGCTCGGTGGACAAATCAAAGCCCTGGAGTCGGTCCATTGAGGACCTGCACAGAGGAAGCAACTTGCCTTCCCCCGTGGGCAACAGTGTATCCCGCTCGGGAAGACATTCTGCCCTGCGGTGAGTGCCTGAATTCAGGAACAGGCGGGTTTGGTAGGATACCTTGAGACAACTTCTGTTGAGGATCCTGGGCTGTGTATGTATCACTTGTATCTTGTCCCACAACACTTGTGTTATCAACGATTCCAAATGCAGATTCCTACGGGAGTTCATGGGATCATCTGTTGGGCAATACTCAATGCCTTTAAGTAGCTCGCTGCAAATACTACTCTTTCAGCACAGAAAGAAAACTCTTCCAAGTGTCACAGCAGAGCAGTCTCCATAGACAGATCAGTTCCTGAAACCCAGGAGATGCTCACATCCTGGGCTGTTTCCTAGGTAGAGTCAGCACATTGAGATCTGAGAATCTCAGGAACGCCTTATTGTTATTTAAACCCTGCTCCTTCCTCTCTTCTTCCTGTGGTAACTCAGGTGTGTCTTCTGTGGGTTGTGTCCTTAGTCATAGGTGCAGTGATTATTTTTATTAAAGAGATGCCTTTAAGCATTGTTCCTTGGGTGGGGTGTGCTCTCCAATGTCAACCTTCCGTTTCCTCCTATAGATTCCTTCTCCTTTGGTTGAAATACCACCTTGCTAAGGGAGGATGGGGGGTGCACACCTGTATTACTGCTGAGTATATCACTGAAATTGTACATTCACTCATACCTACTGTAGAGCTTGGTGGGTTTTTGTCATGGAAAGTTAAAGTCTTTATAAATTCAGTTCTGCTCAGGATTTGATGTTTGAACAGTATGCTTCTTATCAGCCATGCAGATTTTCCTTGTTTGGAAATGCCAAAAGTATTAACAGCTTTGGAATTATTCAGTAATAATAATGAAGAATTGTGTGTCAATTCTTCTCACGATTTTTGCAATAGGTCAAGGGCTATAGGAGCCTGGTGGGCTGCTGTCTGTGACGTTGCAAAGAGTCAGACATGACTGAGCAACTACGCATAGCACACGTACAAGTTTCCCAGGTGGTAAAGAAACAGGTTGCCAGTCTTGTTAATAAACCTAAAATTGACTTTTGGCCCAAAAAAAAAAAAATCGCTTGCCGATGCAGGAGATGCAGTGTCAGTCCCTGGGTTGGGAAGATCCCCTGGAGAAGGAAATGGCAACCTACTCCAGTATTCTTGCCTGGGAAATCCCATGGACAGTCAAGCCTGGTGGACTATATATAGTCCATGGGCTTGCGAAGAGTCGGATACAACTGAGCACATGCATGTGCACGCAAGGTGCGTGCACACACACACACACACGCAAGGGCTGTATAACCTGCTAGTCTGCATCAGCCTAACATGTGGACAGAGGATTATGTGGGCTGACTGGGAAATTGAAGGAGGGCCAGTTGTGCCTGAAGAACTCCCTAATCACTCTGTAACCCAAATGGAAAGTCTTACCATTGATACAGCTATAATGATGTGTAAGGAATTTAATTGACAAAAGTACATTTTTAATTTGCTTTTTCATTGTTTCTTACCTGGAAAGTATCATATACTGGCCAGCTACCATCTTAACAAGAAGTTATTTATCTTTAACTGCAGGATAATTGCTTTACAATATTATATTGATTTCTGACATACATTAACATAAATCAGCCATTGGTATACATATGTCCTCTCCCTATAAATCCTGCCTCCCATATAATTCATTTTAAATTGGAAAAAAAAAAAAGACCCAAAGTATATAGAGAGACATGATGGAAATACTGTTTTGAGAAACTTGGGAAGCATTATGACATTTCTGGTTGGCAGGTGTGTTGACCAAATAAGAAGCCAACATTGTGTTCTTTTATTTGTGTTTAAACAGTTTCAGGCTCAGGAATGGAACATTTGAAATTCCTTTGACTCCTTCAGTTCAGTTCAGTTTAGTCACTCAGTCGTGTCCGACTCCTTGCGACCCCATGAATTGCAGCACACCAGGCCTCCCTGTCCATCACTAACTCCTGGAGTTCACTCAAACTCACGTCCATCGAGTCCGTGATGCCATCCAGCCATCTGATCCTCTGTCGTCCCCTTCTCCTCCTGCCCCCAGCCCCTCCCAGCATCAGGGTCTTTTCCAATGAGTCAACTCTTCCCATGAGGTGGCCAAAGTACTGGAGTTTCAGCTTTAGCATCAGTCCTTCCATGAACACCCAGGACTGATCTCCTTTAGGATGGACTGGTTGGATCTCCTTGCAGTCCAAGGGACGTTCAAGAGTCTTCTCCAACACCACAGTTCAAAAGCATCAAGTCTTCAGCACTCAGCTTTCTTCACAGTCCGACTCTCACATCCATACATGACCACTGGAAAAACCATAGCCTTGACTAGACGGACCTTTGTTGGCAAAGTAATGTCTCTGCTTTTTAATATGCTGTCTATGTTGGTCATAACTTTCCTTCCAAGGAGTAAGTGTCTTTTAATTTCATGGCTGCAATCACCATCTGCAGTGATTTTGGAGCCCAAAAAATAAAGTCTGACACTGTTTCCAGTTTCCCCATCTACTTCCCATGAAGTGATGGGACCAGATGCCATGATCTTTGTTTTCTGAATGTTGCGCTTTAAGCCAACATTTTCACTCTTTTCTTTCACTTTCATCAAGAGCCTTTTTAGTTCCTCTTCACTTTCTGCCGTAAGGGTGGCATCATCTGCATATCTGAGGTTATTGATATTTCTCCTGGCAATCTTGATTCCAGCTTGTGCTTCCTCCCACCCAGCATGTTTCATGATGTACTCTGCATATATGTTAAATAAGCAGGGTGACAATATACAGCCCTGACTTACTCCTTTCACTATTTGGAACCAGTCTATTGTTCCATGTCCAGTTCTACTGTTGCTTCCTAACCTGCATACAGGTTTCTCAAGAGGCAGGTCAGGTGGTCTGGTATTCCATCTCTTTCAGAATTTTCCACAGTTTCTTGTGATCCACACGGTCAAAGGCTTTGGCATAGTCAATAAAGCAGAAATAGATGTTTTTCTGGAAATCTTGCTTTTTTGATGATCCAGTGGATGTTGGCAACTTGATCTCTGGTTCCTCTGCCTTTGCTAAAACCAGCTTGAACATCTGGAAGTTCATGGTTCACGTATTGCTGAAGCCTGGCTTGGAGAATTTTGATTCCTTCGTGGGCTCTCCAAAAAATACAAAAACCAGTATAGCAATAAATCTCATGACACTTGTTGACTTGAAGCTTCGATTTTTGTTTTTTAAACAATGTGTATCAGTGTATTCCAGGTCTAATGGATTCTAATTCTGTATTTGGTCATTTGATAGCATCTCTAACTTGTAAAAACAGCAACCAGAGGTACAGGCATATGCAACATATTGCTTTTCACATACCGAAAGATTGTTGGGCTTCCCTGATAGGTCAGTTGGTAAAGAATCCGCCTGCAATGCAGGAGATCCCAGTTGGATTCCTGGGTCAGGAAGATCCACTGGAGAAAGGGATAGGCTACCCACTCCAGTATTCTTGGGCTTCCCTTGTGGCTCAGCTGGTCGAGAATCTGCATGCAGTGCAGGAGCCCTGGGTTTGATCCTGGGTTGAGAAGATCCCCAGGAGAAGGGAAAGGCTACCAGTATTCTGGCCTGGAGAATTCCATGGACTGTGTATAGTCCATGAGATCACAAAGAGTTGGACACAACTGAGCGATTTTCAAAGACTGTTAACATATGTACTTTTTTTCTCTCTTCCTTCTCCTTCCTCTCTCCCCTTTCTTTTCTCTGCTGCCTCCACTTTTTGACTTTATTTTTGTTGGTCTTCTTTTTCATTCTTCCATGTCATTTCTGATCATCATCTCCTCCTGTCTCTTGCCCTTTCTCATCCTCCTGTCCCCTCTTCCTCCAGTTCCATTCATCTCTCATGTCACCACCAGATTAGTTTCTCTGCCTGAGTATCTTCAGTTCAAATGCCACCAGAGCTGCTTCTCCCCTTGTTGCCTTTGGAGCACCTTCAGTTTACACATTGATGACAGGGTTCAAACCGGAGCATCTTGTAAGTCATGGATGACAGTGACAGTGATACCCAAGAGAGCTTGTAGTGTGTGGCAGCGGAGCGTGGTACCTGCTCTCTGTATTATAGTGTGACGACTGCATGGCCTCACTCCATCACCTCGTACTGGGGGAAAGCCCAGTACCTCTTAAACTTTGATTCTTTCTGTTATCATATTATGATTCTTCATTTTAAGAGTTTGAGCCTTCAAGCAATACTGCATTTTAACTAATATTACAGGTTTGTTTGTTTTTTGACTGATAAAAAAGACACTTAGTCACATTCTGTAGAGACGATTTATTCTGGTATCTTTGTTTGATTAGAATATGTCTTCTGTATCCAAATGCAGATTTTAGTTTTCTCATCCCCATCCCCAGATAATAATGTAGATTCAGCAGTCTTATCCTATATCACTTGACAAAAGGGTTGGTTAAAAACTTGGAGGAATAAATGAGATTTCAAGAAATTTAAAACACTTCATATATATATATATATATATATATATATATATATATATAAGACAATAAATGTGGCTTGATTGAAGAAAAGGAAAAATGGTCTACTTTCAAAACAAAATTCTAATGGTGCACTCTCCTTTTCATATTTAGCCTTTTAAAAATACTTAAAATAGATGGTTAAGCATTTTATGACATGACATTCACCTGGAGTTGTATCAACTTGTAGATTCTGTACTATCATAAGTTTATCAGAGTAGCCAGTTGTAGAAATGTTTATTGATGCAATGGAAACCTTGAGGGTGCCGTCTCATAAGATTAGAGTCTGGTGTGCCTTCAGTTAAGATAGATTTCTGTTACTGATCTAGCTAAATTAAATGATGTCTTTTATGCATATATGGACACTCTAGATTTTTTAAGGCAAAGATTGCATTAACTCAGATGTAAGAGAAAGTAATTTTTAAGAATGTCATGGTTAATGCCACTAAACTTAAATAAGCTGACTTCCCTGGTGGCTTGGATGGTAAGAGCAGCTGCTTACAATGCAGGAGACCCAGCTTTGATCCCTGGGTTGGGAAGATCCCCTGGAGAAGGAAATGGCAACCCACTCTAGTACTCTTGCCTAGAAAATCCCATGGACAGATGGAGGAGCCTAGTAGGCTACATTCTGTGGGGTTGCAAAGAGTCGGACACGACTGAGCAAAATCATTTTCTTTCTATAGTTAATAAATCAGTATTACAAGGTTTAAAAGAAAGTGGTGGAGCATTAGGAATCTGGAGGGAAGAGCAGATTTAAACTGGGACTTCGAGGGATGGCCAGAGTTGCTTGTCTGGGTGAGGAAAGGCTGTTGCAGGTAGACGTAAAATGAACGAACATGGGAAGACCAAAATCTTACATCAGAGATCAGATCTGTTTGGGATAGAGGGAAGATCCTGCCTCTCTAGGACAGAGGTTCTGTGATCTTTGTAGTGGGATAGGACTGTCTAGTGGTGACTGGGTCATAGACATATCAAACTGGGAAAGCCTTGCAGGTCACCCTTACTGACCTTCCCACTTAAAAGAAAATCATGATCCCATATTTTCTTTAATATGTATTAACCCCTACTTACATTTCTTTCTAAGATTTCCTAGAACAAATTTTACTGTTTTTCCTGAGATTATTATCTTAATGGACTGGCATTTTGTGAAGTCATCATCACTATATTTAGCACTTACATATACTTACTGGATTTACATGAAGAGTTCAAATTTACATGCTTGTTTACACATCTTTAATCCTTTCCTGGCAATGTTTTTCATAGGAGTATTCTTAAAACTGCTTAAAAATGAGCACAAAGATATTGGCAGCATTGATTTTTATTGGGGAGAAAAATAGAATTTGTTGAGTGTCCACTGTGTGCCCGGCACTGTCCTAAGAGCCCTCTGTAATTGTTCACTGCTTACAAGGCCTCTATGAGATACATACCTGCCGCTGCCACTGCTGCTAAGTCGCTTCAGTCATGTCCAACTCTGTATGACTCCAGAGATGGCAGTCTGCCAGGCTCCCCCATCCCTGGGATTCTCCAGGCAAGAACACTGGAGTAGGCTGCCATTTCCTTCTCCAATGCATGAAAGTGAAAAGTGAAAGGGAAGTCGCTCAGTTGTGTCTGACTCCTAGTGACCCCAGGGACTGCATCCTCTGTCCATGGCATGTCCATTTTCCAGGCAAGAGTACTGGAGTGGGGTGCCATTGCCTTCTCCGCATACCTGCTACTACTAGTTAATACTGTCACTCTGAGGAAACCAAGGCCTCTAGCGGTTAAGCAACTTGCCTGGGATCTGAAGTGAGGTGGCCAGACCCCAACTGTCATGTCACATGATCCTGCCTATATATTCACAGAATGATTTTTTTCCCTCAGTAAATATATTGTTTTAATATCAGGGTGTCCAAATGGAGTTATGTAAATTGTACTGTGCAGAAGAGGACTTGTTAAGCTTTCCCAGAAACTGTGTCTTTTTCTACTTCACCCAAAGGTGCTAAATGCCCTAGTGGAGACCTGATTAACGTGCTGGATTTTATGTACTTTACAACCATTAGAAGATAACCATCATATAGAAACGTGAAGGAAGTTTCCTAAATGAAAGACAGGAACAAGAAAGTTCTCTATGAACACAGTTTTATTTTTACCTATTTGGAAATGAGGACTTCCCAGCGGGCACAGTCGTAAAAAATCCGCCTGCCAATGCAGGAGATGCAGGAAACACAGGTTTGATCCCTGGATTGGGAAGATCCTCTGCAGTAGGAAATGGCAACTCACTCCAGTACTCTTGCTTGGAGAATTCCATGGACAGAGGGAGCCTGGAGGGCTACAGTCCATGGGGTCACAAACAGTCAGACATGACTGAGCACACACACACACATTTGCAAATGGGAAGACATTGAAAAGAAGGTTTAACACTGGAGTGGATTGCCATTTCCTTCTCCAGTGCATGAAAGTGAAAAGTGAATGTGAAGTTGCTCAGTTGTGTCCAACTCTTCACGATCCCATGGACTGCAGCCCATTAGGCTCCTCCGTCTGTGGGATTTTCCAGGCAAGAGTACTGGAGTGGGGTGCCATTGCCTTCTCCACTTACGAGTTATTATTTCAGTAGTAGCATTTTACCTTGAATTTTTATTGTGGGTGAAGAAGATCACCTAACGTTTTAACTTAAACCATTAGAGTAGCACATAAAAAATATACTTGAGTTTTATGGTTAGAAGCGAAAACACTTTTATCTTGATTCTCAACAAGGAGATTGAACTCAGTTTTGTTCATTTTCCAACTTCTGTAAATTAAGAATGTAATTTCTGAAATGATCATTATTCTCTGCTTCTTCTCCCCCCGAACTGTATAAAATCAACTCAGATCTTCTGTAGTTCATGACTGAGACTTGTAATCTATATTTTTTTCTATGTGTATTCCTTTCCCTTAACTTTATTTATTCTAAGTTTTCCCTATGGAAGGATCTTGAGGAATTTACCTTATCTGCCAGCTTGAAGGGGAAAAGTTAAAAAGAAAAGTATATTTAAACAGTTATTCTCAAGGTTTGAAGTCTGTTCACCAGATGAGATGGCAGATGTTGGTTAAAATTTTCAGTAACGCCTACTTTAGAAGCAGAGAAAATGCTGAAAAGGAGTAGAAGCAGAAAGAGTAATGGATGATCATTATAGCCAATACCTGGGTTTTATTTCTGCGGAAGGGGCAATGTTGAAGATGCCCCTTAACCTGCTGGACAGTTGACCTGAAGATCTAAAGTTGCAGAAAATGCAGTACCCGTGTATAGAAGAAAGACTTTGTAAATTCTTAGACTTTCCAAAAATAATCTGTAACTACAAATTGTCACTTTTCCTTTTCAGCACATTTGTAAGCAGAAACAAGTTTGAAGTGTTAGGCTGTTGTGTTTCAGATTTTTGCATTTCTTTTTTATGGGGTGTTGTAAAAAGAGAAAAATGTACTTGGGTTGAGTGTACATTCCAGATTCTCAGCTCGAAACTGATTTTAATGACCTTGCTAGTAGAAATGGTGACAGTTGTAATTATAGCTTGTGGGTGCACCATACTGGCAGATGTCAGGCATTTTTCACTGTGAGGTTTTCTTCCCTTGTTCCACTTCTTTATTGGGTCTTTTGTCCAATAGAAAATCGACTGAAAGAGGCTATGTGAAAATGGAAAAACAAGCCTACCTGACCAGTGCATTGTTGGGAATCTGGTTCACAGATGCTCAGATCAGATCTAGGACCTGCCTCATAGGCTGTGAGATTAACAGTTCCTGTAAAGAACCTGGCACAGTAGTGTGTAGTCAATAAATGTTAACTGTATAAGATTGAAAAAAATACTGAAGATGACTTAGCAAATTCCTCCAGCTACAGTCTGGAACCTTCATCTGCAAGATTGATTGCATCCATAATATGTGAAGGGTGCATTGCTAAATGCTGAGGATACAGAATGACACATGGAATAATACATTTGTACATAATATATTCATTCTTGATAAATGAATTTTTCACATTTGCATCATTATATTTTCATAAAATTATAGGAAAGTGTTTGAGAATTATTAGCCTCATTTTACAGACAAGAAGGCTCAGAGAAGTTACCCGTAGGTAGTAAGTGATAGAGCCAGAATGTATAATCCGAGTCTTCTAACTTCTTTCCACTCTGTCAGTGTCTTTCTATACGATTTGATTGAGAAGAGTGTGTGTATGTTCATGCTCCTACTAATGCATGTTAGGTATCACTTGTGTATAACCAGAACTAATTATATGGAACCTTAGAGACTAGACCAGACCTAGAGAAGAGTCATAACTTGGTCTGCATGTGACACATGAGGAAAGTTGGGAGGAGAAGGTAGCAACCAGGGGAGGAAGAGAGAGCTGCAGGAGCAGTGGTCAGCTGTGAGACAGCATGGTTTGTTCAGGAAACAGTGAACAGATAAGTCTGGCTAGAAGGCATGTAGAGCCAGGTTATGTACTGTTACGTACACATACAGATGTGAGAGTTGGACTTAAAGAAAGCTGAGTGCCGAAGAACTGATGCTTTTTGAACTGTGGTGTTGGAGAAGACTCTTGAGAGTCCCTTGGACAGCAAGCAGATCCAACCAGTCCATCCTAAAGGAAATCACTCCTGAATGTTCATTGGAAGGACTGATGTTGAGCTGAAACTCCCATATTTTGGCCACCTGATGCAAAGAGCTGACTCATTTGAAAAGACCCTGATGCTGGGAAAGATCGAAGGCGAGAGGAGAAGGGGACGACCGAGGGTGAGATGGTTGGATGGCATCACCGACTCAATGGACATGAGTTTGAGTAAACTCCAGGAGTTGGTGATGGACAGGGAGGCCTGGTGTGCTGCAGTCCATGGGGTCACAAAGAGTCGGACATGACTGAGTGACTGAACCAAACTGGGTACTGTGTTGAAGGCCAGGCTGTGGAATTGTCATTTTGACACATTGACAGTGATTTATTGAAGGTTTATGAAAAGAGGGGCCAAATATTGATGAACATAGAAATATTTCTATTGAAAAGTCACAAGCATTAGTTTCCTTGGACACTTTTCCCATAGGGTCATATCCTAATTAGCCACTCCGCAGCAAATGCCTTTTATGCAAGGAATATAATTGAAAAACAGAAAATTCGAACTAATGGCCCTTCATTCATTTGATGGAGCCTGTTGATTCATGTATTCCATTCAAAAAGCATGTAAATGAGACCTTACAGGTTCTGTTCTAGCTATCACCTGGTTCTCTGATAGGAGAATCAGATGAACAGAACATTTCAACAACTGAATAGAAACAAATGTTCCTTAGGAGTTTTGTGTAACCAACACCCCCCACATATCTCTGTTTCTGTCCCTGTTTCCCCCACCTGCTTCACTCCCACTTCAGACTATCTGGGTTCCACTCTTTCAGCTCTGTTTCTTTTGGCTTTAGAGACAGAGAAGTGCTTGGTTCATTTTTTTTTTTTAGCATCAAGTATTAATATTTTATGAGTTTAATTGATAGAAAAACTATGCCCAGGTGATGTCATGTCTGAATAGTCAGGGAGAGGAAACCGAAAACCCCAAATCTTAGTAAAGTTCTATTAGTCCAGACCTTGGAACCATAAAAGACTAGTACAGTTATGCCAAATGATGTGATGTACTCGGATGGCATTGCATTCCAATTGGGCTGAATACTAACATTAGCTTCCAAGGGCGTTCTGATTGCTAGTCTTTATTTATAGGTTTATTTAGTTTATTTAGTTTAATATCTGAGTAGTTCAGTTACTTGAAGATACTTTTGTAAGAAGAATAAAATATGCCTTGTCTTTTTCTGTTGCCAATAGGACCTAAATATTACAAACCTCACAAACATTAGCATGGAGACTTCACAGAATATTTTCAAAAACCTCCTTGATGGACTCTGGGAAGACCTGATTAGGTCAGTTCAGGGAACATTCCATTTAAGGTTCTGCAGTAACGTACTGTTCTTGGATAATAGGAGCTCAAAAGGAGAGGCAGACATGTACAAAACTCACGTGTAGGAATATGTCTAGAAATAAATATATTTCAAGACAATAGATGTGTGATCAGACGTTTTTTTTCTTCAAGGCACCACTGGTTAAATAGCAGTTTCTTTTTTTTTTTTTTTTTTTTGTTTTCTGAATGTTGAGCTTTTTTTTTTTTTTTTAGTTTTTTATTTTTTAAATTTTACAATCTTTAATTCTTACATGCATTCCCAAACATGAACCCCCCTCCCACCTCCCTCCCCATAACATCTTTCTGGGTCATCCCCATGCACCAGCCCCAAGCATGCTGCATCCTGCGTCAGACATAGACTGGCGATTCAATTCACATGATAGTATACATGTTAGAATGTCATTCTCCCAAATCATCCCACCCTCTCCCTCTCCCTCTGAGTCCAAAAGTCCGTTATACACATCTGTGTCTCTTTCCCTGTCTTGCGTACCAATACAGTATACTAACACATATATATGGAATTTAGGAAGATGGCAATGACGACCCTGTATGTAAATAGCAGTTTCTGTTTGATTTTGGTGCTTTGCAGATGTAGGTCTTGAAAGAAATTCAGGGTTTGGTCACATGTAGCTTTTGACCAGGAGTGGGTCTTCTCCTGTACACGTAGAATTATCATAGACACATTACTTATAATTAATTCTTATGTTATCACCCGCTGTTATTTTTTAAAGAATACTGCTTTAATTTTTTATTTATGATGCTAAGAACTCTTACCATGAGATCTACTTTCTCAACAATGTTTAAGTATATGGTACAGTGTCATTGACTGTAGGCAAGATATTATTCAGCAGATCTCTAGAACTCACTTACCTTGCATAACCAAAACTTTATACTTGTTACTAGCAGTTTCCCATTCTGCCCTCTCTTAAGGCCCTGGCAGCCACCATTCTACTCCCCACTTTAGTGAGTCTGACTATTTCAGGATCCTCATATAAATAGAATGATACAGCATTTGTCCTTCTGTGACTGGCTCTGTCCTCAAGGTTCATCCATGTTACGACATATTGCAAGATTTCCTTTATTTGAAAGCTGAATAACATTCCAGTGTATGTATCTACCATAATTTCCTTTTTATTTCTGTGACTTTTAATTTTGATGTCATTGAAAACTAAAAAAAGGCAGCAATAGTACAATGATTCCTCCTTATGCTCTTTACACAGATTCAGCAATTGTTTTAACATCTTGTCCACTCTGCCGTTTGCACATTTGCTTTGTAAACGTACACACTTTTTAACCATTTGAGAACAAGTTACAGAATCATGCCTTTTATACTTAATTATTTTTGTGTAGATACCCTAAGAACAAAGACATGCTCTTACATAACCATGGTGTAATTCTTAAAATCAGAACTTTTACATACTGGCACATTTTTAGTTCAGTCTGTTTAGTTATTCCAGTCTATTTCATAACATTTTTTCAAACTCTGTCCAGAATCCAACACAGGGATCATTTATTGTGCTTAGTTGTGTCTGTGTAGCATCCTTTTCCTTGGAACCACCCCTTTCCCTTTCTTTTTTTCTTAAATTGAAGTATAGTTGCTTTGCAGTGTTGTGTTAGTCTCTGCTGTGCAGCAGAGTGAATCAGCTGTGTGTATACATCTGTTCTCTTTTTTTATTTCTTTCCCGTTTACGTCCCCACAGAGCACTGAGTACAGGTCCCTGTGCTCTACCGTAGGTTTTCATGAGTGATCTATTTTATACATATTAGTGTGTATATGCCAGTCCCAGTCTTGCAATTCATCCCGCCCTCCTTACCCTCTTAGTGTCCTGACCAAGGACTGAAGTCTTGCCACGGCAGTGGATGCACCAAGTCCTAACCACTGGGCTGCCAGGGAATTCACAACTCTTTCTTTGTTTTTCAGGACTTTGATATTGTGTGTCTATGAGAATATATGTTAATTTTTTATTGAGATATAATCGTTGTGTAACGTTGTGTAACTTATACAGTATGTTGATTTTGTATGTTTATTCATTGCAGTGATTACTACCGTAACATCAGGTAACACTTCTGTCACATCGCCTCATTATTATTTTTTAAAACCATATTTTATCCATATTTATCCACTTACCTGGTGATGGGCATTTAGGTTGTTTCTAGATCTTGGCTTCTGTGAATAGTGCTGCAGGGAATGTGAGTGCAGATACCTCTTTAAGATCTTGGTTTCAGTTATTTTAGAGAAACCTCCAGAAGTGGGATGGCTGGAACATTACATGGACAAGTTCTATTTTTGTTTGAGAAACCTCCATACTGTTTTCCATAATGCTTGTGTAACTTGCATTCCCACCGGCAGTGTACATGAGCTCTAATTTATTCTTGTTGTCACTTGTTTCTCTTGTCTTTTTTGATAATGCCCATCCTGAAAGTCAGTATGAGGTGCTTTCTCATTGTGGTTTTGATTTGCATTTTCCTGTTAATTAGTGAGCATTTTAAATGTACCTGTTAGCCATTTGTATATATTCTTTGGAGAAATGTCAAGTTCCTTTTGCCCATTCTTTAATTGGATAATTTTTGTTTGTTTTTGCTATTGATTTGTGGGGGTTTCTTGTATATTCTGAATATTAACCCCTTATTACATATTTGGTTTGTAAATTATTTTCTCCCATTCCATAGGTTACCTTTTCACTTTCTTTTATTGTGCTTTTTAGATTGATGTAGTCTCACTTGTCTGTTACATTCTTAAACCTGAGGAGCTCATTCGGAATTACTGTAGCATTTTTTTTTTTAGACTTTCTTACAGTGAGTTGTGGTTTAAGGACACCAAGACATGGTTATAACCAGAACTCTAGTGAACGCTGTATCTAGTTCAGGCTTGAATACATACCTGGTAAGAGAAATTCCTGTGTATCTACTCTGTCGTCAAGTAGATCCAAGAGAGCTACTTCCCCAGGTTTTGTCTGCTGACCTCGACATTCTTTTTGCTTTCCGGACTCAGAAATCGAGGTTTGAGTTGCCTTGTCATTTATTAGAAATCAATTGGTTGGCTCTCGCTAATCAGTCATTCTAACAGTCTTTCAAAGCAGAGATAGCCTCTTCTGCATGGCACCTGCTGCCGGTGCTGGGCAAGTCGAGGTGCTCACTACCAGCTCCTGCGCAGATGGATTGCCACCTGTGAGGTAGGCAGCGCAGCTGTCACCGTAGTAATAAACAGGGCACATTGTATAGGTTTCTTAAAAGATATTTATTTGTGCCAGTTGCTTAAATTTTTTATGTGTTTTGCTCCCTATAGCATTGACAGTCACTTCCACATTTATTATTATTTCATGTAAACTTATAAAACACTGATGCATAAACTAATACAGCCGGTTAGAGTCATTTTTCTTTGGTTTTGATCTTAAGTCAGTTTGGGCACATGTTTCTCTCCACACACATAGAACTTGGTGACTATTACTGGCAGTTCTTCCAAGATAGTGTCTTACTATCTTTGAATGTGAGGGTAATGTTTCGTTTTCATTCAGTGCTTGACAAGAGAGCGGGCAGTTCTCACAGTCGATGGAGAAGAGTGCTGGAGAAATTTGGTGGTGTTCCTGTCAGAATGACCTCTCAAAAAGCAGGATTTCCTTAAAACTCTTGAGACCTCAAAAACACAGCTCTAAATATCCCTTCTCCATTATCGTGTCTACAAAGGACAGGAGCTCCAAAAGTTGGACTCGGGGTTGTTTTCTGCCTCTGGGAAACCCCTCTTTTGTGTCCACAGACCTAGAATCTCAAAACTCTTGCTTGCTTATCTGCAGGAGGAAGGGTAGTCAGGAAGGCATTTAGTCCCCTAACCTCGTGGTCCAGGCATTGGGTCACAGCCCCTCTATACATACGGATTACCCTTGTTTTTCCCTTTGATAGTTCTCTGATCCTGACGTCTTAGAGAACCAGCTCCAAGTCACCAGAGAAATGTAATTCTTGCAGAATCTTGTTTGACTGTTCCTTTGAACTTGAAGGAATTGTTACATGTATTCAGAATGAATAGGTTCTCAGGATTCTCTAAATGTTATGAGATGTCAATGAAAATGGTGAAGTACAAGACCCATGAAAGCAATGAGAAAACCAGCAAAATAAGCCAGAGCCAACTGTTTCAGAACTCTAGAGAGTGAAGTCTTGTAGCAATCTGGGAAACACCGATTTAGGAAAAACAACTGGATCTCAGTAAGAATAGCTAGCTTGGTGACATTTTAACTTGTGCTGTTTCCCCTTCCTCCTCCTCTAGATCCACAGTAGGCTCAAAAACCATTAGTTCTCATAATCTGAGTATAAACCACCAGTCTGGTAGGCAGTGGAGGAGGAGCAGAATGGAGCTGCCAGCTTTCTTCCTCTTCCTACATTAAGCTGGATGGACCGTGAGGTTTGGGAACTGCTAGTGAGGAAGCCAATTTCAAATCTCAGTTAAGGGAACATGTACCATTTACTGCTGAAAAAATCTAGGGTCAGTCGAGATATTACATGGGGCAAGACTTGAGATTATCTGCCTCAGTTATCCATAGGAGACCATAGGGAAGCTAGTACTGCCTCCCACTGGGGCCTTTTTCATATATCACAATGCATTGGGGCAGTCTCCAACATGGCCCTGATTTATATGTTTCTTAATAACTCCAGGAAGAAAATATTATAGTTCTTGTTTTGCTATATGTAATTCTGTAACAGAGCACATGCCAAGGATATTAGACTTCCACAGAAGCACCCATATCTTCTACTGAGGCAGTGATGTCATCCTTGTAAAACTTAGGTCTTTGTGGAACGTTTATTCCAATAGCCAACGTGGGATGCTCAGTGTTTGTGAAAGATGAAGATAGGTTAGCCTCGAGGGCTGTGGCATAGAACCGGATGTGCCCTTACCTACCCTGTTAAAGATAATACATCGCATCATGTTTACTTGTGTTAACCTGACCAGGCAGGAGCTCCTTGTGCATGCAGTGTTTCACTGGGATGACTAATTTCATGTGAGTTGCTCGCATTTTTAATTGGTGATGGACTCTTGCTGTGATGTTCCAGCCCTACCTAAATGAATCCGTGTGACTCATACGCTTGGTAGAGGTGTGTGGCTCTAATCAATCACCCTCATCAGTTTTCTCTGGAAAGTTACTCATGGCATTCTGTTTTTACTGGCATCCAGGTGGGTGTGTGTGGGACCAGGGAAAAGGATTTGCAAAGCTTAGTTGTTCTGATGATACTTGGGTCTTTTGCTGCATGTATTGTGGTAGAATTTAGCTTCTTCACAAAAACCCTCAGCTTGGCTGTCTGTTTATGGACCAGCTCTCCACTCAAGAGGCCTTTGGGAAACATTCTTCTGTGGGATGATTGAAGTAGGGAAAGTGTTATCATCTTATGATCTAGTTAGCCTTCTGTCGTCAGATGAATATAAACCTAGACCATCTGCGAGAGGTTTTTTTTGGTGCAACTTTTTCTTTATTTGGAGACTACTGTACATCCATTGTAGAAAATTTTAAATATAGATAAAGATGAATGGAAGTGTCTTGTGATTCTGTTACGCAGATTTGTGAGATGGTGTGTTTTAAATCTGTGTTAGACGCATACATATGGAATCTAGAAAACTGTTTTTGATGAACTTATTTGCAGGGCAGGAATAGAGACACAGACGTAGGGAGTGGACTTGTGTACATACTGGGGGAAGGAGAGGAGAGGACAAATTGAGGGAGTAGCATTGACATACACTCCCTTGTGTAAAACAGATAGCTAGTGGGAGGCTGCTGTATAACCCAAGGACTTCAGCTCAGTGCTCTGTGATGACCTAGAGGGGTGGGGTGGGAGAGGTGGGAGGGAGGGGATGTGTGCATATATATAGCTGCTTCACGCTATTGCGTGGCAGAAACCAATATAACGCTGTAGGGCAATTATTCACCAATTAGAAATAAATTAAAAAAAAACAGATCTGCATTAGTAACATTTCATGTTCAATTATGTTCATTGTATGTCACCTTCTGATACCCCACAATTTGTCCTTTCCTTTTATACTTCTTGAATTAGAGCCTCATTCAAACAACGTTCATATGCCTAAAGATAGTTACCACGGTTCAGTCTGTATTAGCTTGGTCAAATATGGCTTGATTGAAGAAAGGTTGTATGAGGGTTTTCAGGATCATGATTTGCGAGAAAGTGTTCTCGTTTGAGGTGTGCCTATTTGAGAAAATGTTCTTGTTTGAGGTGTGCCTATTATTGCTTCAGTGTGCTGTGATGTGCAGGTGTGTGTACACTTATTGAGTTCCTTTTACACATTAGAACGTGCATGCAGCAGAAGGGGTGGGCTGAGGTGTGAACAGAGAACATCTTAGCACAGAGGCTACCCATAAAATCTCTTGCTTCCTAAAGTGATGGTGGCTGAAGCAACATCTTGAGCTTTCATTTTCCCTTAGCATTTAATAGAGTTTAGCATAAACAATAGTTGCTTGGGAAAACCAATTTTGGGCCTTAAACACAAGGTTTGGTTTGATTTCCTGTGGTTGATAGAGCACCAGAGGCCAGTTCTTTAAGACTGCTTATTCAATCTGGGAGTGCTTGTGGAAAGTTCAAATGTAGTAAATTGTTAGTGCCAATTCTTTTGGTGTTTTAGAGTCTATTAAAACCAGCTCTATGCGGATGTGTTTCCTGGAGAGTATTGATATTGTTCATTGGAGCTGGATTTAAAACATTGTTCAAAAAGGTAAAAGGTGGAAAGTTACTCAGGTGATAATTAAAACAAATAAATATCTGATGACATAAATGGCCAAATTCTACAAAATGTGCATGCTGAAGAGTAGGTTAATGTACATGCTGACCCATGACACAGTCCCTAGAATCTAGCCTTGGGGACTTAAAGTGATTCTCGGTTGTTTGCAAATACTTCATTTCTGCCGAGGTATAGAGTTGTGACGTTTATCAGGTGTGCATTTACTTAATAGGGGAGAGTTTTTTTGGAATGAGAATTCCAAAATACAGAGAAAAATTTATTACTAAGTTAAAAAAAAAAATCCTTCCTTGCCTGGTAAGTGATTGAGGATAAAGATTTAAAAAGAAGACTTTGCTTACAGAGTGGATCAGCCACTGTGTTCTGAAAATGCTCAGATACTGCTCTTCTTAGCCACCTAAGCCTTAATTCTATATGGTGGGATAATTATTGGAGGAATGGGGGAAAGGTATCTTTTAAGAGCCAGGACAGAAAACTGTTGGGCTGACAGCATAGGAACCTTTGACAGAGAATTCATTAGCACATACGGCTGCAGGCAGTAGCTTTTTCATGTGGTCACCTGATGGATGAGTCAGGTTGAGAAGCAACCTGTAGAAAGCAACCGCCCTGAATTCCAGGGAGGAAACTTGGGGGTCTGGTCTCATCTCTTAACGTCTACTTGCTCTGTAGATGTAACGTCTTGGGTCATCATTTTTCTCATCTGTATCAGGAAAGGTTGATGGAAATAATATCACAGATCTCCTTAAACTGTCAATACTATGGTTGGTTGTTGTTACTGGTTATGGTGGTGTTTTAACACAAGTTCCAATGTTGCCTTTAATTCTGTTTTTATGTAAATAAAAAAATCAGAGAAAAATTAATTTTATATTAACTATCATTCACCTTAGAAAAAAAGTTCAACTTTTTTTAAGCACAGAATAACATTAATAAATTTTTACTTACTTTAACTATATCAGTTTTACTTATTGACATCTTTGTATGCTTTCTAAACGCCTTGAATATTGGTAAGTATCCATGTGCTTTTTCATATTAGATACATTTCAAATGTTGATTCAGAAAATGTATTTGAGATTAACCACGTACTACAACAAATACAAGTCTTTTGTGTTAATGTTTAGTAAGTTGGATATTATAATCAGTGTTTACTGGTTTCTGCAAATAATGTTAGTAAGGACAATAACTCCTTAGAAAGTCTTATTACGGTATAGCTGATGTTACAGATTAATAAATAAAAGGGAGGAACCTGCTATGTTACTTTACGCCTAGGAAGTACCATTAAATGTGTAAGTTTGGTCTGCTTGCTGGAATCATTAAACTTTATTTGGAAGTGATGTGGAAGTATGTGCCTGTGTGAATGACCTATTCCGTGTTCGTAAAGAATAGCTGGCTTTGGTCAATATCTCTTCTGCAGTCACTGCTGCATTTAAATATAATTTAGCAAAGGATGATTGATTCCCTTCAATAATACCTTTTCTTTTTTAAAACTCAGATTTCTTTGTTTTACACTAATCATTTGTCTGTTTTACATTAGAGAGAGAGTTAGAAATAAGAAATACAAACCTGAGGTTAAAATAAATTCAGAAGGGCAGAGGAAGGGAGAGAACTTTGGGTATAGACTAAGAAGATTACAGATTCTTGGGTTAGACTAGTCATGTGGTTGTGAAGCAGCCCAGATTCTTCGAGACCTCGGTCAGGTATGTCAGCCATCATGCTTGGGCTGGAGTTATGACAGAGTGCAACACCTTTTAAAACTATATTTTAGAATTTGAAATTAGGCTTACTAACAGCGAAATCTGAATGTGTTTCCTGAACTTTGTTTTTGCATTCAAAACTGAATTAGGCTATCTTCCATTGCTGAAACGTTGTTTTCCAGGGTGAGGAAAGCAAGACAGTCCTTAGAAAAAAACATTCCTTAAAAGTAGCATGAGCAAACCAGATTTTGCACAGTCAGGTATGTTGAGGCAAGTGACTTACTGGGGTGCTTTTCAAAAATTTCTTTGGCTCATTAGTAGGCTTATGTAAATGAGTCATCTTTTTTTCTGTTTGATAGTTTTTGAATAGAAAATGTCAAAGTTCTGCTCAGCTGAACTGTTGGAGACAAACCTGTCAATTCAGTTTTCAACTCTTAGTCTGCACCTGTGAGACTTCTGAAAGCAGTTAATATTAATCATGGCTTCCTTAAAATTTTTTAACTAGCTTAATTCAAGGAGAGGGAAGGTCTATAGCTGCTTTTGTGGAGCATTTCTGTCACTGACTCTCAGAAAGTAGTTGACGGCTTTTGAAACTTGTTTTCGTTTCAGGCTTGGAGTTGCAGAGAAAACTTACCTGTTTTTCCTCTGAAGCTGTCATTTAAGGCTCATAATGAAACCCTTAGAACTGCCATCTTTCTAATTCCCCTGTCTTACACTGTCACTCTCTATGCCTGGTATACTCTGATAAATCTGCAGAAGGGAGAACTAAGGCCTAGTAATGTAGGCTCTCCAGAATGAACCCCGACGTTGTAACATCCTAACCATTTGAAATGTCACCACGTTTCTATCTTAGTTTTAGCTGCTAGACCGGAGTTTGGGTGAGGGTGTGGGGGCATATGGATACTATTTAGGTTTTGCATATTAAAATTCTGTATCACAGGCTGATATGACAGCTGTATGACCTTGCCTAGGCTTAAACTCTGAAACAGGGACTCTTAAAAGCAGTGATGGGAAGGTACAGTTAAAATTGGGTCAGATGATAGGAGATCTCTGTACAAGCTGAGTTTTAGCCCTTCACTTGTTCACATATGTAATCTGCGTGCATGTCATGTCTGAAAATCTAGCTTGGTCTGCACATTAGAGCCTGGCTTGTTGATGAGTCTCATGTACAGTCTGATTTGTTATATGCTGTGAGTGGAGTTGAGCATCACTGTCCACGGGTATATGGCCTGACAAGATGATAACAACTGCACGACATTGTCTAGACCCCACAGTGGAAACAGTTTTGTGGTGATGGGCTGCTTGTGCTGCTTGATGGGTTCGTTAGTGGTGGTTTGACTTGCAATCTTCATTTAGGTGTAGGAACAAATAGAGAACAGTGTCCATTTTTAAAGTGCATCTGCCCATGCTAAGAAAGTAATCCTTAGTTTTATAGAAGTGTCCCTTTTTATTTGTAGATACAATACTTTGCCAAGCAGAAGAACCCTGAAAAATTCAAGATTAGTGAGTAAGAAAGATGACGTGCATGTCTGTATCATGTGTTTACGTGCCATCATGAATTATCAGGTATGTTTCTGTTTATAATACTTAAAAAAAAACCTGAAATCATCAGACTAACTGTTGTTCTCTTTGGTATCTTTGTATTTCTATTTGAAGTAAATATCAGGATTTAATGAAGTTTTTTAGAGAAGAAAGGTCTGGTTCCTTCTACTGCTCGTAATTCATTGCCCTTTTAGTTAGCATTTCTGATGTATAATATATTTAAAGGGAAGACATTTTCCTCCTCCAGTGGTAAGCTTGTTTAGATTACTTGGTAAGTGTTTGTGACTATTAGAGACAGAGTAAGCCACTGGTTTGGGGCAATAATGGAACAACTTTAGGAACCTGGGAATGAATAACCACACACTGGGTAGGTTGTTGTTCCTCAAAGAGTTATGTGATGACAGGCAAGGAATTATAATTACTATGTGTTGGACTCTGTGGTTCCTAATCTTCATGAGAAGCACTTAGAGGATGCTTGGTAGAAGAGCAGAGTCCTCCTTAGATGACTGATACAGATTATCTTCACTCTGAGAAACATTGGGAGTTACTAATTACAGTATGTGGGATTAATCCTAATGACAGAGTAGGAATTAGAGCCTGGAGTATCTATGGTGAACGGAAGGGTCAAAGGTATAGTTATAAAATCGAACCACGGCTGAGAATTTAGACATGGTTCAAATAAGAAAATAGGATTTTATCTCCATTGACACAGATTCTATAGATGGGTCCAAATAGAAGCTGATGGTAAATACATAGATCAGTATTAGAGTTCAAACCCAACATAAACTTGCCAGATTAAATTTAAGAAGGGAAACATGCCTTTATTCTTCCAGTCAATTAATTTTTTTGAGCATTGCCTGATAGACCCTATTCTGCTGCTGCTGCTGCTGCTAAGTCGCTTCAGTTGTGTCCGACTCTGTGCGACCCCACAGACAGCAGCCCACCAGGCTCCTCCGTCCCTGGGATTCTCCAGGCAAGAACACTGGAGTGGGTTACCATTTCCTTCTCCAATGCATGAAAGTGAAAAGTGAAAGTAAAGTCGTTCAGTCATGTCTGACTCTTAGTGACCCCATGGACTGCAGCCTACCAGGTTCCTTCGTCCATGGGATTTTCCAGGCAAGAGTACTGGAGTGGGGTGCCGTTGCCTTCTCCGAGACCCTATTCTAGCGTAGGGAACACAGCAGCAAAAAAATAAATACCCCAGGGAACTTACTTTCTATTGAGAGGAGACAGTGATAGACAATTGGTGAACTATATATAGCACTCCAGATAATAATAGTGATGAAATAGAAGCTGACACTTACACAGTGCTTCCTACAGTCTAGGACTTTAAAACCTATTACTTCATTTAAGCCTCAAAAGAATCCTGTGAGATTGGTAATATTACTGTCCCGTTGTACTCATGAGGAAACTGAAACACAGAGAAGTTAAGTGTGGCTATAAGCAGTGAACTCGGATTTGAACTGAGGAAGACTGGCTCCAGAGAACTAAGTCCTGTAGAAAAAATAATCAAGCAATAAGAATAAGTGCCAAAAATGCGAGTTCATTTTTAAATAGGCTAGCCAGAAAAGTGTCATGGAGAAGGTAACATTTATGTAACAACTAGAATAAGGGAACAAGGTAAGGAATATTTAAGAAAGAAAATTATAGTCAGAGAGAAGGGCAAGTGCAAAAGTTGCTGAGGCAGGAATAGGTCTGGTGTGCGCAGGTCAGTTTGGCTGGATCAGGATGAGTAAGTGAAGAGGAGCAGAAGGTGAAATCTGAAGTTACAGAGGGGTCTTGATTATGTAGGGCTTTAAGTCATTGAAAGGACATTGGCTTCATGCTGGCTGGAATGCCATTGAAGGGTTCTGAGGAAAAGTGTGACTTGATCTGTCACTGGCATTTAGCATGATCCGTCTGGCCTCTTTGTTAGAATAGACTCCAGGGGGCAAAGACGAAAGGAGGTAGACCTTTTAGAAGGCTGTTGCGTTAATTTAGGTGAATGTTGATGGTGGTATGAACCAAGGTAATAGCAGCAGAGGTGAAGAGAGGTGGCCAGACTCTGACTTTGTTTTGGTGGTAAGGGCAGTAGCAGTGGGGATGTGGTGAGGAGTCAAGGACAGCTCTCAGCGGTTTGTCCTGGGCACCTCTGAGATGGAGTTGCCATCTGCTAAGACGTGGAAGGCTGCAGGATGAGCAGATTTGGGAGACCTTATTAGTATTCCAGTTGGAGAGATGTTAACTGTGAGATGTGCATAGACGTCTAAATAGAGATCTTAAATAGGTGGTCAGAAATGCCAGTCGGGAGTTCAGGGTCTGGAGGTCTGGGCTGGAGCTACAAGTTTGAGAGTCAGTAGCTGGCCTATTAAGATGGGGGAGTGAAAGAGATCAGCAGGGATAGACTGAGAAGCAAAGAATAAGCTGGGTCTCAAATAACTTTGGGCACCCTGTTTAAAGTCAATGAGATGAGGAAGTACTAGCTAGACTGACCGGGAAGCAGCCGAGAAGTAGGAGCCGGGTCCAGGAGAGAGAGTGGTTGGCTGTGCCCAGTGCTGCTGCTGAGTCTTGTAAGATGAAGTTATGGCATGGGCTCTAGCAAAGTGCAAGTCTTGAGTCATCTTGATACAGTTTGGTTGGAATGGTGGGGATGCAATGCCCGATGGACATGGTGTTGAGAGAGAATAGGAGGAGAGGAATTGGAGACCATGAGTGTTTTAGAATTTTGCTGTAAAAGAATAGCAGAAAAATGAGACAGTGGCTGGACACAGGTTGTAGGGTTCAGAGAGATTCTGTTTTTGTTGTTTAAGATAAAAGAATTTGCATCATGTTTTTTATGCTAATGGTCATGAGTCAGAGAGAAAAATAATGATGGGGGAATGGGAGAATTGCTGGAGCATATGATGTTCTTTGGTCTTCCCTGGTGGCTCAGATGGTAAAGACTCAACTTGCAGTGCAGGAGACCTGGGTTTGATCCCTGGGTCGGGACAATCCCCTGGAGCAGGGCATGGCAACCCACTCCAGTATTCTTGCCTGGAGAATTCCATGGACAGAGGAGCCTGGTGGGCTACAGTCCATGGGGTCACAAAGAGTCAGACATGACTGATAATGTTCTTGAGTAGTAAGAGGGATTGGAATCAAGAGCTCAAGTAGGGGAAGGGCCTTAGATGGGAGCGTGGAGAGTTCATCTTTAGGAAGAAGTAAGGAGGGAAGCCACAGATCTGTGTGGGTGTATTGATGTGGTGGTGGGAGCTTTTTTGGAAGTTTTTTTTTCCTAATTGCTTGTGTTTTCTGGGTGTAATTGGAAATAAGGTCATGAGCTGAGAGTTTGCAGGAAAAGGAATAATTCCTCAACTTGGCAGAATTGAGAATGACTCTTGATCCTTTTACTGAGCTTTGTTCATTTTATAGAAGGACGAGGTAACATGTCTCAGAGCAAAGCAGGTTTTCCCTAGGCTTTGGGTCCTAAGAGCCATTGCTGATAGAGAAGGGATTAGAGGTGGTGGTCGTCAACCCTGCTGCGTAGTGAAGTCAGCTCAAAGAAATTCACATGCTAGGCCCCATCCTGGAGATTCAGAATAAATTGACCTGGAGTGAGGCCCAGAGAGCTGGTGTTTTGTTGACTTTTCCAAACAGCAGGATTGGAGCCTTTTCATCATTTTGATAGAGACACATATAGTTTATTCATAGAGAATGGGAATATAGTACCTTGATAATAACATCATTCCTGAAATTTTTCATAGAGAAATACGTGCAGACACTGTGCTAGAGACATAAGTGTACTTATGATGATATAAAATTACATTAGGTAGAAACTTCAGGTTTTTGCTTTTTAATCGACATTGGCACTTCTCTCAAATAGCTCGTAATGCTTTGTGTTTTCATATCCGTTTCAGTATGGTTTCAACATGGTCATGTCTCACCCACATGCTGTCAACGAGATTGCACTAAGCCTGAACAACAAGAATCCAAGGTAAGCTGGATTCATACTGTCCAAATCTTAATCAAACTAGGGACAGCAGAGAGCTCGTCAAGAATCAGATTGGAGTTTGGAAACTTTCAGGAGTGACTTTTTGAATTCGGATTGCCAGTAGACTCCTTGGCTAAGTAGAATTTTCTTTTCATCAATGTTACAGTTTTACATGTCGTGGAGTTGAGAAACTGGTGACAACTCTGGCCCTTCTCTTCAGGCTTTCATTCCTCTTGAGGCCTGGTTCTCAGCATCCTTTCAAATTTAGCAAAACTTGGTGAAGAGCTTGAAGCTGCCAGGTTGTCAGGCTTGGATCCAGGAAGAGTCTTGATACAGCCCTAGCCACACCACTTGGTGTTGAAAGCTCACTAAAACTACTACCGCTTGTCCACACTTCATTTGCAATCCTTACACATGTAACTTTTATTACCAAACCAAACAGAAAACACCACAAAACAAACATAACTGCATGCAGGTTTCTTTTCATGTTCACTTTCCTATAAAGGCAAGTGCCATATACTATTCATTTCACCGATTACCTCCAAAAGCCTGTCTTCATCTATTTATTTTAGTTCGTATAATGCCTTTTCTGTTCTAAAGCATGTCTAGTTTCACACTGTTACTCCCTTTTATCAGATCTCTCTGACAAGATTGCACATCTGAAAACTGTTCATTCAGCTAAAAAATGTGATTAGAAATTACACCCTTTGTGATTGAAAATGCAATGCAAACTGTAAATCCTATTTAAATGTTGACTATTATTATTTCATACTTTCCCTGATGAACACCTTTGCAACTTTGTGCTTGCTTCCTTAAGTTTACTAGAATCCCAACTAGTCATGCGTCTTTGTCTCTCTATCTGACACTGAGGGAAGTCATTATTCATTTTTCTTAAGACAATTGATACTGTGGGTTTTCAGAATGATCTTTGTTTAGAGGTTGGCAATAGCTTTTATTCCAGAAAAAAGATGAAATACTGAAGTAATCATACTCTGAAGAAATGATGCTGTCCTTGACATTGTGTTTGAAAACTTAGATTGTATCTCTAAGGTTCTCCTTCTAAAAATATTTTAGATGAAGTTTTATTTTCTTGAGTCAGAGAAAATATTCTTGTATTAGCACAGCTGTAAGCCAGCTCCTTTCAGATCCTGTATGGGAAGAAGTAGTTTTGGAAGCTTGCATTATCATGGGAGACTTGTATGGAGCCACTGCAAATTAGCAGATTTGCAGTGTATTAACAGGACATTGATTTCAGTGGATTTTGAACTTTTTCAGCAAATGTTATATCTTTGACTCAGAACCAGAGAAAATGTTTATCCAATGGGTGATTTTACTGAAAATTCTGTGTTTCCTATCTTCTTTAACTCATTAAAAAATACTTTTTCGACCATATTAACAATGTCACTTGATGATAGAACAAAAAGACTGAATCTTCCCAGAATTTATTTTCATTTCTAAGTAACTTGTAATCCTGGGAGTGGGAAATATGCCTTGCAAACTTGCTACCCCAGAGAAGCCACATGTGTGGAAGATCGTAAAGGTTTTAAAATGTGTGTGTTTTCCAGTCTATGTCCAATGCAGGATACAGCATGCTTGGGGCTGGTGCACGGGGATGACCCAGAGGGATGTTGTGGTGAGGGAGGTGGGAGGGGGATTCATGTTTGGGATCACATGTACACCCGTGGTGGATTCATATCAATGTATGGCAAAACCAATACAGTATTATAAAGTAAAGTAAAAATAAAAAGTTTAAAAAAAAATAAAATGTGTGTGTTTTAATATAACTGTGCCTTAATTAATAAACATTAAAAAAAATACACTGGCAAATATTTATTATCTTATTCATCTTGGAAGGAACAGCTGACTCATCGTTCATTCCCTTTCACTGATTTGTGAGTTTTTTCCTTCTTGTTTTAACAGGACAAAAGCCCTTGTCTTAGAGCTGTTGGCAGCCGTTTGTCTTGTCAGAGGCGGGCATGAGATCATTTTATCAGCATTTGACAACTTTAAGGAGGTAGGATATTCTCATCTTAAAAAGTATGTTCACATAAGCACCTTCTATTTGGACATCTTTGAACAGAATGATTTACCTTTTGTGTGTGTGTTATTGAAATAGAATTGACATATAATAGTTTCATGTGTACAACATAGTAATAGTAATTTGATATTCGTATATATTGCAAAGTGATCACAGCAATAAGTCTAGTTAACGTCCACCACCATGGTTTACTTGTTATTTATTCTAGGGCCCAAAGATATAATTGTTAATTTTCTCAAATGTCACTCAGGGAGAAGTAATGAACTTGGTCTAAATATCTTAAATGGATGCATTAAGCTTTCTTGGCTGTCCCATTTCCAAGAAGAATTAAAAACTCTTTGTAGCACTCCTTTTCCTATGGAGAATATGAAATAGCCAAGTCTGAAAACCGGTTTTGTTAGACGTATGTGGTTTCCATTTGTTACTTGAGCATCCGCCTTGTACATTTTATGAGCTCTTTCATCATAGTTACTTTCCTCAAATCACATGTATGATTCCTGCTTTGCTAGATGCACGAGGAACTGATCGAATAAATACAGACACTGATTTTTAGCAGTTTGTAATCTTAATCAAGCAGTCCTGTCACATGAAAACAATAAACCAGTGTACATGCATGTTTGAAATGGAAACGAAATGACAACAAATGAAGAAACAATTACACACAGATAATGTGACACCAGGGATTCTGAACCAAAACAGCAAGACATCACAACTGAACTTACAGCCAGGTTCCTTTGGTGGTGGCATGCAGCATTCTGTAGCCAAGAAGGGTGCCTGCCAACTCCCGTGTATGTGTCTAACATCTGAGGCTACTTTGAGGTGGGACGTCACAAAAGCAATGGAAGGCACTTGGAGCCCCAGGTTATAATAGGAACATCAGCCAAGGTGTGCCTTTTATCCTGGTAATCCCATTTGATTTCAGATGCTTTTGGCTTAAGACCCAAGCTGGATGAAAAATCCAGATCTCAGAGGGACTTCCAAACTCTCTCTCGTCTTTCCTGGGACCCTCTAGGGTAGAACACAACTATTTGGAGTATTTATTGAGGACCTACTGTGTGCTGGCGGCTTGCCAGATACAACATGAAATTGTTTGGTTCTTATAGACAAGTGTTAATATCTCCATGTCATAGGAGAATAAAATTTCAAATATATCGTTTGCCCATGGCCCCATGGTCAGACAAGTAGAAAAGCTGGGGTTAAGATTTGGTGCTCCTGATTTTGAACTTCTGTTTCGGGTGATGTTTGGACCTGGTTATGTATCAGGATCCTGAGACAGGACCTAGGAGCCCATGCTCCCGCTCTGCTCCCTTAATTGGATTCACTACCGCAGCTGACAGGTATACTAATGACTGACACATAATCCTCTTCATGGGCTGGCGAGCTTCAAAGATGCTTCTGTCAACAGGGAGAACGGTCCTCCTGCCTCTTTATTTACATGGCCTTCCTCCCCTGCTGTCACTGCTTTTAGATTTTCATATTATCCATTTTGCTAATTCCAACCATGGACAGAACCTAATACTGTCTTTTTCTGTATTCAACCTTAGTAGTAAAAAAAATATCTGGGTTCTAAGAAAATGATGAAGAATAGTAGTGAATCTTTAAATTCATATTCTGGCTTCCAAAACACATAGAGTCTCTTTTTAAATAAATGTATTCATTTTAATTGGAGGCTAATTACTCTGCAACACTGTAGTGGCTCTGCCATACTTTGACATGAATCAGCCACGGGTATACATGTGTTCCCCGTCCTGAACCCCCCCTCCCCATCCCATCCCTCTGGGTCATCCCAGTGCACCAGCCCCAAGCACCCTGTCCCATAAAACACATAGTCTTGAGAGAGAAGAATGTGTGAGTGCTTGTCTGTGAATGTTTTTATATGTCATAAACAGGATGTAAAACTTATATTTATAAATAAGGAGATAGTGGGTGGATGGGTCTAAAATGAAAGTAAAACAGCATGTGAAGCTAACCGAACTTGAAAATCTTTGTCATTAGATCATATCACATGCTGAAAAGGCTGAAAAGTCTTTTCCACACTGGAAGCACTCACTATACAGTTATCAGTGACCCTTGTCACTGGGCTTCCTTGGGCTTCCCTGAATAGCTCAGTTGGTAAAGAATCTGCCTGCATTGCAGGAGACCCTGGTTTGATTCCTGGGTTGGGAAGATCCCCTGGAGAAGGGATAGGCTACCCACTCTAGTATTCTTGGGCTTCCCTTGTGGCTCAGCTGGTAAAGAATCTGTGCAATGTGGATATAACTGTGCTAATAATAACAAGCAACTGATTCTACTGCAGATCAAATTATGCCTTGAAATTATAACTGTAGAGAGTCAGTATTTCGGAGAAGGCCTTGGCACCCCACTCCAGTACTCTTACTTGGAAAATCCCATGGATGGAGGAGCCTGGTAGGCTGCAGTCTATGAGGTCGCTAAGAGTCAGACCCAACTGAGCGACTTCCCTTTCACTTTTCACTTTCATGCATTGGAGAAGGAAATGGCAACCCACTCCAGTGTTCTTGCCTGGAGAATCCCAGGGACAGGGGAGCCTGGTGGGCTGCCGTCTATGGGGTCGCACAGAGTCGGACACGACTGAAGCGACTTAGCAGCAGCAGCAGTGGAGTCAGTATTTGTTGAAACCAGTAAATCATGAGATGAATGTTAAATTTGTTTTCTCTTAGATAAGGTAGAGTGCCTTTCTTACACATAATACAAAAGACTTACAGAGTTGAGTTTTAACTATCTGGTATCAGAATTGTATATGGTTTAGCCATTTAGGGCATTATGTGTACTCAGTTGAGAAAAACAAAAAGTAATCCTAAATCTTATAGCTGGTTAGTAGTACAGAGAAGTAAGTGTTGACTCTGAATTTGTAGAGCTTTAACCCAGATCTCCCTCATTTGTGTAATTTCTTATGAACGATGGTGGGTGTTTAAATTCTGATGTCTCCTTGGGCCAGCAGTTGCTTCTCAGAGAAAACAAACCATGTCACATGGGAGAGGGGACAAGGACAGTGCTGGTTCTGTGTGTGCTCTTGGCTTGTGCTGACCTCAAGCTGTGGTATTCATGTAGACAGGCCAGGAGAAGGATTATCCTAATAACCAGAATCTACATTCTTAGGGGTATGTGAGAAGAGAATCTACTTATTTATCTGTTCAATCTGAGGTTTGAATATTTGTGTTAGTTTATGTTGATCTTTGTTTTAAAAGAATAGAATGCCACCCACAGGTCAGCATCTTCTGAATTTCTTTTCTCTTTTGCTTCTATCTTTATGTGAGGGGATTTTTTCCCCCCATATATGTCACAGTGAACAGTATATTCTTCAGTCATTTTAGCAAAATGTCACTGAAATCTTGGGTTTAGGGAGGTTTGGGAGGCAGTTGTTCCTGACTAGGAAAAGTTGTCCTTATGGTCTCAGATGCCCAGTGCAGGTAGAATCTTGGTCAATGAGAAATGCCTATTGAGCTGCCCATAGCAGAGAGAACACAGACAGCCACCAGAATCCTCGGGAGGAGGACCATGGCAGGGTCTTTGCCCTCAAGAAGATTGTTTTTCATGCTTTTATCTCATTTAGTAAGTGGGATTCCATTCATCTCCTTAGAGAAAAATGAAGAGATTAACCCACCAGTTGAAGACTGGAGGGCTTCAACATCAGGTATTGATATCTATTTTTGAAGATAAAGTAATATGCATTAGAGTGCCAGACCCTCTCCAGTATTCTTGCCTAGAGAATCCCAGGGATGGGGGAGTCCGATAGGCTGCCGTCTATGGGGTCGCACAGAGTTGGACACGACTGAAGCGACTTAGCAGCAGTAGCAGCAGCAGCCAGACCCTCTGGGCTTGGATCACTGTTAGAACATAGCTGAGCATACTGCTGCAATGTGGCACCAGATGCTGAAAGCATATTTAAAGACTACACATTTTAAGTCGGTAGCACGATTTTTTTTCCTCTCTGCTTCTTGAGCCAGCAAATCCATTCTCTCCTATTTCACTACCACTAATTAATTCAAACGTAAGTGAAAAGAAAGTATATTTTAGCTTTTGACAGATTTTAACATGTGATTATGTTAATTTATCATATTTCAGTTAATATTTAAAATCCCAACAAGTGTGATTTTCTGTGTTTTTGCAGTGAAGTCTTATGGGTTGTCTTACAATATCTGAAGTACATATTTTAGGAAAATAGCACTTCTAGTTTAATAGTATCTGACGGTGAGAAGGGTTTCCCTGGTGGCTCAGTGGTAAAGAATCCATCTGCTAAGGCAAGAGACGCAGGAGAGGTGGGTTTGATCCCTGGGTTGGGAAGATCCCCTGGAGGAGGAAATGGCAAATCACTACAGTATTCTTCCCTGGGAAATCCCATGGACAGAAGAGCCTGGCGGGCTACAGTCTATGGGATCCCAAAGTCTGACTTGACTAAGCAGGCACGCAAGATGGTGGGGAAGGATATTAACCCAAGACGTTGCTTTTGGTGGGTTTGGAGGTTTGGGACTAAGCCTGACATCACTGAGCAAGCACATATATCACCTCAATGTTTATCATAATAAATAAGTTTTAATTACATAACTTTTTTGTAATTACATAACTTTGTAATTACATAAATCTTGTGCCAAGCATCATTTGTGACATGACTGAACCTTTAGTCATCTCTTATGCTCCTTGAATTCTTTTCCCTTAAAAAGTTATTTTTTTTTTTTTTAAGTAAAAGAAGTTAACACATCTGGTTGTGATGTTGAAACATCTCGTGAAAATTTATGGTCCTGAATTGAGGACTAGGGTGAGAACAAGGAGTCATCTGTTTTTTTCTAATTTAGCCACGTATAAGGACAGAGTGTCATCTTCCCTAACTGATGGTTTCTTAGTTACCTAGCAATATATGTTCATGAGCATTTGGTCTACCAGACAGAAGAAAGAATACATTTGAAAGTAAAGGTTGCTGTGTTGGTATTTACATTAGTTCAGGGTCTTGTTTACAAGAAGCAGAAACTAAGCCTAGCAGTGTCTAGGCTAAGATTGGAAGGATGGGTTGATTGGAAGGATGTCAGGGAATGCACAGAGGTCATAAGGAGCCTGGAGAAACAGGCCTGGAAAATAGGCAGGCATTCCTAAAAGGTAGTTGGACTCAGGCTGCGACCTTGAAGCCTGGACACCATAAACACTGTTTGGGGTTCTGGTCATGCTTTTTCTTTTCTCTCAAAGGACATGGACCACAGCTAGCAACCCACTGGGTCATAAAGCTAGCTTAACTGGTTAAGGACATCAACTGGCCTCCACTTTGGAGTCAGAACACTGTATTTAATTCAGTTTCCCTTAGGAACCCTGAGGTTGCCTACCTAGACCTTGCTCTAGGTCAGCCTATTTCTTTTTGCTATATTTATTCTTTGATGTAGCTTAGAAATTGCCTTTAAGAAAGTGTCCCCAAAAGTTGGTCAAAAAAAGCATGCCTGTTTTAAATCACAAGGAAAAAGTACTGAGGCCGTGCAGACTCTGCAGCAGAATAGCTCACTATGACACTAATAATAAAAATTCTCTGAGGTCTTTGAGCTACCCACTTCCCCAGACTGCTGGAAGGTGCACCTGGAATTCATCAGGATTCCAGATCGATTATAACTGTGTTCTCATCTGCTTCCAAAATGACAGCATCTGGCTTTAACAAATAAACCCGAGGCCTGAGTTTGGTTATTAAAGGCCCAACGCCTTCCCACTTTGGACCTTCCAGCACAGATAAATGGAGCCTTGTGAAATGAGTCACTTGAGGCCACCAATTCTCTTGGACATAGCACTCTTGGCAGGAGCCATTATTTTTTTCACCTATTGCTAGAAGGCTTGCTAAGTAAGCTGATGTGGTTTAGCTACTGGGCATCTGAAAGCACTTGTGCTACACATGATTATGTTGATTTAAGAAAGCCTGTCAAGTTTTATTTACAGTGGACCCAATTGGGCAGGAAGGAGAGCAGACATTCTGGTGTGTTTCCAGCATCCTTCTGAGTTTAATCCCATCTAATCTAACCTCTCAAATATTTGAAGGGGATAGGATTATAAACCCAGCACAAGCCATCAGAATAACTCATTCACTGGTAAAATTCTCAGCATAGAGGGCAGGGTACTTAGTTTTTTCAGTCTTTTCTTGAGTTATAAGCAAAGTAGTCGTTTAAGTCTCAAACTCTGGGAGTGATAGTTCTGGAGCATGTGTGTATTTCAGCCTAGCAGGCCAGAATTAGGTCAGTCTAATAAGAGTCTGGAAGGAATCGGGAAGTAAAGTCACTGTGACTGTCTTTTGGACTGTGTACTCACTGAGGCAGTTGTTACTTGCTCGTGATAAATTACTCCGAACGTAGTCTTCTTAGACTCATGGATTGTGTGTGTCAGGAGGTCAGGCTGGGCATGCCATGGTTAATTGTCTTTGGGCCTTTGCATCTCGGGTCTCATCAGGGAAGATCCGATTGACGAGGCGGGCTTTCACTTGGAGGTTTTCTCGTGCATATGTCTAGTTTCTGGGCTGTGATGACTCAAAGGCTGAGTTTGTGAGTCAACCAGAGTTGCCTGCATGTGGAACTCCCTGTGGCTGGAGCTTCTTGTGGCCTGACAGCTGGCCTCTCACAGGGAGTGTCCAGGAGGGAGAAGCTGCAGAGCAGGCATTCAGAGAGACAGAAGTCACAACGTGTCTTTTGAACTTTCCTCTGAAGTCATCAGTGTCGCTTCTGCTATGTTCTGTGGGTTACAAGCGAGTCCCTAAGGCCAACCCAGATGCCAAGGGGAAGGCAATGACTCGACTTCTTGATGGTGGAGGGTAAGGGTCACAGTGCAGAAGAACATGTGGGTGGAAGAGACTCCTGGGGTCATCTTTGGAAAATACAATTCACCTTAATAACTTTTTGAGAATTTATCCATTTAGCTGTTCCTCTTCTATTTTTTCTTTTTCACCCAATGTAATACTTGGTTTCTCCTCAGAACCAAAAACTGTATAAACTTTTTCATTGGAGAGAAAAATACTGGTTACTACTTTTTTTTTGGAGGAGAAAGGAGCCATTTATATAGGGTTACTGAGCCCGTGGTGAGGAACTAGTTGCTTGTCTATCATCTCAGTCTTTATTGTGGAGTAAGGAAGCGAAGGCTGCTATCCTGCTGAGAATCAAAGGATGAGTCATGCTAACTTGCAGGAAAAAAATTATGAGCATTTCCGTGCCCCTGTCTGTCAGAAACAATGATAAACACTGGAAATAAGTATGACCATTAAGAGTTCTATCCTTTTTTTTTTTTTTTTTTTGTACAGTCCAGGTCTTTATTTTTACACCCATCAGGCCATGAATTCATAGGGGATGGGCTCCAACAGTTCGGGTTCCTTTCCATTGGTCCTCACAAAGTGTGCTTCTCTAGGTGGAGCAGGCTGGCGCTTCAGCTGAACCCAAGTCCCTTTCTCTTTGGCTTCCTTCTTTTTCTGATCATTTTCCTTCACACGTTTCAGGAAGCTATCTCGGCTCTTAGAGTGCTTAATATGCTCAATACGCACATTAATTCTCTTGGCAAGAATCTTGCCCTTAACTTGTTTGTTTACAATGATGCCAACAGCATGCTGGGTAACATTGTAGACTCTCCCTGTTTTGCCATGGTAACATTTGTGGGGCATTCCTTTTTGAACAGTACCCATTCCCTTGATATCTACAATATCACCCTTCCTGTAGATTCGCATGTATGTGGCCAAAGGAACAACTCCATGTTTTCTGAAAGGCCTGGAGAACATGTAGCGGGTGCCCCGCCTCTTTCCCTTTGTGTTGGTCATCTTGGCGAATCACTGGAAGATGGCGGTTCCGGCCGAAAAGCTAAGAGTTCTATCCTTAAGAGGGACCATCCTAATCCAGTTAAGGAAACCAGTATTTCTGTAGTCATTGCTCCAGGCTGTATGAAGGTAAATGCCAGGTGCTTCGCAAAGAAGAACAACTAACCAGGAGGAGGAGAAGGACGGAGGGCAGATACGGGGTCTGAGCTTTCAGGGGATGCTTCCTGTAGGAAAGGGTGCCTGAGCTGAGTTTAGGATGAATAAGAATTAACCAGGTATATTAATTTCTTGTCACTGTTGTAACAAATTGCCACAAGCTTTAGTGGCTTAAAACATCACAAATTTATTATTTTGCAGTTTTGTTGGTTGTATGTATATAAAATATAGTCTGTAGGATGCTGTTCTCCTGGGGAATCTATTTCCTGTCCTTTCGGTTTCCAGAAGTTGCTTCCATTCTTGGCTCATGGCCCCTTCTCTTCTGGCCTCCTTCCTTTAATGACCATTGTGATTATATTTGGCTCACCCAGATAATCCAGGATAATCTACCCATGTCCATATCCTTGGCTTAATCATATCTTCAAAGTGCATATTTCCTTACACATAAGGTAAATAATCACAGTAATAGGATTAGGACTTAGACATCTCTGTGGCCTACCACATCAGGTAAAAATGTCACTTGATGTGAAGAACGTGGCATCTTCATAAACCTTCAAGGACTTTGTGTGCTGTGTGCTTAGTCGCTCAGCCGTGTCCAACTCTTTGTGACCCCTCGGACTGTGGCCCACCAGGCTCCTCTGTCCATGTGCATTATCCCGGCAATAATACTGTAATGGGTTGCCATGCCCTCCTCCAGGGGATTTTATCCAGCCCAGGGATCAAACCCAGGTCTCCTGCATTGCAGGCTGATTCCTTACCATCCGAGCCCTAGGGAGCCCTCCAGGACGTTAGTTTACCTTGTATCTCCAGTCCACCTTAAGTCCAGTCTCACAGAAGGTAGGCTGTGGGAAGAGAACAGATGGGATAGAAAGTTACGAGCAGATCATGAAACCAATCCCTCATGACTTACTCTAGAGACTTCCTGTTGTCCAGTGGCCTGAGGTCACAAAAAGCAGGTGATATATTCCTCACTCTTCTCCAAGCAGTGGACGTTTCAGTTGACTCTCTGTTAGTAAAGAACCGGCTGTAACATTTTGCTGCAGAAGTCAGGTGGGTGGGCCCAGGGTGGGTCAGGTTGACAGAGTGGGCTGTGGGTGGGGTCTGAAGTTTCTTTTAGACACTTTGACACTCATAGGCCCAACTCCTTGGGCCTCTTCCTCCATTGACAGTTGTCTGCTCCCCCAGTGGTTATATTCATTCATTTCTAACATCTTCAGGACTTTCCTGGGATGTGGGCCGGGAAAGCTTTTTTTAAAATTTTAATTAAAAAAAGTACAGGAGATGATGATACCTGGGGCACACAGTGGTAAAGAGCCTGCCTGCCAAATGTAAGAGACTTAGGAGATATGAGTTTGATCCCTGGGTCGGGAAGATCCCCTGGAGGAGGAAATGGCAAACTGCTTCAGTCTTCTGGCCTGGAGAATCCTGTGGACAGAGGAGCCTAGTGGGCTACAGTCCATGGGGTTGCAGAGAGTTGGACATGACTGAGCCCACACGTACAAGGCAGATTATCGTGATTTCTGGTGAGCATTTGTAGAGATGCTTTGCCTCTCAACCCAACTTTTATTAGACCCTTGTCTCTCTCCACAAGACTGAATGCAATTTTGCACAACAGGGATCTTCATCTTCTATTTCATTTGTAGCAACCACTTAAAAAAAAAAAGATAGGGTGTTGCCTCCTTGTTTTAATGCATGTAAAATGCTATTTCTTGTGCCCTTTGCCAACTGTAAAGCAGTTGGCCTGCATGCCCTGATATTATATTCTAGGAAGGTAATGAAAGATCTTGAGAGAAAGCAGAGAGAGCTGTATATGATTGCTTTAAGGCTCCAGAGAATCTGAAGCAGAGGCTGGCTCAGGGCCCTCCACATGGATGTTTCACCTGGGAGGTGTTTCTTTGACATTGAGATGATGCTTTGGTTGTGGGTACATAAGAATGGTATGAAGCACTCTGCTGTGTGTTGATAATAGAATTGGAGTCACAACCCCTCTAACTTTGGCAATATCATCACCAAGTACCATTAGAATGGGAATTTTCAGTTGCTGGTCAGGATTTGGTATTTTCTGCAGAGTAAGGCTAAAGGATCTTTAATTGTAGGCTCTCCTTGGTTTCTTTTTCTATGTGAAAGCTGCTACTGCTAAGTCACTTCAGTCACGTCCAACTCTGTGTAACCCCATAGATGGCAGCCCACCAGGCTCTGCTGTCCCTGGGATTCTCCAGGCAAGAACACTGGAGTGGGTTGCCATTTCCTTCTCCAATGCAGAAAAGTGAAAGTGAAGTCGCTCTGTCGTGTCTGACTCTTCGTAACCCCATGGACTGCAGCCTACCAGGCTCCTCCATCCATAGGATTTTCCAGGCAGTGGGGGCCATTGCCTTCTCCATGTGAAAGCACTGCCTCCCTATTCTCTCTCCTCCTTGCCCATCCTGACTTAAGTATACTTTTGTATTCTACCTTTTGTTTGGCTGTTTTTTTAAGTTGTTTTAAATAAGTGGAACTAGAAAGAATTGCTTTTCAATGTCAAATAATTTTGAATTATGGGTTATTTTAGTTGTTGTTAAGTCTAGGCTAAGCAGTGGCTACGCCAAGACATAGGACCACATAAACCATCTTACTAAATAAGCTTGTAGATCCAAATAGAGCTGTTAAAATAATTATGAAAGTGTTTGTAAAAAAAAAAGATTTGTTAACTAGGAAAAGACAAATCATATTTATGCATCTGTATGTATACATGTTATATGCACATACATGTGTTATGAGTAACAGTGGAAAGATTATTTATGCACAGTGATGTATGTGTGCTCAGTCGTGTCTGACTCTTTGTGACCCTGTGGACTGTAGCCTGCCAGGCTCCTCTGTCCATGGGATTCTCCAGGCGAGAATACTGGACTGGGTTGCCATGTCCTCCTCCAGGGGATCTTCCTGACCCAGGGATCGAACTTGTGCTTCTTTTGCCTTTTGCATTGGCAGGCAGATTCTTTACCACTGCACTGCCACCTGGGAAGCCCATTTATGCATAGTAGTAGGCTGTAGTCTATGGGGTTGCTAAGAGTCGGGCATGGCTGAGCGACTTCACTCTCACTTTTCACTTTCCTGCATTGGAGAAGGAAATGGCAACCCACTCCAGTGTTCTTGCCTGGAGAATCCCAGGAATGGGGGAGCCTGGTGGGCTGCTGTCAATGGGGTTGCACAGAGTCGAACACCACTGAAGAGACTTAGCAGCAGCAGTAAGCCCTAAAGAGAAGCCAGTGAAAGAGTTTGGAGTAGCAGTGTTACTTTCAATTTGCATGTATGTTTATTTCTACTGCTTGTAATGTTTGGGAGGTAACATTTTGTCTTGTGTAGTTAAATGTCCCTGTTGTGTACAGTGAGATTTTCCCTCCCAGGAACTTTCCATTTGGCTTCCTCTTGTCCTTTCTAAAGATGCGCAGTTGTCTTTTGTGTAACATCTCTCCAAAAATACAAGCATGGCTCATGGCCACTTTTTTTTTTTTTTTTCCCCAGGACTAGTAAGGCAGAATTCTTTGGAAGTTCTAGGGAATTGTTGAGCAAATTTCTTCTCAGAGAAAAAACATTGTTGTAAGATCAGGAGAGTGTGACAGAAAATAAAAGTCATGATTTTTGTCCCACAAAATTTCCATTGCTTTGAAAAAGACAGGGCTGACTTTAATAATACTTAGTTAAGGACCAAATGTGGGCTAAAATTAGCTATAACTCAAAACTTAGAGTTGTGTTTATATTTAAAATTTTATTCCCTTTTATAATTTAAGCTAAAGTTTTAGTTCTTTTTGCCAATGAATATGCTGATTGACCTTTATGAGTGAAGTTCAAATTTCATTTGAAATTTAAATAATTCTAAAACATGAGCACGTTTATTTGGGCTCCAAAGTCAGTACACAAGGATTTTGTTTTGGTTTGTTTTAAATTAACAAACAATCATCTTCAGAAAGAAAACATGAGCAGTGTTCATGAAAGTGTTGCATTTTATTCCATGTTTTAAATCTTACCTAGTATGTTAGTTAAGTGTTTTAAAAAGGCATATGCATGTACAGTAATAGTAAAGCTACGTTTATTTGCTGAGTGCTGACAGGCTAGCATATATTACTCTAATGATAATCGCTACCCAGTAAATTAGGAATAAGCAAAGAGGGGTTCAGAGTAAATAGGCCAACTGACATACTTTAGTAAGTGGCAAGCTTGGCATTTTTATACCGATCCATTGAACTCATAGCCAGTGTTACATAACATATTGTCAAGGCTCATAGTGGTATATAACATATTGTCACATATCAAACACCTTCTACACAAATTGCTACACACCTTCAATCTTCTGCCAAAAGGCAAACTTAGTCAAACAGTTATTGATTGGGTAGATTATTGGAATGTTTGAAGTTATTTGTAAAACCCAAGAATGGGATTCCCTGGTGGTCCAGTGGCTAAGAATCTGCCTTGCAATGCAGGGGATGCAGGTTCGACCCCTGGTCAGGCAACTAAGATGCCACAACTAAGACTCTATGCAGACAAATGAATAAATAAATATTAAAAAAACAAACAAACAAAAAAACCCAAGATAATCTGAGCTGTTTGTATGGAGTCCAAAGAGAGGCGTGAAGTCTTGTGCACAATTACAAAGGAAGAGACTTGATTTAGTCAGTGGAGGCAACTCTGGGAGCAGAGAGAGAGACGGGCAAGTCTGTCCTGGGGGTGGTATGTGTTGGAATAAATGTGCTAGTTTACAAGAAAAAAATATCTGACTGGGACCCATGTTACAGAGTATAAAGCATGACAGGAGGCAATCACAATTAAGGTTCTGATGAATAGTGGAGGTTCAGAAAATCTTCACTGTGATGAAAAAAGAAATCTCAACTGGAAGACAGATGTAAGTAGGAGGGAAAAGGAAAATGGAAAGGGAAGCAACAGTACTTTATAGTTTTTAAAGTGCTTTTATATCAACTCTATTTGATTTTGTGGAAATCTAAGAAGGCATTATATGCAATCCTGATATATCTTAAAAATTATCAATCCCTGCATAAAAAAACAGAGGGCAGAGATGCTAGAGTTTGGAAGACAGGCAGGTCAGACATTAAATGACTGGGCCCTGAACCAAATCTGTGTCCATGATGGTGGGTATGAAGCCATAAAACTGAGGAAAAGTGGACAAGAGACAGCGTGATCCTCTGAATTGGGGATGGACATAAGGTGGAGAATAAGAATCTATTCTGACAGCATAAATTTATTTAAGAAGGAAACACAGCCACAGTGAACAAATAAGAGCTGGGATTTTTTTTTTTTTTCCAGGTGAAGAAAATTGTCTTTTTAGGTTAATTTTTTTAGTGATGGTAAAATGTCCAAGATCAGAGTCTTAGTTCTGCACTGAAGATAATGAATGAGAGAACAGGCTTAAACAGAGGTGACTGGGAATTGTGTGTGTGTGTTTTCCAAGTAGAGAATAGGATTATACTAAAGAAGTTGAACTCCACAAAGGCACCAGGCTAGAATGAGCTACAGGGATTCTCAGAAGAAGCCAACACATGACGCACAGGTAGGCAAGAAGGAAGAGGATCCCTGGTGAGTCTGGTATATTGTGTGCAAGTCTTGCTTTAGGTGACAAGTTAGTCACATGGTCTCTATATCCCTTCCAGTTCTACCATTTTATGATTCTATATAAAATTTTAGAATTGTATATAGACTATATATTCTATATAAAAATAAAGATAAAGTGCTTCTTTGACTACAGATATTAAAACAAGACACCTAGATAATGATAGGTACAAGAATTTATGAACACAAGCAAAAAGTAACGTGTCCTAGGCTAGTTGATAAGATAGTGACAGTCTTAGGACAGAAATATTAATAAGTTACGGTGATTTTAGCCTACATTGTGATTTTAGTCTCTAGTTCCCTTTTATGACTGCCTGGAAATGGCTGCATCAGTCTCTAAACCCAGAAAGTGAAAGTGTTAGTCACTTAGTCATGTCCGACTCTTTGTGACTCCATGGACTGTTGCCCGGCAGGCTCCTCTGTCCATGGGATTTTTCCAGGCAAGAACACTGTAGCGGGCTGCCATTCCCTTCTCCAGGGAATCTCTCCAACCCAGGGACTGAACATGTGTCTCCTGTATTGCAGGCAGATTCTTTACCATCTGAGCCACCAGGGAAGCCCCTGTAAGCCCAGATCTCACTTAAAAATCTAAAGGAGCTTGCTGCTCCTCTAACCAGCAGGCGGGCTGAGCTTGTGGACATGCTGTGGGTACCTGCCCCTAGGAACATCGCGTCTGGGAAAGCTGAAAGCATCCTGGCTTGGGCGTGTGTGAAAGCCTGCGCTCCGGAGTCGTGGTTTATGCTCTGTAGCTCTGGCTCACGGTAGATCCATAGCCACTTCACACTCCTTTCACGCTTGGCTCCTGCCCAGCTCTTTATACTATGTACCGATCTGCCAGGAATATATAGTCCACTCAGTTTTCATTCAGACATTGGACTGAAAGATGCTCAGAACAGGAAAGTGGCTCAGTGGTTCCTGATGATGGTCCAGCAACCACTGCCACTCTCCTTTCCTCATAAAGTTGAACTCTCAGACAGAGTCTCCCCATCAGCTGTGCGTCACTGCAAAGTGGAAATGGCCAATCACAGTAACATGAGCTGTAGCTCTGTTTTGTTTCAGCAGTTTGGTTTGGGCCATGGGAAAATGAGGGTTCCTTCCATACTAGTACATGTACCAGCAATACATGTGGTAGCCCAGATTAGCTGATACGCTGCTAAGGACCACACTGAATTTTCCATGTGGAAGTGGCTTCCAGGAATAGGTGAAAACCTAGGGAAGAGTATTTTCTGTATGGTAGGTAGCAAGGACATGTTTAGTGCTTTGGTAGAAAGTAATCTTTTGGTTCCTTGCCTGTTTGTTCTTGATGGTTTGAGATTACAGCATGTCAGGCATTCTAGGACGAATTTGTCTAATTAGGCAGATTGACTGAGTCTGATTCTCCCTGAACTTGGGGAACATATGTGCTAATAGACCATGCAGGAGAAAACAGTTTCTGTATTTCTCTCATATTCTTGCTTGGAATCTGACATTGACTTGGCTTTGAGAAGAAAAACCTGGTCTTCTAATGAGCCTCCACATGACACCCCAGAGACATCCAGAGAACAGTAAGGGATTGCTTCAGTGTAACCTGCTAAATGCCAGGGATTGTACCTTGCCTTGTTAACCATAAAAACTGAAGGGAAGTCTTTTATTTTTCTACCTCGTAAACTAATGGAGGGCTCTTTTCTGCATAGAAGACCGTATCCTGTCTCTGAATGGTTTGACTTATCTTCATGGAGAGATGGCATATAGGTTGTTCTTTATATGGTGTGGTTGATTCCCGTATGTTAATGTGCAGCAAAAGTGCTTTATGTAGGGTTCTTATTTCCTCATATAGAATATTAAAAAGGTGTCTATTCAGGGGTTGAGACAATAAAATAATACTTTTTATTGCATTATCAGCTCCCATGGTGGCTCAGATGCCTGAGCCATCTAAGTGACCTCCCTGGTGGCTCCTGCCTGCAATGCGGGAGACGAGGGTTCGATCCCTAGATCTGGAAGATCCCCTGGAGAAGGAAATGGCGTCCCACTCCAGTATTATTGTCTGGGAGATCCCATGGACGGAGGAGCCTGGCAGACTATATAGTACATGGGGTCACAGAGAGTCAGACATGACTGAATGACTTCACTTTAAAACTTTATTGCATTATCAAGGATATTCTTAAGTGAAACTGTATTTAAAAAAAACTGAGAATGCATGGCTGTGGTGAATACAATGATTGCTCACATAATTTGTTGCCACTGCCTTGATTTGTATAAGTCACCAGTAATTTCATTCATCTCTCATTGCTTTTGTACCACCAGTGCAAATGTTAATTCTGTGAAAAAGGTAAGTAGCACCTTAGTATTACTGTACAAATAGTTTTGATCTCACAAACCCTGGAATAGGGCCTCAGGAGCCCTCAGTGTTCAAAGACCCCACTTTAAGAACTGCTGCCCAAATCTGTAATCTCCTGTCATCTTTGACTTGGTGGATGTGGTGACCAGAGGCTAAAGCAGGGTCTTCCTGATGAAGACCCAGAATTGGGGCAGAGCACAGAAGAAAGTAGAAGAGACCGTGAAATGAGAGTTAGGTAGGAGCAGCGGATAAACTTCAGGCATTTGCCTGTTTGTGGACTGAGGTCTTTGATCTAGCAAGCAAAGAGTCCTTGTCTTCAAGGGCTCTGAATTCTTAGCACATTTTTGTTGAATTTAATTTGATTTGTTGTGATTCAGGCAAGAGGATAGCTTGGGTTGGCGTCTGCCTCCTAAGCAGGTCCCATGGTCTGTGGTGGGCATGTCACAGGATTGACACAGCTCCTGCCATGTGCTGTTGCTGTGGTTCAGCGAACATGTGGTGACCACTGGAAAGGGGTCATTGTGTCCCTCTCGTTCCCCCCGCCCACCTCACTTGACCAAATTGTGTATATGTTCAAAGAGCAAAGTTGAGAGGGAAAATGAATGGGATAAAGCATAGAGTTAGACTTTTTTCTACTATCAGGGGATCTGACTGGCTAGTTGTCCCAGAAATGACTAGAGGCCTTTGCCATTTGCCAGTTTAAAAAAGCCCATCATTTTAAACAACTGGAAGGTATTTTGGTCTTCCCGTGGGAATAGAAGCCTTGAAAGAATCCGTATCATTACTGATGACCAAGAGATGTGAGACTTGCAAGTGAAACCAGAGAATTTCAAGTCCGACATTAGAAATATTCCTGAAAGATGTCATTGATGAGGAATTGTATGGTGGAGCCTCACTCTCTAGAATTTAATGAAGGCCATCCTTTTTTTAAGAGGAGCAATAAAAATGCATTTCTCATTTAAGGTGTGGTGTGTCAACAAGTCGTCCTCTGGGGATTTTACTAGCCCTTTGCTTCTATGTCAGGATTCTTTGTTCAGTACTGCAACATATGTGCATGGGAAGTGAAACAGTCGTCTGGATGCTTTGTGTGCCTGGTGCCAAACATCTGGGTATTTGGAAACATCTGGAAAAGTGACTGAAGTTTTCACGAGGGTGTTCAGCATTATGTGGATGAAACCTCTGGTTCATAATCAGACATCTGCCAACCCAAGGTTGATTATAAATGTTTCATTAATTTATGAGGAAGGAAGGTTGGTCGATTGTACAGTACACTGTTGTTTGACTTTCACTAGTTTTTATTGCAGTGGAGTGATATCAGGTTGTTGCATTTCAGAACGTTTCAGTCTGATGAACATTTCCGCTTTTAAATTCCAAGGAGAGGGGAGAGCCAGCAGCAGGTCAGAGTGGTCGGCTGCTGTCACGGCAGCCATTCGGTGTCTGTGTTTGAAATGTCTAGTCACCTCGGGGAAGAGATACTAGACGCTCACAACCACAGAACACCCCAGAAAAGTGGTTTTGTTGGGTCACCATGGTGTCAGTAATCCATGGACTGCTCGCGCTCTCAACAGAGAATAAGAGATGCTTTCTCCTAGGTCCAACGAGGCATTAACTGTTTACTTCATGTGACCCCAAGAAGAAAACGAAACTTTTGTTCCTGGGCAGGCCTTGAGGGGGGTAGTCTAACTGTCATAGTAGCCTGTGCTTTTAAAAGAGTGCCTTTCTGTGGGGAGCCCTGCAGATCACAGGGGCCTATTGTGAGAAGAGAAAAAGAAAGCATTGAGGCAGGCACCAGGCAACAGAGCAAGGTGGAAACACTTAAGCGAGAGGCCTTTAATTTTTATACAAGTAACCTAGAAGCATATTTTATACCCACCTCGTAAGTCAGGCCGCAGTCTGGCTGTAGACTTGGCGTGGTTTTCTGGGAGCTATTGCTGGGGGAAACCAAAGATAGTCTCTGACCTTGATGGGGACGGAGAGGTGGCTGAAAGCTGGCAGTCTGCTCATTGCAACATCTGGCTAGCGAGATAATAGTCTTCATTCTAAAGCTTTTGTAAAACCATCTTTTCTCTGTGATTAGCTTTTAGGGAAATCACACCCTAAACTCTGTCCACCCTTAGAGATGCTTTAAGCCACTGTCTCTTTTGCATCCAGGGCCTCCGGTTTGTCTAAATGATCTGGAACACTCTTCAGAAATGTCCTGCACAGATGTTGGAGGACAGAGTTAAGTTGTTTTTTTGGCAGGGGCTATGTTTTTGCTTCAAAAGTGAAATGGATCTGGCTTGCCTCTGGTGTGGCCATTTGTGTCTGGTCGGGGCAGGATTTATCCACTTCATAAGCAGAGTGAGCCTGATGCCATGAGATGGTGCTTTGGCCTTCCAGCTTGGTACTCGGGGGCCTGCAGAGCCGAGAGCGTCTCTCTAAAGTTGGTTTGTGTAGAGTTTCCAGGCCAGTCAGCTTGGGAATATCATGTTCTGTGGCCATGCCTAGATTAGTTTTAGAGCTTCAAGATACCGAATGGGAGAATTTTTTTTTCCAACTTTTATTAGCAATGAAAACTTTCAGTGAAACATTTTCCCCTGGGAATAAATCTTATCAGGCAACGCAGTATGATACAGAATTAATAAACGAGGATGGGAGTCTCAGGAACTTCACTTGTGCTTCCTTCCTGTCCCTGATGGGCCCCCATCCCTGGGTACATTCCCCTTGCACTGCCAGTTGTCTGCATGCTCAGTGCTGTCCAGCTCTGTTGAGAGCCCATGGACTGTAGCCCACCAGGCTCCTCTGTTCATGGGATTTTCCAGGCAGGCATACTAGAGTCCACCATTTCCTTCTCCAGGGGATCTTCCTGACCCAGGGATTGAACGCATGTCTCCTTCATTGACAGGTGGATTCTTTACCACTGAGCCACCCAGGAAGCTCAAAGTGGGAGATCCATCCCTGGGTGGGCATCACTGTAACCTTTCATGCTTCCTAAAAAAAAAGATTTGACAACCAACAATATAATCTAAAGCTCTTAAATCAATGTATGTGAAAACCAAATTCCAGGGGGGTTCATGGAATTGTCCAGGCTCACAGTAGCTTAGAAATGGTACTGACTTATAACCTAGGTTTTATGGTCTCCTGTTTAATACTCCACAGACCTATTTCTCATGTCCTATCACCCTCACCAGTGCTAGAGCTTAAAGGTGCAAAGAGGGCTGCTGTGTTAGGCAGGACCCCACAGGGATGGGTTCAGAGTCAAGTCTGGGGTCGATCCCAGCCTGAGTGCTTTCTCCTTACACAGTGTTAATCAGGGTCAGTGAATTTATTCACATGGGACTGATTTATAAATGACTTACACACGAAGATGCCTTATAAGTATACAGCCGAGTATGTGCTTTTCCAGAGTGTATACTTTTTTTCTGCCTTGTTAACTTCTTATCTGGCAGCCCTGCTGTAGAAGTCTAATTCCTGATGGAATAGGCTTCTCTCCATCTCTGCCTTCTATGCCTGTGTCTCTTAAATTCACTTCCTACCCTCTCTACTCTGGGGGCTGTGTGTTTTTGATGGAAGGTGTCAAAGTTAGTGGGGAAATGAGAAATACCAGTGAATGGAGAAGTCAAGAAATGACAAGTTTCAGTTGCAATAGTACAACTGTTTTACTTGGAAGTTTTCACGTTGTCTGGTCTTTGTTGGCAGATGGAAGTTATATGCAGCAGTTTATAATGTGCAGTAACATATACATGCAAACATGCGCCTGGCTGTCCTGTACATCTTGATGAAGCCCTCGAGAGCATCCTCACGAAGGCTGTTGTAGATTTGGAAAGTAACTGGGGATCAGTGTTTCGTTCCTTTCATCCTCACCAGTTTTCTAAATGAGGCCAGTTTCAAAGGAGAGAAGAGGCATGTTCAGCCATGATGATCTTATTTGAACCAAGTTTGCAGGGGTGGTCCAGATGTGAGCTGTAGGAGCTATGACAACTTTCCTTTGATGTAGAACACGACTTTTACCAACCTTCCCCAAACATGTCTTCCCATTTCCTGTGGGATTGTAGTATACTCTGGTTTAATGATTGCTAAAGGAACATAGAAACAAATGTGAATCTGGTTTGCACGCTTCCTTTTTTTTTCCAGCAGGAACGAAGGGGTCCTCGAGAATCCTTGTTCCTGTGGAACAAATGTCAGAAGGTGCCACCCTGAATTCATTAGCTGAGATCGACAGCAGAGCACTGTAGCTAAACCTTTACAGAGAGTGACATGGTGGGGCTGATGGGGAGTCCTTCTAGTTCTTCCACTGGGTGAGGAGAGTGGTCAGTCTTCCGTGGTTTCTCCAAGTCGGCATCTATGTTGACAATGTGTTGTTTGGTGCAGTGGGATCCTTTGCACCCATTTCCAAGGAGCTGTAAGTTGGAAGACATTTAAGTCTATTATTTTTAAAGAGTAAAGGTATTTAATACTTTTGTTTCATAACACATGTTCTCAGCATGGATTTGTCTGTTGACAGAATGAAGAATTTCTAAGGAAAGGCATATATTCAAGCCTCCTCTTAATAGCTATTTCGGTCCAGTCTACCAGTCTAGTACAATGACTTTTCAGATCTTTATTCAGCTGAAAATTAATATAATATTTCTTGTTCTGAAGTTGATTCCATATTTTTTTATTAACAATCTGGGTAGCTTTGCTGTCCACATGTGCTTTCCTCAGCTGTATAAAATCTACTTTCTTAATGCCCTGGACACAATCTTTGATTATTTGGGAGTTGGCTTATTATTCATTGTATCCATGCAGGGACAGTGGGCCAATCCCTGCTTCATTCCTGTGATACCCAGTTATAATAATTGTGTTTATGTGTAGTTAAATTGGAAGTTGAATAAGTTGTGGAGTTAATGATGTAGCTGTCCAATTTACAACTGGGAGTAAAAAAGGATGAGGCTTTAATCAGCTAGTCTAATACCGAATAAGCCACTGGTCCCAATTGCTGGTCCAACAATTATGAGTCCTTTTTAAAGACACCGATTCCTAGTTCTGTCCATGGAGATTCTCATTCAGTGTGTCCTGGTGTAGACCTTAGGAATTGTCCATTTTCAGAAGTTCCATGGGAGATTCTGGTGCATGGTTAATTGAGTGCATGCCCGATGTAATGATTGTGCTTCTTAATGATAACATTTTCCATCTCTGTTGGTGTCTCAGATGATTCTGAAATGCTTTTACTATCATCTTAAATGGAATATATTTTTCTGAACATTCTGGGCTGTGTGAGAGCAGGAACATCAGGCTGGTAGTTGGAAACCTGGTTCTTGTCTCTGTGTGGATGTTTTATCACGCTGGAGATACTTGGTCTGTTTAGGTGGCAGTCTCATTCACAAATTGAGGGCACCAGGTTTCCCAAGGTACTTTCCAGATTTCTGACATTCTTTGATTTGGAAGATTTTGCCCTGCTAGGAATTGTCTTCGTCATCACTGTTCACTGAGGGTTGCTGCCTCTCCTGGTTCAGTGAGTGCTGAGCTGCTCAACAGAGCATTGCTCACAGCCTGCTTCTCAGGAAAACTGGCAGCTGTCCCCATGTCCAAAACCACCTCTCTTCCTTTCTCCTGTCACTGCATGTCACTGAGTTCAAGTTTGCTCTGCTCACCATACGACAGGGTAATGAATCTGAGAGACGAGGTGTTGCAGCACGGAATACGACTTTATTCAGAAAGCCGGCTGACCAAGAAGATGGCAGACTAATGTCTCAGCATAGCCAGCTTGTTGGGGTCTGGATGCCAGGTTCTTCTATGGATCAGAGATGGGGAGGGAGGTGAGGAAACAAAGTAAACAGGCCATTAGTCTTGAAGGTATCTCCTAGAATGGCAGCCTCAGGCAGGGGGATGTGTGAGTTCCTTCCTTCCTTCCGTCTACAGGTGGACAGGGTTCTGAACAAAGGCACTCTAACAGTCAGGTAGAAAGGGAGGATTCTCTAAGGCAGGCTGTTATGTATAGTTATAACAAAAGCAATGGAGACCAAGTCAAAGAAATAGTTCCAGTGTGGAGTCAGAATTGACTTCTCCCTGCAACATATCCACCTCCCAAAACAGATGAAAGTAAACTGTCCTACTGGGAAGCAAGTTCTTATGTTGAGGTTTCTCTTAAGGAAAATTCAAGTTGTAATGCTGACTTTTTCTATACCATGTCTTGGAAGTTTTTACCAACTGGGCTTTTTTTGCAGCCTAGGAACACTTGCGTCTTTGAGCACAAGATGTGACTGATGTCATGGTTTAGGGAGCTGATCCTGCACTTCCGTATCCCCTTCAATAAGCCTTAGTTTCCCAGAACTTGTGGTATATGCTCTAGAGAGTCTGGTGGGCCCCAGGGCAGAATGTGACTTCTTTTAAATCTCTGGTTCTCAGCCTTTGCAGAGCATCAGAATGGTCTGTAGTACTTTTCAAATGTACCCACCCAAGTCACACCAGCCCTGCCTGGGCCCCCTGACTCAGGCTTTTTAGGGTGGGATTGGACACACATGTATGTCTTTTAAAGGTTCCACTTTAAACTCTCCCTTCTGGAGCCTGCTTTTCTTCATTCTGACCTGGCCCATGCACTGTTCCTGTGTCTTCTGTAATTATTTTTTGTCAAAGTGGGTATAGATAAATGAGGAGTTGTTATCAGAATATAGTAAACTGTGGTCTAGTCTATTGAGAAAATTAACTCACTATGAGAAAAGAAGTTTTTCAGAGGGGAGGGAGTCTACTGAGCATTCCTAGCACACAGTTAAGGCACAGGAACCACTAGTAAAGATTAACCCTTGTCCCTGTCTACAGAGATCTGAAGGTTCTTGTTTTATTGTAAAACATCATGGGGAGCAGTAGTAGATCATTCACTGTTTCATTAAGAATATTTTAACATAATATCTTGTTTATCCTCTTTTCAGTGCAATTTAGCAAATATTGAGAATTTACAACATGCTTAGCACTGTTCTAGATGCTGAGGATAGAGTAGGGAGCACAACATAAAATTCCTGCCTTCACTTGACACACTCTTCCCCAAAGTGTGTGTGTGTATGTGTGTGTGTGTGTCTGTGTGTGTTTGTACATGCATCAATTTAACATGACAGAACTAAATGGCTGCATTATAGCATTATGAAATGTAATTTTAGGAGAAATCTTTAGGATTGGCCTGATTATTTCTAAGATCACAAAGGGAATCAGAAAACTAAGCATGTGAAACCTGAATTAAATTCACAAAATATTAATACCAGAGACTGTCTTACTGTCAACAAGGAGTCCGTGTGTGTTCAGGTAGCAATTTTCTGAAGGTGTAAGGAAATAAACTAGTGGATTTAGGACTTTGCTCCAAAAACAAAAAGGCAAGACAAAGACACTGAAAGAATTAAAGCTCATCTTTTGATTTTGGGCACAAGTCTCCAGGTTGTTGTCATTTGGTACAAATCTTTCTTTGTGTTTTTAGCTCCATGTTTTTAATTTCCCGTATATGCAGAATACGTTGGGACTTTGGAGTTCACAGCATTTTATCTGCTTATTTCACCTGTTCAGCAGAAGCATTCATTTGAGCTGAATGCATGTCTTTCAGGCCTCTGGAATGCTGCTTCACAAATGACTGCAAAATTCTGTCCTCATCTTGAAGGAATTAGATAGCTTCCTAAGTTTTTATGTAGTAGTTTATGCTTAAAATTATTATGATAGAAATAAAACCAGTATTGTAAAGCAATCATCAATAAATTAAAAATAATTATTAGGCATGTTAGACATGATATACACATTTTGAATCTGCTTCTCAAGGAATTTAAATACAAAGTTATGAAAAATCTGTTAGCATGTCTGTTTCAAAAGTACTTTTGTGAAAAGGAAAAGTGTGGTCATTTTTTTAAAAACCATAACCAACATTCTGGGATTGTGAATGCCAGCTAAAAAGATGCGTGCAACAAAAAAAGTGACCAGTGAAAGAAGAGCACATTTGGTATGGATTTCAAGCCATGAAGAGAACAAGTAAGAGAAACAGAGGATGAGCTTTGGTGCTGGCTCATGTTGCTGCTTGTGCATTAACTAACAGGAGAGAAGTAAATAGCGTGTGAGAGGGGGATAAAATAGATGTTCTGGAAATAATTATTAGTGCTAAAATTTCTGCATCTAATTTTGGAGTGCTTACTTTTGGAATTTCACATGCACAATGATAATGTGTGTTTCAGGTTTGTGGAGAAAAACAACGCTTTGAGAAGTTGATGGAACATTTCAGGAATGAGGACAATAACATAGATTTTATGGTGAGTTATTTCAGTGCTACATTCAATAAAGCCAACTCAGATTTAGCAGTTATTTCTTAAATCCACTTACATTTATATATTATGTATATGTATGTATTATAATGTTACAAAGGATAGGAAACAATTTTATATGCTATAGATTCAAATTTTACTTGCTCTCTTCATCTGTGTTTGACCTTTATGGCATTTATCTCCAGGTTTTGTTTTGTTTTGTTTTGTTTCTATCATAAAGGCCAAAAGTATTTATTGGTTACAGTGCTTTTGTTGACCCTTGAACAATGCAGGGGGTTGGGGGCTCCAACCCTCCTCACAGTGGAAAACCCTCCTGTTAACTTACAGGAGGTTATGTGGTGTCACATCTGCAGGTTCAACCAACTGTGGGTCATGTAGTACCTAGTCTTCATTGTTGAAAAAAATTTGACCTGCACAGTTCAAACACATCTTGTTCAAGAATCAGCTGTGTTTATAGCATAAAGGGGGAAGCCATGCATTTGTGAAAAGGAAGTTAACAGTTGGCGCAAATGCCTGCAGGAGCCAGCTTGAGCAGTCAGTGGTGGTGATGGTTTAGTCACTAAGTTATGTCCGACTCTTGTGACCCCATGGACTGTAGCCCACCAGGCTCCTCTGTCCATAGGATTTTCCAGGCAAGATTACTGCAGTGGGTTGCCATTTCCTTCTCCATGGGATTTTTCCCACCCAGGGATTGAACCCGGGTCTCCTGCCCTGCAGGGAGATTCTTTACCAGCTGAGCTGCCAGTGACGCCCTGAGAAGTCAGTAGTGCTGCATAAGAATCCTTAAACTAGAGACCAGGAGTGCTGGACCATTGTGTCTTTGCACACCCCATCCAGTGGCCTTCTCCAGGCTGCTCTCTAACACTGAAGTGCTTTGATTTGTAGGCCTGGTAGTATATATCCCCAAATGAACACGCAGCAGTGATTTTGTGTTTTCCTCCTTTGATTACCAACTCTAGTAATTCTCTGAGACTGTGATGGTATTGCACCTTTCCTTAGTGGGGTAAATTGCATGTAAGAACATGCAATTCAGCATCATAACTGTCATCCTCAGGGACAAAAAGCAAAAGATTCTGAGCACCTCTGAATCTATGTACCTAAGTCTTAATCCTAGACTGAAGGTAGACTCCAGTGTAGAGGATTTCCAGAGCCAGGTCACCCCCGAGTATACCCAGGTCTGCTTTCTTTGACCCAGTCTATTTAACCTCAGGATCTTCTGGACCCAGGAGTTCCTTTACTGGGGCTTAATTTCCCAGATCCCATCTAGCCTGGAGCAGATAGCCTGTTCACTTCTTCTGTTGTCAAGTTTTCCAAAACCTATGCTTGCGATGCTTAGGCAGTTTTCATTTGAATTGCTTCAGTGGTTATAAAACATGGACTGTAGCTTTGCAGATTTCTAACCCTTTTTATATGAAAGATGTTTTCTGGGTCCTCAAATTTCATATGCATCCTAATCCTTGGCCCTTTCCCAAAACAGTATTGGTTGAAGTCTTTTATAGAGGTTCTCTGCTCCATAAAGCATATGTATATATACTTTTTAAAAAGGTAAAAAAATAAATTTGAAACAAGGAATACTTTTACATTGACTTTTATGTTCTTGTTTGGATTTTTGTTGGAGTGTTTAAGGCCCTGGTGACAAAGATGTAAAGAAGCTGTGCCCTTGCTCACGTGACCAGGTTCTTTCCTCTGCCTTCATAGGAGGAACTTGTTCATTCCTTTAGAGTTGAGGTTGCAAACTGGAGCCTCCAGGCTGAAGCCAGCATACATACAGACTTGTGAGTTTAGTCTGACAGTGATGTCCTTGCATTTAAAAAATTGGAAATTTTGGCCTGAAAATACAGATTTGTAGATTGTCTTGAGAATTAATAAGTTCTGGTAATGCTTGGTCCCTGTTCTTACAGAGTATAAGCTGCTGGTGCCAAGTAGTCCCTATTCCTTAAGTCTGAAGGTAACCGTGCCAATTTGTCACAGTCCACACCATTCCTTATTGTATTACACATGGCCCACTTCACTCATTTATCATACATACCAGATCCCTCTGCCATTTGAGGTTCTACTGAAATTATAAATGGTGTTAAGCCCTTTAGAACACCTGCACTGTTGGCAAATGAGAGCGTATTTCCTGTCAGTTCATTTATTCATACATATATATGCATTGGGAGTCTTATTTCAGTGCTGCTAGTATATCGGTACTGTGTGCTCAATTCATGTGCCATCTAGCAAATAGTTGCCTCTTAGGCATATCATAACACTCAATAGATCATTTAGACCTGCTTTCAGAAGAGTAACAGAAAAATGCCAAAATCCAACCATATTTTTTTTTTCCAGATGAGGCTTTTCATAAACTGTCTTGGGAATGCAATTAAGTTGTCAAACCTCCCAAACAACATATTCCCTTAAGACATAATATACATGCTTCAGATGTTGCACAAGACCTTTCTAAGTATTTTTTGGTGGGCATAAGAAAACAAAAAAGTGACAAAATTAGCACTTGAAGTAATTTTTTTTAGTAAATCAGAACAGAATCCCGTGTAACCTAGAGAGCTGACATGTCTTCCACAGATACTGGGGGATAACATACACTCACAGAATCTAATTCGATAAACAATACTTTAAACAAGGTAAAGGAAGAAGGGCTTGGGGAAGAGGAGGGTGAAGCAGTTTGCAGAGTAGATGTGAATCTGGACTCCACTGTCACGCCTCCTTTCAAGTCTCTGGCTGGTTATAGAGGGAGAGCATCAGAGAGAGATTTTCCCTGTAAACACACCGACTGTCCCTACCTGAAAATACAATAGCTACGTTAAACTCTGTTTCTGTTGTATACTAAGCAGGGGACAGGTTTTCTCTGTGGCAGATCAGAGCCACTGATGCAGTTGTGGGAAGAAAGTAGCAAGTCCAAGACTTTCATGGAATAGAAACTGGTTGGTTGTTTAAAATGGGAAAAGGGATCAGATGTTCTGTTGCTCTTCTGTTGGTATGGTGGGTCCGCCAGTACAGTTTTAGAAGAGATTACCCTGGGATTGCAGATGACTTAAATGTTCTTCATTGTAATAATTGTTACTTTTTTACAGTGTACCTATAGTGACTTAGGTTGTTCTATATGCCTATAAGACTGCTTAAAAATACCTTTACTGAGATGTAACTGGGGCTTACTTGGTGGCTTAGAAGGTAAAAAATCTGCTGCAATGCAGAAGACCTGGGTTTGACCCCTGAGTCAAGAAGATTCCCTGGAGAAGGGAATGGCAACCCACCCCAGTATTCTTGCCTGGGGAATCCATGGACAGAGGAGGCTGGCGGGCTACAGTCCATGAGGTCGCAAAGAGTTGGACATGACTGAGCTATAACTAACATACCATCCAACTTACACATCTAAATGTGCAGTTCAGTGTATTTTTAGTGTATTCCTAGGGTTGTGCCATCATCACTGCAATCTAAAGTAGGACATTTTGTTGCCCCTCAAAGAATTTCTGTACCCGCTAGTGGTTATTTTTCCCACCCCAAGTCCTAGGCAACTATTAACCTACTGACTGTCTACACATGTGCCCATTCTGAATATTTCACATGAATGGAATCATACATGGTCTTTTGTGACTGGCTTTTTTTTTTTTTCCTTAGCACAATGTTTTCAAGTTCACTCATGTTGTAGCACGTGTAGGACTTCATTTTTTTCATTTTTGTATAATATTCTACTGAATGCATATATCACATTTAAAAAATCCATCCATTCATGGACATTGGGATTCTTTTTGTTTCCCCTACTGTTTAGTTATTATGAATAATGCTACTATGGCCATTTGTGTACCTATTTTTATCTGGATGTATTTTTTCATTTCTCTTGATTATGTATCTTGAAGTGGGATTGCTGGGTAACACAGTAACTCTGAATAGCATTTAGAACAACTGTCAAGCTTTTCCAAGTTGGCTGCTTGACAGCAGTTTATATCCCCATCAGCAGTGGATGAGGGTTCCAGTTTGTTCATGTTTTGTCCACACTTGTTATTGTGGTATTGATTAAAGCCATCGTAGGGGCTATGAAGTGATATCTTATTGGGGTACCATCTTCATTTTTGCACGTTAAATTTTTTTTCATTGAAAAAATAGTTCTTTTAAAATTAGTTTATTTTTAATTAGAGTGTAATTGCGTTATAATGTGTTACCTTCTGCTATACAACAACGTGGATCAGCTATATGTATACATATACCCCCTTCTTCTTGAGCCTCCATCCCACCCTTCTAGGTCATCATGCAGCATCAAAGTGAGCTCCCCGTGTTATACAGGGACTTTTGCATTTTTAAAAATAAATTTTTTTTTAATTGTAAAATATTTTTAAAGATCCAGCGAAACAAAGGAAAAGCAAATTGAGCTTAGATAAATGAGGTAAATGAGCTTAGGTAAATGAGCTTAGATTTGTGAAATTGAAAGTATACGTCTATGATTACGCTGAGAAAATAAGTTTGGACCTCTTCTAACCTGTTGGCAATTTTATTTCAGGTGGCCTCTATGCAGTTTATTAATATTGTAGTCCACTCAGTAGAAGACATGAATTTCAGAGTTCACCTCCAATATGAATTTACCAAATTAGGCCTGGACGAATACTTGGATGTAAGTATAGCCATTAAGCTTTGTTCTAATATGAGACTTGGTTTATCATGGACCCTCAAAGATGCACTTCCATAATGACCAAAGATCGCCTAAGGCTCTATGCAGTCAGGTGTTGTAGTACGAGTTAAAGGAGCCCGTCTGAGCGATGTGATCTGTCAGGGAAGCTGGATGCAGGCAGGTCTCCTGGGACCTGGCACTGTCTTCTGTCAACAGCATTCAGTGCCTCTTGGAGCCGTGGTGCAGCTGTTCTCTGCTTTTGAGCTCTGTCTGGGTCAAGTCTTGCCGCACCCTTCCTCAGGTCTGTTGGGCACTGTGTGCTCTTAGTTTCTCTAGGGACTCCATCTGGGCAGGGGGAGCCAAATGAAGGCTACCATAAAGTGATGAATAAATGCTTACAGCATCAAAAAATAATGAGGAAATGGACACTAGAGACTTCCTTGTGTAGCTGTTAAATTCTGCTTAAAGTGTTTGTGGCTTTAGAAATTCTGCTTTTAGTTCTTAGAAGAGAGAGCTAAAGTTTCTCTTTCTCTTGCTTCCTTGCAGAAGTGCTTAGCTGGTTCCCTGAAATTCTTCCCCTTAGGAGCAAAGTTGATGTGAAAATCATAAATAGACTTAAGTAACTGTGTGTACACAGATGTCCTTCGACACTTAGGCAGTTTTGTTTTCCCTTCTGCTTAAGGAATGATTCACCTGAATTTGAAAGACTGCTGGTGATAGGACAATAATTGTTGACCTCAGTTTCAAGGCTGTTTCTAAAAGTGAAGAAAATAGAAGTAATTCCCTTGGACATGTCCAGATTTCACCTGGAGAGTTCATTGTTGTTAAGGGTGAAGCCAGAGAACTACACTGATGGTACCCTCAGTTTACTGAAAGGTAGAATCGCTGAGTTGGTTACTCTTGGGCTCATGGCCTTATTTCTCAGACCAGCTAGGCTGCCCTTGAGTAGACCGGCCTAATGTTGTCTAAAGACTCCGTTCAGGTTTGTTGTCATTGCGTTGCTCAGTCATATCTGACTCTTTCTTTGTGACTCCATGGACTGCAGCACACCAGGCTCACCTGGCCTTGACCATCTCCTGGGGTTGGCTCAAACTCATATCCATTGAGTTGATGATGCCACCAAATATATTATACTCTGTCACCCCTTCTCCTGCCCTCAATTTTCTCATTGGGTCTTTTCCAGTGAGTCAGCTCTAAGCATCAGGTGGCCAAAGTATTGGAGCTTCAGCTTCAGCGTCAGTCCTTCCAATGAATATTTAGGATTGATTTCCTTTAGGATGGACTGGTTTGGTCTCCTTGCAGTCTCTCAAGTGTCCACACTTCAAAAGCATCAATTCTGCATCACTCAGCTTTCTTTATGGTCCAACTCTCACATCCGTACATGACTACTCAGGTGGAACTATGAAAGATTTCTATTGAAAAGTTTGTTTAAATATCTTTCCTGTTAAAGATCCACTAATATATTTGACAGCACATTGTATTCAATATTTTTTTCCTGCTTTGAACTAGGGTTCATCTATTCTCTTTCTCTGCACTCTCTGAAGTAGCAATATATGAGTGAAAGTTGGGTGTATTCCTAATGGTGTTTTGGGTTCAGTTTTGTGATGGCTGCACAGAGCTCATTTCAGGCTACAGGATATGACAGGTAGTGACATCAGCACCTGTTACTCACTGTGAATCTTATGAAGAATCCCACTAAGCTGCTGCTTCATTTCTTTTCTAGACTTTGCCCTTATTCAGAAATTTTTTTCTTTTCTGACTCGTAAACTTAGATAGAACATATTCTCTTCGAGACAGGTAATATGTAGAATTCTAGATTAGACCCAGGAGAAAAATCCATTTTCCTGAGACTTTATTTGTAGAGTAGAATTCCTCTTAAAAATGTAAGATTATTTCCAAAACTCTGTTTCTCTAACTTCCTGGCTTGTTGGTACTGAACCTTGATAGATAGAAGTGGTTATATGAATAATATAAGCATATAATAAATGCTTCATTAGTTTACAAAAACCCAGCCTTGAAAGTCACCATTCAGTAATGGTCTACTGGCATCATCCATGTGCCAGATATTATTGTAACCACTCACTTGCTCCCCAGGGAGAGACATGAATTACAGTACTTGTGAAAAAGATGGACTGATTCATTACTCGACCTCTAATTTTACCTTAGAGCTGGTTGACTTCCTTTGGGATGCCTGACCGTAGAATGCTGAGAATGGCAGAAAGCATCCTAATTTGTGCTTTGGGAGCCATGAGCTTCTCATGTTGGGCAAGTGTCTTAGTCATCTAATTATGGAGGATGGGTTCAAGCAATTAGTGCCAAAATAGTCCCCAAGGCTAAGATACTCTATCAGTGTCTTTCCCGCCTCCCAGCCTCACCCCCAGCCAGAACTATCATCGCTACCTAGGCAAGATACCACCCACTGTAATCTCTTCTACCACACAGATACTCCTTGGGGTTTATGTTACTTGTGACTGCTGTTCCCTTATGATTTTTCTATTTTCTTGATTTCACCTGCATCAAAAATGTTTTAGGTTGAAATATATCTGCATGGGAAATCTATCTACAGGAAGGATTAGGGGGAAATGTGTGTATATTTGGGAGAGAGTAAGCGCCAGAAAGTAATCTGATGATACCCTCTTAGATGATTACTCCAGAGTTCTCTTAAGGAGGATGAGATAGAAAACCCTCTCTTGGAAGGAACAAACGAAAATATGCAGGCCGTTGGGTAAGTATGTTCTATTTGACAGTTATGCTAACTCCGTGTTCTCTTGCATTTTGTTTTTTTTTTAGAAGCTGAAGCACACGGAGAGTGACAAATTGCAGGTACAGATTCAGGCTTACCTGGACAACGTGTTTGATGTGGGAGCTCTTCTGGAGGATGCCGAAACCAAGAATGCAGCCTTGGAGAGGGTGGAGGAACTGGAAGAAAACATCTCTCATGTAACTACCTCTCAGAAAAGGAAAACTGGCTAACGTTTTGGCTAGGTGCAAAGCAGAGTAGATGTTAGCTTTATGGCTTTTATGACAGCAAACAGAAGGATGTGGAGTCTGGGAATGAGCTGCAATGTAAGCTAGAAAGCAACCTGAAGCCATTCTGGGCTCTTTCAAAGAAGGCAGGTGTGCTACTTACAACTAAGTGAAACTCACTGCCTTGCCTTCATTCACTGCTCAGTTTTCTGCTGCATCCAGATTTCCCTTTTAGTTACAAGCACAGAAGCATTACAGGATGGTGTTAAAAAAAAAAAAAAGAAGATTGGCATTACCTGGGAGGAAAAGCACCTCAAACATTTCGGTTTGGTGAAGTATTTTCTTCTGAACATGAGTACCTTGTACCAAATGTGTCCACGCAAGCCATGTACAGGCTGATCCAGTGACCTTATGATGTGGGTCTTCACCTTCTGCCTCATGGGTCCTTAGGTTCTAAATAGATTCATCACAACAGTAGCATTTTCAAGGAAATCAGCAAAATTTCCCACATAACCATTTCTTTCAAGGAGTATCCCCTCAGTATGATGAAGAGGAATATGGTACTTCTTAAAAACCCAAACATTGTGAAGACCAATTCTTTTGCTGAATTCTGATTGAAAGTGCCCTTGATTGTGAAATGAGTTGTGTCTCTTTGGAGAGATGTGGTTTCTCCTCTCTGAACAGTCCATTTATTTTCCCCTGCATTTCCTAGTATGTCTTCATATGTGTGTGCTCCATGTCATTGTTCCCTTTTCCCCATCTGTCTGAAAAGGGGAATTTTCGTGGTCAGGTTGCCAAAACCCTTCCCTTTATTAAGTGCTGTGCTGACTCAGTTGGCACCTGGCACCTGCTTGGGAGGAGAATTTACAGGCTGTTCCTTTTTTTTTTTTTTTTCCTTTTTGTCTCGTCTCTCAAAATATGTATTGGTTTGGTCAAAAAGTTTGTTTGAGTTTTTCCGTAAGATGTTACAGGAAAACCCAAACAAACTTTTTGACCACCCCAATCTTGTGTTCTGAGCCTGGACAGCAGTAAATCCACTCTCCCTCCTCCTCATTTCTCTCTGATTTTCTTTACTTATTATTCTCAGTGAGATGTAAGGAATCAGAATTCACCCAGTTGTAGAGCCTTATGTAGTAACTGTTTCCTTGATGGCTCATCCCATGTTTCTCTGAAGCCTCAGCCAGCACTGCATGACCCTGCTTAAATAGTCTGCTATTGTAGTAACCACCTGTTTATTTGAACTACCCCTCCAAAATGACTTTTATTATTGAAATTCCCCAGTGACTCAGTGGGTAAAGAATCTGTCTGCCATGCAGGAGACACAGGAGACATGTGTTCAGTCCCTGGGTCTGGAAGATCCTCTGGAGAAGGAAATGGCAACCCACTCCGGGATTCTTGCCTGGAGAATCCCATGGACAGAGGAGCCTGGTGGGCTATAGTCCATGGGGTCACAAAGAGTCAGACACGACTGAGCAACTAAGCATGTCCAAAATGTCTTTTATTTTTGCGATAATTTAGGTCAAAACAAGCAGTGGTATTTTTTCAACCGATAACTCAACAGAACCAACTTTTCTCAGTCAACAGTTTTCAAAACCTCTTGCCTAATAGCCCTTTCTTAGGGAGGGAAAGGTGACCAGTCCACCTCCCTCACCCACTCTTCTCTACCCTTGCTGGCCCCTGTAGAAATGGAGATTGATACACTATGTATGTGGAAGTACTAAGAGCTGACATGTGAGTTTTGTTAAGGGTCCCTTGTAAATGAATTCCTGTTAGAAACAAGTTTGTACTCAGGACCATCTTATAAATATTAACAATTTCAGAAAACAACTTGGGGTACACGTGCAGGACTCTGAGGGGCCCCTCATGTCTCTGAGCTCTGCTGTCTGAAAACCGAGGACCTGGTCAGAATGATCCTGTGTCATGACAAATCTTTCCTCTCGAAACTTGACAGTTGTCGGAAAAACTGCAGGACACAGAGAATGAAGCCATGTCCAAGATTGTGGAACTGGAAAAGCAGCTCATGCAGAGGAACAAGGAGCTGGATGTGGTTCGAGTAAGTGTGATGGTGGCAGCTGCTCCAGTGGGCACTGTGGGGAACCAGCTCTGGCTTCAGCCTAGGAGACAGAACCCTGATATGGTCACGGGCTTCCCAGGTGGCACTAGTGGTAAAGAAGCTGCCTGCCAATGCAAGAGACATGAGTACAGTTCCTGGGTTGGGAAGATCCCCAAGAGGAGGAAATGGCAACCCACTCCATTCTTCTTGCCTGGAGAGTCCCATGGACATGGGAGCCTGGTGGGCTACAGTCCACAGGGTTGCAGAGTCGCATATGACTGAAGCAGCTTAGCACACACACACACATGGTCACAGCAGAGGGATGCATGGGTGTAGCGTATTTGCTGCAACCATTTCAGAGGTGAAACTTGAAAGTAACTCATAGTTAGAGTATGTCTTCATATGTGTGTGCAGTCAGATACCAGGGGTTCACTAGTTCCTTATCACAGGTTTTGGGAGCAACAATATTTTCCCATCTGGACAAGTCTGAGTGGATTCTGTAGATCACCCATTTGGTTGAAAAGAAAAACACAGCATGGATTTAATTCATGCCACTTGTTTATTTTTATTAGACCTTGCACTTCTTTGTATTTCTTTGCTTTGCTTCTGCTTGAAACCAGATTTGGTGGTTGCCTTGGAAACAGTGAAATCACAACACAGGCAAGACCTACTGGCATTCACCAAAAAAAAAAAAAAGAAAAAAGAGAGAAAAAAGGCAAAAGTAAAATAAATCCATTTTATTATCAGATAATCCCAGTTGTTCTGCCTGGCTTTAGCATTGTTTTTATTTACAGGTTAGGTATTTATGGGGTACCATCCATGTGTTTGAACATAAAAACACCAAAATGCCTGGAAGGCTTTTAGGCAAATGGCTGGCTTTTGTGCCCCTGTTAATGACATGGCACATTTTATGCGATGGTTATCATGTCTACGTGCATTGCTTGATATTCTGACAGGTCCTACAGTTAACTCTAGGAAATTTGCTTTCTGGCATACCGTTGAGACAAAGTTGTAGCATATGGACTCAATTCAAGTTCAGACTCTCAGATTATTAATAATAGACAGGGTGTGAAGAATGTTTCCCTGCCTGCTAGAGGTTTGTGGTGAGAGAGCACGTGAGTCAGGCCCAGAGAGTGACTTCCATAAAACCCTTTCACTGGAGCTTCTGTGGGCCCCTTAGAAAAGGAACCAGGACAGCCTTTGAATTAAAAGTCGTGACTTCTTTGTTTTCTGCTAAGAACCTAGACAGAAATAAGTAATTAGTGGAGGGCAGCACTGGACTGTTTTGTTCACTGCATTACCAGAGGGAAAATGTTACAACAATTGCTGTCCTGGACTGAGCTTGGTCAAGGGGGCATTGTGAAGGCCAGAGATATCCATTCAAAACAGTCAGCCCCTGGTTACTCATGACTGGATTATTCCATGATTTGCAGATTTTTAATCCCAGTCTGACTTCTATCCAAGTCTGATATAGGGACCTTTTGTCTGCTGTTAGCTGATATGTATCTAGGAGTTACAATTGAATTTTAACAGAACTAAAAGGAAAACATGCTGTACTACCAGAATACCCTCAGGATATTCCCAAGTCAACTATAAAATTATTTTTGGATTACCTCTGCCCTTTTCCTCTTCACCTGTGGGGAAAACTGACTTGGCTGTATTTATTAAAGGAAAGAACTACGTTAACAGCAACAATTGCTAGAATGCATGCATTGCATGGATTACCAGTGAACAGTTGATAACAATGAGACTTTACAGGTTCTGGCCGAATTCCATAGATAGAAGTATCCTTTTCCTTTCTTCTTCTTCTTCTTCTTTTTTTTTTTTTTTTCCATTTTCTTTACCTTCAGTTTGCCAATCTAATGCTAATACATATGGATGTCATGTGAAGACAAACTCTTGACCATGGCCTCTTTTGCAGGAAATCTACAAAGATGCAAATACCCAGGTTCACACATTAAGGAAAATGGTCAAAGAGAAAGAAGAAGCCATTCAAAGACAGTCTACCCTAGAAAAAAAGATTCATGAGCTGGAGAAACAAGGGACCATTAAAATTCAGAAGAAAGGGGATGGGGACATCGCCATACTCCCTGTCGTGGCTTCTGGCACATTGCCCACAGGGTCCGAAGTGGCAGTGGGTAACTTCATGGGACCAGTAATGGGGGCCTCCTCCTCGGGACCCTTGCCTCCCCCTCCCCCACCACTACCTCTGTCGTCAGATGCACCTGAAGCAGGTAAGAAGCCTTGGCAGGAGAACTGAGGTCGTATTGGGATCTTTGTATGTCTTCTTTTACCCACTGTTAATTTATGTCCTCTGTCTGCTTTTGTGTGCATGCTCTTTTATTTACTTTTAAGAACTGTTTACATTTTGAGATTAAAGTTGTAAGTCTTTCATTTCATATGTTGTAGAATACTCCCCATTTGTCACTGAGGACATTTTGTAATCTGAAAAAAAAAAAAAACCCACCACATTTATCCTTTTCAGTGTTTTGTTTTCAGTTCCTTTATGTGCACATGGCATGTTGCAGGAGAAACCATTCCTCTGTTTTGAAAGCCCATTTGTTTCTTTTCTTTTGTCAGTGCAAAATGGTCCAGCAACACCACCTGTACCACCCCCGCCTCCCCCTCCCCCACCTCCTCCGCCCCCACCCCCGCCTCCTCCCCCGCCCCCTCTCCCAGGTCCTGCAGCTGAGACCCTGCCTGCTCCTCCCTTACCACCCCCACCTCCTCCTTCTGCACCCCCGCTGCCCGGGACATCTTCACCCACGGTGGTTTTCAACTCAGGATTAGCAGGTAAGAGCAGAAATTTAAGAACCAGATACTTAATACTGAGAGTCAGTTGTCTTACCTCCAGAGAGTTAGAGGCATTCTTTTCAATTCCAGGTCTCTTCTGAAATCACGTGTCTCCTCTTAATGTAAGACCATTCATTTCTACTGATACAGCCACTACAGGGGAAATTGTCTCGCAGGGGTGGCGTTTTTCTCTCAATAGCCTTTGTTGCGGAAGTTCCAGTTTCCCACTGTCTTCCCACCTTCTCTCTCTCTACCTAGAGAAGGGAAGAGAGACAGGTGACCCTCTTAGGGATCTTTATGGGCTCAGGAAACAGGACCATCCAAGCTCTGACAGCATGTGTGCTTCCAGTGCTTACGGCTCTTTTCTTTGAAGGTATTTTCAGTGGCATCTGCGAAAGAGGAAGATGCCTTTCTGTGTAACTGCCTGATGTGGGCTTCCAGGCATTTCTTCCGAGCATTTGAGGACATCACAATTTACTATAGTGAAATTAAGCTTTGAAGGGAAATGTCCCACAAGCAGTATCTTCTTGCCTTGAGATGCTTCCTGTTGATGCACGTGGTCCTCCTGCTGCCAGGACTGGGTGTGGGTTTCCTTGCACATCAGAAGTAAGGCAGGGCCAGTGTGGCTTGAGAGCAAGAGCATTACTCTAATGTCTTGAAATCTTAAGTTCTTATTTTTGACTCATGGAAAGGAATTTTTACTCTTTTCTAAAATACTGCAAGCCATTTTCCCAGTCAGAGCGTTTCCCTGCCATTTGGAATTGCTCTGAGCGTTGCGGAGCCATCCCTGTAACATTGGATAGTTCTGCTTCCTCATCTGTTTCAGTCCCTTCGTAAGGTCTCTTATTTCCAATGAATTAGCACTCTAGTGGTCTGATTTCCAAGGCTGCAGTGGTTTTCAGAGCTTTTTGCCCCAAGTCTAAACGACAGTCTTAATTATAGGCGATCTCCTAGCCTCCCTCTCTTAGCCTGCCTGTGCCATCGGCAGCTGGACTGGCCGGTCATTAGGAGTAATTCATCCTAGTGACTAAAGCCCTTTTCAACGCCACCAAACCACCCATAACAAACTTGTTCTACATCAAATCTGTGGTGTTTACTTCCACCCCTGTTCATATAAAACTGTCATGCAAGATGCCTGTTCAAAGTCGTGTTGGCAATAAACCAGTGACTTATTTCAACCTTTCAAGATCTTCCTCATCCACTGCTTTCTTGTAGAACTTTTATTGCTTCTGAAGGACAAAAGTTAAAGTGTCACAATGAGACTGTTGGATTTTGAAACATAAGCAAACAGAAAACCTCTTAAGAAACCGCAGGAGTCTGTTCCATCAACAGGCTGTTTTCGGTGATGTTGTGGAAGCTTGAGATTGTCGTGTGCACCCAGGCCTGGGGATGAGCGCACCAGGAGCGCTCACCGTGAGCTGTGTCACCCCGGCGTCCCTCCTTTGGTTCTGCTTCCTTTCTCTCTGGTAGAACCTAACGTGCGGTGCCCCCTCCACTTCCATTCACCTGGGCTCCGACTTGTACCTCCAAACCGCTGTGGCCGAGAGAAGAGCCAAGAGGCTGAGGCGCGCAGGTCCAGGGCTCCCTGCTGAATGAGTCTCGGCCTCTCAGGTTAAATGTTTTGCCTGGGTTCTTCCTCCTACCTCATCTCTGCAATTTGTCGGCTCTGTTGATTTGCCTCAGTTTCACAGTGAGACTCTGTGATCAGCTGATCATTCACGGCTCCTGCCAGGGTTGCTGCATTTGGAGGTTGTCCCCTTCTTGTGCAGTTTGAAGGACTGGATGTGGGACTGAAGAAACTCCTCCTTAGTGCCGTAAGCATCCACTAAACAGCTATAAGGTGTTCTCTTTATCAAGACGTAAGGACAATGAGATCCTTAGGAGTCTTTGATAGCTTGGCATCAGGCAGTTTCTGCTGCTGCTGCTAAGTTGCTTCAGTCGGGTCCGACTCTGTATGACCCCATAGACGGCCCCCCACCAGGCTCCCCCGTCCCTGGGATTCTCCAGGCAAGAACACGGGAGTGGGTTGCCATTTCCTTCTCCAATGCATAAAAGTGAAAAGTGAAAGTCAAGTCGCTCAGTTGGTTTCTACAAGGCCTTTAATCTCTTTTCTTTACTCATCCTTAATTTGACCATTAATACTTAGTGGTTGTAGCCCATTCTGTGGGCTGCTTTGGGCTACTGGCCGCTTTGCCAATGTGTTCAGTAACACGCTCTTTCTGACACCAGGAAGTGAGACAGAATCAGGATGTCCCCATAGAGCCAGGAGACAGCTGAGATGATTAGCCAAAGGCTCCCGGGAAGCCTGTGACATCGCTAGGCTCCTGGATCTACAGGAAACTGGGTGTCTTAGTTCTTCAGCAGGCAACCAGCAAATATCTTCTTGGTGACCAAGTCAGGGGATCAGGAGGAGGTCCCTAAGTTTATCTTGTTGACTTTTCTTTGCATTTTATAGAGAAAGTATTATTAGTGTGAAGCATGCATTCAAAGTGTAAGGCCTGGCTCCTGAAACCTGTTGGATCAATCTGGTTCCTGTTTCTCGGTCAGATCATTGATGACAGGCCCTTGGGTAGTCTGTAAATGGAACCTTTGCTGTCTCTTTGGAAGAATGTGTTTTCGAACTTCACAGTGAGAATTGAGAGTTCAACTGATTATTTTTTTCGTTAAAAAAAACTATTCAGATCTTATGGAATACTTGGTACAGGTCAATATGGATGTTTGGGACCACTGTAATGAAATCATCTTTTCCTCTCTTTCTAAAAAAGAATTATTAAAAAAAAAAACCAATAGTAAGGGTGTCTTTAAGGCAGGCCTGAAAGGAAATGAGTTTTTGGCTCTGTGCTGCCTTGTGAAATGTGTCCCAGAAGTGTGGAATTCTCTGCTAAGAGTATGTGAACTGCTGAGCCGCTGGATGCTAACCATATCTAATTTTCTTTTTCTGTATTTTCTTTGTTCTCTCTGCTTCCACAAAAGACGGGCCCATCAAGCTTTTCTGTAGGTTGCTCCTCCCTGAGTGTGTTGAGTGTCTGCCCTGTGTCCCCGTGGGTCACACTGTGCCGTGACATCCCCCATCTCCCGTCGAGCCATTACATTTGCTCTGTGTCTGTGGGGAGGCGCGGTGCTGGCTGGCAGTTGTGGTTCCAGGGCTACCCGTGTTTTAGTTGAATCTATAGAAGAGGTTATGGCCCTTTAGGCAGACATCCTGGACTTCAGGCACCATGTTCCTTTCCCCTTGGACAGAGGACTGTTTTCTAGTTTTATCTTCATAGTTGGATCTCAGGGCCTCAGCTCTGGAAGGGTTTTAGATTGATCCTGAGCGGGAGGAAAAAAGCTCCTCCCCACAAGGGCAAGCTGGGTGCTGGACATCCCCTCTGCCTGGGGCCCGGCTGTCTCCATGGAACACCACCACTTCCCCACCCCACCCCCAGCACGCACACAGCCACTTTCTCGAGCCAGAACCCTGGGAGCAAGATGCACATGGTCACCTAATGACCCCTCCTCTGCTGACCGCATCCCCCCTTCCCCAACTCCTCAGGGTCAGGACAGCCTTTCTGAAGAGAACATTTTTTTTTGCCTGTGCTCTGATCTCAGGCTTATTCCTAATCTTGCTGAGTTAGAAGTAGGGTGGCTGCCCGTGGAGTGACTTGTAGGGAGTGTCCTGCGGCCTGGAGGGATGATAGAAACAGGTGATGCTGACCCGGCCGTCTCAGGTTATGAGAGGCAGGTGCAGCCTGCCCCCCAGCCCCTACTTCTTCTCCCTGAACCTTGTTGAGGCGCCAGACTAGAGGAAGTTCTGATCCTTCGGCCCCTGTAGACATGGTTCTTCCTGGGCAGCACTGGCAAACATGGTCACCAGCAGGCAGTGGGGACTAAGGTGTCGCATCTGGGGGTGGACGGCCTGGTTTGGCGAACGCTGTGTTTCTGTGTCCCTGCATGCTTCTGTGTGGATCTGTCAGATGACATTCCTGCTGTTTCCGTGGCCTTCGTAACTCTGGAGGAACGAGAGGCACTGTCTGTCCCCCTTATTACAGTCAGGCGGGCAGCCGGGTAAAAGCCCACTTGTGTGTTACATTTCTTCTGTTCTGCACTGACTGAACTTCTTCTTCTCCCTCCCTTCCCTAATAGTGTGGTGTGCATCCTGAGACAGCCTTGGAAGGTGAATATTTATAGCTAGTTGGTTTAGGAAGACTTCTTTATGTTGTGTAGTTAACTAATGGAATTTTTAGTGGATTATCTTTTTTAGCTTATTTCCCCAAAGTAAGAGGAGTTAGCACCCCTCCACCCCCCATCCCCTCAGAGATAGAGCCCTTCCTCTCTATTAAGAGGTTTCCAGTGTTTTTGATGAGTGCATTCTTACCTTCTAGTTGCAGGTAGCTGACTCCTGGGGAGATGTTGCTCCTCAAAAGAGGGGGCAGAGATTGCAGCCCTTATCACAAAAGCAACGCAAACCCCCATTTCTGAGTACCCTTTTTGTCTTCTTACACATTTTCTGTTTGGAGACTTGCACGGCCCTTAGTCTGTTCGGAATAACTCAGCAGCCAGTATAATCCCTGTGACTGGAATCATCCGTAGGGTTGTGTTGCTGTGGCTGAAAGGCAGCCTTCTGGACCTTTCATTCCTGGTGGTTTAGGCAGATACTATCTGCAGCTTCTAATTGTTGAAGAATTTTTTTTTTTTTTAATAAATGTTCAAGAGCCAGAAATTTAGGATGTCAGAATTACAGTCATATTCACGCATGTCAAACCAAGTGACACAGGGTATTTGCCCTCTCTGCTGTCTAATAACATGAAGAATAATTTTTACTCCCCGACACTTTGTGCTAAGCACTGTCTTGACACTGTGGCTGTATTTCAGCCATCCAGTTGCCTACATTAAAACAGTGAATACAAGTGAAAAGCCCAGGGCTGAGGCCTCTTTAACACACTGTTGTATCAGTCAGCCAAATGAAGACCTCAAGTTGCTCTGGCCAAAGCGTTGTGTGACATTTTCTGTTTTAAAAACACCTGGCCACCTTTTGCCAGTCTTCCTCCAGGGTTAGAGTGTCATCTGCGAGGACTGTTGTCTGATTGTTCTCAAGGGTCTTGGTGGAATCTTCATTGCATTCTCTCTGACCTCTGTAGCTGTGAAAATTAAGAAGCCAATCAAGACGAAATTCAGAATGCCAGTTTTTAACTGGGTTGCCCTGAAGCCAAACCAGATCAATGGCACAGTCTTCAACGAAATTGATGACGAACGAATTCTGGAGGTATCTTTCTCATTGGTTAGAAACCAGGGACCTTCTCTGTGCAGCAAAGCCAGGATGGGTGCTGTGTTAACCGGAACATTTCAAAAAGCTAGTGTTTTAAGTGTCTTGATGTAAAAGAAGAAAAGGAGAATAAAACTGAATGCTCTTTTATAAGGTGGTTCTAAAACTGCGTTTAACAAGTGACATTAAAGTGGAATAGTTTTGAACATATTCACTGTATGTGACAACAGTGACGCAATCTCTGCCCTTAATTTATAAAAGGGCATAAAAACCTTTTATTGAACTGTGAATAAGAAAGGACTCATAATCACACCAACTAGTTGGTTTGGTGGATAGCTTCGGTCTGTGCTGGCCATCCCTACAAGCCAGTAATTGAAAGGCAATTGAATTAACTGGTTGGAATCAGTTGTCCAAATAGTGAAATAGAGTTAAGCCGTGGCCAAAAAAAACAAGTATTATACATGGTAGAGAAAGTAACCTTTTTGATGCTTAAGAGACTATCCAAACTGTGGCTTCCTGACTTCATTTTTAAGTATAATCTAATTTGCTTATTTCATCCCTCTTCCCCCCACCCCCAGGATTTAAATGTGGATGAATTTGAGGAGATATTTAAGACAAAAGCCCAAGGTCCTGCCATTGATCTTTCTTCAAGCAAACAGAAGATAACGCAGAAAGGATCGAGCAAAGTGACATTACTAGAAGCAAATAGGGCTAAAAATCTTGCCATCACTTTAAGGAAAGCTGGAAAGACTGCTGAAGAGATATGTAAAGCTATTCATGTGTAAGTTCAGGGCATTCAGGAAGATTATATCCTAGTGAATTTGGGATAAAAAGACGGACCAGAAATGGCCCTTGGGGGTGCTGTATTAGAATGAGTAACTGTCTTAGAACAACCAGTTGGATCGTGGTGTCACTTATTATCTTGTTCTGCTCTCATATATGCTGACAGCAACACCTACATAAAAGGAAAGTTGAGAGAAGTATTGCAGATGATAAGAAAAGGGAGAAAATGTCAGTTTTCTGTGGAGTATCTGAATTTTATCCAGATTTGCTGAGTACAAATTTGATGGCATTTGTGGAATGATTCAACTCAATGCCAGATGCAAATAGGATACAGATGCATATTTTAATTCATAACAATAGGAATGTGATTCCTGTTGCTCCTTAGCACTTTCCGAACATTTTAACCCCAAGTTTTTTTTTTTTTTTTTTAATCCGTGAACTGCAGAGATGGCATTGGTTTTATTTACTCTTCTGTGAGAAGAATCTTTCTACTCTTTCACTTGTGGTAACTTTCAAATATGATAAGGATGTTATTAGATGTTTTAGGAACTAATTTGTCATTGATGTTTTATAAATTTTGATCAGCGATTCTGTTCTGATTTCTGGTGCTGAAACCTAATATGCATTATGGTTTTTAATCTATATTTATTTTGCTTGTCATGATTAAATGTAATTCTCTTATTTTGCTGAACAGAGTTTGTCCAGAGAATAAAACAGGGGTTGTAGCACATACTTCTTTTAGTTCACATTGAGCATATGTCTACAAAGAGCTGGTATTCTTTAAATGGATGTATGCATTTAAGCGAAACATCCATTTATTATAGGCATTTGGATGTATTTTTCCTAAACACAAGGAAAAATATCCCAGACTTGCTGGTCTGATTGAAATAGTTTACAGAGTTCACCAGATATTCTGTAATCATGCATATAATTTGTATCTCTTTAATTAGTAGTATTTCACATGCCTTAAAAATGTCCTTGAACCGCTTAACCACCAGAAGTTCAGCCTTCCTTTTGCTTTTTCCTCCTGTCATTTATTGGTGGTTTCCAGAGGCTTAGGGCTACTAATAGCCTGAAAACTGAGTGTGGCAGTTGTGCTCCAGGTTTCCAGGAAGGACCAGTGAAGGTCCTTGATGCACAGTCAGGAGCCAGCTCCCGGGGCATGTGCACATCTGTAGACACTGGCCTGCTGTAAACATCAGCTCATGCATGAGCTGGACCAGACGGGGAGGAGGTTCTCTCTCTAACACTGGCACGTTCACTTCTGTCTTCAGATTTGACTTGAAGACCTTGCCTGTAGACTTTGTAGAATGTCTGATGAGGTTCTTGCCAACTGAGAATGAGGTAAAAGTGCTTCGGCTCTATGAGCGGGAACGGAAGCCCCTGGAAAACCTGTCGGATGAAGACCGGTTCATGATGCAGTTCAGTAAAATTGAGAGGCTCATGCAGAAGATGACCATCATGGCCTTCATCGGGAACTTCGCTGAAAGCATTCAAATGCTGACTCCTGTGAGTGGCCCAGCTCTGGCAAGGGCATGGAGGGGTGCAAAGGGATAGAATTTTTTGTTGTTTTCTTTTATGGTTCTCGCAGAATTGCACTTCATGTCGTGGACTCTAACATGCTTTCCCAGAACTTTAGAGATGGCATTTTTCATTTTTGCCGTCTTTTTCTCACTGTGTATGCCATGTAAATTTGAAAACAGTGAATTTCCCTATTCTATGTGGCTATTTCCCCCAGAGAATGCCGTTTCCTGTGTCTGCAAATGTCCTTTGGATTTCAAATGACACTTCAATTCAGAGAACAAGGAAAATCATTTTCTTAAATTTGGTTCCCTCCTCAAAGTACCAGTCCACTGGCTGGGGTTAGCAAGACTGAAAATGTAATTTCATTTCTAAAAATGATCTCATATCTTTAGTGAACAGGCTTATTGGCTTCCATTGGAAGCATTAAATTTACCACGGGAGTCTTCTTCCTTGGAAGTTTGTTACAATACACTGTGGTGATGTAGAAATAATAGCCAACCATCTCTTATTCCTTTGTGTTAAACTGGTAGATGCTTATGAATATCATAAATAGCTCTTTCCCTGTTCTGTTTCTAAATAAATGTTTGTTAATTGCTGATTATAGTAGCATGTATTCTGAGAATTTCTGCACAGTGATGGTATTTCTTTGCTATTTTGTTGTGTTCTTGTTCTTGGCTAGCTCCATTGATTTAAAAATATGAATTGTATTACATGATTACAGATGGTGGGCAAGGAATTGAATTCTATTGAAAGACACTGTTGACTCCTAACTCTTAAGTCTCATTGCTTACAGATTTTATGATAAGCTAGTTCTCATAATGCTTCCTATTTAGAGAAGAGCTTACATGTGATGCGATAGTTATTTAAGACCTAGCAGGACAACTTAAATTTGTTATGTTTAGGAAAAAATAGAATCTCAACATTAAGGCTCTAAGTTCTAAATGAAGGCCTATTTTCTTCTGTGTTAATTTTTAGTTTTCAGTTAGAGTTCCCCATTTTTAACGTGTCTTTTTTCCCCCCTTCTTTCCTTTGACTTGGAATCTAGCAACTGCACTCAATTATAGCAGCATCTGTCTCTATAAAGTCGTCCCAAAAACTCAAGAAAATCCTGGAGGCAAGTGAAGTTTTCCTTTCACGCATTATGCACGTATGGAAGAGCTGACTTGTCAGTTGCATTCCTCGGCTGGGGAGTGTCTGAGATGCTGTCCTGATGGGCTAATCTTTTCTCTTGTTCTTTACAGATCATCTTGGCCCTTGGAAACTATATGAATAGCAGTAAACGAGGAGCAGTTTATGGATTTAAACTTCAGAGTTTAGATCTGGTGAGTGGGTTAAAAGAAATACAAGAGTTATATGAGAGATGAAACAGCTGGCAAAGATTAAACCCTGAAGCAGAGAGATTCTGCTCTGGGAAGCAGGGTGGGATATTTTGATGAAGATTCTCTGCTAGTGGGAGGATCAGTTGGTACAAATTTTCTGAAACACCATTTGGCAGCGGGTACTTCAAATGTTAGGAATACTCATACCTTGTGACCCAGTATTTCCATTTTTAGGACTCTTTCCTCAGGAGTCAGAAGTATGGATTCTGTTGTTTTATTTATAATTGCAAACAATTAGCAACAATGTAACAGAGAAGGCAGTGGCACCCCACTCCAGTACTCCTGCTACAGTCCATGCGGTTGCTAAGAGTCTGACATGACTGAGTGACTTCACTTTCACTTTTCACTTTCACGCATTGGAGAAGGAAATGGCAGCCTACTCCAGTGTTCTTGCCTGGAGAATCCCAGGGACGTGGGAGCCTGGTGGGCTGCCGTCTATGGGGTCGCACAGAGTTGGACACGACTGAAGTGACTTAGTAGTAGCAACAATGTAAAGATTGGACATTTGGGGAAATGATTAAATATGCTGTAATAATAGTTGATCCAATGAGCTCTCCTCCAAGTGTAAGAATATTTGTGAAGAGTTTTAAAAGGAATAGGTAATTTGATGTTTAGGAAAGAAAGGGTGTAAGTTGTCTATACAGTTTGATTTTTAAGTAAAATATGGAAGAAAAACCCGAATGGAAGTAGTCAGGTGTTAACAGAGAGGTTGAATGGAATTAGGAAATTCTTTAAAGCTTATTTTTATTTTTCTGTGTTGTCTAAAAAAAAAAAAAGATTTTTTTTTCCTCCTTCTTGGATGGAGAAGGGTGCTCTGCTTTTCAGTCACCTGACTTGTGTGAATAGCACTAGAGAAAATGCTCTGTGGAGCCCTGTCCCCCAGGCTGTATGGGGTACCATGATTTCACAGGAGCCTCTGGGGCAGTGGGTGGAGTCCCCGGCCCAGGGCTAGGCGTTATTTGATGGGGAGTGTGTATTAAGTCTCAGTTCTGGCCCCTAGGAGGCCACAGTCCATTGAGCACATCTGCTTTGGGTTGGGAAATAAAAGCGGCCAAGTGGGATGTGAGGACTGTGGGGAAAGGACCTCTGCCTGCCAGGGCACACCTGTGCTCACCTGCCAGTTCCAGCCCCAACCCCACTCTGGCCTTTACTTGGGGAGCAGAGCCTGGAGTCTTGCTGCTTGTAAGCACCGGGGAGGCGGTGGGGCGGATGGGGACAAGGAGTTCCCGTGAGGAGAGAAATGTGAACGGCTCTCGTGCTTAGAGTCGTCTCTGAAGTTGGGTGTATCCCCTGGTCATGAAGTCCTCTTGTCACTTAATAATCCATGGGCTGGTTCACGTGAGAACCAAGCTGACTCTCCTGTGGGGGTGTTTTCCGTCTCCTCTGGGGTTCCTGTGCACAGGTGTTTATTCTGAGTGGGAGGATGTCATCTTTACTCTAACCTGTGTCCCCTCTGGTTTTCAGCTCTTAGATACGAAGTCAACGGACCGAAAGCAAACGCTTTTGCACTATATATCCAATGTCGTAAAAGAAAAATATCAACAAGTGTCCCTCTTTTATAATGAGCTTCATTATGTGGAGAAAGCTGCTGCAGGTACTCAACTTCAGCTTTTAACATTACTGTTGGGTGTAAATGCCTTGAGTCATGGGGGAACCATTCCCTGTGTAAATAGCACTCCTCAGAACCCTTCTATGAGAGTGAGGCTAAAATATCAGAGGCTCTGAGCTGAAACACATTGGCTATGGTGCTGCCCATTCCTGGGATCAATAACAAACATGCACATAAAGGTGACCTTAGTGTCCTCTTTATAAAGATCCAGGTCTTTGGGGCTCATGCGACTTCCCTCTTCCATCTGTTGCCCTTTTTATTCTGTTCCTGTCATTTTCTTTTTTTTTTCACTTTTTGGGTATGCCTCTCAGCATGTGGGTTCTTAGTTCCCCGACTAGGGATCAAACCTGTGTCCCTCTGCACTGGAAGCATGGAGTCTTCACTGGAACACCAGGGAAGTCCCTGTTGCTGTTATTTGACGTAAGAGAATGAGAATCTAAGATTCAGCCCCAACAAATTCTTTAATTAAATTTTGTGCCGTCCTACTTGCACAGGTGTGGCAGTTCTAAACGTTTGTGTTTAGCCTGAATTATCAGAAATTATCAGTAATTCTCGTTGCTGTGACAGTTGGGAATTTTTTTGTATAAATCACCAATGACCCTGAGATTGTGGCTCTGTACTGGGTAATAGAATCCTTATGTTTCAAGTGAGAAAACTTGACATTTTTTATAGATTAAATGCCTTTACCAAGGATACATGGCTAGAAAGTGATAGAAACACAGCTCAAGGAACTCCCCTGGTGGTCTAGTGGTTTTAGGAAGCTGCCTGCCAGTGCATAAGACATGGGCTTGATCCCATGTCCAGGAAGATCCCACAAGCCACGGCACAATGAAGCCCGTGTGCCACAACTACTGAGCCTGTGCGCCGCAACAGGAGAAGTCAGCGCGGCAATAAATAAATAATAATAATTTAAAAGCGAAAGGAACTTGAACTCAGGTTGTCTGCTCATATGCATTTCTCTTCTGGTGGAGTGATTTCCTTCCTTTTCAAGTTTCCCTTTGTCTAAATTAAGGGGTTTTAGCATCACAATTCTAATTAAGAAAAAACAAGTTTAAAAATTTCCTATAGCTCATTTTGGCCCAAATGAGATTCCCCTAAAGTGTCATTTCAAAAAACCCAGTGGGGGAGATTGGGGAGATTGAGGTGCTCTCTGACAGACTTGTTTTCTGCATTCTCACTCTGGGGCCCACGTGGATTCCTTTATCTATTCATTTATTTTTACTGTGGTAGAAGTCATGTAATATTAAAAAGTACCGTTTAACTATATTCACCCGTGCAGTCCAGGGACACTGATCAGTGTGGATGTGTAAGTACATTCACTTTGCTGCGCAGCTCTCACCATGATCCGTCTCCTGAATTTTTCCCTTTCCTAAACTGAATCTCTGTCCCCATTAAACACTAACTGCCCATCCTTTGTCCCCTCCCCACCCCACCCCCAACCCCTGGCCTCTACCAATGTACTTTCTGACTCTCTGAATTTGACTATTCTAGATATCTCATATAAAATGAAATCAAACAGTACTTGTCTGCACCTAATGTATATTGGAATGCCTTTTTAAGTTTGATATGTGACAGATTCTTTATCCCGCCCCTCGTTTATTCATTCACTCCTTCCTTTAGCCAGGAAACCTTTTTTGAGTTCCTGCTTTGTACTTGTTACTGGCCTAAGCACTGAGGAGTCAGAGATGAATAACACAGTGTGGGTCTAGCTCGGGAAAAACATGCTACTTTGTTCTATAATTCCTCCCTGTGCAGAGCTGAGTCAGGGAATGGGGAGCCGGAGGTGGGGCTCGGACCTCCTGCAAGAGGCTGCAGGGGTGAAGCCTCCCTGGGCGGATGGCTACCCTGCAGATGGAAAGATTCCTGCTCATAATCCCTTCTGAAGCACGGAAGGGTTGTTAGCAAAAAGAAGCTGTTCCAGGTTGCTTTGGGTCCTGGTGGTCAGGACAACTGAAATTCAGTAGGTGAAATGCTGCCCCCTGCTGGAGAGTCATAGAAATGCAGAAGAGTTCAAGGGCTTCCCTTGTGGCTCAGCTGGTAAAGAATCTGCCTGCAATGTGGGAGACCTGGGTTTGATCCCTGGGTTGGGAAGATCCCCTGGAGAAGGGAAAGGCTACCCACTCCAGTATTCTGGCCTAGAGAATTCCATGGACTATACAGTCCATGGGGTCACAAAGAGTCAGACACGACTGAGTGACTTTCACTTCACTTCACTTCACTTCACTTCACTTCACTTCACTCACCGCTTAGAGGATAAGCTCTTGGGCCAGTCAGTTAAGGAACCTCTGAGCCTATAGGCTAAGCAATAGGTTATCACATCCAGTAAGAGGAGTGGAATAGTTGGAAACAAACACAAGATTTGGGGTCCGTTATTTGTTATCCAGACTCCATCTCTGCCACCTCCTAGCTTGTGACATGAGGAAGCCCGTGTGACTTCTTCGTGCTGCTTTTCCTCGTCAGCAACGTGGGCTGATGGTACAAATGAATTAGTGCATATAAGGGGTTTACTGCAGTGCTTGATGGTGAGCGCTTAGTAAATCCCTGCTATGGAAGCCTCTCTTCACTGAAGACTGGAAACCAGATCCCAGGCTCTTGCATAACCCTGGTAGCCCACTGAGGAGTCGGCTTCCCAGTGAGAATTCACTGTGGCTTTGACCTTTCCCACTGAAGTCACCTTGCTTTCCCTACTTCAGTGTCCCTCGAGAATGTTTTACTGGACGTCAAGGAGCTGCAGAGGGGCATGGACTTGACCAAGAGGGAGTACACCATGCATGACCACAACACGCTGTTGAAGGAGTTCATCTTCAACAATGAGGGGAAGCTGAAGAAGCTGCAGGACGATGCCAAGATTGCCCAGGTCAGTGTCTGTGTCCCCGACCTCCGTGAAGAAGAAGGAATTGGATTCCGTAAAGCCACCTGGGGTCCTGTCCTGACAATGGGGGGTAAATTCCCCTCTGTCTGCTGAGGATAGATACCCTGTGTAACTGTGCTCAGCAGGGATAGGGTCTTTCTGCATTTGTGCCTGGAGATGTCCCTGGCCTGCTCATTGTCCTCTTCTAATCTGAGTTTTTCTTGAGGCCCACCCCTGCTTCCCATCCATCCCTAGGCTCCCTTTACCATGAGTCCTGTATTCAGTTCACCTCAACCAATACACGTCTGGCCTGTGCTCAGCAGAGCAGTGTTTGCAGTGTGTTGGGTTTCTGTGGGACTTGACCTTGCAATCTTTCGCCACACTGGGGGTCAAGTTACGTACTTGAGAAGCAGCCAGAGTGGACTGGACACCATCACAGAAAGGGGAGGCTGTGTCAGGGGAACCCAGGAAGCAGACGTGTTGGGCTGGCTCCCGTGTGAGGCTGGCTGCCTTGTGTCCCAGGAGGATTTGGGCAAAGACATGAGTGCCCTGCTGTGGGACCCCTGGAAGGAGTGTGGAAGCAGTGAGCTGGAGTCTGACCAGTTTCTAAGGTCCCTTCTGACTTGGTCGACTTTAAGGAGTCCTCCCATGGCCTGAGGACACTCTTGTAAGGAGAAGCTCCTCGTGTATGTGTGTCTGTGTGTGTCTGTGTGTGTGACTGTGTGTGTGTGTCTGTGTGTGACTGTGTGTGTGTGTGTGTGTGTGTGTGTCTGTGTGTAAAGTGGCAGGAGTTCCCAGGGATGGCTTTGGGTTGCCTTAACACAGGCTGTGGAGAATCATGGGAGGTGAGGGAGAGCAGAGGCCAGAGAGTTGCAGGGGCCCCTGCAGCTCTTTCCCAAGTTCACATGCTGGAAAAAATGACATTTAAGAGAAATTCACTTTTTCACAGGATGCCTTTGATGACGTGGTGAAGTATTTTGGAGAAAACCCCAAGACGACACCCCCGTCTGTCTTCTTCCCCGTCTTTGTCCGGTTTGTGAAAGCCTATAAGGTAAACCGGTGTCTGTCAAGCCTCCCCTGTGTAACTGTGCTCAGCAGGGACAGGGTCTTTCTGCATTTGTGCCTGGAGCTGTCCCTAGCCTGCTCATTGTCCTCTTCTGATCTGAGGTCTTCACCCTTTGTTCTTGAGGCCCACCCCCGCTTCCCGTCCATTCCTAGGCTCCCTTTACCATGAGTCCTGTATTCAGTTCACCTCAACCAACACACGTCTGGCCTGTGCATTATTTCTTGAGCGGGTGCCTTCCTGGAGCTGCACTGCAGTCTCGAGCTCTGCAGGGGCCTGCCCCGGGGCTTCAGGCGGCAGATCTGGGTGGGGAGGACGAGATGCGAATTCTGGCCCTGCTGCTGAGGCCCTCAGACTGTCATGCTCTCTGTTTCTACCTACCCAGCCAGGAGCTCAGCCCCCAAACAAAAGCCTTTGGCTATCGCATGGGGCGAGGGAGACCCAGGACCATCCAAAGCCATCTTTGGAAGCTGCTGCGTCAACTGTCACCCTTGCAGGCAGGTCAAAGGACTGAGAAACCCAGGCCTCCTATGGAGTTGTGAAGCAGGTTGGGGTAGGAGGAGTGAGCCTCAGTATCATAGCCGAGGTCACGGACAGCCTGCTGGTGCTGGGCACGCCCACGACCACAGGCCTCTGGACAGCACTTCCCTAATTGTGGGCTGAAAGGTGGCTCTTGGAAGGGTAGTCGCTCCCTGTTTCCTTATCTGGACCCATAATGGCCCTTCCTTTAAATGGGAGGCCCTCTGTGACACACCCATATACCTTGAGACCATGGTTTTGAAAAAGCGCATGACTCAGATCTGTGTCAGAAAAATGTGTCCAATGAGAAAGGAAGCCAAGGAGAGCATTACGAGATTTCAGTGCTCAGCTTTCCAGATGGAGCAGTGGTAAAGAATCTACCTGCCAATGCAGGAGGTACAGGAGACGCAGGTTAGATCCCTGGGCAGAGAAGATCCCCTGGAGGAGGAAATGGCAACCCACTCCAGTATTCTTGCCTGGAGAATCTCATGGACAGAGGAACCTGGTGGGCTACAGCCCATGGAATTGCAAAGGGTCAGATATGACTGAGCACAGACGCAAGTGCTCAAGAAGACAGTGCGGCTTCCACTCTCCAGGCTTGCCTGCACGCTCACCTGGGTGATGTTGGTGGAGGAAGGAGGAATGTGATGGTGGAGTGGGGAGGGATGTGACAGGGGAGTGGACATTTCTGAAAAATGTGATGGGAAGCAGTGAGTCACTTCACCATCCTGATGGCTTTGGAGAACCACCCCTGGGCCTTTTCACTGAAACCCGTGAGGTTCCCGCTATTCAGCCCTCTTCTCTCAGCATGGCTTAGTGTAGTGGTGATACGACCAGCAGCAGGAAGGCTTCCCCTTGTGTATGTGAGGGTGGGCACAGGCACAGCATCGGGTCCATGTGCGTGATCCCAGGGGCTGTGAGCAGTGAGAAGGGCTGGGCACCGGGCCTGCTGACCGAGGTGCTCTGCTGCTCCCTGGCTCAGGGGTAGAGATGGCTTGAGCTAGCTCTGGTTATGAGCTGGGACCATGTTTCTTCACATGAGAAATTATAAGTCTAAGGTCTAAAGAGAAAATATATGCTGTTTACAAATGCATGATCCAAGCTGGGAAGAGGGGTTGGTCTCCATGTCTGGAGAAAAGGAAGAGGTGCCACTCTTGGTGGTCTGTGGGGTATCACAGGTCAGAGCTTCTTAGCACGTTCCTTCCATGTTATCGTTTCTCCCCGGGGTCCTGTTCACTGGCTCCGTGAGGCACTTGTCAGGCAGGGTTGCAACCAGATGTTCTACTTGCCCAAACACACTACATAGATAATAACTGCCTGGCCTGACACTGACCGAGGGACTTGGTGGGCAGATGTTAGGATTTTAGGATGTTTTCTCTTCTGAAGTGTGAACCGAAGTGAAACTTGAGACGAAAGCAACAAAGATGAAAATGTAAAGTTTATTACTGATGAAAGCTGGTTTGGAGGATAGGGTGTGCCTCTGTGAGTTCATACTTCAGCCCTGAATTAGATGATTTATCACTGCACAGCTAGACTATTAGAAGTAGCTGAGGGAGGCTGGATTCCAAAGAGAGGATGCTTAGAGGGCTGAACTGAGGTCGACCTGTTAGATTTCTTGTCCCTAATCTGTCAACCTTGCCGCTGCCTCACTTGGAAAGGAGTGAGGAGGGAGTCCAAGAGTGTCACTCAGTGAGGCCCCTGAGGAAACAGGAGGCCAGGGGTGGAGGTTTTCCCCTAAGAATGGGCAGAAGGAGAGGAATCTGAGACCTTCCTTTCAGAGAAACTGTAGGGAGGGGAAGTCCCCACACATCTGTGAGAAAGACTAGGAAGCGGCTTGAGTAGGGAGAGGACCATCGGGAAAGGAATTTTCTGAAAAAGGTGAATCTCAACTACGAGTTTTGAAGAGGTGTGATATAGACTGATGGCAAAACCCCACAGTCACTGTAGGAATAAAGTGTAGAGCTTCTACAGCTTCCCTTCACTCTCATTCCTGCCTAAGGAGCCGCTCAGAAGGGCTTTTTAAAAGTCTTGACTGCTGGCATTTCCAGCAACATAATCTTCTGCTTCTTTTGATTTCACCCAGCAAGCAGAAGAGGAAAATGAGCTGAGGAAAAAGCAGGAACAAGCGCTCATGGAGAAGCTCCTGGAGCAGGAAGCTCTGCTGGAGCAGCAGGACCCAAAGGTGAGACGTGCCAGGCTCCAGCCGTGGTCCTCGTGTGAGCAGGGTCCTGATGGCTCCATGGAGGCACGCGGGCGAGAGGGGCTGGGACAGGATGCTTCAGTTCCTTCTTGGGCTTGGAAACTTGGCATGTGGATGCTTGCTCACTCCTTACTTGTTCAGCCATCACTGGAATGAGGCTGAGAGCATGTTTGTATAGCGTTTCCAAGTTTATAGAGATAGGGAACTTAAATCTTGGTTGGATGTAGAGAGACCATCCCAGGTAACCTGCTGACTGAACAGCGAAGTGTCCGCGAAGGGGAAGGCTTCTCAGGGTCGCCATTGGTGCTGGCCTTGATTGGGGGCAGGGCTTTGTAAGGAGGAATGGGAGAGAGCATTCTAGGGAGGGAAACAACACAGGTGGAGACCATGATGAAGGCTGGCAGGTCAGAGTATTTTTCATCAGGATCCTCTGCACTGAAGTGTAACAAGTCAGTGGCTATTACTAGCTGCCTTTTGTTGCCATGGGATCCGGCCTTCCTGTGGCTGCCAGTTTGTGTGTTCTTTGTGAAAAAGCTTTCATTCCCAGAAACTTCCTATGTTTTCTTCTGCTGAGCAGTGTGTTGGGATGGTGCTGTCTGTGCTTCAGACTGAGGCCGCTTGTTAGTCACAAAATGCTCAGATCCAGTTTGGATTTTCTCGGACCTCCAGTGGGTGTTGGTCTCATTAATCTTTGCCATTCTTTTTTCTTCTCAGTCGCCTTCCCACAAATCAAAGAGGCAGCAGCAAGAATTAATTGCTGAATTAAGAAGGCGGCAAGTTAAAGATAATAGACATGTATACGAAGGGAAAGATGGTGCCATTGAAGATATTATCACAGGTAAAAGCTACTTCCTCATTGTGGCCCATGGAGATCCCACTGGCCTGACTGTTTCTGGACCATTTGCAGATTTTGCTACTGCTTTTGTCCAGGGTTTACAAGTTCTTCAGTTGATTTTATCCAGACACAGAATTACAGAGAAACTCCATGCTAGTGTTTGAAGTATGTTTATAGTAACCTGTATACTGCCTGTCAAAGAGCTCCAACATTCTCTCTGAAACAAAGAAACAAAAATCTGTTTCTCAATATCATGTATCGGTATCTCAATATCATTGGAACCCTGAATATCATTCACCGGGGCTCCTCCTTCTAATGATGTCCTGTTGTCTTAGATTTGTCCCCACGCTCCATTTTCTCATTCATGGCCACTTCTACCCATGGACAGGGCCCATACTATACTAACCGCAGTCAATGCGTGTGTTTTCAACATGCTCTTCAAAAGCCTTTTTACTCATTCAAAGTAAGTGAAGATGCTAGGAAATCAGTGCTTTCATGAGGATGGACCAACAGGTCAAAAGCCCAGAGGGATGAGGAATGGTCATTCTCTCGGCTAGAAATCGTGACTAACCCAGCTTGGTTCTTGTCTGATTAAGTTATAGCCTAATGCTTTCTGCTCAAACCGACTCTTCAGAGTCTCTACATTCCCTGTTAAAGATGGGGGCAGTAATTTGGGGCAGTGGCTACAAGTGACTGCCTTTTCATGTTTGTTACCTAAAGTTTCTCACCTTCTAAGATACTTAACACTTTTTGGTAGGAAATGTTACACAAAAGTGTAGAGGAAACTCTGTAAAAGTATAGAGAACAGTACCCATCACCAGTCAGTAGTTTCCAGCTCATGGCCAATTTTGTTCCATATCTGCTTCTACCTGTTCCCTTGGGGTTATTTTGAAGCAAATCCAAGACATGTAATTTCATTTAGAAGTATTTCCATATAATCTTTGAAAGATAAGGTCTGTTTAGTAAAACAAGCATACCCACAGGGCCATTATCACATACCTCTGAAACGCAGAGTTCCTTAAAAAAAAGCCAATCATTATTCATATTTCCTTAATTGTCCTAATTTTTTAAAAAAAATATAACTCTCCAGACTTTTGATTTCTCATTTCTTGTTAATAGCTTAGTCAGCATTGAAAATAGGGATTACAAAATGGCCAAGTCAGGATTTTTTACCATCACAGACCCAAAGAAATAAACTAGGAGAATGAATCACTAAAAAAGGAAGTCAATAAATAATTACTTGTCCAGAGTAAACCAGTGTGAGAAGTGGAATAGGTAAGTGGCTGATGAAAGTGCCAGTGTCTGCAGGGTACACACGTGTTCTGTACCTTTGTGCCTGCCAGTGTCTGTCCACCCTGCAGTGGCTGGCAGGTGGCTCCCAGATAAAGCTTCCTTGTCTAGCATCTCTCCTTGCCTCCTCTGCATGGAGCGAGAAGCTCTGCTCTGAGCAAGACCAGGACAGATCTCCTTGGGTAAGCACTGTTGTAGCCTCAAGGCCACAATGGGGTTGACTTGTAGGTAGAGGAGCATCCAGCCGTGGCACATTAAGAACTCAGAGCTCCGTTTTCATCAACCTGTCCTCCAGCTTAGCGACACTGGCTCATAAAATGTACAGTTTCTATTTGCCTGACCTGATCTACCATAGGAGGTAAATAAATATGTTTATGGAGCAGTTTTTTTTTTCTTCTGCTTGGGCTATTTTCCATGATTTACTCAACCCTGCCCCAGATTGAGTAAAGACTGAGTAACTCTTCTAGGCTTTTTGAACTCACCTGGGTGCATATTATATATTGCCTTCCCCGTTTCCTGCTCCCCTCCCTCACCCTTCCCCCAGGTATAATTAACAAAGCACTAACCATGTACTAATGCAGTAGATTGTGGCTTCTTACTCTCTTCTGTTTGTCTTGTTTGACTGTTATTTCAATGCAGTGCTGAAGACTGTGCCCTTTACTGCTCGCACCGCCAAGCGTGGCTCTCGATTTTTCTGCGAACCTGTTCTCACTGAGGAATACCATTACTAAACTATGACTCTTTCTCGCCTGCTGCTCTTAAAAGGTTGCTGTGGGTTTCTTGACCTCTAACGCCCCTGTGTGTGTGTCAGGCCTACCCAGCAGTCTAGCATGGAACTGCCATCTCCACTGTGTTGTATTTTACGTTGTCTTCATGCTGCATGGTTTCTCATTTCGGTCACAATTGCTGACTCACTAGCATTTTTAATACACCCTGAACCCACATGACTGGGATGGTGTGTGCCAGTTGAATTAATACAGTTACATATAGAAATTTTCAGAAAATGGAACGCTTCTTTGAGAGTCGGGGGGGATGAACTAGGTTGCTTGTAAGATTTTGAGGCTAATATCTTTCAACACAAAATGACAGTCACCAATAACAGTAATTATTGTTCCTACCATTTATTGAGCACTTTCTGTTTTGGAATAGATTTATATAGATATTAAACCGACCTTTTTGTGCGCAGCTTGCTTTGATAGTAAAACGAGCTGCTGTACAAGCTCTCAGGAATACAAAGTGCTCTACAGATGCAAAATGATTTGCAGAAGGATCTGTGAGGTACACGCACCTGTAAGCTGGATCTGAAGTGCCGTATGTAGTTCGTAGCCATCATCCAGTGTGGTGGAGCTCGTGGTACAAGCTAAACTCAGGGAGCTCTTTAGATCGAGAGGCCTGTATAAGCTGAAATAGGTAGCTTGATATTCACTTTTTCCTTCTGAGTGTCATGACCAAGTTTCAGCTGTCAGCAGTTCCCTGTTGGAGCAAGGCTGTGAACTAAGCAATGAAGATAAAGGCTTGGGAGACCCCACTGTCTTCTCATTCATGCTTATTCACTGGTGGCTCTGTTCCATGTCAAACCCAGGGCATTGCTACTGTGATGAGCTCATATCTGGATCTGCTTCTTTGGTCAAGATGGTGGCTACATGTTCATAGAAAATGAACATGTTTATTGGCATGTGCTACTGTTCTTGAAAATAAAAGAAAAACATGATCAAACTTTCCCAAGAAATGAGCCTAGGCTTAGTTTCTGAAGGCTGAATAAGGAATAAACTTCTCTGATGATTAGAAAAGTGACAAAGGAAAGACATACTCTGAGTGTATGAAATAGCCACTCTTTGACTGCCATGCTGAGATTGACATGGAACTGGTTACATGTTTAGTTTGTGGCGTTCTCTTATCTGAATTGCACTTGTTATGTATGCTCCTGTGTCTCAAGATAATGAAGGATGTGGTATGTTGTTGCCTGTTCTGTGGTGTGCCTACTCACCAGTACTTATTAACAAGGCTAGAGACTGTTATCTACTTGACTGAGGTTGTCAGCTTTGCTGCCGGACTGTTTTTCTGGAGCCAAACTTCAAAGCAGCTTGGATCTGGGTGGTCAGAGCTGGGTGGGAAGGCATGCTCGCCCTTCCCTTGTTTTCTCTAACACTTCTTGTAGTGTGGCTTCCTTTCTTCTTCTGTTGGCTAACATGCCCGGGAATGTTATTCACAAAGTTGAATTGCTTTCCATTTTCATCCCATTTTTACTTAACCATCATTTTGTGTTTTTGTTTTTTTTTTCTGTTTAGCTTTAAAGAAGAATAATATCACTAAATTTCCAAATGTTCACTCGAGGGTAAGGATTTCTTCTAGCACACCGGTGGTGGAGGATACACAGAGCTGGCAAGCATCACTTTTTACTTAGCTTCCTCCTCTCTCTGTATGCAGATCAATGATTTCAATCTCTGGCTGAGGGTAATACTGGTGAGAGTCTGAGCAGGGAGAAGTCTTTGCACCTCACATTCCAAAGATGTGAGGCTAAGCCTCTCTGTTGGACTGTTTGGTCTCCTGCTGTGTTCTCACATGTGATGGCTTGGGGAAGGGTATTTGATGGTTATACTTACTTTGGGTGTGAGGCTGTCCTTCCCTTAACCCCTTCTTGACTTTTAAGTTACTCGGTGAACCCCATTTTGATCCAAAGAAATTGATTGAGACCAAGTCCTGGCCAGGGAACATGTATAGTCTCTAAGAAGGATTAGGGTTTTTAGAACTAATTGCTCTGAGGACTCAGGAACCATGAAACTGCAGGTCACTGCATATCCTGAGCCAGAAATGGAATTGTGACCTCCATTACCACTCTGGGTGAGGAAGCAAAGGCTTGAGAACATTATTAGGCATGCAAAACCATTCTTGGCCTGAATTTAGGAGTAGGGCAAGGTCAAATTCCAGTGAGTCAGGAGCTTATAGGGTGGGGACAGGGCTGAATTGAGCTGAGCACTCACTTAGCTCTGGCTTATTTTGCCATGTGAGAATTAAATGGGCCCAAAACCAGTTTTCCAAGAGAAGTCAAGAAACCTTGGTTTTTATGTTAATTCCCAGTTTAAATTTCTAGGAAACTGTATTTAAAAATTTAAGGTGTCGGCCAAACATCTTGTGGACCAGCTGTGGCCCATCCATTTTCAATCTGAGCAGTGAAGGGTTAAAAAGATGAACTGTTTTAATTCTCATTCCCCTTTCTAAAGATAGGATTTTTTTCTAAACAGAAATCAACAATACTAAGTTGATGAAAGGGAAATACATACTAAACAGAACAAGGGGAAAAGGTATGAAGCCTGCTTTTTCCTTTCAGTGTGTTCTGACTCCATTAAATGGAGGCTACCCTGCCTTATTCGAGAAAGCATGCCTTCATATGCAGAGTGCTTACTAAAATCCGTCTTGTGCGTCTCATTCATTCCTTCAACTTGCTTGAACTGATGTGCAGTGGTTGATTCATTCAAGCGTTTTGTTGTTAGGAATCCTGCCATTCACTGGCAGTACAAATTGGGGAATCCAAGAGGGCCCATACAATCTTTACCCTCTGATGAAAAACACCTTGGGTGGCAGGAAAGAACGTTTAGGAATGGAGTGTTATTTTGATTTAGTGATTGCTTTTGTTCAGTGGTTGACTGATATATCTGATTCACAAAATAAACTGACCTCAGCTCATTTTAATGGAATAATACTGGAAGCCGTGGCTGCAGACTAGGTTTAAGCTCTTTCCTTAATTAAAATCTCAGGACAAGGCAGTCTGTTGTCTTGCAGTTTAAAATTCATTGCAAGTGTTGGTATTCACGTTCTCAGAAAGAAAAATGACTACTAATAGCTACTTCCCAATGGAAGAAACATGTCAAAATGACATTGGCTAGACTCTCTGGCCAGTGACAGAAGTACTCTACTTGTATTAATAAAAGAGCCAGAATCACACCAGTATTACATGCTGTTTTGCTTGACTGTAAATATCAAGGGCCAAGTACATGTTTTTGGCTCAAATTCAGTTTGAAGGGCCCATTAGCTGACTCTTCTACACAAGCTGCTTTGATTGGCTGCCAGCTGCCCTTTGTCTTGCTTAGACACATGGTATTACAGATTGCAATTCTCTAATTGGTGCTCTCCTCTTTACAGATCTTAGAAACCAGCCATACAGACGAGCCGATGCGGTGAGGAGAAGTGTTAGGCGGCGCTTTGATGACCAGAACTTGCGTTCTGTTAATGGTGCCGAAATGACCATGTGAACCAGAGACCTGCTTGTATGAATAGAGGGTGTGCGTGAATGAAGATGTCCATGTGAACTTTCTGTGCTACCATTTAACTGCAGCCTTGAACATAGATAAAATATTCTAAGGGCTCAGATTTAGCAAACACATAGCAATTTTTAAATGATGGGCTCTGCTTTCAACCTTTGTTAACAAGTGCCTAAAAGTGGAAGTACCTGCTCAGATTAATCAAAGCAATAGGATTTGATTTGGTTAGTATCTTTTTACACCAGTTTGTTATTTTTTAACCAAAATACAAATTTCATATTACATTCATTACCTGCCATTGTGATTGTCCCATGATGGCCCATGCTGGTTTCCTGTAAGTTGTAAATAACACGGAATGCATCTGCTGTGGGCTTCCTTTGCTGTCTTTTAAGAAGTTAATTTTGTTTTAGCCATACCTGTCAACTTGGTATTTTTAAGGGCTTGCAGCACAGAAGGAAAAAGTCATGTGATAAATTCCTTTTGTCTGTACCCAAGCCCCAGCCAAGTACAAATGGGATATAACTGCAGTGGCACAGAAGTCAGTCAACTTGTTTCACATTCTGCTTCTGTGCTGGGGCACGATGCCTCATGAGATATTCATCGGTATGAATGAGACCATACGATGGCATACAGATATTGTACAAGACTTATTTGCAGTACTGTGTTCTTCAGCTAGAGGCAGCTTTTAAAAAATACAAATGTTTATTAATTACCACTAAAATTAACATCTCAGTAATCAGTATTAGGACTTCTGAGGACCACTATGGGTCAATCCTGAGAATAGAAATCAGTGCCTTGCTAGCCAGGGAGAAGTTCACTAGCTCTATGAACAAGCATTCAAGATTTACTTCCGCTAGCAGAGTAGTGTTAGTAACCTGGCCTTATCACTCTGACAATCGCAGGGTTCCCCCCTCCTTCTTTTTGTAGGTTGGATTAGATATATTTGGCATCGCACATCAGAGCTAATAAATTCTTGTACTTCCCAGACTACCTTGTGGGGAATTGCAATTAAATTGCTGAATTACATTGGTATTAAGCTTAAATGATATGTAATGGCACTAAATGGCCAACAAAGCCACTGTTGTTGTTCCTTCATCTCTGGCAGGGCACTTGATCCAAAGTCAAAAACTGGACTGAAGCTAATTTGTAATTTTCATCACACACATTCTGCTTCTGGCTTACCTTATTGGTACATTACACCAGTATATTAATTGTAAAGTTTATTGTATAGTATTTAACCACTGAATTTCTTATTTTATGTTGTGCTCATGTGAACTCCTTGGTGAAGGTCCCATTTCCCTTGGATAATGTGTAGTTATATATCTCTTTTTAAATGTACAGATATTTTGCTATGAAATCGGTGCAGTTTTTTATGGTTTTTACACTTCTCTTTAATTCCCACCTAAGCCTCTGGGTAATATTGTAAATATTGTTTAAAAATGCATCAGCCTATGCTATACAATCTGAATGTTATTTTAACTTATAGGTTTTTTTTTTAATATATATTTAACTTCAAGGACAGTTTAGGGATCAGTTACCACATTTCACTTTAGCGTTATCTATTTACAAAAAGATTAAACTGCCACCTGCTAGCACATTGTCATAATGTGTACTTTAAAAAAGAACATGCCAAGATTGTGTCTGACTCATTCAACATTTCATTTTGATGAAGAGTGATTTGACCATGAGATTTAACACAAATAGTTGGTCCTTTACCACAAAGCAGCTGTTTTCCAAAGCTCAATACTGATGAACATATGTTAAAATGGGCTATTTATTAATCTACAAATAGACAATAATATTGGCATGTCCTTTTCTGTTTGTCTCTTAATGGGCCTGCTTCTTAGCAATATTAGAAATGTTTTATAAAAGCAGTTCATGTTACTTTCCTGGTCTTTTCATGGCATATGAGCAAATAAACTATTTACACTACTATCCTGTACTGTGTTGTAGTCTTTCAGTGTACACCTCAGCGGGTTTTATGTGCCAGTTTTCACGCATACTCTTTTATCTTCTAGTGTGCTTGAATTCATAACCTAAATAGACTTGGTAAAATGTAAGGAAAACTCCTCCTTCTACAAAACTCCTGGTCACTTGCTGTACGGAACGTAGGAACCAAGCAGATTTTAGTATTGAGTATTTTAGCATGGAGATTTAGTATCTCCAGAATCCTAGTTATGAATTTATTCCTTCCAGAGAAAAAGCACTTTCTTGGTGAGATACTGCCTCTCAACATTTGTATATTCAGTCTACTAGTGGATTGCAGATAGGCACCAAGCACCGAAAACATCTGTGCATGCGTGTGTGCGCACGCACACACAGATATTTGTCATTCCAAGTCACCAGAGTATATTCTTAATATATTCATTTAGTATATTTTTTTAGGGAAGCAAATGAATTTATAGTTTAAGAAAGTGTCCAAGTGGTTTAAAAAACAAAGGGGCATGAATTAAGTCTTTATTGTGATAATCTGGAACCAAACTTGCAATATTCCCAAAGTAGACTTGTAGCTGAAACTTTTAAAACAAAAAAAAGTTAAAATTATTAAGACTCTTGTTTGTTTTGTACCAGAAGTGCCTCATGGTAAAGGAAATCAGGTCATTAGTATTCTGTCAGGATATTTTCAAGAATAAACTAGAGCAATAAGTTAAAATGAGGTGGATATGGTTAGGTTTTGGAAATTTATCAGTAGCACCCATTTTTAAAGATTCTTCTAATGACTCAGAGGTAAGTCTATTTGTTTTTCACTCCCAATCTTTGCAACTAAAACTCTGTATCTTAATCCAATAAAAGTCACTGCCAATGACACTGCAGTGAATGTCCAGCAACCCTGCTCACTTAACAGTGCTCAGTGGTTAATGGAACTTGACATCCACCACTGACTCTGCTGGTTCAACATACTGGATTTTGTAGAATCACCTAATTTTACACTGTGAAATATACTTTCACAGTACTAGATTTACAATTCACATCTATTAATTTTAAATTTGATAAAATGAAATTCTTAGCCCTAATACATGTTTTTATCAGAAATGTGTCCACAGACAAATAGTATACTATCAGCCCACTTTGTGCCAAAGGATTAATCTTCCACTTTTTCTAAACGAATACTCCCAACTATTGCTAAGAAAAAAATCTGAAGCAAGAAACAAATGCATGGACAAATGTTGATATACTTTTTTTGTTCTAACTTTTTATAAAGAAAAGCAAGTATTAACATTGAGAAAACAACGTGGGCATATCACCCCACAGCACAGAACTGCTGCAACGACAGTGCTTAAAGGAAAAGGCTGACACAGATCCAATTTAGTAGATATCATTTTTCTAATAAATTATATTTATTTACAAAAGGTCTACTTTTATATAATTGAAGTTCTTTACATCAGAACAATATATGAACAGAAGAGAAAATCTGGTAAGTACAAACACAAAGTAGAAACCTTGTTCCTTGTTATTACTCACCTTTCAGAAACAAGTCTTCATTTTAGTTGTAGAGGTAGGCAAGAGAGCAACACCTACCAAAAAAGTGTGCAGGCAGGACCGAAAAAAAAAAGATTGTAATTACCACATTTAGATACCCCCCAAGACAGCATAAAAGAAGGGCATCAAGAAATGGCTTAGTTTGAATATGGTGTGAGATTACACAGCCACTTTGTTTCAGTCTGAATGAAAACTGGAGGTAAGCTAGTTCCCCTCAAATGCAAACATCAACCTTAAACCTAGGACAAATTACCATCAAGTTAAGTATCAATCACAAATAATGATGAGATGGCCTTGAACTAGATCATACTGACTCACAAGAACAGTTTTTATATAGTGATTTTTTAAAAAGCATAAAAAATTCACTGCAATTAAGAAACTTAAGCCAGATAGAGAAACCCAGTATGGTTGGGAGGGCTAGGGAGAGTATGTGGATAACTGGAGCAAAATCTTCCCCTTCCTAACTCACCTTTAAGTCAGCTCCAGTAGCACTGCAAGTGCATACATGCCCTGTCACTATCATTCACCTGTTTTGTCAAAAATGGCCTGAAATGATTAGTTCTCAGAACTTAAAATAGGAATTTTGTCTAATTAGGGCCTTTAGATCAAGCTCTGATCTAAAGTCAAAAACTGGACTGAGGAGGAGCTAAAGGTTAGCTCCTCAAAAGTCACTACTTTCAAACCACTACTCTTGTAACAGAAGTATGTGTATGATATGAAAGAAGATATGCTTCAAATCATCACAGGGGATTGCCTTTCCTACTCAAAAACCACATGAAAAGTTGTATGTTCTCATATATAATAACCATTTGGACATTTCTGAAGGAATAGTTAAGACTGAGGCACAGTCACTAGAACGTCTCTTCACTGAACTTCAGTTAGTTTGGGGTTCAGTATGGTTTATTGCAATGATGCTTTTTCAAGCCCTTTAATACAGATGACGAGTACCACGGATGCTGGGTGAGCACATCTGTCAACTGATATTTTACTTTACATTCACTCAATAAATGCCTACTATGTGCCAGGCACTGTTCTAATTTGCATGACAGTGAGTGAAACACAAATCCTTGCCCCCAAGGAATCTGACCACCACCTACATCAAAATGGTGGAAAAACACAAATCCTTGCCCCCAAGGAATCTGACCACCACCTACATCAAAATGGTGGAAAAACACAAATCCTTGCCCCCAAGGAATCTGACCACCACCTACATCAAAATGGTGGAAAAACACAAATCCTTGCCCCCAAGGAATCTGACCACCACCTACATCAAAATGGTGGAAAAACTTAACAGCAAGGTAAGAATAAGGAAGGTAAGAATGATTAGATTGCTATACACCATTATTTGAACCATAGAATGAAACTATGAACTAAGAATGCATTTCCATGAAAATTACTTGGGATGTTACTTTGCTTTTCCTTCATGTAAAATGAGTCCTAGAAAATGTAAAAAAAAAAATTGACCTGCTATTGGGAGAGACTTCCCCCAGGGAAAAGAAAAAGTGATTTAAGATAAAGGAATTAATGTGCTTTGCCTCAATTTTGCTTTTAGAAGTGTTTATTTAGTTCTTTAGCTTTGCAATTTACATTTAAGTTACATAATCAACACCCTATAAACTCATTTAAAAAAATGCATTCATTACTCTTTGCTGGGTACTATTTGATGAGAAACTGCTCTCTCAAATAGTATCCAAGTTTTAAATAATCCTTAAATAAAGGATTTACCCCTATCTGGATGCAAAAATAAAAGTGGCTGCCTAGTCAGCACTCAGTTGATCATTAACACTGGAAGAAAACCAGGATCACCTAGGCAAATGATTCTTAACACAAGATGCAGGCCCCCTGGTAACTGAATGAAAACTATGGACCTTCTTTTCAGAAAAATGTATACAAATATTTGAAGTTTAACAGTCTTACTACTGTGAATTAAAAGACTGTTTTACTCTAGGCCAACCCCTTTCACACTATTGTTGTACACGGGGTGCAATTAGCAAAGATCAAGATGAAATGGCTGTGATACTTTGAGTATTTTCAGATTTACTGGGAGGCATAAAAATTATTTTCATTGTTGAAACACATGAATAATCTATAGGTTGACGCTCCTTTGGGTAATGATAATGAAATGGCATCACTATATTAAAAATGTTGGGACCACTGCTTTTATTTAAAAGTTTTATGTTGTTTAAATACACTTGGGAGAGGTGCAAAGAATTCTTCATATGTCATTAACTTTTTAAACCAATTCAATTTTTCCACATAGGAATTAAATACTGGAATTTTATACTGGAAGGAATAAAAAATATTTGAAGTCCTAATTTTGATTATTAAGCATGATATTAAATGTATTACTGAATTTAATCCAAGAGTGCATTAATATTAATGATAATGAGGGAAGATAAGCCCTTAACATTTACCTAAGTCTGAGGCTTAACTGAAAAGTATAAATTCCCTTTATCTGAATATAAACATACTTTCTGTTTGAACACATTTTGAACATAACTGTTCAGCTCTATTAAAACCAATATTCTAAGACATTTCAACTTTATTAGACTGAAGACCCAGAAACCTAATGAAATGGATTAAAGATATTCACACATAACTCTTATTTTAATAAAATCTACCCATCACCTATATCCCAGGCCATAGCATCTGTCTGGCAACTTAATGCCATTTGATGGGATCACTACAGGATTATAGTCACTTCAATTACATACTTTATAAAAACTACGTTGTAGTTTTGCTTTACAACTCATTAGCCTTGTTTTTAGGTCAAATAATTTTCATGGTTGGAACAATAAGGAAACTTGAGTTTGTACTGTCTTATGGGAATCTGAAGTTGTGATAAGATAGTATCTCTGTAATACAGAAAGTTAATTTGGAATATGCTAAATCATGTCAATAGTTTAATAGGAAAACTAAAAACTTTAAAGTTCTACTTTAAAAAATCATGATTCATGGAAGTAATTAAAAGTTTTACAGATTCTAAATTCTGTGAAACACCACCAATATTTCTGCCAATATCGTATGTAAATTTTACTTTGATGTCCAGGTTAAGTGTTTGACACGATAAGCAATATTAACTATTATTATGAAGGGGCCTCTGAAAATTAAGTCTAGGCAACTTGCCTGTTGATAAAGTTGTTATATGTTGTGGTTCTAATATACAATAGGAGACTAACGTCAAGCAAGAAACTGGCTTTGCATTTGTTGAAGATAGTGGTTTTTACTTTCTACAAAGTCATGTCATATTTCACAGCAGAAATATGACTTGGCATTGAGAAAAGTTCAGGACTCCCCCAGCCTTCTGCAGCTTTCAAGAGTGGATACTAGATTTAATTGAAACATAGGGGGCAGAGATGGGAAAAGTCATCCCAATATGTCCCACTTTCAAATTCATTAGGATGGTGAAGGGAAAATGAACTTTTTGTTCTTCTAAATCCCAACGTGAAACAGGATTGCCCCAAATGCCCAAAATAAAAAAATACCTAAGGTAATACCAAAGACTATGTGCTAAAATTTACTTATTTACTTAAAAAAAAAAAAAAAATCTCCTGCACTGAAGGAAAATAGTATAAATTACATTACCAACCTTCAAAAGTTAGCATGTAAAAAGTATTCTAGCTTCAAACCATTGCCTTTCTTAAAGTATTCTGTAGGAAATTCATAGATCAAAAACAAATAGAGGGGCCTGTATGATTTATAATATTCTTAAATATTAAAAAAGGAAAGTAACTTAGCTATGTGGGTTAGATAAAGCAAAATTTTAGGGGTTTAGTATCTTAACCTTTAAAGAATCATACAATTTTTTTTTCAGAGCTGAGCAGTAGAAATAAATACTAGTACACACTAGAAGAGAAGATTTAATAATTGATAAAAATGTACAAAAATATTCAAATCAGAAATGCTTTAGAATGTGTACCACGAAGTCAATACTTCTCAGTGAGTAGGGAAGGTAAAAGACTTCCTCAATGAAAAAAAGCAAGAGAAAGTTCGGATTAAAAAAAAAAAACTGTTAAAGAAATTGCTGAAGTCAACATTGATTTGTTTTAGACAAGGATATTGCAGCCATCACTTAAAGTTTGGTGGCACATTCTTTAGTAGGTCCTTAAGGCAATATATTTAAGCTAATTTACAATTTGATTTGATGTTAACTTTTTAAACATCACCTCAAAATAATGCCCTCACAGTAGCCTTTTCAAAATGTATTCAGATGTTCCATAAAAAATAATGGTGGCTTTATTATAGCAGTGCTGAGCAGCACCACTATAGTTAAGGGTCTACCAGGTTTCCATTATGAACACTTATTTCTGAGTTTACCATAAAAGATCATATCATTAACCAGTTGGGTAGTGCACAAAAAAGCAGTTTATCAGTTGCTGGTGCTTTTTTTTGTACTACTAGATATCAAAATTTTTCCATTATATCTTCAAAATCCAACTTCTATAAAGTAAATCAAATCACCTCATGACTTACACTTTAGAATAAAGTAGAGACACCTGCAGTTATCAGTAAATTGCCACCTTTAATCCATCCTGCAGTGCCCTATGAAAGGGTCACAGACAGACAGTTATGACTGTATGAAAATATGATTCTTGATACAGAATCAAAAGTTATTTTCAATTTCCTCTGCTTTTATAAAGTCCACAATAACAATACTTAAATGCACTTTTTTTTTTCCTGTGATATAATTAAAACCCAGTGTTATTTCAATTGAACTTAAAATAGAGTCCCTGGTCTGAATTAGACTTTAAATCATACTGTAAACATATTTGGTATAATTTATTGATCATCATCCAGTTGCTCCAAAAGGGTCCTTCTGCGCTTTTCCAATTCCCCTTCACTTAGTTCACTGCCAGAAGTATCCCAATTACCCTGAAAAACAACAATGAATACGATTGTGTCAGTACTCAAAAGGGTAAATAGTAGTGAACCTTTGAATAAAGAATACAAAATCTACATGGATTCTCTTCCACAAAAACTAAGGCATCACAGACTGATTAAAGACTGATTTCTTTCCCAAAAGCCTACTAATGAATTAACCAAATACTCCCTGGTTACTTGTGGAGTAAGTAACCAGGGGAGACAGTTCTCTCACAACGGAACTCTTCTAAGGTGTTTACTTTCAGTTTGATATGTAGATCAGGGAGAATAGTATGTATCCATTTCTTTTCCTTCCTTCTACATAACTGAATATGAATCATCTTATTTCCATTTAATGGAAGCTGGGTGTTCATTTTCTAAGTATTCTTCATTAATTTTTCAGAATCTAGGTTATCCTGTGCTTTATACTAAAGTATTATCTTTTCAGCATTATTATATTGTACCCAGAGTTATTAGGACAAGTTAGGCTGGAAAAACTTTAAAAACAACAAAAACCACACAAAACATTTTGAGAAGGAACTCAACTCTTCAAACATAGAGTGTTCACCTATATTTTCCATCACCCTTCAGGGATCCCATTTAATCTAATGTAAGGACACTTAAGTCACTAAGTAGGTACAGAGGAAATAATCATTCCTCACTAAAGATGTACATCAGACTCTTCAGTGCTGTTTGAAAACAAACACCTCTCCACCCTATTCCGACCGAAGGAGAAAATCCTAAGGGAGGACGAGGACTTACTACACAGCTTAAACTCTCAGTTGGTAGCTCAGAGGCATTATACTTGCTAAGCCCACAGAATTTGTGGCATGAAAGGCTTGTGTTATATGCTCTGCCACACACATACATATGGGGGAAAACTAAGGATTGACTATGTAATTCAATATTAAAACACTGGATTTGGCTTATAAGATCCCCTTTTGCCCTCACCTCTTCCCTCCCAAATGATTATTATTTCTAAAAGCTGTTGGAAAGCTACGTGTTGAAACAGGATTTACAACGATGCCATATCGAGGGAAAACCCAATTTGAGTTTCTTAAATTAGGCAGAAAACATCCATTGGCATTTCTTAATGAGAATGTACAAAGCTAGAACAACATATTCTTTCTTAGAGGGTTAAACAACAGTGACAGAATGCCATGTTATTTTTTTAATGAATATGAAATTTAGGATGCTTAAATTGGGTCACACATGATGACATACATTAGAAAACTGCTCTGTGTGAAAAGCAGCTAACTGGTAGATACAAAGAGGAAGAATTCTAAATTCTTACAGAATCCTTTCCAGTCTTTTTCTTAGGTGATTTGTGTTTTGATTCTGATCTTTGTCTAGTTCTGTCTTTTTCGCCTTCCCGGTCTTTTTCTTTTTTATCTTTTTCTCTTTCAGCATCTGAGTCTGGAGAGTCCTTTGTAAATAAAAGACAATGTTAAAATGGTTACTTTATTAAAATGCTATTAGGGAAAAAAACCTTGTATTGGTAATATTTAAGAACACCCACATTTAACATGGTATTTATGTATTCAGCAATACGTGAACCATGAACTTCCAGATGTTCATGCTGGTTTTAGAAAAGGCAGAGGAACCAGAGATCAAATTGCCAACATCTGCTGGATCATGGAAAAAGCAAAGAGTTCCAGAAAAACATCTATTTCTACTTTACTGACTATGCCAAAGCCTTGGACTGTGTGGATCACAACAAACTGTGGAAAATTCTGAAAGAGATGGGAATACCAGACCACCTGACCTACATCTTGAGAAACCTATATGCAGGTCAGGAAGCAACAGTTAGAACTGGACATGGAACAACAGACTGGTTCCAAATAAGAAAAGGAGTACGTCAAGGCTGTCTATTGTCACCCTGCTTATTTAACTTATATGCAGAGTACATCATGAGAAACGCTGGGCTGGAAGAAGCACAAGCTGGAATCAAGATTGCCGGGAGAAATACCAACAACCTCAGATATGCAGATGACACCACCCTTAGGGCAGAAGAGTGAAGAGGAACTAAAAAGGCTCTTGATGAAAGTGAAAGTGGAGAGTGAAAAAGTTGGCTTAAAACTCAACATTCAGAAAATGAAGATATCTGGTCCCATCACTTCATGGTAAATAGATGGGGAAACAGTGGAAATAGTGTCAGACTTTATTTTTTGGGGCTCCAAAATCACTGCAGATGGTGATCGCAGCCATGAAATTAAAAGACGCTTACTCCTTGGAAGAAAAGTTATGACCAACCTAGACAGCATATTCAAAAGCAGAGACGTTACTTTGCCAACAAAGGTCTGTCTAGTCAAGGCTATGGTTTTTCCTGTGGTCATGTATGGATGACAGAGTTGGACTGTGAAGAAAGCTGAGCGCAGAAGAATTGATGCTTTTGAACTGTGGTGTTGGAGAAGACTCGTGAAGAGTCCCTTGGACTGCAAGGAGATCCAATCAGTCCATTCTGAAGGAGATCAGCCCTGGGATTTCTTTGGAGGGAATGATGCTGAAGCTGAAACTCCAGTACTTTGGCCACCTCATGCGAAGAGTTGACTCACTGGAAAAGACTCTGATGCTGGGAGGGACTGAGGGCAGGGGGAGAAGGGGACGACCGAGGATGAGATGGCTGGATGGCATCACTGACTCGATGGATGTGAGTCTGAGTGAACTCTGGGAGTTGGTGATGGACAGGGAGGCCTGGCGTGCTGCGATTCATGGGGTCGCGAAGAGTCTGACACGACTGAGCGACTGAAGTGAACTGAGAGTGGTGAAATCTGAATTGATAACCTCAAGGAATCTAAAACATTCCAAAGATTCATGGCAACAAGCTGGTCTTTCCTATGGGAAACATGACAGTCTGATAGGGTAAATTATCACTAAAAATGGGTCACTAAATTAGGTGTACCTTCATCCCTAAGATTAGGTGTATCTTGATGTGTACCTAAGACCAAGAACCGAGCATAGAAGAGAAAGTTGCTTAAACTTGTGGTTCTCAACAATAGCTATAACACACACACACACACACACACACACACACACACACACACACGGGTCTTTCTCTAAGATTACTATTTGTTTCAAGTTCACCAAAGGATTTTATTGCAAGATTAAGGTGAACCACAACTATGAAACTCTTGAGCTCAGGTGCTCACCTAAACTCTGTATAGGACCAAGCAGAAATGTCTACTGCCACTGAGAAAGCTAAGGGCAAAAGCTTAGGTGCAGTATAAAAATCAAGAGTCTGCTTACTGATTTATGTCTTCTCTTCTTGCTTTTCTTCTTATGTTTTTTTGACTTCTTATAACTTCTCTCTAAGCAGCATGAAAAGAAAAGTGTCAGAATTTGAGGACATCCAAATGCCAATGACTTTAATCAAGTTAAAAGATATGTTTACCAGATTCAGCACTAGAAGAATGTTCTGAAGCAGAACGAGACTCTGATCGCTGTCTTTTTTTCTTTGAATGGCTGTCATCATCATCTGAATCTGACCCCTACACAACATAAATAATTTTATTCATAATGATGGTAATAAATACTTCAATATACTTATGGTACCATTTGAAATAAACTTCCTTACTGATCGAGAGCGGGAGCGCTTTCTGTGATGTTTTTTAGATTTCTTAGAATGCTTCTTGTTTTTTGAATGATGATGTTGACATTCATGCTACAGGGGCAAAAGAAAAAAATTACAAAAGCTCACACTTTAGATAACAGATCACAGAGAATTTTTAATAGTTTTGCAAGTAAGTTCTTTTTAGAGTAAAAACGACATTCATTTTGCCTTTTTAGGATGTACTCCCCAACTTGAAACTGTGCAAAGAGTTACTATCACTTAAAAGCGAAGAGAACATTTTAACTATCCTATACGTACTCATTTCACATCTAAACACAGGTTTAAAAGTATTAATAAAATACATTTTACAGCAATGAGAATGGTTTGGGTACAGTGGGGACAACCGATACCCTCTATAAAGGTATATGTCTTCAGAACAGTCATACTACTTTCAAAAACAATGAAATATAATTATATAGTATTTATTTGATGAACGTGCCTTTTGTCAGTGAGCTAAGTTCACCACTGAAATAAAGGATTATCCCAGAGCCATCTGTCAAGGAGGTTAGTCTCAGAAATTGAATACAAAATCTACTTTCTTTTCAAGGAGCATTCCCTTCCTAGTCAAACTTAAGATATCCAAAGGCAATCTAACTACACATGAAATCAAAAGAGGAAATGTTCTATGGATTTTAACTATTTTACTAGAACAATGATCAGGCTAGAAGGAGAGAGGAAATGCTGCAGTAGAAGTCCCCTACTCCCAAACCAGGGACTCTCACTTTTTATGTCACTAACTGTTAACTCTTCTTCCTTTTCTACCTCAACGCCCGTTTTTGAGGTCCAAATCCTTTTCTGGTATGTTCAGCTCTTCCCTATGTGGTCATCAGCTCCATTTATGACCTCATCACTTTACCAGCATAGATCATGAAAGAATCTTGTTGTGGACATTCCTGAATTAGGGGAAAATATTAACACACTACACTACAGCAAAGGTTCTCAAAATTAAATGTACATTCCTGTGCTTAAGAATCTTGCAACAATAATAATTCTGATACATTTCTGCCAATGGGGCCTGACGTTCTGTATTTTTAACAAGTTTACAGACAACGCAAATGCTGCTGATCTGAGTAGAAAAGATCTACAGGCCAATAGCACTAGATCTAAAGGCAGCTGAGAGACAACATATGGTACATGTGGGGCATGTTAACAGAGCAAATTGTTGTCAACACTGATACTTATCAAGGACAATAAATCCAAAGAATCATCAACAATTAAGTTACCTACTATTCCCAAAGACCATGAACATTACAAATTTAAGTATATGCTAACTTCACTCTGCTGTGAAGTATAAGTTTATCCATAACTGATGGCAAAGCATACTTGGTAAAAGCACTGGCCCTAGAGTCAAAGCCTACATTGGAATCCCTTCACAGCAAATTACTTTTCCTCTTGGGCTCAGTTTGCTCATCTGTAACTTCACAGGGTTTCTGTGAGGATTACATTCGTATATGTAATATTTATAAAACATAACATGGGCACCAAATAATAATTATTATTGGTCAATTTAGCATGTTTACTATCTATAAGTGACTATCTGAAATCTTCATCAAAATACCCTTAATTCAGCTAGTGGAATAATTTGCAATTTTATCATTACTTGTTTTAGCAAAAACTTACTGTTTTTCAGAACATCCCTGTGCTTCCAACACCTCTATTTGAAATATGCTTAAAACCGTTTCCTATCTGCTTTACAGATTCTAAGTTCTTTACAGGTTTATTAATCATTCCATGTGACTCCTAAATTGATGAACTTCTGTAACACTGTATAAATATGAAACATATATGAACTATCTTCACAGAACAGATCTTTACCTTCTCATGCAAGCCTAGTGTGTTTCACTTAAAAGCAATTTCTATAGAATAAACCATTCCCTAATCATCCCAGATAGTTAAGTACATGTATATAAAAGTAGTGTAATTTAGGAAAAACACTTTGATCATTCTAAATTTGATTTAAAAAAATGTTTTACATATTTTTTAATGTATCAGCCAATTACAATAAAACTAAAATTACCTCAAGCACATGCATAAAATCTTTAAATATTCGTTTTCTTTCAGATTCTAGAGTTATATCCTCAAATGCTGGCTCTTTTACAAATCTCTCCCGGATCTGAAAAATTCAGATATGCAATAAAAATATGAAAACTGAGAAAAATATACCAATATGACTAAAAAAACAGCAAGTGAAAATTGACAGCCCAGCCCCCTTGTCTTTATTTCCGTTTCTCCAGTATTCCTAAATGCCATCACAGCTGAGTTCACAATCTTCAAATAACTTCAGTTTATCTCTGTAGCTATGAGAAAGAAAAAGATTTTTATTTTCAACTGTAAAAGGAAAAAATTTTTAAGTATACATACATCTTCCCAGACAGCATCCAATTCTATTGGAGGAGTAGCTTGTTTCAACATACTCTTAAATGCAGATTCTTTTCGTTTCATCTTCCGAGCCTCCTCTTTTTCTCTTTCACGTTCACGGGCTTCTGCCTTTTCTAGTAACTTTTAGAAAACATATTTATATATATGTAGTACAATTTAACTTGTGTTAAATTCATTATTCTCCCATCATCTATAAGGTAAGGGTCAATTAATTTTAGCAAAGGAATTTACTATCACTCATTATCTAAGTATATTATCTGTTACCTTATTTGAAACCGTGTCCACTACTCTGTAAAATACTATTCCTATTCCCTTATTTCAGGAGTTTACATACAACTTAAGTATCTTTAGCCAAATGTATTAAGAACTGTTTTATTAATCTAGTTGTTTATAACAGTAAGAATGGTAACTTACACTATTGAAAGCCAGCTTAATATTTCCTGCATCTAATGTGGTTGATCTTTTAGTTGAACTGATTATTGCCACAAAGTCTTCAAAAGTAGTATTTACTTCAACTACAAATCCTTTATCCTAAAAAACAGAAATCTTGTTAATATCAGTGACAAAAAGAACATAGTATTATTTAAAAAAAATATGCCCGAGTAAAAGTTAATAGTATATATTTACCTTCAGAATGTCTTTTATTATCTTCTTTTCATCATGATAACGTGCTTTAAGATCCTCAACATAAAACTTGAAAAGGTCAAGTGCAGTTGATCCTAATGAAAAAACTAAAGAAGTCAAAAGCTAGCTCTAATCAAAGAGCTGCAATTACTTTTTTGTTTATAAAACAAAAGAAAGCACACCCCATGCCCCAAACACAACCACCTTTCCCTGTGGCCCGTTCCAACTATCATAACTACAATTTAGGAAAAAGAAGAATCTCACCCGGCTGACCAAGCATATTAGTGAATCTAATGTCAGAACTAATTGTTGGATACAATTCCATCCAAGATGACATAGAATGCAGTTGTCCATGTTCATGCAGTTCATCTAAAAATATCTAGGGGAAAGGGACAACAACAATGAACTCATTACATATTCAAAAGCCATCGTTAAGGACTTTGGAAATATTGGTATAACATGAATAAAAATATATGTTAAAAATAGCAATATAAAAAACTCTTCCACCAGTGTTATCACAAATGTGTTTAGGTGCAACTGATACTTGCTCTTTGATGAAAGTAAAATCTACTTTTACATAAAGAAACTATTTTGGACTTCAGACAAAAGGACTGCATTACTTTTACAGACTTCAGTTTATGTGCCCCTTAAGACGGGCCATCATTTCCAGTTTATAAATATGTAAACAAATAAATTCAAAACACTGGGTATTATTACAAATAATGAGGCTAAAGAAGGTACATGCACTTTTACTGTAAAACGTACTTTTTGTTTTTAAACACAACACCTGATGTGTTCTGGAAGATTTATTTCTTATTTAATTTTTTTTTCTAAGAGGAAGATATATTAATTTTACTAAAGCAATACATAGAGTTTAGGGAACTAGAACTTAACCTCCATGTCTGATTTTAAAACCTATTTCTTTTTTTCCATATTACTGTTATAACAAACAAATTTTTATAGGCTCACTTTATTATTATTATTATTTTTACTATTTGCTTACTTTCAGGGCAACATATTGACTTCAATAGTATGCAATTTTCACATTTGCTGCTTCCTGAAATCCTTAGAGAGTTTAATGTTATAAATGTCCCTAAACTATGGTACAAATTCTATTCCTAAAATTCCTATACCTGCACTGTTCAATACCACAGTCGCTGGTCAAATGCAGCTGCTAAGTATCATGAAATATGACTCTGAATGAGATGTGCTAGCAGTATACAACACACAAAGATTCTGAAGGTTTAGTACCAAAATAAGTATTTGTTGCATGTTAAAACGAAAATATTTTAGGTATACTGGGTGAAATAAGAGGTTACTAAAATTAATATTAGTTAAATTAATAAGAAATTACAATCATGTATGTGGCATACACATTTTTATTGAATAGCACTGCCCTGAATGATACCAGACATATAGCCCCACTTCTCTCCAAATGGGAATAAACATGTCGATTCAGTCTCTATATCCAAAATTCTTTCTCAAACTTAAAATTTCTATCCTTTCATCCTTACCCTTCAACATAAATGGGAGCTTAACAACACCCCTGCTATGTGATCACTAAGTGATCACACTTCTCCCTCTGTGGAATCCATAAAATAGCTTGGAAACCATCTTCAAAGATGCTCTCTAGGATCTTAAGAATCTACTCTATCATATCTGCTTTGCTAGTATTTGTTTCACTTCTTGGCTGCTAAGATCTGATAAGTAACAGAATTTTGACACTGAATCTACATCAGTAATGATGAAGTAGGAAATGGCAACTCACCCCAGTATTCTTGCCTGGGAAATATGATGGACAGAGAAGCCCGGTGGGCTACAGTCCACAGGGTTGCAAGTCAGACACAACTTAGAAACTAAACTACCACCACCACCACCACTGTTTCAACAGTCAATCTAACTTGAGTGATAATTAGAAATAACTTGAGATTCTTTTTAAAATATGAATTAAAATAAAGATATTTATGATTTACTTTTTAAAGATCACCAGATAACTTTGATGTGAATTCAGGTTTGAAAACCATTATGCTAAAACTGTATGGCTTTTACTCTCCTTTATTGGGTTGGCCGAAAAGTTTCTTCAGGTTCTCTCCTAAGATACTATGAAAAACCCAAACAAACTTTGTGGCTAACCCAGTATTTACTAACCCCATCTTGGGAAGGATGGGGACAAGATGGAAAGCAAGCTGCTTCAAAGATGGCTGAGGCTGGTTTTCAGGAAGCAGGAAATCTGAAAATTGCAGAGTACTGAAGTCAGTATGTTTCCCTGAAAAGTAGGTAAATAGTAAAAATAATAATAAAGTGTGCCTAAAAAAATTTTTGTTTAAGTTATAATAATAGTAATATGGAAAAAAAGAATAGGTTTTAAAATCAGACATGGGGGTTAAGTCCTAGTTCTCCAAACTCTAAATGTATTGCTTTAGTAAAATTATGCATCTTCCTCTTAGAAAATTAAATAAAAAAATAAATCCTCCAGAACACATTAGGCCTTATGTTTAGAGAAGGCAGCTCCCAATGCTGGCACTAATGACTTCTTGGAGCTCGTAAACTTTTGGGGGGCACAATGCAGGATGGGAATCCTGTACATTGGAAGATGTTTATCAATACCTCTGGCCTCTATCCAATTAGATGTTAGTAGTAACTTATCCCTAGATCATGACCATCAACAAAATGACTAGTTCAATACCACTCACTACCTCAGTCTAACTCAATAATCTCTTTTCCCTCATTTCCTTTCCTTCTTTTTGGTCTCCTTATATATTGTCCATGATATAACTACTCATATATACTTGAATAAACCTTCAAAGATTTTACTTAGTAATAGAATACCTTCATCTTTGAATTCTTTCTTCATTCCTTCCATCTTGACTGGTCTCTCTTACCAAAGAAAAGCTAGTCTTAAACCCTGAACTATTTAATCAAAACATCAGACAAACGTCTAATTTTGCCTCTACTTTTAATCTGGGCTTAAGCCTAAAATATTTAATCTGATTCTTAAGCCTAAAATATAGCTTTGTATCACGTTAGTATATGTCTGGCATGGTTTCTGATTACTATTGATATAATTGGACAGAGGAGCCTGGCAGGCTACAGTCCTTGGGGGAACATGACTTGGTGACTGAACACAGCAAGCACACACACAAAGCAAAAGCATGTTCTATTGGTTCTACGAGAGACATTCAGCTCAGTAATCTTCCTCTGCTGCTCTGCTTTCTTTAAAAGGTCTATGTACAACTTGAAGAGACCTACTGAATCAATTTCTGAGGGTGAGGCTCAACAACCCCTGCTTTTAACAATACTCCAAATGATCCTTTGGGAAACTACTAAGATAAAAGAAAACCATCAAGAGAAGTAAACGTTACATTCTTATGGAATGAAGACTGCAATAATGCTATTGGCTGTGGCATTTAAGGTGACTGGTGATCTTGGCACCATGGGGAGTTGCACTTACCCTAATACAGGATTTAATGAAAGAGATCCAGTAATTAAAACATGACATAGATTAAAAAAAAGGCTATACAAAGAACCTATAATTTTAGCTCCTCTGTATAGTGTTTAAGAATTATGGCCCATCCTCAAAAGCATACCACAGCATTCAGCATTTCCTATAGTTCTTTAAAGACCTAAAAATGAATCAGTACCACTGACTCATCACACATTTTATTTTCAGTCCTCCCTTATGCTATTGATTCCTCTTTCCTGAGTGAAACCATACCTATCAGTGTTCACTTTAAATACCAAATCTGCTATAGCCTTCTGTGTTCCTCTTGCCTAGAATGGCTACTTTCCTTAAGTGGATTCATAACTAACTATAAGTAAGTTAGTTCAGTCGCTCAGTTGTGTCTGACTCTAAGAATTAAATGTCTATGGATCATCTGCAAAGCCCAGGTTAATGATCTGAGACCAGGATTTTCAAAATTGCTTATTATCACTGTTAAAGGTCATTAACCATATTACAAAATTAAGCTGAAAAACAGAGCTTTTAAAATTACCTGAAAAGATTCTCTATTTTTACGCTGCCGTCTCCTTTCACGAAGCAAACTCTTTTGTTTTTCTTCTTCCTCTTCCTTTTCTAAAGCCCGGATGTGTTCCTCAAAGCAAATTAATGCATCTTCTTTATCCATATCTAGAATTTTTATCAGTTATAAAAAATTAAAACATCAAATATCAGTAAAGAAAGAGGTTTATTTGCATTAACTCCCTACAAAATTCAAATTCACTTTATCAGAATATTTGTATTTAAACTCAAATATAAATTTTAATTATCTAAACAGGGAATGTTTATGGAAAATTTTTTATTTATATAATTATTTCTTGATCTTTTATTTCTTTATGGCCAGGTGCACAGCTTTCAGGATCTTAGTTCTGAGAAATGAAGTATTTCTGGCCATATTAGTAAACAAGGATTTAACAGTCATCAGCAATTGCAGGCCCTAAGGTCACTCAGGAAAGAATAGAGTATCTGCAATCTGGCAGCTATGAGGCTGCAACCACTCCCTAAACTGAGTCCCATGGAAGCTTAGGATGTGGGATAAAAATACAGGATACTGGCTCCAGAGAGCTGAGATGCATATTGAAGGAATGATTTCAGTGAGCCCAGACTCTTACACCTTGCCAAGCATAGAAAAGTGCTAAACTTCTAAATTCCTTGAGGTATCCCGCTTCCTTTAATTAAAAATCATTTTCTGACTTTCAGACTACCTGCCCTTGTTATAAAACTTCTATATATCCCAGCTCCTCCTCTCGCCTCCTCAGAGCAGTCTTCTCATGGTTACTTGAGATGCCCAAGTCTACTGGAAATCCTAAAAATTTCCACCAAATAAAACATAACTCTCAACTTCTAGGTGGTCACTATTTTTGAAGTCTACAGCTCCCTGATTCAGGGATCATATCCAGGCCCCCTGCAGTGGAAGAGCAGAGTCCTAACCACTTAACTGTCAGGGAATTTCCACATGGAAAATTTCAAAAAGACTTCATTAAAACATACTCTGAATTCAAGGATGAAACCGAGAATACATACGACACAAATAATGAAAATAGAATTGTGATAACTTGGTTAGCAATATCAGAATTACCCAAAGAGCTTTTGAAGTATAAAATTCTATGCCTTCCCTCAAACCTACTGAAGTATGGTATTCAAAAGGGTAATCAAGAAAGCTGTAATTTAATAAGCAACTAGGTAGGTCAAAAATAAGACAGAACTTAGGGAAGCTTACTATAAGAAAATGCTAATACACTTTTTTTTTTTTTGGCCTTTTGCAAATCTCTATAAAGCCATTACTACCTCAAGAGCACAGTATGATAAATCTGGTCACTAATTTAGTTCCCATTAAATCACAAATAAATAGCAAGGCAAAATTTCAGGTTTGTCCTAATAAATATATTTCAGTTATACTTGACAAAGCTAACTTCAGATTTTGGGGAAAATATTTTGTACTGAATCATAAAACTCAGAAAGAAATATCCTATCTAGAAACAAACAAAACAACTTTTCAGGAATGGACAAATTGTGCAAAATTCAGTTAGTGATCTCATTAAAAAAAAAAAAGTGACCAATTTTCCCTGTTAGACAACTGTTTAAAAACTATTCCTTCCACTTAGTTGTAACTCTCACTTTGTAATTCCTCATCCTCTGCAAAAGTTGGATTATCCATCAGATACTGCTGGGCTTCAGACCAAGTAGTAGAATATGTCACATTAGCCATGTTGTCAAGTATGTTTTTCAAGGCTTCCCAATTCCTCTTTCGCAACTGCTTTGCTTGCTCCTAAGTAAAAAATATGAATATACGTTTTAACGTTCAAATAAAGCATAATGTATGAAATGCAATCTATGAAGGTTTCCTCATATTCTGATGTCCAAACTTCAAATGCTACCCATTTACTTTAAATATCAACACTCTTTACCTTTTCAGTACTCTTGCCTAACTGCTTCTCTCTTACCTTCAATTTTTTTAACTTCTAAGACTAACCTGGAATTCCCTCTCTGCCTCACAAAATCTCTCTTCCCACAACTATGTATTGTAGACACTGTCCAAACAAAAGTTACTGCAGACAAATCACATAACAGGTAAAAGATAATGTGTTCAACCACTTTCAGTGATGTTCAAATTTTTGTTAATAATACTTACATTTCTATAAGTCTCCTGGAAGACTAGATAACATATAACTTAGTAAATAATGAAATAGACATGAGCAAAACTAAATGTATTTGCAGGACAGTTATTTCAAAAACACTACCCTACAAATACATTTTAATACAAACACATTTTAACAATTACACATTACTGCTATTCTTTTAAAATAATCATAAATTAATGCCCTGTAAGGAAAAATACTGAGTATTTTCTAAACTCAAGCTAAAAAAAAAAAAAAAAAAAAAAGCATTTTCTAAGTGGGCGTAAGACAGACAATTAATGACAATCTAGGTATTAGCTACTTCACAGTAGTTGTGGCAGACTTAGTTGCCCTGTGGCATGTGGGATCTTCCCTGACAGGCGCTGAATGCATGTCGTCTCCATTGGCTGGTGGATTCTTAACCACTGGACCACTAGGAAAATCCAAGAGCTATCTATTTTTAAGTTAACTTCTAATAAACAGATCTACAGCACCATATATAGTAGATAAGCCAACAAGAATGGACATGTTATAAAGTAACTCCTAAATAAGAAACATGTTGTTTAATCTATAAATACTGTTAACAGTGAATAATACCTTTTCTTTTTTTGAAAGAAAGAATAAAACATCTTCATAGATTTCAAGACGATCACGTTCTGATATTGCATTCCAGACTTCCATCTCTCCAAACATTTGCTCTGCTTTTCTGTTTGTTAAAAAGAATAAATGAATGTTTCTGTATTATACCATAAAAAGTAATTTTAAACCATTTAAATTTTATTCTAAATTTAACACCACCAGATGAACACTCTTCCACTCTTAAGTTCATAATGGTATTATAGAGGAAAATTTTTTGGAAATTTAGAGAAAACAAGACAGGTCAAGTCTTGATTTCTCCTTAGAGACAGTGGGGACAAGTGAGCAATGTTTTGCAGTTAGGACTACCTCTATTTCTTAAGGCAGCTACAGAGACTTCCAAACCACCCATGGAACTAAATTACAGACTTCAGCAAACTCTTAAGAAATTTAGTTAACAGATAAAACAACACTACTTAAAGAAATGAAGAGTTCTTCAGTAAGGCTTCTCCAGAAGAGTGAGGAAAATAAGAAAACTATACATAAAATGAACCCAGTACCTCGTTGCAAAGATGTTAATACTGAATTACTCACAATCTTAAATAATAAAGCACTCAAAAATGAAGCATGCTAGGTAAATGTAAATTTTCAAAAATGCCACACGTAATAAAAATGGCCCATTTCTATTCCACAAATACAAAAATAACTGAACTCTTATATTAAGAGAAAGGAGTCAACATTTCATTATTAAATAAGTCTTTCTCCTTTTTTGTTGTAGTCCCTAGTTAATAACTAAGTCCTATGAATTCCACATTTAGCTATTGATTTATTTTATGAAGCTACCATATTCACAATCACTTAAGCTTTATTTAATGAGCATCTACTCTGATTAGTTACGGTACCTAGCAAAAAGTCTAACATGGAAACAGTACAGTAAATATACAACATAATCAGCAAAAATCTTACTTGTATCTAGTTGTAGAAGTCATTTTCTCATGATTTTCAAGAAAACGCTGAAAGGATTCCTTAGCTTCTTTGTATTTGGATCTTGCTTCTTCTTTTTCTTCTTTCTCTGTTTGGACTTTATAAGCATTAAAGGCCTGCTTTTTTTCACTCAACTTTGCTAAAGCACTAAAAAAAAAAAAAAAAAAAAAAAAAAAAAAATCATGTAAGAGTAAATGAAGATGGATCAGATATTAGTGTCTTGAAAAAATATTTCATTCACAAATTAAGAAAATTTCAGAAAGTTAACTAAACACAACACAGAAAATAATTTCTACTTTAAAAATTAATTCTAGTATCTATAAAAGGGCACCCACATTGTGTGAGAAACCTTTTTAACTTTTGGTTCTTATCAGACATAAAGCAACTCTATTATTGGTATCCAAAATAACAAGAAGATCAATGGGAATAAAAAGTTACATTATTTGACACAATTTAAATTTTCTAGGCTTGCTTTGCTCAAAGTAAAAAGTAAACAAAAAACCAAAGTATTACCTATATCGTGGATCATTAATTATCATTTTCATAGCTTGCTCCCATGAAGCATTAGATGGTACACGCTGAAAATCATTTAATGAAAAGTTAAAATTTCACACAAAACAGTAAGTCATACAACAGAGAACAAAGTGTAATACTCACTGCAAACATCAAGCACTTTCCTTTGCAGGAGTTTTAAAAAAGGTCTAAAAAATAATTTATTGACACAAGGCAAATGTATGTAACAGTCTATAGATTAAAAAGAAAACTTAAAACTGAAATTTAAACAGACCATTAATTTAAACAGTACATTAATACTTTCTTAAGACTACTGATTAGAAGACAGAAAACTTTTCTGAATAAAAGCTTTAAAGACTGAAGTGGAATGTGCTATGTAGTACCTTATACATTTTTTTGGTTGGAAGTTTAAAAAACAAGATAAAAAAAAATTTAGTTCATTTTCAGTCAAATCTATTTATAGGATTAGTATTTTTAATAAAAGCATCAAGATACTAACTGCATTAAAGGATAATTTCATTTATTAGATACTATATATCATATAAAAGTCTACAATATAAATACCTTTTCTTTTAATAATTCTTTAAATGCTTGCTTTGCCTCCTCTTTCGTATTCCAAGTATATGTTTTTTTTGCTGGTTGGCTTTCTTCCTCTTCTTTTTTCGGAGTAAAACTAAAGAAAGATTTATACATGGTATTTATAATTTAAATAAATACTTGCTTTACTTCGGAAAATAATGTTTTAATTACTCTTTGATGTTTAAGCAAAATTTGACAATTTTAGAATAAGCTCATCTGTAAGAGACACAAATAGTAGTATATATTTAATGGAACATACATACTAGTATATATTTTCTCTAACATTCAGTTATTAAGACCTTGCACAAAGGCCAAAATAAAATTTACACTATAACACTATTTTCACTAGTCCACAAGTTTATACTTTCTAATGGCTTATAAAACTTACTCAATGCTCTCATTTTTGTGTCTTAGTAACAGGCTTTGGGCAAGTGTGCATAAAATAAGATATAGAGATCAATCTAAATAGAGGTTGGCAAACTATGACCCCCAAGGCCAAATCCAGCCTTGCTGCCAATTTCTTTAAATATAGCTTTATCAGAACATGACCCTGCTCAAGATATGCATATTGATTATGGCTGACTGGGTACTACCTCAGCAGAACTGAGTCACTTTGACACACTATATGACCCACAAAACCAAGTATTTACTCTTTGAAGGTTTAGGGAAAAGTCTGCCAAACAGTGATCTCAAACAGAAGAGAATTACCCAAGAATTATCAACTATACTTGGTTGAGCCATCTTTACGAAAAGTTGTATTATCTTAACATTTCTTCCTTTACAGAAGAGAATGCTGGGAAAAAACACATCAGGAGAAAAAAAAACAACAACCCACCTCAATCCCCAATAGTTAAGCTGAACGTATAGGGGAAGATTATGGAGTACACACTAATAAAACATACAATTAACTCACACCCTCTGAATCACACCCAAAATACAATTAACTCATTCCAATATTAGTTTGGAATACTTAAAATTATCAAAAATATTGGAAACAACATGGTCAAAAATTACCAGCTGTAAAATGATCTATGAGTAATTGAAATCAAGTTTAATGACTCAAGAACTATAAGGAAACAGAAAAAAGGAAGCAGAAAACAACTGATTGTTAAAAATGTGAAAAATTATTGTGAAAAAACAGGATAAGTACAAAAAGATGTAAAAGAATATTACTCTAAAAGGCCTAAATGTCTACTAGTAGGAGATTACTTCATGTTCATATAAATGTCTGTCATCATTCAACATGATGGGATATGGATCTCTAATGACGTGGATGTCTCTGGTGTATTTTAAAAATTAAACATATGCATATATTTTAAATGCACAGAAAAAAAGCAGAAAGATAGAATAAAAATCTTAACTCTTTTATGCCTTCAAATATACTATACATATATCTTTTTAAAGCTTCTAAACATAAGAAAAAAATTTACAAAGCTATTTTCACTTTGGAAAATTCACACTAAAAATTAAAAAAAGTTTATGAAAAGAGGAAGGGAGATGAAAGCAATAGACTTAAATATTAAGATGGGTGATCATGTTTGGATCTTGATATCATGGTTAATATTTCACATGTGATAACTTTTAAGTCAAGCAGCATAGCTCAAGGTTACTTTTCATAGACACAGAAAGCACAGCTATTGAAATTAGAACCTGTAAACTCAGAGATGCAGCTCTCAGGCTTTATCAAAAAGCTGTACCAATTTAATCCTACTAACAGCTTGCCTATACATTGTTAAGTGTTATCTTGATTTTTCCATATTTGTTCAGTATCAACTTATAGCAACTTCCCTGCAGTGCTGTGCTAAGCCATAACTCAGACTTAAATAGACTCACCCCATCACCAGCACTGCTTTCTAAGCTAAAGTAGAATAGTTTTGCAACACTTTTGAGAGCACGATCCCACAAAAGTAAATCTCAAAAACTGTTATCTAAAGGTATATGTTTTGATTCTCAATTTTTAAACACGTAATGACCATTGACTAAATCAGCAATTTCTTGTTACCAATGATGTCTGTGACTGATTTGCAGAAAACAAGTTACTAGACTTACTCAGCTACAGTTTCCTGCTTAGATGTTTCTTCTCCAGTATTACTAGACACTTCACTTTGATCCTGAACAGAAGGGGTACTAGTAAGTTGTGCTTGTTCTTCAGTAGAAATTGTTACTGTATTTTCATTATCTACAACAGTAGCAACAATCGAAGTAACCTCAGGCTCAGGAACAACTGGAACAGTTCCACTGACAGTACTAGAGGCAGAAGTGGAAGCACTGGCATTGGCTGCAGCAGCAGCTGCTGCGGCTGCGGCTGCGGCTGCAACAACAGCAGCTGCTGCTTCTGCAGCAGCCATGGTGCTCATTGTGGTTGGAATTTCTGTTGTAGGAACTGGGGCTGCTGATGTTGTGGTGCACTCTTCTTGTTTACTATATATTTAAAAAAGAGAAAACTGGTCAGTTCGATACAAATAATTGCAAACACAAATAAAGTCTGTTTTAAATTACTATAAAATCAAATGAATAAGAGAAACTAAAGGGAAAAAGGGCAGTATTGCCAAACTATTAAGCCATCTAAAAAGATTAAAACCACAGTATGAAACAGAATTACTTTAATTTGGCAAACATTTGTGATAACATATAATGCACTGATGCAACAATCTGCATTTCCAAAACCAATAATCATTTTCATTTGCAAAATGTCCAATTAGATTGTATTATGCCTTAAAATTCAATTTATATTGTAAATTTCTTTAAATTTTATTTATTTCACCCACTGAAAGGAAAATCTGGGTAAAGGAAGAGATAGATAAAATATTTCATCTGTTCTCAAATTAACCAAAATCAAATTTTGGACATTTCTGTAATGGTCTTAATTTGGTAAGGATGTAGTCCAAATTCAAATAACTGTCTAGGAGCATCATGTGTGTATCCTGAGTACATCTCTTCCCCTGTCCCAAATCCTCCAAAGATATCAAACTATCAGGTCTACCATGTTAAACACTATGTATACAGACAATTAAAACAAGGATGTTATAGGAGGATGCTGTAAATTTATAAATACGTACTGATGTCCAAAATTGCTTACCTGCTTTCTTCAGCTTTGATCATTGCTATTAAAAAGAAAAAAGGAAAAGTTAAATAAATATTACATAGTTTTTAAATAAAGTCACTGAAAACAACTTTAAAAGGAGATTAAAAGTTCCATACAGTATGATTTAATTTATCAGCCTTTAAAAAAAAAAAAAAACAAAACACTACATTTACAGTGCAAGTGCTCTATAAATTCCAGGACAGAAATTAAAGAATAAAAACAAATTTTAAATTAACAGCAGGTTTTAGGAGAGCTTCTTCCCACAATGCTACCTTCTCAAAGGCTGCTGGCTACTGCAAAAACACTCTTAAAATATCTGCGTAATTCTGAAATAAAACAACATTTTCCTCAGGGATAAAACCATTTGCTTTTCTTTAAGATACTAAATTCAAAATGGGATTGAATGTATGTTATGAAATTCCAGCACATATATACTAGCATTGACAGGTAGATAGATAGTTATGCACACCAACTATTTGTAGTAGGGTTATATCAGAAATGAGCTTGACGTTCCTTACATGAATGAAGTGGGAATCTACCTATCTACAATAGTATTATTAGCCAGTGCTAGTATAGAAATGTAAGTTAAGCTTTAAAGATCTTCACTCAGTATTTCAGATTTCAATCTAGTTAAAGTAAATTTTTCTTTACAGGTAACACAGATATCTCATTTATTCACATTATTAGGAATGAGGTGCTCCATGTAAATGATAATATAAGCTTAACTCCATCGAAGTATTTTTGAAACTTGTCCCCTTTGAAAGGAAATGTGTTTAGAATGGCTGACAAAACATACTGAAGGTGTTATCACTACTAATTCAATTCTCCAGATAAAATGATCATCCAAGCGAATGAGGTAACACAGGGAAAAGTTAAACAGACATAAGAGCACAGTGCCTTTAAGAAATGCTTATTCTCTTTCCTTCAGATGTCATCTTATGTTTCAAACAGTCCCATTCTCCTACAATTTGTTTTTTCTAACCGGATATAGATTATGACACCAGATTCTATTATAAGTCAGAGTAAAAAATAAATTCTCAATTCCTACCCATAATCTATTTTAAGTCCAAGGTTTTTATAGTAGGTAATATTCATAGATTTGCAGGAATGTTCTGAATAGTTGAGGATGCTAGAATATTCTCCTTCTGTCATGCATGGCATTTTAATTTAATTCTGTGATGCATGGCATTTTAATTTAATTCTCCATTAATAAACATAAAGGCTATTTTGCAATGTTGTGGTAAAATAAAATCAGCATTAAATGCAGAGTCTGACAGTATGTTAACAAAATTTAAACTGATAAAAGAGTTCAAGGTTCTCTATCTGCTAAATGAGTTAAGTCACATATTCCATGTATGCACCAACACTCAGAGCTGTCTTTAGAAATATTGTATATGATATCTTTGTTCAATTATCGAATGATGCTTTTGTTTAAAAAAAGAAAGTCCAAGTACAACGTTAAAAATTACAAGCTCATTTATAATATAACCCTTAAATGAAAGGAATTTTTTGAATTAGAAATTTCTCACTGCAGATTTATCCAATTATGGTTAGTGAACATTAGTGACATACTCTAAAAATGTTAAATAATGACAGAAAATGAATTATCAAAGCAGCTCACCATGCAGGTTTGATTTTGTAATAAGACTTCCAGCAACAATGGTATTCTGGTATCCTAGTTTCAGTGGAATCAAATCAAATAAAAATCTATTTAAAATCTATAGAACTGAGATCTAGAGCAACAAGAAAATAAGAGCCCATAAAACTGTTACACCATTTAAAACGTTCTAATCACTTAATTAAAAAAAATAAGGCCTTTGATTGAACAATCCTATTTACGAAGGACTGTGAATAACACACATATATAAAAAGGAACATTAAAAATTATTTTTCCCTGTTTTACCTTCAAGATCTTCAAGTTCTTTAGGTTTGGCCCAGCGAGATTCTTTTGTTTGAGAATTGTAATAATAAGGCTTTCCAGAGTCAGACTTGTACTCCTTCCAAGGGCATTTAGATAAAAGTTGCTAAGTGAAAAAAATAAAACTTCAGATAGCAGTATTAGATCTAGTCTATTTTCATCATTTACATCACTGATTTTACTAGGTATTATCAACCCATACAATTCTAAACCTAGCAAGATGGTGACAATATAAACAACCACTGCATGATACTTACTAAATAAGAGATGTTAAGTTATTTAGATATACTATGTTTGTCTAAGGTAATGTACCTATTAAGAGGCAAAGACAGGATTCAAAACCAGGTCTGATTTTCAAATCCAGATTTGAATGCTCTTGCCATTTACAACTCACCACAGGTAATAATTACCATCCATTTTTTCCACAAATACTAATATAGGTAGGAAAAACAAAATTTAACAGAAAGCAAAATCTGATTTAGTCATGTTTAGATTTCAGTTTCACAAACAATTTATCACAAACCTATATGACTACACCATGTAAGGAAGCAGTTTAAATGTGATATACTTAAAACCTAACAGACAGAACCTGTTATGGTGGTGGGATGAGAATTCTATTGAAAACAAATCTTATCCGTGTCTGGGGCAAATATCTATGGGATAAAGAAAAATTTTATCATCTGCCAAATTCCCTACCCAAGTATTGCTATACTATCATTACTGTGGTGGCCTGAAAAACACTTTTTACCTCTTCAAATTCTTAATTAAGAACGCGGGGGACAAAAAAAAAGATGCCAACTAGGGAAAACTTTCAAGTATAGCTTTGAAATGCCATATCAACTTTCACTTAGGAAACCAGAGTTCCTAATTAAACCAAATGGAACACTGCTTACCCAGTTTATTTCTTCAATCTTACTTTCATATCTGTATAGTTTGAATGGTAAAATTTACAACATAAAATGAAATAATACATACTCAGGTGGGAGTTGTATTTTTCACAGACATAATTTCCCATTTTAAAAGATGGAAGTATTTTAACTTCAACTTCACTGACACTAGCTTCATTGGAAAAACATAAGCACCCAGAAGACATCTGAAATCACTCAGGTTTGATATAAAGAGGAAAACAAAGACCAAGTGGAGAGAGTGTACTTTTTTTCTTCCAATTTAGTCTTTAAGTCACTTTTCTTTTAATTGATAACCACCTGACAAAGGTTCCTGAGCAGGGGTAAAAATCAGTAAATAAAACTGGTTTGCTCATAGAAGGGAATGAAATTTTGTCTTTTTGCTTACTGGTGTGACTGTACAAACCCTTTTCTCCTCTGAATGCCTTTGCAGCATCCTTTTCTGATATAAGTGGTACTATTCCTCATGTATGGATGTGAGAGTTGGACTGTGAAGAAAGCTGAGTGCCAGAATTGAGGCTTTTGAATTGTGGTATTGGAGAAGACTCTTGACTGCAAGGAGATCCAACCAGTCCATCCTAAAGGAGATCAGTCCTGGGTGTTCACTGGAAGGACTGATGCTGAAGCTGAAACTCCAATACTTTGGCCACCTCATGCGAAGAGTTGACTCACTGGAAAAGACTCTGATGCTGGGAGGGATTGGGGGCAGGAGGAGAAGGGGACGACCGAGGATGAGATGGCTGGATGGCATCATCGACTCAATGGATATGAGTCTGAGTGAACTCCGGGAGTTGGTGATGGACAGGGAGGCCTGGCGTGCTGTGATTCACGGGGTCGCAAAGAGTCGGACATGACTAAGCGACTGAACTGAACTGAACTGATTCTTTGGAAAGCCAAATACCTACCCAAACCCTTAAAATAAAAAAAAGAAATGAAAAGAGAACTCAACTTAATCTCTAACAAACTTTTACCTCAGCAGGAGTTTTAAGATCATCTGGTTTCTCCCAAGTAGACTGTTTTGTTTCAGTATTGTAGTAGTAGGTCCTTCCATCAGGTGATTTATGTTCAGTCCACATTGATTTCTAACGAAAGATATTAATACAAAGATTCAAATTATGTAACAGTGACAATGACAGTAAACATGAATGCTATTACAGTTTCAAAGTAATATATGAAGAAATTACAAGTATAAAATGGGTATACTTTTGAATAACTGATTAACATAAGTAGGGAGGTAACTGAAAATAGAATATTTTATAAGTACTTCAAAAGCAGTATGGATCAGTCCAGGTTTTAGGATCTCTATTCTACAGTCTCAAAGTTATAAGGATACAACTGCTTGTATAACTACTACACATAAGACAATCTTTCAGCAACACAATTCTACGCCTTGTGGATAAAAGAGAATATATGAATGAGATGCTAATGCAATACAAGAGGATTGACCGTGAGCTCAACAACTCTAACATAAAGAATATTTACATAAAGTTGAACAAAGTTCTGAACTGACATGCAATAAAGATGCAGGAGTCAAAACTGGAAAAGATGCCTCTTGATGACAATCAGAATTTAATAATCAACAAGGTGAAGTTTAACAGGGATAAAATGTGAATTCAAATGCCTCAACATAAGATGGGAACGGTTTATAGAAACTACTTTGATACAGAATACATATTCACTAATGTTAAGAACCTACTAAAAGGTGTTAGTAAGACTTCAGTTATCAATAGATGTGATACCTCATGGTTACAAGCTCTGTAAGGTCACCATATAAACACATGTGCGCTAACATAAAATAATAATAAAAGGGATTGCAAAGAACTTTTGAGAGATGATAGATGTCTATATTCTTGGTGATAATTCCATGGATGTGTATTTATTCCCCAAATAATCCAGTCATACATATTTAGTATGTACAGTTTTCATATGTCAGTAATAACTTAATAGTGTTTTTTAAAAAGTAATTTTACAATGAATGAATGAATTACTGGATGAGCTCAAAGGTACTAAGCCCAGGTCTGGGCATCAGATTTTTCAGATGGTAACAGACTACAGTGTGCTTTAAAAAGGGTTATAAAAATGATCTATACTAAATTTCTTCAATTCTCTAAGAAAAGGTAAAATCACTGTCAAACTATCACAGTTTTTACCACTCAGATTTATGTTAAACTTTTTGAAAGAATTTATTCTTATTTAGGGGCTTTCCATGTCGTGCAAGTGGTAAAGAACCTGCCTGCCAATGCAGGTTGTTAGATGTAAGAGACGCAGGTTCCGCTGGGTCAGGAAGATCCCTTGGAGGAGGGCATGGCAACCCACTCCTGTATTTTTGCCAGGAGAATCTCATGGACCAAGGAGCCGGCAGGCTACAGTCCACAGGGTTGCACAGAATCAGACACAACTGAAGCGACCTGGCCCGCATACACAGATTCTTAATTAAGACTTGGTTTCATCCCCTATCACTTTTGTGAATACATAAAAAGGAAAATAGGCAAATAAAATAGTCTATTTCTCAAAATTTACACTGAGGATGCTTACTGTGACTAACTTGCTAATGTCTATTATATTTCTCCATAATTCCCTGCTGAACACTAAGAATCTTCCTAGCAACACAGCATTTCTTAAAAAACAAAACAAAACAAGCCATAAAATATCTGAAAACCACTGGTACTGGTTCTTAACTTTCTTCTTAATGATTTAAAACTGCCCCCTATCTTCCCTTCCGTATCAACTTTATTGAGTAATGGAGCAGATCTGCCTCTGATTTCTGCTTTGGGAACGTGGCTAAACACATGATTTCATTGTTTTTCCTATTCTCTCACCATAACCACTTTATTCCTAGCTGATAAAAGTGTTGTGTCATTATTTTCATGCCATGATTTTCTTACAAACCACTGACAATCTTCTGATGTTGGTATTTTTGCTGTTCAATCATGCACAACTAGGCTGGAGAACAGAGAGCACAGGACAACATGAATGGTAGAATGCATTCCAGTTTCAAATGTGTTAAATGTTGCAATACACTAACTAAAAAATAAATCAGGGCTTCCCTGGTGGCTGAGCCTGCCAATGCAGGAGACAAGGGTTCCATCCCTGATCTGGAAAGATCCCAAATGCCACAGAGCAACTAAGCCCGTGCGCCACAACTATTTAGCCTGTGCTCTAGAGCCCAGGAACCACAACTACTGAAGCCGGTGTACCCTAGAGCCCATGCTCTACAACGAGAGGCCACCACAATGAAAAGTTTGCACACCCCAACAAGACAGTAGCCCATGCTTGCTGAAAGTACAGGAAAGTCTGTGAAGCAACGAAGACCGAACATATCAAAAATATATAAATAAATAGTTAAGAAACATTTGCAAAATGTGGGAATGGAAAATAAGAAAAGACAATCTAAGGGACTTCCCTGGTGGCACAATGGATAAGAATCCGCCTGCCAGTGCAGGGGACATGGGTTTCATCTCTAGTCTGGGAAGACTCCAATGCCACAGAGCAACTAAACTGCTGAGTGGAGCAACCAAACTACTGAGCCCGGGAGCCCAACTACCAAGCCCACGTACTGCAACTACTGAAGCCCAACCTCTCTAGGGACGCTAACCTTCAACTACTGAGCCTGCATGTCACTACTGAAGCCTGTGCATCTAGAGCCTATGCTCCTCAACAAAAGCAGCAGCCAACACAATGAGAAGTCCATGCACCACAATGAAGAGTTCACCCTAACTAGAGAAAGCCCAAACAGAGCAACTAAGAACCAAATGAATTATAAATAAATAAATAAACACACATACACAACGAAAAAAGACAACTTGAGGATCTAAATCAATGTAATTTTAACCAAACTAGGTGAGGTAAGATGATTATTTTCTGTAATTCCTGAAAAGGGAACTAGAGTTATGTCAAGGAATTACAGACAACCATTAGAATTCAAGGAAATGACTTGACCAAATTTGGGCTATTTAATAACAAAATGACTAGCCCTTTCGAGACTTGTTAATAATTCCATTCCATAAACAGTCAGAACCTTACAGAATGGATTTCTGAATGATGTAGCAGGATAGTTAGGTTACTGCAAAAGAGAAGTGTGAAAGCATTAGTTGCTCAGTCGTGTCTGAGACTTTTAGACCTCATACCAAGTTCCTCTGTTCATGGGATTCTCCAGGCAAAAATACTGGAGTGGGTTACCATTCCCTTCTCCAGATGATCTTTCCCACCCAGGGACTGAACTCAGGTCTCCCACACTGTAGGCAGGTTCATTACCATCTAAGCCACCAGAGAAGCCCCTATATAACTGCAAGTGTATTTAAATTCCTTAACTTGTTCCAGCACCTTTGCAGAATATGACAATTTCTCTGGAGCCAACATTAAATAATTGCTGGAAATGAAATAAAAAAGTGATACAGTAAGAGACATATATGGAAGCTTCTTCAACTGTATGGGTAATGCTTACTTCATAAATTAAATGATGTTAACACAGATAAACAAACACGAGATAACAGAATGAAAAAGGACTATGTGCTCTTCACCAAAAATGGGAAGAGAAGATACAAAACAGTAAGCAATTTAACATTCACTACCTATTACTTTCTTTGAATCTTAAAAGCAGGTAAGACCATTATCTTCATTTTACAAATTAAAAGAACAAAGCTTACAAGGGTTAACAACTTGCTCACAGTGATTCAGGAAATACCACTGTTTCAAGCCTGCATTCAGGGACAGTCTAATAGACAAATTCATGGCCAACTATTTAATATTAAGCCCTGTACTAACTGCTTTGCATGAGTTATCAGTTAACTCTTTTAATAATCCTCTTTAATAACCCTTTTAAAAACCCTATGAGGTAGGTACCATCTACCAGCCTCACTTTATGGAAGAGAAAAGGGAGCACAAGGAAGTAAAGTAACATGCCCAAGGTAATATAGCTAGCCTGAGTTCCTAACAACACTGTCTCAGCCCAAAACTAAGGTTTTACTATGGATCAAGGGTCCAGCTCTTCGCATCAATAGAAATTGAATCATTCCAGACAGGAATATAAATTCTGTATAAATGTCTTAAGCAATACACCAAATTCACTTATAAAAGTCAATTTTGGAGAAAAGCCATTTATCTGATAAATTTTTCACTCTTTTACCTTAAACATATCTAATCTGCAACTTACAGTAAAATTATGTTTCTGGTCAAAACTCATAATATTTTAAAAGCTTAAAAACAAATATATCTGAATGTTGAGTGGCATAAAAAACATTAGCAACAACTAACAACTAGAGTTATCTTCATAGGCTAAAATATGACCTAGGCAAGTAGTTACTAAGTATTGACAGTCATGTTAATAATAATATAAAACATTTACCTACAAAATTACTGTTTTTTAAAAAACATGAGTTCCCCAAAGCAATAAGCAAAAGTTACCTATCAAAGACTTAAGATAATAATCACCCAAGGACAGTTCAATTACAGTCCTCAATTCATACTATAAACTCAGATCTGCTTTTAATATAGTGAAAAATACGCAGAGCTAACTAAAAACAGTACGACATTGTAACAGAAGATGTAGTGGCACAATATATACCAAAAATACCTGAGAGGAAAAAAAACAAAAACAAAATCCTGGGTATAAGGGGGGAAAATGCACATACATAATTATAAGAGACCTTACATACTTTTCAGAGTCAAAAAAGTCAGTCAACAACTGGGTTGTGAATAAACTCAGCACATTCAAACTCAAAATGTGAACATTTATACAATGTATAAGCTCAACTGAGTGAAAAAAAAAAACTAAATCATTTTTTAAAAATGACTAAATAAAACACCAAGAAATGTAGAAAAGCTGCTCACTACTCTAAGTAAGGAAAACAAACCACAGAGAACAGATTCACAACCAATTTCAAAATCTAGAGAAAAAGATTTCCTCCCAAACTATTTACCAAAATTCACCGAAAAGAAAAAACATCACACTTGAATATTTCAGTTACCATAGATGCAACTGAAAGAAACTTAAACCAGCTGATTTTACAGCAGAACTCTATGGAACCTTTCAAGAATAGAGTAGTTCATTATCATTTCAGATCACAGAAAGAGATGAAAAGCTCTTTATAAGAGTAACAAGGCACAACAAAAAAGTATCAAAAAAGAAAGGCAGGCAATGATGCTTATAAATGTAAGAATTAAAATATTAGCCAAGAGGATTCTACAATGTATACACTTTGAAAAGGTAGAATTTATTATATAAAAGTGCTAGGGTAATTCAATATTAGGCAATGTGTAATAGTATTTCTATTAACAAACTGAAAAAAAAAAACAAAACAAAACAATCCACCATCACAGGATCACACCAACAGACTTGGTACAACCTGGTGGCTCAGACAGTAAAGAATCTGCAATGCAAGAGACCCAGGTTCCATCTCTGGGTTGGGAAGATTCCTTGGAGAAGGGAAATGGCAACCCACTGCAGTAATCTTGATGGACAGTGGAGTCTGGTGTGCTACAGTCCATGGGGTCAAAGAGTTGGACAACTGAACTACTCTGACTTTCACTTTTCACAACCAAACTACATCCTGAAAAATAAATTCTCAAATAATACAATAATAAAAAGAAAAATATTTAAATGATAATTTATCAAAAACCAATAAAAATTATTCTAAACCCACTTCTACTAAACTTATGACCAAAATATGAGTCTGCAATCACCATAATTCAATGAAAAGCATGGCAATAAAATTCAATGATGGGTATTAAGTTTGGGAAAAAGATAAATTCTCCTGCCTTTACTTTGCTAAGAACTCCTATAAAATCTATTCTAATTATCCAATGACTGTGATAATATAGCTGGCTATGAGCTACATCATACATGCATTTATTTTGCACCCGAGCCTTAAAATACAGAGCAATGAGAGAAAAATATAGGAGAACAAGATAAAAAAAGATTTTAATATACCTATCTCCTTAGGGAGATCAAGCAGATTAGATATGCCAAGATACAGAATAACAAAGTAACTTTAAACTGTCAACACAAAAAAATACTCTTAAAATTGGTCTTGACACAGAACGTAAGTGAGACTTTAATAAACTGCAAAGAATCAACATCTTATACACTGTGCTTTCTGATCACAATGCAAAAAGGTATGCCTTATAAAAAATAAGTCAAAGGCATGATCAATGAAATAAATAACTGATAGATGGACTTAATTAAAATTAAAAACTTCTGCTTTCCCAAAGACAGTTCAAAGAAAGAGAAAAGCCGCAAACAAATTATTTGCAAAAAGACACATCCATTTAAGTACTTTTAACCAGTATAATTTACCAAATTACATTAAAAAAACACACCAAACCTCTAAACTTCACAATAAATGAGTAAAAATATCTGGACACCTCAACAAAAAAAGAAATATAGATGCAAGTAAGCATATGAAAACATGCTCAACATCATACATTATTATAGACGTGGAAATTAAAATGCACCACACACCTATTAAAATGAAAAACAAACAAACTAAAAACACCAATAATGTGAAATGTTATGGGGCAACAGGAACTTTCATTCACTGTTAATGAGACGTCAAAATGGTACAGTCACATTGGAAGACAGTTCAGCAGCTTCTTATAAAAGTAAACACACTCCTGGGACTTTCCTGGTGGTCCAGTGGTTAAGAATCCACCTTGCAGTGATGCAGGGAAGGTGGGCTTGATTCCTGGTCTGGAAACTAAGATCCCACATGCTGTGGAGGAACTAAGGCCTCAAACTGCAACTACTGAAGCCCATGCATTCTAGAGCATTGATGACACAGCTACTGAGCCTGGGTGCTCCAGCTACTGAAACCCATGCCCTCTGGAGCTCACAGACCACAACTACTAAGCCCACACACCACAGCCAGAGTTCATGTGCTGCAACAAAAGATCCTGCATGCCACAACTAAGACCTGATGCAGCTGAACAAATCTTTTCTTTTTTAAAAACAGTAAATATACTCTTACTATATGAGAAAAGGGCAACAGAGGATGAGATGGTTGGACGGCATTATTGACTGAATGGACATGAGACTGAGCAAACTCCAGGAGATAGTGAAGGACAGAGACGCCTGGCATGCTGTAGTCCACGGGATCACAGACAGTTGGGACGTGACAGAGACTGAACAACATACGATGAAGCAATCATGTTCTGGAATATTTACCCGAATGAGTTGAAAACTTTTCCATATAATTATCTGTACATAATATTTGTAGCAGCTTTATTCATAATTGCTAAAACCTGGAAGCAATCAAGATGTCTTTTAACAGATGAATGGACAAACAAATTGTGGCATACAATGGTTGTGGAAGTGGCAAGAGAGATGAAGAGGAATAGCACAGAGGATTTTTAGGACAGTGAAACTATTCTGTATGACACTACTGTGTGGAATACATGTCACTAAACATTTGTCAAAATTCACAGAATACATAACACCAAGAGTGACCCTAATACAAAACGGACTTTGGGCGATAATGATGTGTCATTGTATGTTCACCAACTGCAGTAATGTACCACTTTGTAAGAGATGCTGATGGTAGAGAAGGCTGTATGTTTGTGAGATTCTCTACTTTGCACTGAATTTAAGATTTCTCTAAAAAACAACAGGTAATTTGAATAACAACAACAAATCTTACATCTAGAAGCTGAAAAAAACCCACTTACTACCTAGTAAATAGAAAAATCAAATGAAGAAAACAGAAAACAAGATATTGAGAGCTAAATAACAACAAAACCCTTTTACATCAAAACTTAATAGAAATTGAATATTTACTTTTTGCCCCTACCAAAAAAAAAAAAAAGGACAATGATGGCTATTATGATCTCTAATTGTATGCTAAATAATTATTAAACCTCTGTAACATAAACATCTGGAAGAGCCCAATAACTGCTAAGAAAATTGAAATGGTAACACCAAACCATTACCTTCAAAAAGTATTAGATCCAAAATCAACCTTAAAAGCTTCTGTACAGCAAAGGAAACCATCCACAAATTGAAAAAAGAAACTACCGAATAGAAAATATTTGCAAATGCTATGACTGATAAGAGGTTAATATCCAAAATATAAATAGCTTATACAACTCAACACCAAAAAACCTCCCAAACAACCCAATTAAAAAATGGGCACAAGGCCTACACAGCCATTTTTCCAAGGAGGAAAAGCAGTAGGCCAACAGACACATGAAGAGATGTTTGACATCAAGTGATCATTAAGGAAATGGAAATTAAAATTACAGTGAGATACCACATCACACCTGTCAGAATGGCTATCATTGAAAGGAATGCAAATAACAAATGTTGGCAAGGATATACAGAAAACAGAACTCTCATAAATGCTGGAAGGAATGTAAATTGGTACAACCACTGTGGAAACCAATATGGAGATTTCTCAAAAAACTAAAAATAGAACTACCATATGACCCAGCAAGTCCACTCCTGGGAAAATAAAAACACTAAATTTGAAAAAATACACGCACTCAAATGTTCACAGTAGAATTATTTACAATTGCCAGGGCAAGGAAGGAAACTAAGGGGTCTATCAACAGATGAATGGATAAAGAAAAGGTGGTAAACACAGTGCGCGCACACACATACACAGACCTGTGCGTGCACAAACAATGGAATACTATTCAGAAAACCACTAGACCATTCAGGTATGACCTAAATCAAATCCCTTATGATTATACAGTGGAAGTGACAAATACATTCAAGGGATTAGATCTGATAAGAGTGCCTGAAGAACCATGGACTGAGGTTCGTGACACTGTACAACAGACAGGGATCAAGACCATCCCCAAGAAAAAGAAATGCAAAAAGGCAAAATGGTTGTCTGAGGCAGCCTTACAAACAGCTGAGAAAAGAAGAGAAGGTAAAGGAAAAGAAGAAAAAGAAAGATATACCCATCTGAATGCAGAGTTCCAAAGAATAGGACGGAGAGAAAGCTTTCCTCAGTGATCACGGCAAAGAAACAGAGGAAAACAATAGAATGGAAAAGACTAGAGATCTGTTCAACAAAATTAGATATACCAAGGGAACATTTCATGCAAGGATGGATACAATAAAGGACTGAAACGGTATGGAGCTAATTATTTTAAGAAAGGGGGCAAGAATACACAGAACTATACAAAAAAGATCTTCATGACCCAGATAGTCATGATGGTGTGATCACTCACCTAGAGCCAGACATCCTGGAATGTGCAGTCAAAGGGGCCTTAAGAAGCATCACTATGAACAAAGTTAGTGGAGGTGATCGAACTCTACTTGAGCTATTTCAAATCCTAAAAGATGATGCTGTGAAAAGTGCTGCACTCAATATGCCAGCAAATTTTGAAAACACAGTAGTGGCCACAGGACTGGAAGAGGTCAGTGTTCATTTCAATCCCAAAGAAAGGCAATGCCAAACTACTGCACAATTGCACTTATCTCAAACGCTAGCCAAGTAATGCTCAAAATTCTCCAAGCCAGACTTCAATAGTACGTGAAACATGAACTTCCAGATGTTCAAGCTGGTTTTAGAAAAGGCAGAGGAACGAGAGATCAAATTGCCAACACCTGCTGGATCATGGAAAAGGCAAGAAAATTCCAGAAAAAACATCTGCTGCTGCTGCTAAGTCGCTTCAGTCGTGTCCGACACTGTGCGACCACACAGATGGCAGCCCACCAGGCTCCCCCGTCCCTGGGATTCTCCAGGCAAGAACACTGGACTGGGTTACCATTTCCTTCTCCAATGCATTAAAATGAAAAGTAAAAGTGAAGTCGCTCAGTCATATCTGACTCTTAGGGACCCCAAGGACTGTAGCCCACCAGGCTTCTCCATCCATGGGATTTTCCAGGCAAGAGTACTGGAGTCGGGTGCCATTGCCTTCTCTGACAAAAACATCTACTTCTGCTTTATTGATTATACCAAAGACTTTGACTCTGGAAAATTCTTCAAGAGATGGGAGTACCAGAGCACCTTAGCTGCCTCCTGAGAAACCTGTATGCAAGTCAAGAAGCAACATTTAGAACAAGACATGGAACAACAGACTGGGGAAAGGAGCATGTCAAGGCTGTATACTGTCACTTGTTTACTTAGCTTATATGCAGGGTATATCATGCGAAATGCTGGGCTGGATGAAGCACAACCTGGAATCGAGACTGCCGGGAGAAACAGCAATAACCTCAGAAATGCAGATGATAGCACTCTTATGGCAGAAAGCAAAGAACTGAAAAGCCTCCTGATGAAGGTCAAAGGAGAGAGCGAAAAAGCTGGCTTAAAACTCAACATTCACAAAACTTAAGATCATGGCATCCAGTCCCATCACTTCAATGGCAAATAGATGGGGAAACAGTGGAAACAATAAAAGACTTATCTTTTTGGGCTCCAAAATTACTGTAGACGGTGACTGCAGCCATGAAATTAAAAGACTCTTGTTCCTTGTAAGAAAAGCTATGACAAACATAGACAGCATTTTAAAAAGCAGAGACATTATTTTGCCAACACAGGTCCGTCTAGTCAAAGCTATGTAGTATGATTTTTCCAGTAGTCATGTATGGATATGAGAGTTGGACTATAAAGAAAGCTGAGGGATGAAGAATTGATGTTTTTGAACTGTGGTGTTGGAGAAGACTCTTGAGAGTCCCTTGGACTGCAAGGAGATCCAACCAGTACATCCTAAAGGGAATCAGTCCTGAATATTCATTGGAAGGATTGATGCTGAAGCTGAAACTCAATGCTCTGGCCACCTGATGTGAAGAGGTGACTCATTTGAAAGATCCTGATGCTGGGAAAGACTGAAGGCGGGAGAAGAAGGGGACATCAGAGGATGAGATGGCTAGATGGCATCACTGACTCAGTGGACTTGAGTTTGAGCAAGCTCTGGAAGTTGGAGACTTCCAGGACAGGGAAGTCTGGTGTGCTGCAGTTCATGGGGTCGCAAAGAGTCAGACGCAACTGAGTGAACTGAACCAAAAGTAATTTTGAACTAGTTCTTCATGTTTTGGAATAGAAAGTGTGATTACATCAAACTAAAAAGTAAAAAGCTTCTGCACAGTAAAGAAAACAGCGAAAAAATAATCTTTGGAGTGGGAGAAAATGTTTGCAAACCATATAACTAATACAGGGTTAATAGCCACAATACCTAAGAAACTCCTCCAAATAAATATCAAGAAATCGCAAATAATCCAATTAAAGAATGGGTGAAAAAAGGCATACTAATGTCCATAAGGTACATTAGATACTCAACATCACTAATCAGAGAAACACAAATCAAAACCATAATGAGATATCACCTCACATCTGTCAGGATAGCTGTTATCAAAAAACCAAGAAATAACAAATGCTGGCAAGCGTGCGCAGAAATTGGAAGCCCAGTATACTGTTGGTGGAAAGTAAGCTGTATAGTCACAATGGAAAACAGTATGAAGTTTCTTATAAAATTGCACTTAAGCATCATATATAGTAGCTAAGAAATGGAAATAATTTTAACTGCCCATGGATGAATTAATGGATAAAGAAGATATATATAAAATACACATACACACAGAACAAAACAATTAAGCCATAAAAATGAAATGAATGAAATCTTGCCACCTGCAACATGGATGGACCCTGAAGGCTACGTGAAATAAACCAGGGAGAGAAAGACAAGATTAATATAATTTCACTTACAAGTAGAATATAAAAAAACAAAAAACCCAAGCTTACAGAAACAGAGAACAGACTGATGGCTGCCGTAGAGAAGGGTAGCTTGGCGGGTGAGAGAAATGGGTGAAGAGGGTCAAAATGTACAAACTTTTAGCTATAAAACAAGGAAATCACGGGGGACAAAATGTACAGCATGGTGAGTATAGTTAGCAATACTGTATTATGTCTTTCAAAGTTGATCAGAGTAAGTCTTAAAATTCTACCTCACAAGAAAAAAAACAATGCTGGTATGTTAACTAGATTTACTTATAGTAATTATTTTACAATGTATACAAGTACCATACCGAACCACTGCATTTACACCGGAAACTAATATTTTATGTCAATTATACTTAATGAAAACAAAAAAATTTCATAAGCTTTCCCCAATATTTACATGTCTTAGGACATATATCCTAGTGAGCACCTACTAGGGAGGGTAAACTGGAGTAAAGATGGAATGAAAGTGAAAGTCACTCATTCATGTCCGATTCTGTGCAACCCCATGGACTGTGCAGTCAATGGAATTCTCCAGGTCAGAATACTGGAATGGGTAGCCATTCCCTTCTCCAGGGGATCGTCCCAAACCAGAGATCGAACCCAGGTCTCACACTGCAGGCAAATTCTTTACCAGCTGAGCCACCAGGGAAGCCCAAAGATGAAGAACAAAGGGAAAAATTATGAGGGAACCTGCATGGATCAACAATAATGACCACAGTCTGAAAACTACAAGTAACTCAAATTTGTGTACCAGGACTCTAAGAAGAATAAAAAAACAACAAGTTTTAAAATAAATACATTCTATTTTTGGATAAGAAAACTTAATTGAAAAATATGAACTGTTACTTCTCTTAAAATGGAAGAATTAAATTTAATTCCAGATGAAAACACAATCTTGCCTTTTAAGCATCTCTGTTTACATATTTACAGATTATTTTTGGTGGGAACAGGGAAATGTACATGCTAATATCTGAAAATAGCAAAGGAAATAATGAAAAGAGAAACCATGAACAACTTGCCTCATTAAATATGAAATCTACTCTAAGTTTCCTTGGTGGCTCAGCGGTACACAATCCATCTGCCAACGTAGGAGACTCAGGTTCAATCCTAAGAGTCCCTGGAGATGGAAAGGGCAATCCAATTCAGTATTTTTTTTTTTTACTTACTTGTAATTGAAGGATGATTGCTTTACAGGATTGTGTTGGTGCCTGTCAACATTCCAGTATTCTTGCCTCGGAAAACCTATAGACAGAGGAGCCTAACAGACTACAGTCCAGGGGTCATCAGTCAGACATGAGTTGGGTGACTAAACAACAATAATCAGGAAAAGGTATAATACTGAATTAGAAACAGAGTGAAAAAGAAAACCCAGAAATAGATGTCAGAATATGTGAGAGTTTAATATATGACAAAGAAAGCTATTTCAATCAAGTGAGAAAACTAAAGGTTTGACACACGATTCAAACAACCAAAATATTAATCTTGGTGGTTTCCTCATGGAAATAGAAACTTAAGGTAATTTTCTTTCTTCTTTTTAACTTATGTCTGCTTCATTTTCCTCCCAGTGAGCCCATATTATTTAAATAAGCAGGAAAAACAAGATGCTATCATCAGTCAAAACCAAAAAGACAGACATATAATGAAAAAATACCAAGTGGATATTTTATAACCATTCAACTTTTAAAGCTTTTAAAAAAAGATATAAGTTTAATATATTTAAATACAGTTCACAATTAAACATCTTTCCCCCCAGATTTACCATACCTGCAATTAATTCACAGCTTTCTGAATTTTCTCAACTCTGAGTATGACAACTACCTCTCAAGACTATTGTTTTGATTAAACGAGATTACACACATAAACTTCATAAAGCTTTAAGGGGAAAAAAAACACCAGAAAATGCTTGGAGGCTAAAGAATAGAGCTATTATCAATAACCATAAAATAGCCATCTTTAAGTGAGGCCTCAGGCTTACATTATTTTTCTAAACACCATGAAAATGTATGAGAAAAGAGCATTCAGAACATTAGCAAAAAGAACTAGAATATTACTATCTTAAAATTAAGTCCTAAGGGGGGCGGGGTGCGGAATGCTGTACAGCAATGTCATTCTCTCCTTTTCTAAGGAAAATCAAGCAACTTTTGTCTTTCTGATTCTGTGTTAAGGAAGATACAAGCAAAGAAGTATTTTAAACAACTAAATATTAGGGAAAATCTACATCAAATTTACAGTAATAGACAAAAGTAGACAAATTTTTGTTTACAAAGGAGTACATTCTAATGTAATGCTTAATTAAAAATTATTAATTACTATATACCTGTTTCCATTCTAATTGTGATAGGGAGAATTCAAATCCTGTAAAAACTGATTTATATTTGATTCCCGTATCTCTCATTACCCCTTCATGGGTTACAGCCTACCCATGGCGAAGGGGATTGGGTAACTCAATAAAGCTATGAGCCATGCCCTGCAGGGTTACCCAACACTGATCAGTCATAGTGAAGAGTTCTAACAAAACAAGGGACAGCAAATCACTCCAGTATTCTTGCCAGGAGAACCCCACAAATAGTATGAAAAGGTAAAATGATATGATACTGGAAGATGAGCCCCCTATGTCAGAAGGTGTCCAGTATGCTACTGGAGAAGAGTGATAAATAGCTCTAGAAAGAATGAAGCAGCTGTGCCAAAGAGAAAAACAACCCTCAGTTGTAGATGTGTCTGGTGGTGAAAGTAAAGTCTGCTGTAAAAAAAATAATACTGCATAGGAAACAGGAATGTTAGGTCCATGGATCAAGGTAAATTGGAAGTGGTCAAACAGAAGATGGCCAAGAGTGAACACTGACATCTTATGAATCAGTGAACTAAAACTGAAGGCAATGGCTGAATTTAATTCAGATGACCACTGTATCTACTACTGCGGGCAAGAATCCCATAGAAGAAATGAAGTGGCCCTCACAGTCAACAAAAGAATCAAAATGCAGTATTTGGGTATAATCTTAATAACAACAGAATCAACTCCATTCATCTCCAAGGCAAATAATTCAACATCACAACATGTCTATGTGCCAACCACTAATACCGAAGAAGGTGAAGATGACTGGTTTAAGAACAGCTTCTAGAAATACTGTTAAAATAAAAAAGTCCTTTTCATCATAGGGGGTTGGAATGCAAAAGTAAAAAGTCAAGAGATACTCAGAATAACAGGCAAGTGTGGACTTGAAGTACAAAATGAAGCAGGGCAAAGGCTAACAAGAGTTTTGTCAAGAGAACACACTAGTCATAGCAAACATTTCAACAACCCAAGAAATAACTCTATACATGAACATCACCAGATGGTCAATACCAAAACCAGAGTGATTATATTCTTTGTAGTCCAAGATGAAGAAGCTCTACACAGTCAGCAAAAACAAGACTTGGAGCTGACTATGGCTCTGATCACGAGCTCCTTATTGCAAAATTCAGGCTTAAATGGAAGAAGGTAGGGAAAACCACTAGGCCATTCAGATATGACCTAAATAAAATTCCTTATGATTTTACAGGGAAGTGACAAATAGTTAACAGGTTAGATCTCACAGACAGAATGCCTAAAGAGCTATGGACGGAGGTGTTAACACTGTTTAGGAGGCAGTGATCAAAACCATCCCATGAAAAAGAAACGCAAGAAGGCAAAGTGGTTATCTGAGGAAGCTTTACAAATAGCTGAGGAAAGAAGAGAAGTAAAAGGGAAGGGAGAAAGGTAAAGGTATACCAAACTGAGCACAGAGTTCCAGAGAAGAGCAAAGAGTTAATAAGGTGGCTTTCTTAGATGGGCACAATGAAGGACAGAAATGGTTAAGGACCTAACAGAAGCAGAAGAGATTAAAAGGAGGCAACAACACACAGAAAAACATGTCTTATTAACCCAGATAACTACGATGATTTAAAAAATCTAGATGATCTAGGTAGTTACTCATCTAGAGCCAGATATCCTGGAGTGTGAAATCAAGTAGGCTTTGAGATGCATTACTACAACAAAGCTAGTGGAGGTGACAGAATTCCAACTGAGTTACTTAAAATCCAAGTATTTACCGTGGCTCAGACAGCAAAATGTCTGTCTACAATGCGGGAGTCGATCCCTGGCTCAGGAAGATCCCCTGGAGAAGGAAATGGCAACCCAGTCTAATACTACTGCCTGGAAAATCCCATGGATGGAGGAACCTGGTAGGCTACAGTCCATGGGGTCGCAAAGAGTCGGACACGATTGAGCGACTTCATTTCACCACTTCAGCAGTGACCACAGTTCTGGAAAAGGTCAATTTTCATTCCAATCCCAAAGAAAGGCACTACCAAAGAATATTCAGACCAATGAACAACTGCACTCATTTCACATGCCCATAAGGTAATGCTTAAACCCCTTTAAGCTAAGCATCAGCAGTACATGAACCAAGATCTCCAGATGTACAAGCTGGGTTTAAACAAGGCAGAGGAACCAGAGATCAAATTGCCAAGGTTCGCTAGTCATGGAGAAAGCAAAGAAATTTTAGAAAAATATCTACGTCTGCTTCCATGTGCTGCTTGTGCTAAGTTGCTTCAGTTGTATCCGACTCTTTGTGACCCCATGGACCGTCAGGCTCCTCTGTCTGTGAGATTCTCCAGGCAAGCATACTGGAGTGGGTTGCCATTTCCTTCTCCAACTTCTGCTTCATTGATTTAGACTGTGGGGACCACAACAAACTGCGGAAAATTCTTAAAAGAGATGAGAATAGAGACCACCTTACCTGTCTCCTGAGAATCTGTATGTAGGTCAAGAAGCAACAATTAAACATGGAACAACGGACTGATTCCAAATTGGGAAGGAGTACAACAAGGCTGTATATTGTCACCCTGCTTATTTACCTTATATCCAGAGTACATCATGCAAAATGCTGGACTGGATGAATCTCAAGCTAGAACCAAAATTGGTGGGAGTAATACCAACAACCTCACATACGCAGATGATTCCACTCTTAATGGCAGAGTGTGAAGAGGAACTAAAGAGCCTCTTGATGAAAGTGAAAGAGGAGAGCGAAAAGGCTGGCTTAAAACAACATTCAAAAAACTAAGATCATGGCATCTGGTTCTATCACTTCATGGCCAACAGATAGGGAAACAGTGGAAACAGTGACAGATTTTACCTTCTTGGGCTTCAAAATCACTGCAGATGGTGACTGCAGCCATGAAATTAAGACAGTTGGTTCCTTGGAAGGAAAGCTATGACAAACCTAGTCAGTGTATTAAAAAGCAGACATCACTTTGCCAACAAAGGTCAGTAAAAGTCAAAGCTATGGTGTTTCCAGTAGTCATGTACAGATGTTAGACATGGATCATGAAGAAGGATGAGCCTGAAGAATTGATGCTTTCAAATTGTGGTGCTGGAGAAGAGTCTTGAGAATCCCTTAGACTGCAAGGAGTTCTAGCTAGTCACTTCTAAAGGAAATCGATCCTTAGTATTCATGGGAAGGAGTGATACTGAAGCTTAAGCTCCAATACTTTGTCTACCTGATGCAAACAGCCAACTGACTAGAAAGGACCCTGATGCCAGGAAAGATTGAGGACAAAAGGAGAAGGGGACAGCAGAGGATGAGATGGTCAGATAGTGTCACTGATTCAGTGGAGAGCAATTTGAGTAAACTCTGAGAGATAGCGGAGGATAGCAGACCCTGACAAGCTGCAGTCCATGGGATTGCAAAGAGCTGAACACAATTTAGTGACTGAACAACAACAATCTCTCATTAAGTCCCAGGAAAATTATGTTTTAAAATAAATCAAACAATTTTTCAATCTTTACCACAGAAAAGAAAGTAAAAGGGTTCAAGTGAGTAGATGATCTCTAAAACAGAATAAGGATCAGTCTTCCCTGGTGGTCCAGTGGTAAAGAATCTGCCTGCCAGTGCAGGGGACAGAGCTTTGATCCCTGGTCAGGGAAAATTCCACACACCTTGAGCAACTAAGCTGGTGCATCTCAACTATTGAGTCAGTACTATTCCACCCATGCTTTGTAACAAGAGAAGCCACCACAACAAGAAGCCCATGGACCACAACTAGAGTAGTCCTCACACGCCGCAAGTAGAGAAAGCACATGCACAACAAAGACGACTCAGCACAGCCAGAAGTAAATAATAAGTAACATTTAAAATACAAAGAAATAAGAATCAGTGTAGCAGGCAAACAATTACAGAAATAAATATATTCCAAAGGTACTTACTGCGCCAGAAGTTGTACCTAAAAAAAAATTGGGGGAAGAGTATTACAGTGTGATAAATCATGCTGTCCTTGAGTTAAGTTTTAAAATATTTATTCATACTACTTTTTCTCCTCATGCCATCACATTAAGTATCCTAAGACTGTCCCATATGACTTCTGTGCTTGCTCTCTTTCCCACAAAAATAAAACATCTACAGTGCAACGCACTTTCAGAATTAAGTTGGCACTTTGAACCTGCAATCTACAAACTCACTTGACAGCAGTTAGAGAAGCTAACAGTTTGCCTTTTGTTTCTCCTCTTCCTGTTGTTATAGCTGTCCAATCTTAACTGTTAATTTCTGTTTCTCTGCTATACTGCTGGTAGTAATGAATATGTACAGTAATGAATGTTTCAGGCCCCTGAGTCTATTCTTTAAAGTGAAAGCCACTCAGTCGTGTCTGATTCTTTGTGACTCCATGGACTCCTCTGTCCATGGAATTCTCCAGGCCAGAATACTGGAGTGCGTAGCTGTTTCCTTCTCCAGGGTATCTTCCCAACCCAGGGATCAAACCCAGGTCTCCTGCATTGCAGGCAGATTCTTTACCGCCTGAGCCACCAGGGAAGCCCTCTATGCTTTAGGTTTATGACAATTTCAATTATCTAGGTTCCAAAACATATGCTGTATAATACAGTATCCTTTGGCCATCACATAGCCCTGTTTAAATTAGATTAAGTAAAATTTTAATGTTCAGTTCCTCCTGTGCACTAGCCACATTTCAATACTCAATAATTACATGTGGCTATATATGACACTACAGACCACAGAACAATTCCTTCCTTTCAGAAAGTTCTATCAGATGGTACTATCTTAAATTACTACCAAAGCCCCATTAAGACATAAAAGGAAATCCACATTAGTTACGAAGTTCATACAAATAATCTTTAACTTTAGAAACAAGTAGCTTAAAATTGTATGTAAAAAAACAAACTGACTGTAAAAAGAAAACAAAACTAAGTACATAGATACTAACAGCAATCAAAAGCAGCTAGTATGAAAATATCAGTAAGAGAGCCAGAGCATTTAAAAACTAAAAAGAAAATGTTAAGGTAATTGTTCAGGATTATTTAGGGTAATAGTAACCAGCTCAAGATATCTAAATAGACCTAGAATACTATTTTAAAGTATATCAGAATATTGTTATAGCTTAAATGATGAAATCCATGAAACATCTTAAAAACATCAACTACGGCCCTCATACTGCATTTTAAACATGTTTCAACTGATAATGTTTAAAAGAAAAAATGTTTTGGCAGAATCATGGGACAAAGTACACCATCTAGAATACATGGAACATTACTTGTGTATAATTGAAGCATTATTATTATACATTAAAGTCATACTAGCTATATTTATAACACTCATAGGTAACCTGCTGGAAAAAAATATGCATTATCAGAGGACTTACAAACTACACAGACCAAGCAGGTACCTAAAAAATGACTGAAATAGTCCAGAAGGCTGAGAGTACATGCTTGATATCTGAAGTATAGAGTCCCTATTCCATTCCACAGGGTTTGTTGAACACAAATATGGACTCAACCAGAATTTTTTATTCAAATATTCTTTGAGTATCTACTGTACTGAGGACCACTGTAAATATTAAAAGTACAAATCATCCAACTTTAAAATAAATTCAATCTTTGTGTAAAATGATAAATTCAACTTTATATAAGCCTACAGATGTTAATGTTAGCAACCAATTAGTACTTTGGCCACCTCACGCGAAGAGTTGACTCACTGGAAAAGACTCTGATGCTGGGAAGGGTTGGGGGCAAGAGGAAAAGGGGATGACAGAGAATGAGATGGCTGGATGGCATCACCGACTCAATGGATGTTAGTCTGAGTGAACTCCGGGAGTTGGTGATGGACAGGGAGGCCGGGTGTGATGCGATTCATGGGGTCGCAAAGTCGGACATGACTGAACAACTGAACTGAACTAAATTATAAAATGTAAAAACATTGTATGGGCCAAAGTATATCCTATAGACCAAATCTGGTCCCAGAACTCCACACCTAAAATTATGACAATTTCTTATGGATTTAATTATGAACGCTATATAAAAAAAAAATATTGGGAGCTGATTATAATGCCCAGGAGACACTGTTTTATTCCTCATTCGAGGATGGCTGTGACTGTCTATATTAAGTCTAGTATATCACCATAAATGGTATACATACCTGCTGCTACATCCATATTATTTACTCCTGGCTGTAAGAAGAAAAAATGAAATTAGTAACATTTACTTTGCACAAGCTATATTTTATATACAATCCTCATAAAGCATAGTAAATCAACCCCTTCTCTGTATTAATTCTCTAGTCACCGACTCAAAAATTTTGGTTAAGTTTTAATGATCTTGGTTCCCTAAGCTTGCTATAAATTGTTAAAAACAAAACAGTAACCTACAGCTACTGAAGCACTTTAAATGTTTTATTTATATGATCATCAATTATATAAAAGATCCACAATTCTAAGATTCAAAAAGCTGAAAACCTTTTAAGTTTGTCATCAAAACTCATCACAGTGGCCAAAGCTAACCTGAGTAATAGGAATTCTTTAGTCTTATTTATCCCATATCAGAATAAACATCTCTATGTTCTGATTTAGAAATATGTGTTAGAAATTAAAGGGCACTGGCCAAGACCCCGTGGGTATATTATACATAATTATTATATACTATATGCAGTGTACTACTTTATAATATTAAAAACAAACTTTGAAATGTATCTGCCCCGAGGGGTTTTGGAGAAGTCACTGCAAACTTACCATCCCAGTGGAGTATGCCACATCTGTTCATTAAAACTAACCAATAAATAAGTCACACTAATTTTAATATCATAATGATTTCTATATTGCTATACTATCTAATACTATCTAATAGGGTGGTAAGATTATTCAAAAATTTTCTAAGTAATGTGCCATAGCTGAAGTCTCATGAATTGTGGATTTCAAATGAAATCTGATTTCTAAATTTAGGATCCAATATTAAATCACATCACGTCAACTTTTAATCAGCACTCAGTAAAGAATGTCTACTGTTTAAGGTTAGAATGCTACTAGAGCAATTAAATCGGAAAAGGCGATGGCACTCGACTCCAGTGTTCTTGCCTGGAAAATGCCATGGACAGAGGAGCCTGATGGGCTGCCATCTATGGGGTCGCACAGAGTTGGACACGACTGAAGCGACTGAGCAGCAGCAGCAGAGCAATTAAATGCTTCTAGCTAACAAATTACGCTTTTCAGAATTCTAGATTTGCTTAACGTAGAATAACTAAGGATGCACATCTATTATAAACATACAAAAAATGTAAATGCCTGGAATCTAAAAACTTACTTCCTATCTTATAGTACTCGGGAGGCGCTTAAATGACTAACATGAATGTCTACAAAATATATATGCTATTTCAAAAAGAAATCAAAACATCACAGAAAAAGTTATTTTCACAAGATTACCGGTAAGGCAGGCTGCATGGAAGCCTGAGACATATGAGACATCATCATTCCAGGCATTACTGAAGACATCATTCCAGGCATCTAGAACAAAAGTAAAAAAAGATTACTATATAAGGCCAAAGCACCTAGTAAGATTTTAAGAATCTATCTGGTTATTAAAGCAACTGTGTACAATTTAAGATTAAAACCCAATGAATACTATACTATATGAATAGCATGCTTAGTAAGTGCTTGTTGAATGAATGAAGTGATTTTATTAACAATCTATTTATGTGTGTGTCATAATTACTTTAACAAATACATTTAAAAGTTTAGATTATGTGCTATTTGTAACCTAAAATTTAAGAATATTAATTTCCTTTTAACTCAAAACCAACGTTTTTCACCTTTCTTTGGAGCAAGGCAAAATTTTTTTTCAGTGTTTCGCACCTTTGTTTTTTAATATCTGTATTAAATAATTTTCATATTCATCTGGTCTTTTTAAAATCGCTAAGTCAAAGGTGCCTGTAACTCACTGACTTTAAACAAATACATAAGTAATAGACTTTTCAAACTCAAATCTATAAAGAAAAACTTAAAGCACATATACACACGCATATCTGAAGAAAGAAAGTATTAGCTTGGTGGCTTAATCTCATCTACCAATGACTGTCAACCAAACCTATGAATGAATCTTCACTACTATGAATAAAAATCACAAAAATTGACACAAATTTCCAAAGGATTTGTCACATATTTAGTTCAATCTCACATCATAATTTTAATATGAACAAATGTAAGGAAAACATGAAGAGAGATAAAATTATATAAAACAATCAATCACAGGTACTGGAACAAGGTAACCAGTTATTCAGCAGTTTCAAATTAAATGAACAATCTAAAAAATAGGAACAACAAAAAAGAAGGATATTGGTCAACAGGAACATATAAAGCCTACTGAAAGTAGAGGAGAACACTCAAACACTGATGTTTATTACTTGTGAAAGTCAAGTCAACTAATGATGCAAAACCAGGCTAAGTATCATTAAAATGAAGTTGCATGATATTTATGGATGAAAAAAATTAACCAAAAAAGTCTTTTTAGTCCTCAAAACACTTATTGTTTAAACATCACTAAACAAGAACTTGACAGAAAACATGTGACTAAAATAATGTTTTCTTTTTTTAAAGTACAGAATTTCAAAACAAATTACTGACGAGCCTCTACAACCCCATGACTAACAGAACTAGGTTTTATCTCCGCCTTCCTGCACAATTAATTCTGCTTTAGGCTAACAGCAAAGTATGTTTGAATTCTAAAAGAACTAAGTAACATATTGTGAGGGGAAGCATAGTGGGCAACAGAGAGAAATGGCCTGCTATTAAAATGGTCTGTGTATAAAATCAAAAGCTAGTAACACATCCCCAAACTAGGATTCTAAGCCAAATAGAGAAACTGAAGTTAAAAAACTTAAAGAGAAAAATGAATCAAAGTCTTTTCTCATAAGAATTAAAGACACTGAAGGGAAAAGATAAATTGGGAATATGAGACTAACAGATGCACACTACCATATATAAAATGAACAGCAAGGACTTACTGTACTGTCCAGAGAACTATATTCAACATCTTGTAATAAACTATAATGAAAAATAAAAAAAATATACATATATATGGATCACCAAATCACTGCACTGTACATCTGCAACTAACACAGTATTGTAAATCAACTAGACTTCAATTAAAAGAAAAATAAATTCCACACTAAGCAAATATCAAAATTGTAGCTACCAAGACTTTTGTGGCAACATGTAAAATGCTTATGACTCCATGTTAAGAGGAAAAACTCATAATCAAAACAGTACATAAACTATGATTAAAATTTTGAAACAGAGATGTACATACCATAAAATCTGGAATAAAATTTACCAGAAATGATAATATGGGTTATTTATTTTTCATTCTACTTTTCAAACCTTCTGGAATGATGTCTTTAAAACTAAAGAACCAAACTGAAAGAATTCTGTCCTAATTTTACTTCTTAAAAAAAGGATTAAAGACATTTTAAAAGTAAAATCTCCATCATGCAATCAGAGTATTTCCACATGACAGCAGTACAAACGACTGTACAAATAAATTTAATTGCAAACTGAAATACTATACTTCATTAAGACATCGTGATCAAGGCCCATCTTAAAACAAAGCACAACAGGACTTACATATAACAAAAGTTTTACTAGACCAGGTCAATGAGATAGCAAATAATATCTGAAGAGAATTTGACAGAGTTCTTTCAATTGTTATTCTTCCCACACTTCAGATTTTAAAACGTCTCAAAAATTTGCCTTTATACGTTAGTATTAGTGCTACTGGTTATATGATGAAATTTAATGTCAAATAAAAAGTTAAATTCTCCCTCTGAATCTCTGTACATTTTGAAGGGTAGCAACCAGTTGAAGCCTGTTCATCCTAACAAACACTGGTAAGATTCTTAAATTATGTACAATTGAGTATCAGTCAAGAACACTGGACTGGGTTGCTATTTCCTTCTCTAGGTAATCTTCCCCAACTCTGGCATCCAACTTGCATCTCTCCTGCATTGGCAGGTGGGTTCTTTATCACTAGAACCACCTGGGAAGCCCTCTAAAAGTAAACAGATCATTAATTTAATTCTAAAGCTAAACTGTGATGTTATTAACATGAAACCAAGGGACAAAAACATAAATACGCAAAGTATTGTTTCTCATGAAAAACTATTACAAGAATCTGATAAAATTAAGAGCTCCTCCAGAGACTTGCACATCATAGAAAAGCTTGTTTCTCAAAGTCTGAAAAATCTATTTTGTGGAACTGCTATGATTTCCACTTTGCATTAATTCTAGGATACACCTAATATGGAGATGCATGTGTCAGCCTGACTGACTGAAGCTGAATTCTTTTGGAGGATTTGTGTTGACTGATGCCAGTCACTTGGCAGCATCATCAATCTGAGATTATTAAATTTTTCTAAGTTACTTGTTTTAACACCACAATGGAATCTAGGCTGCAAGCTTATGACAGAACTGGCTTGTGGTTAAATCCTCAGAAGTGACTTTTTTGCCTTCCCCTTTGCCCAATTAGCAAAGTCAAGACATTTGAGTTGCTTTCCTGTCCCTTTTTACATGGCAGATTACCTTTTGCTTCACAGGCAGGGAACAGCCCTTTGGCATCCCAACTTTATCCACAGACTTCTCATTTTTGTTTGTTTTTTTCTCACTCAGGGCATGTAATATTCTCTTGGCCAAAGAGTTGATTTTTCCAAAAATCCGAACAAACTCTTTGGCCAACACGATATAATGGAATTTCTCATCAATATTGAGATCTTAAGTTCAACGAAGACAGGATGTTCATTAAAAATGGTTAAAGGGAACAATTCTTGCACAGTTGCTACAATAATGCCACAACAAATTCCATAAGCCAGATCCTCTTAAAGCTTCAAAGTGGTAGCTTACACTAAGCTTGCTGAGAAGCACACTATAAAATTACAAATGACTCTGTAGAGCTTCACAAATTTCTACTTAAGCTACTTTAGCAAATATATTAAGTGCTATAATTAAGAATTTTTAGTTGTTAGGAGACAAAGGAAGAATGAGAAGGGTGAAAGGCATACGTGAGATATAAACTAAATTGCCTAAAATATTAAGCATCTAAATATAATGGACACTTCGGCACCTTTAAAAAAATAACTCATACACAACTTGATATGCTTTTTCAAAGTAGGCAATGATTTGTGTGATATGTTTCTATTTTTTTAATGATAAAAGTTAAATCAAGAAAATCTCTTGAAAATTCTAAGAATCATCCATTTGCAGAAAATTAAAAAATGAGTAAAAACTAGGAAGCACCACACAATCCACTCAGTCATTCTTAGCATCCTAATTTAGAAAATTTCTCATGTTAGACAAAAACAAGCATGATTCATTGATCACTCTATTTTAATTTTAAAACAAAATTTCAGTAATAAAAGCAATCCTGTTAATGCTATAGCAAATTAGTTACACAAAATGTAAATTAGCCCAATTTTATTATGATATGAAAACAAAAGTGCACATCTTCATGTTGGCACCTCAAATTTTCTTTTCTTCATAATTATTTCCTGAAGCTTCTCCTGTTGGAAAGAAATCACACAACCTAACTTACTTTTTGTCTAAATATTAACTCTTGAATTTGGTTGACTTTTAAAAAACCACTCTTGCTCCCCCTGTAGCTGGAAACTGATAGTTTGAGTCTCGCCTTTATACTTGGTTCCTTTTAAATGTGCTAAAGTTAATTCCACAACACACTCTACAGAGCCTAGTAAGTATAGTATTTACAGACAACTATTTCCTATACCACTAACTTACCTTATATACAAATACATGAATGCAAATTAAGTTTTGAATAAATGTGAAAACTACATCTTTGAATGTAACTAAATGTTCATTCAATTGGAAATATATAGAAATACCTGTTTAAAGCATACTCTTAACAACCCAAAATAAGTGGCTATATTCTGGGACAATCACTTACTTCCTCTTCACCTGCAGTTATACATAAACTCCAGACATCTGTCACTTTCTGATATAACATTTAAACAAAAAAATTGACAATATTTGCAAAACCGCTTCCACATGGAGTAAAATCTTCCATTTAATAAGTCAACTTCCAGTAGTCATTATTAGTTTGCTAAATTCTTTCAACCTAGAGACTTTAGAATCACTAAAGTAAAACGCTATTCCTTCAAATTCTAAGGTGTAATGTAATGGCATAATCTCAAACAGCAATACAAGGAAGAAGCCTAGTACAACTATTAAGTATACTCTGGAATCAGACTGCCAGAATTCCTACCCCAGTTGTGTAACCCTGGGCAACTTTCCTTAACCCTCAACTTCCTCACCCACAATACGAGGAAAAACAGTACTCATCTGATAGGACTGTTGTAGAATGAAAGGGAATAACACATGAATACACATAGGCACTTAAAGCAGCACTCAATAAATAAAAGCTGTTTCATTACAACTGCTCTCCAACTCATATAAAGTATCCCTCATGTTGCCCCTTCTTTATTCCCTAGCTATCTATTAGATAGGAACTTCAGTTCTTTAAAGACATCTAATAAATACTGTCAAACCATCACTTTCAGTAGAAATCAAAACAAGTTAACAAGAAGTCAATCCTAGATTAAGGAACACATTTAGTGCTGGCTCCTCAGCGTCACTTTACAAGTCACCCAACTCTCTAGGCCTTATTATTCCTCTCTAAAATTGGACATTCATCTAGCCAATCCACTTTTTAGTCTGGTTGTATCAAATTCAATAGGGCATACGAAATCAGTTATATACAAACATAGCAATAAAAATCATGATTTTAACACAGATTAGGTATCAGTTCTACTCCCTGAAACCTTACAAAACTATACGAAAAAAGGGCAAGTAAGGAGTTTAAAATATTTAGTCCACTGTCTCTGGTTAAACCCCAAACTTCTTAAATGAGGTACGGAAAATATACATGACACAAAAACTTAGAAAGGACCTGAATAAAAATGAACTTTTAATTTTTAAAAAGCTCTAAACATACTGGGGACACACACAAATTGTGGTGTTTCATGTCACATACAATTAAAAGATTTATAAAACTTACTCTAGAAAGTCAACGGATTCAAGTCTTCTAGGACACAAGCAAAGAGGGGCATAAGACTATTACTACCCCAAATGCTTTAAACTAGATTTAATATTGTATCTAGCTAAATCATTAGATATTTGTCTACATGAAACTTAATTACACAGATATAGCAGAGACTCAAAACACTTGTAGTAGACAACTTTATGATTAGTTCTTACAACTGCAAAAGAAAGAGTTTAATTGTCTATTTTATTTAACAAAAATATGATAAAAATATGCAATAATCTTAAAACTACTAAAAAATCATCTGAGAATTAACAACTTTGATACCTGAGGACCAAATAAAGTATACCAAGCCCATGTTTTCAAACATAAACTTAATGCTCATTTGTTAATTAAAATTTAGAAAGACTTAGCCCAAACAGATTAGGAGCTAATTATGAAAATTGTTTTAAAAATAAATCTAAGATAAATGAGATGAAAATTTTGTTAAAAAAAAAAAAGCCTAAGACAAAGCAAACTACATTTCAGCTCAGTTCTCACTTGCTGGCATGTTTAGTCCTTTAAGAGACTGGGCAAACAGCAACTCTCAGATTTGGGGAATATTCAGATTTCCACTTTAAGTGCAGTGGATTATTAATTAAGAAAGAAGCAGATTTTCTTTCAAGCCCGACATGCAAAGTATCACATATTTAGTGACCACTAACTACAACGAACCTTTTTTAATAAGTAGAAGAAACATGATTACCTGACTAGGGAGAAAAAGGCAAATACAAAATTCATCTTCACTAAATATCCAAATATCTACAAATCTACAACTATCATGACAATCCAATCAACAGTTGAAAGATGAGAAAACCCAGTTTGGGCAGGCATCTCAGTAATTCCTTAAGTTCCCTGAGTGCAGGGTACACATACAGCGTCTTTGTACTGATGCATAGTCAAAAAGAGGCTTAACATCTACTGACTAAAATGGACAATGTCTACTGGCTAAACTGACAATGGAAACATGAAGGTATAGAAATAGGAAATAAGAATGCAAGACCAACAACTTTATGAGACATTGTATATCCACAGATTCCTACTTATAAACCTTTACAACTTAGGCCAATTATTTCTACAAAAACTCTAGTACACAGCTGTGTGTACATATATAGGTGCCAACTCTGTAAAATCTACTGATTTACTACTTTATAATGACCAGAAGTAATGCCATCAAAATTTCTAATAAATCCAGTTTAAAAATCAACAAGTTAGCCTGTTCTTTCCTTTCTCCTTTATTTTGGATCGTGCCTTGTAGTATGCAGGCTCTCAGTTTCTCCACCAGGGGTGAAACCTGTGCCCCTACCCCTGCAGTGGAAGCACACACTTAACTATTGGACCACCAGGGAAGTCCTTTTATTCACTTTCCTTTTTGATCCCACCATTAATGAATACATTTGTTGCACTTTACAAGCTGTTACATTTATGTGTGTTCAGTCAGTTCAGTTCAGTCCAGTCGCTCAGCTGTGTCCAACTCTCAGTCCAGTTCAGCTCAGTCGCTCAGTCATATCTGACTCTTTGCAACCCCGTGAATCGCAGCACGCCAGGCCTCCCCGTCCATCACCATCTCCCGGAGTTCACTCAGACTCACGTCCATCGAGTCCGTGATGCCATCTAGCCATCTCGTCCTGTCGTCCCCTTCTCCTCCTGCCCCCAATCCCTCCCAGCATCAGAGTTTCTTCCAATGAGTCAACTCTAAGCATGAGGTGGCCAAAGTACTGGAGTTTCAGCTTCAGCATCATTCCCTCTAAAGAAATCCCAGGGCTGATCTTCTTCAGAATGGACTGGTTGGATCTCCTTGCAGTCCAAGGGACTCTCAAAAGTCTTCTCCAACACCACAGTTCAAAACCATCAATTCTTCAGCATCAACCTTCTTCACAGTCCAACTCCCACATCCATACATTACCACTGGGAAAACCATAGCCTTAACTAGATGGACCTTTGCTGGCAAAGTAATATCTCTGCTTTTTAATATGTTATCTAGGTTGGTCATAACTTTCCTTCCAAGGATAAGCATCTTTTAATTTCATTGCTGCAGTCACCATCTGCAGTGATTTTGGAGCCCCTCAAAAATAAAGTCTGACACTGTTTCCCCATCTATTTCCCATGAAGTGATGGGACCAGATGCCATGATCTTTGTTTTCTGAATGTTGAGCTTTAAGCCAAATTTTGCACTTTCCTCTTTCACTTTCATCAAGATGCTTTTTAGTTCCTCTTCACTTTCTGCCATCTAGCCATCTCATCCTCTGTCATCCCCTTCTCCTCCTTCCCCCAATCCCTCCCAGCATCAGTCTTTTCCAATGATTCAACTCTTTGCGTGAGGTGGCCGAAGTGTGTTAATACTTAGTAATTTCAATGTTGCCCTGGACTTCCTTGGGAGCTCAGAGGGTAAAGAGTCTACCGCAATGCAGGAGACCTGGGTTCAATCCCTGGGTTGGGAAGATCCCTTGGAGAAGGGAATGGTAACCCACTCCAGTATTCTTGCCTTGTGAACTCCAAGGACAGAGCAGCCTGGCAGGCTATAGTTCATGGGGTCGCAGAGATTCAGACACAACTGAGCTACTAACACACACACACATACATTTATGTGTGTTAATATGCCCTTTTCTCCTAAAAAAGCAGACTAAATGGGTAAGTGTTCCCAATCCACCATTTCTCACAAATTGTTAAATTTCAGGCAATGTTAATTCTATGCAATGTGATAGACAAAGCAAAATAAACAGACAAGGGGGGCAGTAATGGAAACTGCAGAAGTGGGGGAGAGAAAGATGGCCAAATAAAACTGAAAATACTAGGTAAAAAGTTTTAAAAGGCTTCAGCAAAACTTGACATCTTTAGAAAATACTGCACCCTGTGAATCTCAAGAGGGCCAAAGGGGTACAGTTCATTCTTCCAAAAGGACATAGTCTCCTTAACATCTCTCCAAGTAATCCCCATATACTCAGAAATACTACTTTAGCTGAAGTTTTTGAATAAATTCAGACTTAAATAAGTTACTATGTAAAAATAATGAAACTAAAACCTATCAAAATCTCACTGTATTCATAGGCCAAAAGTTATACCAACACGTTAGGTATGGGTCAATCTATTTTTTAAAATGTACTCATCTGGGTAATATAAATGCATAAAGAAAGTTACCCAGATTCAATAATCTGTAAGCAGACAACCTAAAAAAAGTCTCTTTGTCACTGGCTAATGTTCAGTTACACGGGAAGGACTTTGTGAACACCCAAAAATGACAATAACTTAAAAGCAACAACAAATCAACTTATAACGTTAGTCATAGTCAAATCAATCTAAGATACCAATATACTGGATTTTTCTGGAAGGCCTATATTTCAAATCATTTCTCCCTAGGGTATGGAAAAATATGTGGTAAAACTTAAAGAGATGATCACCAATGAAGTCATACAGACAGAAATACACTTGCCTGTAATTTAAAGTAAATGGAAGTAACTTCTTTAATTTTATTCACCAAACAAAAATTACTTATGTATTTCATCTTATGTATCTTCCATTCTTGTCAAATGAAAAATCAATAGTAAAGGCAGACTCTAAAAATAAGTGGTAACAATGTAAAGTCATAAGTAACTACTGAAAACAGTTACATGTAACTGACTAATCTCCTGGCTTATATTGTAGGAAAGAGTATCTGTGTTTGTTTCATTCATTCAACAAGTAATTTACTGAGCACCCATGATGTGCCAAGAACTGTGCTCAGCACTATAGACTTCTTAAAAGTTCAGATCACAGCCTCTGCCCTCTAAGAGCTTACAATCTATTACTCATTGAAAAGACAAAGCAAGTAAAACCATAATAAAACAAGGCTAGAATAAGTGAAACAGTAAGAGTTATGGGCGGATTATATAGGATTTTATTTTGATAATCTGAAGGGGAGATGTATGCTGGGCAAATTTATTGCTGAGTACCTATTGGAGAAGGCAGGACTTGAAATGGGAGAATTTAGGTAAATAAAGTAAAGTTCACAGTGGTAATGAGCTGGGGGCAGGAGAGCAAGAAAAACACAAGCTTGGTTGTGAAATATCATCACTCAAAATACCATGAGAAGACCAGTCTGAATTCATATTAGGGAATGCAAAGGCATGCAGCTCAGAATCATGCTTTGAATTATACAACAGGAGATCACTGAAAGTTAAGTTGTGGAAAGTAGATGTTAAACTATCCACACAGGAAAACACTGAAAGTGTTAGGGCAAGAAAATAACTCACTGAAATCTAAAAAGTTTTTGAGGGGACAAGCTTGAGGCAAGAAAACTAGCTAAAACGTTATAACGATATCCAAGGCATGATGCAGCTCAGATAGCAACAGGAATAGAAATAAGGTCTATAAAAACCTGCCTTATTCAATACAAGAACAAGAAAACCCAACTTAAAGAGGAATTATTCATTTATCAATTTTAATGAACAAAAGCAAAAAGAAAAAATACTGAATAACTAGAATTAGGGAGGCATTACTAAAAGAATTTATTTTCTTATATATCAACCCATAAAATCTTATATATATCATCTATCCTTATCAAACGATCTAAATTGAATCATAGGCTGTTAGAGCTGAAAGGGACCTTAATTCTTTTACTCTACTCTTCTCATTGAAAGAAGAGAAATATTAAGAATTAAAGAAAGGGGAAAAAAAGATAGGGAGGAAGACTCTCTTGGGCTTAAGTGAAGACAAAATCACCTGTATAAGGACAGTTTATGTTGTAGAAAAGACAACAGAAGAATAAGATGTGAAAATATTTTAAAGCAAAACATTATTTACAATACACATGGAGAAAGAAGACAGCTTCATACATATCTTAATACACTCTCTTACCGGAAATAACATTTATACAACTTGTAAGGTCCCTTCCAACTATAAGATCCTATAATTCTATAAAAGTAGAAGCAAAACTTTCCCATCTGAAGCTACTGTACAACGAGAAAGGTAAGTTTAACTTACAGGATAAACTTCAAAGAATATTATTAAGCCCAAATGCTTATTACTAACAGATTGAGTCTGAATTCTAAAAGGGGCATTCTAGGTTATCTTCTAAATTAAAACAAATGAAAACATACTACTCCTTTAATCAAAATCATTTGCTCTAATTTCAAAAAATACAAACTCTGGCTAATGTAGACTGTTACGTTCAGTCTGCATATTATTTTACAAACAAGTTTTAAAATTTCATGTCATGTTCAGTAGCATTCCAAATACCACAATCATTTAGCAAGTAAGACTGCCACCAATTATAGTCCTCAGCTGGCCCCAGAATGAGATCTTAATGTGAACTAGATAATACACATGAAGGTTCCATAACCTTCAGTTGCAAAGTCTAAAGAATCTGTGAATCAACTTTTTAAAATTGGATGGCAGAACCCTACCAACTTTGTATCACTGCAGCCAACTATATAGGCACCCTGCTTCTTATTATCTTCTGACCACTTACTGCTCACTAACACTTCTGAGGTTGAGTAGAAAGAAGACATGATGCAGAAAGAAAGATCAAGTTTGAGAATTATCAACTTACTTTAAGGTAGTTTTTCACTGGGCTTTAGATTCCTGAATACATGATTATATTATTCATGCCCTCTCAGTCTGCTATAACACCTAAAAAAATTTGTTTTACCAAGATTTGGGCTCCATATTTGTTAGATACCAAGAGGAAAAAAACGGAGTAATCTAATTTAAGGGAAAAAAAAAAAAGGATTCTCTTGATTTCCTCAAAGCTGGACTCTTAAGTCATTCAATTATCATCCTAAAGAGACAGACAGACTTTTACACATCTAAATAGTCAGGGTAAGCATAAAGGCACAAAAGCTTAAAGGGCATATCCTGGGCTAGGAAAAATGTAGAAGAAAACCACAAGGTAAAAGTATCTGAATGAATGTGTACCAAGTAGCAAATAACCTCACTAGGAAGATGGTCACTATAAAGTAAAGAGAAAGGGCCATAAAGCAAACTGTGACCAGCTTATGTCAATGAGATACATGAATACTTAAAAAATAAAATAATATCTGCATGTTACTCGAAATGACTAGCTGGTATCTTGGCTTTGGTAGTGCAATAGCACCAATACAGCAAGGGTAAGCAGGTCAATCCCTTGCAAAACTTACCTTGATTGGCCCAATGGAAACAGAAGGCCCCAGAAAAGAGAGAAGCATCTGGCAGTAGCAAATTGTTTTATTTTATCTTTCTGTGGAAAGAAACTAATTTTAAATAAGAACCAGAGCATTTAAAGAGTAAATATTTTTTTAAAGCTCATTATCTAGTTAGAGCAGCTCTACTAAGAAAACAAGAAGAGCTCCTTGTTGTTTAGAGATGGAAGGAAACAGAAGAGGAATCAGAGTTGTTTCTCCATCACCTAGGGAGTTTTAAAACTTGTGTCATCCTAAAGTAACATAAATAGTTCTCTTATTTAAAGAACTCCTATAAGTAGAAATTTTGGGCCTGGTGCCTTTGAATAAAGACTTTTATACAAAATTAAGGGCTATATTCCAAATAAAAAAGATAAACCACTTGACATTAAGCCCTTTTACTCTTGAGTTAAAAAAAAAAAAGACACAGAGTGAGCTCCCTTCTCCACTGCAATTTCACCAATTTAACTCAAACCATCAAGGTTTAAATGATTATCAAAGCAAATGATGCCCCCAACTGGCAGAAAGCTCATACCTAATTGACTGGCTTTCCAAAATATTGTTAGCCTAAACAGTTGATTTATCCAGATACTAAATGGAAAGAACCCAGCCACTAAAGGATATGTGTATTACAGAACCTAACGGGGGGCATAAAATTATTTATGGTAACCAAACCTGTTACCTTTCTTCACTGTTTTTCTAGGAATTCAGTTTACTGAATTCATTGAGTCAGCATTAAAATCTTTTGGTCCAAATCACTCCCACAAAATGTCTGTTTATAATTTATGCTGGAGATGAGAGATAGCTAGCTCAAAAGCAGGAGTGCAGAAGCAATAAGCATTTAAGAAAACAAAAAAACAAACTAGTGTAAGTGGAAAATAATCTACCTGTTTGGCACCATCCTATGAAGAACCAAATCAGAGTAGAATCTTCCCACATCCACCCCCACCACACACATCCACACACGACAGGAAGCTATTTCAGAAATAAAATTCATTCTAAGTCAAAGGCCTAAACAATTGCTGTTTTCAGATTCTATGCATGTACAACGTCCACCGACATAAATTGTATTGACATAGCAAATTACTTCAGTTGACATTCTTGGGGGGAGTAAAGCCATTAAACTCAAAAGCTTAGATATACACTGCTACTTTTAAATTAAAAATACAAAATAAAAACAACTCAGTTTTGTTACTGCAGAAAACAAACCTCTTATACAGAAGACTTTTCAATACCATCAAAATTTGATTAGTGTCATGATTATTCCACATTTCACTTACTTAAAACATTATTTTGACATAAAATGAAACAAACAGCTGTAAGTATTGACCCAAATTTTGAAATTCTTTGACATAAGAATACCACAGGCAAAAGTAAACAAATAAATACAAAACAAAACATTCTTACTTGTCCCATTGGTGGTCCTCCCATTGGGGGCATCATTTGTGGCATCATTCCATGAGGTACAGGAGGCATATTCGCTCTCTGACCCATAGGATGCATTCCCATTGGGGCATAATGCATGCCAGGGTGCCCCATCTGAAAAAGAGGGACAATTTAAAAATTTGCCAAGTTTCAATAAATGCTTCTCAAAAATCTGACTCCTACAAATCAGTTTTGTGCATGACATAATATTTGGCTAATGTTCGACTCAATTACTTAGCTTATACTTTCTTGTCTTAAATAAAAGAATCATACCAGTATTTATGAGCTTGAATTTGACCAAACTTCAGAAAAAGGAAAAATTAAAATCAGTACCGGACACCTAATTCATAGTTGTTCTTTTTTTTTTAAGAGCATGCTGATTTAATCAATTGCCAGTTGGCTTGCTAAACTGGGAGGAAATGCATGTGAAGGCCACTTTAACTGTTATGGTGAAAACCACAACTTTGTCCTACTTCACAGATATAAGATAGCCAACTATGTTTATTTTATAACGTCGCATTATCAAGTTCATTTCTAAGCTGATTTTAAGCTTTAGAACGCTGAAAATTTACCCAATTAACTGAGATGAGGGCTGATCTTATAAAAGACAGCGTCGGTACCCGGGGACACTTTACTCCTAACAAACAAACATATTATTTCCTAATGGAATCTCTAACACAGCTAAAATTACTTATGCAAAAAAAAATTTTCCCCCCAAAGACTAAGCTCTGTTATTTACGAACACTAAACGTAAACAACTAATTTAGGCACCTTAATGCGCTTTTTATAAGACAACTCCTTTTTTTACTTGTGTCCATTGTTCCAGGTCGTAAAACCAGGTAGTTATCTCCTGCCAATTCTCCCACCTATCCCCCTGCGGCGAACACCACTACTATTAGTTAAGATTCTGGCAGACTCTGTTAAAAGTCTACGGAAAAAGTCTCCGTCTCCGCCTCCCCCTCCCTGCTTAACCCGGCCTACCTCTCCAAAACGCTCACCCCGCCCTGGGCCCAGCACCTCCACCGCGCATCTGCCTAGGCCGAACCTACTGAGAACTTCCAGGGTCCCACTTCCTTTCCTTTGTGCATCCCCGCTCTCCATTTCTCTCCCTCGGAACAAATCCCACCATCTCGAGCTCTTCCTTCGTCCACTCTCATCTTCTTCTCCTTTTGGAGAATGCTTCCTGTCTCTCTGACTCCGCTTTTCATTGTGCCGCTTTCCCCCTGCCCCACCGCTCCCTTACCGAGGGCCGTCTCCTCAGGAAGCCGTCAGCAGAGACCCAAGAGCTGGAGCAGAGGCTTGAGCCGGACAATCTCCGCTCCCCGTCCCCGAGACCCCGCGAGGGAGGATGGTTCTCCATTTCACTCACCATGAGGCCTCCACGCTCGGCTCCCGTCCCCGGCCTCATCGTTGGGCTCAGACTGCTCCGCCGGCGGCCACTGCCGCTACACATACCAACAAGAAGCGATCTGAGTGGCTGGCGCCCAGTGGGGCCAAAGGTTAAAGGCTGCCCTGCGCTATGGGGCGGGATCAGCGGGGCCAGTAGGCTGACAGGCTTCCCTGCTGTCCAATCAGACTGCGTTGCTGACTCGCAGCTCTTTGGCGATTCGCCCCCAGCCTCACCCTAACTCAGCGTCGACTGCATGGAGTTGGGGGAGGGGGACGGAAGAAGTTTCTGCGCCGATTCCCCTGCAGGGAAAACCACCAACTTTCCCCGGGGAAGGGAAGACAACGGTGTCCCAGCTTCCCGAACTTAGACTGCCACACCCCGTAGGGGGTGGACCAGTGGAGGCCTGCCACCTTCAACACTCCCCCGTCCGAATTACCTATGCCCCACAACTCTGAGGCCGCCAGAGGTGGGATGGGATGGGGGTGGGGTAAGCAGCCTCTAGCGTTAGCCTTGACCAGGGCAGGAGCTTGCGCGCGGAACTACAGGCGGAGGAAGGGGGCGGGGCAAGCTAGAGGAGGGGTCGTTAGGAGCGGGTTCGAGCTCCTTACGCACCAGCTGGGCGGCGCGCGCCAGGGTGGGGCAGGGGTGGAGGCCTGCCCAGCGGCGTGGAGGAAAGTTGTGGTAGGGGCGGGGAGAACAATGTGAAAGGGAAACCTGTATTGGGCAGTTAAGGGAGATGAGGGCGCTAGGCGCTGAGCTTCCATTACTGAGGGAAGCCGAGGGAGAGTGCAGGTGCAGAGAAGATGGGAGAAAGCAAACAGGTTCGGGAATGTGTGTTGGCGGGCGCTAGGACCGGGCGTAGAGGAGGTGCGGCTTTGGGACTGCGAAGGCACGCGCTAGTTTAGAGGTGACGCGAAGGTGGCGGAGGTTTTTGGCGGAGAGACTAAACGCTGCACGGAGAGGAAACTCGGCTGCCTTGGGCCTCGGCTCGCCTTCCCTCGTACTGCTTGCGGGTAGTGCTCTGGTCCAGGGGCGCTCAGCCTCTCGTCGGCCCCACGGCACCTTCCTTGCCCCAGCACGCACCCCTGCGCGCCTGGGCCTAGTGGTGGAGGCCGCGGGGGGGCCAGGCTGCTCATTGGCTACTGCGACCGCGGGGCGGGGTAGGTGGGCGACGTTGGACCTCCGAGGGCCTGAGTGTCTTTCCCGCCATGTCGTTTGTGGAGAGCGGGAGGCGTTCGGCCCTTCTGCGCCGCCGGCCCGGCACCCCTGTCCCGTTCGCTCGACCTCCGTATTCAGTTTTCAGTCAGGGAGATAGCTGGGGTGAGGGCGAAGTCGAAGAGGAGGAGGGATGCGACCAAGTGGCCCGTGATTTGCGGGCGGAGTTCTCGGCCGGGGCGTCATCGAAACTCAGAAAGGACCCGGTACTCCGGACAGATGGGGACGGATCTCCGATTCTGCCCGATAAACGCAATGGAATTTTCTCGGCGGATGCGGGTGGTAAAGCCCTGGCTCGGCGTTGGCCGGTCCAGGTCCTCTCAATTCTCTGTTCGCTGCTGTTCGCCATCCTCCTTGCCTGCGTGCTCGCCATCACCTACCTGATCGTAAAAGGTACAGAAGGAAGCCCGGGCCTTGAAAGTCTATCCAGAGTTAACTTCGGTTGAGCCTGGACGTGGCCTTTGCCTTCATCGCCCTCTCCCCTATCGAAGCTGCAAGCTTGGTAGCTGGTTTCATCCGTACGCCTTACCCGCACTTTTCTTTGGTCTTCCCCTTTGTCTTCTCTTTTCTTAAAAGTAGAAGACTTTGGTCGGTGATCAAGAGGCCCATTTTAAGAAAGAGTCTTGATAGGTTGGTAGTCTTGAAGAAATAATGAAATCAGTGAACACTTGGGGATAAAATGTTGGTAAAATCAAGCAAAATGCAAAACAACTATCCTTAGAGGAAGGCGGTGAAAAGGGTAATCTAAAAAAGCTATACGAGTTCCACAAATGGCTAGAGGTGTACAGTCCACCTGTTCTGTACACATTGAGTTCCTAAAGAACAAGGATTTCCATTGCACAGCCCAAAATGTCTGCTGCTGCTAAGTCGCTTCAGTCGTGTCCGACTCTGTGCGACCCCATAGATGGCAGCCCACCAGGCTCCCCCGTCCCTGGCATTCTCCAGGCAAGAACGCTACTTAGGTAAAATAGTCCCTCTTGGATTTTGTACTAGGTTTGCAACCCAGTGTATTGGTGAAATTCTGTTGCAAACCAAGTCTGTTCTTTCTCTGATTAATGGTTTTACATTTCCGTGTCTGAAGTTGAAATACTGGCCAGGTTGAAATAGAAATATGCCTTGATAGGTTTTCCAGAACTCGTACAAATGTATTATGTGTTTGGATATTTTACCATAGGAAGAATCAGACCTGAGTTGAAACCTCAGTTCTGTGATTTTGGCTAAGTTATTGGGGAAAAAAACTACCTTAGTTGTATGAAAAGCACCCAACACATCACTCGAGTATTAGTTTTACTTCACTAAGTAGAATTAAATCTATTTAATTATAGTTTTTATTTCCCTCTTTGCTTCAGGCCCCTCATGAGCTGTTCATGGCATCTAACACCTCTCCTGGAGAAGGCAATGGCACCTCACTCCAGTACTCTTGCCTGGAAAATCCCATGGATGAAAGAGCCTGGTGGGCTGCAGTCCATGGGGTCGCTGAGGGTCGCACATGACTGAGCGACTTCACTTTCACTTTTCACTTTCATGCATTGGAGAAGGAAATGGCACCCCACTCCAGTGTTCCTGCCTGGAGAATCCCAGGGAGGAGGGAGCCTGGTGGGCTGCCATCTATGGGGTTGCACAGAGTCGGACACGACTGAAGTGACTTAGCAGTAGCAACACCTCTCCATGCTTGATTTTCATACAGAAGACAGATTGGCATGTTAATGTGAGAGTTTGACCTCTTCATACAATGGTACAGGGTGTAAACTGTCAGTGTTAAATATTTGGGTACCAGTGTTTCATTCCTCAACCACTCCCTTCCTCCATTTTTTCAAAGCAGCTCAGTTTTGTCTTGTAGGTAGTTATTTCTGTTTTACTCAGAGAGATTGCCTTTGTTCATAAAGTCATAAAACTTGGTAAGTGGAAGTGCATTGCAGGAGACCTTAAACTGTGTTTATTTTGGAGAATAAAGAGCTGAACTCAAAAACTAGTAATTTGCCTTGTATAAAATGTCTTGGGAATAGAAATTCCCATTTTAAATACATAGCAGTTGATCATAAAGACATCTTATTTGCTTCCTGAAAGTCACATAGCTAGTAAATGGAATCCAGGTTTGAACCTAGTTGTTCCCAGCTCCAGAGCAGTTTCCAGAACTCTGCGTCTTTCTAGCCTTTGCGTTTCTGTTCAAGTTATAAAATCATCTCTTTTTTGTATTTACAGAGTTACATGCTGAAAATTTGAAGAATGAAGATGATGTAAACACTGGACTGTTAGGTATGGACCTTACTGTCACTTGATTTTTGAGCTCACTGTTGTTTTTTATGTTTTAATGATATACAGGTTTGGATAAAATACTTAATATATTCCCTGTGTGGTGGTGGTTCACTTTTCTTCACTTGTATATGTATGTGGTATATTTCGTTAGACTTTCTTTTTATGTATATGTTTGTGTGTATGCCAGACACACTAGGAATATATTTTGAACACAACTGTATGTAACAGACCCAGAGAATACTTAACATTTTTTAGTTACCTTTTGCAAAAGCTTCTCTACACTTCTTTTGAGGAGGTAAACAAACATTTCCCCACAGACTTAACAAAGATAACATCTTAAGCAGGCCTCAGAAGTTTAAGTTCAAATCTCCTTATAAGCAACTTGGTTTTTTAAAAAATATGAAAAGTATTGGGTATACTTAACACAAGCTAGTTATGACCAGGGAAAAGACCTGAGTTTCTATAGAATGTCAGTAGAATGCTAGTTTACAGATTTGTAGTAAAAAATTCAGTTGTTATTTAATCTTTATTTTTCTCTGCCAAAATAATTGTGAAGAGTTCAGAATTTTACCTGTCTGGCATATTTTTCTCCTATTTGCTATAATTTATTTGGCTGATCACTTTGAATTGGGGATGAGGGTATGGGAAATGATTGAGAGCCTATCCCACTTGTTATTCCCTCTCCCAATCTTAGCTAACTATTTAAATTAGCTCTTCAAGCCTAATGTCCTCATGATTAGGACAACAGAGTCCACCTGATTTTGCCGAAAGGGAAGCTTTACATCTTCAAATTATGAACAGATTAGTTTGCTGGATGTCCCATGAAAACTTGTCTGTGCTTAACTTCTGGCATGAGAAAACACGTCCTTTTCAGTTGCTCATTTTGTTAGTGTGCCTCTGTGTTGTTAAACTGTTGCATCTCTAAAATCAACAGTGATCATAAGGCTTTTCATAGCATTTATTGATCTGTCAACTCTTGACTGAAAGGAACAGTATATAAGCCTAAATGCCTGTTAAGAAACTTAGTTTCTAAAGGAGCTGAGACACTGCTATGCTCATGCTTATTTCTGTGAAAGAAATGTTCATGGGGAGCCCCATTTATAGTTGTTTTATTTTATTTTATTTTTAATTTTAAAATCTTTAATTTTTACATGCGTTCCCAAACATGAACCCCCCTAGAGTTCCTGATGAGCATTGTTATCAGTGCCTTTGGGAGTTAATTGATCCTAATGGCTAACAGGATTAGGCTATTAGTGTTCATCTTAACTAGTGAGGTAGTCCCACCAAGGAGATGTGATTAATACTTGCGGTTGGCTTTGGAACTCATCTCCCCAAATCTTCCCTGGGTGGCATTGGAATCACACTGCAGAGTTCGTAGGGCTTTCCTTTTATAATTGTCCTGTAAGCCTATTTTTCAGATAAATTAATAAAATAAAACTTAAGGTCATTTAGTTGAAAATCACATTCCAGCCATTCCTCCTTGAAGTTATTTTCTGGCCAAATTGATTGCACTAATCATATATAACATTGAACTGTTTCATTTTCCACATTTGCTTTTCTTTCAGCATTTTCCCAAATTTTATCACGTTTCACAGTTAGTCCTATTTCCAATTTTTGCATTTTTTCCTTAGTTTTATAACTAGGAAAGTATAAGAAAGAATGATAAATGATTTTTTATTTGAGGCAAATCTGAAATAAGTGCATAAAATAATAGAAGGAATTGCCCTTAGCAGATACTCCTTAATCTGAGACTGTTGTTATCAAATGTAGTGCTAGTACTTTTACAAACACTGTAAATAGTACTATACGGAAATTGTAATCAGATTTTGTGGAGTTCCTTCAGTGTCTAAAAAAGGTTTTAAATTTAATCTTTGGTTCCTATGACATCTATTAGTTAGTAGTTACCTTTAAGTCTCTTTTGTGGCTAGGAGCAGATTCCTAGCAGTGTCAAGGGCTGTTTATTTTTTAGCTGCCCATTTACTGCTCGTTTTATGCTTGAGATGTTTCCAGGCTTCTACACATTTTCCAGAGGAGAGATGACTGACAAAGATGAAGCCTGCTCATTTAAAGAGATGATGATTGATTTCTTTTCTTCTGCAGAGTGATAAATGAGACTTTGTATCATCATAACTGAATGATACAGAACATTAGAAATATGGTAAAAATTTCCAAGGGAAAGGATGTGTTGGGAAATGACCCATTCTCTTAGAAAGGTGCAAGTTGGTAGCAACGGACTCAGTTTCTTCCTCACAGTGAAAGCTGATTGAAACCATAAACTTGATCTTTTTAGTGGGTGTATAATATGAACCTTATAATTTGAGCCCGCAGTCTACTAAGGAAATAATATAGTACTCTGTAGCTGGGTAGGGTAACTCTAATATTTCATCTAAAAATTCACAAATATGTTATCCTATTCTGCAGCAGAGTCTTTGTAAAATTTTGTATATTGCTGATAACAGTAAAAGAACCAAGGCAAAAAAAGAAGAGAAAAGCAAAAAGCCCTAAAACACTGGCAGGATACAACCAAACTGTTAGTTTATCTGAATTTTGAAATTATAGCTTTTTTTAATCTCTGTAGTTTGTAATGAATGACTCTAACGCCTAATGAGAAAAACTTTGTTTAAAAAAAGCACAAGTGTAAGTTTAAGAAAGTGTGAAAACCATGTTCAACAATTAACAATAGTACTGAACTATTACAGTATGCCAAAAATGTGTTATCTCACCTGGTATTCCCAACTATCCTGCATCCATAAATATAAAATACTCGTTCTAAATCAAAACTCAAGACAGTGTATATTAGAATTTTTATGCCATCAGATAGCTTAGGTGTGGTAGCAAGGCAAAAACGATACAGATCATTATCCGGAATTACAGTGTGCAGGTGAATTATTAGTCATTAAATCATTACAAGTCTCCTCCTAACACGTAAAAGTATTAATGAGAAGCAGACATTAGGAGCTCTATTTCTCAAGAAATTGGTTTATTATTGTTAGTGTGGTGCTACCTGGCCCAGCTGATGGAAAGGATGTTTCTTAGGCTAATGAAGTCAGACAAGTTAGCATCAGAATCACCTGGAAAACTGCTATAAAGCGTTTTGCTGGGCTTCACCCAGTTGGCTGGAAAATCCCATGGATGGAGGAGCGTGGTAGGCTGCAGTCCAAGGGGTTGCGAAGAGTCAGACACAAGTGAGCAACTTCCCTTTCACTTTTCACTTTCATGCATTGGAGAAGGAAATGGCAGCCCAGTCCAGTGTTCTTGCCTGGAGAATCCCAGGAATGGGGGAGCCTGGTGGGCTGCTGTCTATGGGATTGCACAGAGTCAGATATGACTGAAGCAACTTAGCAGCAGCAGCAGCACCTAGAGTTTCTGTTCAGTAAGTATAAGGTAGAGCCCAGAAATTTTCATTCATCATAGATTTCTAGGTGATGCTCATGCTGCTAGTTTATAAGAACCACTAGTCTAGTGGTTTTTATTCCTCAGTTATAGCAACAGCAAACAAAAAAAAACCCTGAAGATTTTCTTACTCTAAATTTATGAAATTTCAGACCCTATCCTTAGTCTCCTGGATCGAAGTTAAAGTCACCTAATAGGCTGCACTCTCAGTATCCTCTCAGGGTCTGTTAGACCCAGTCTTCATTTTTAAATTTTCTTGAGCAGTTCTTTTTGTAAGAATTATTTCATGTCGCTTATTCTTACTTATGGGACCTTCCACGGAATAAAGAGAAAATTGAGATATATATTTTTTGATAGAATAAAGCTTATTTAATCTTGAAATTACCTTACTGGTGCATTGGCCTCTTTTATATATCAAAGATACATTATAAGATTTTAATGATTTATTTTCCTGTATCTGGAAACACTTTGTTATTGTATTATATTAGGAATCATTTAATATTACTCATCAGTTATTCTCAACTGTGCTAAAAAGAATAAAATAATTTTGATAAAATATTCCAGAGCAGAGGTCAGCGAATCCTGATCTGCTGCCTGTTTTTGCAAATTGAATTTCGTTGTAGCATACCTGTGCCCCATTGTTTTATATATTGATTATGGCTGCTTTCATGCTAAAACGTCAGAGTTGAGTAGTTGGGAAAGAGACCTGATGGTAAGCGGAGCTGAGGATATTTACCATCTGGTTGTTTTCGGGAAAACTATTGTATTCTCAACCAGGTGTCATTTAACAGAGAGGACGAAGGAAAAACAGAAACCATCCCCTTTTGCTAAAATATGTATAATATTCTTTTCATCTTTTATGAGTCTGTGCCTACTAGTTTATTTGATACTGTTTGTAAATGGACAAATGCTAATGTCAGGTGATTGGAAAGGAATAGGGGGAAAAATCATTGGATTGAGCATTCAGATTGTTTAAAAATCTAAAAATGAAGATGTTTTACAGATTATGGAGCTAAGTTGGCTAAGTAATATTCCATTGTATACATATACCATAGCTTCTCTATGCATTCATCTGTCAGTGGTCATCTAGGTTGCTTCCAAAAATGTGGAACACTTAATAAATTTGCATGTCATCCTTGCACAGGGGCCATGCTAATCTCTGGATTGTTGCAGTTTTAGTATGCTGCTACTGCTAAGTCACTTCAGTTGTGTCCGACTCTGTGTGACCCCGTAGACGGCAGGCCTCCAGGCTCCCCCGTCCCTGGGATTCTCCAGGCAAGAACACTGGAGTGGGTTGCCATTTCCTTCTCCAATGCATGAAAGTGAAAAGTGAAAATCAAGTCGCTCAGTCGTGTCCGACTCTTAGTGACCCCATGGACTGTGGCCTACCAGGCTCCCCTGCCCATGGGATTTGCCAGGCAAGAGGACTGGAGTGGGGTGCCATCGCCTTATGTGCTGCCAAAGTGAGCACTCACTATATTCTTTCTTTTACTTTTGTGTATTGTTCATAATAAAAAAAAGTTTTTTTTTAAAGTTTCCCTTGTGAATATGATGTTTTAACAGGATTGGAAAACTACAAATGATACTTAACTCAAGTTTCATCAGTTTCAGTCAGAATATTCCCTTTCACTCCTTAACCTTTTAATAGGAAAGAGAGTGAAATTCCTACAAGCTGAGTGGCAGATTGACAGAATAGTTGAGTGGAGACCTTTATCAGTGCAGCTGCTCTACTCCAACTGTGTGTTCAGGTCAGATGGCACTGGTAGGGGAGGAAAGACCCCTTTCCTCTGCTCCTATACTTGGAAATAAGTTTGAAGACCCATGGCTGTTGAGCTTTTTGATAAAGTTGCACACATTTGCTTACCATTAAAATTGTTGATTAGTTCTATGCATAAGTCCATCAAAGCTTTTATTAGTAGCCAGGTGGGTATAGTTTTTACAGCTTATAAAACTACCGTTAATTTTTATTTTTAATTTCATAACTTAGTTATATGAGTTATAGTCTCATGAAAAAAATTTCATTAAAACAAAGGTGACCATTAACCTACTTGTGTATTTTCAGGTTTTTTTCTATTTGTTTATATGTATATAATAAGTGTAATAACTTAAGATATGCAGTTTTATCACAGCTGTAGAAAAAATAATTGTTACCATGCATATGCTGCAGCTTCATTAAAATATCTTGGAATTCATTCTGTATCAGTAAACATAGTTCTACCTCATTCTTTTTTATTACTGCATTATATTTCATACTATTTCAGTTTACTTAAACATTTCAAACGTCAGAAGCTCTAAAACAGAACTTGGAATTTATCAATATGTGGTCACATCTTGTCCTCTTGTTTACTTATGACAGGAATACATCTTAGAAGAATGTAACTGATAGCTTAACATTTTTTAATAAGACACCTTTCCCAGTATGGGAACATGGGAGATTTTTGTTTTGTTTTTCTGTTTGTTTCTGCTTACATCTCTGACTTCATAAAACTTCTGAAAGTCATCTCATCTCTATAAGCCTGAAATTGCTAAATAAAATTGAAATGTTTACAACATATCATAATCTTTCTTTGCTGGAAGCTTTTTTAGAAAACAGAGCTGCCATCATATTTCTAGGAAAATAACTATACTTTGAAATAAAAATCATATATTTTGAAAACCGATCTCCTCAATTAGATAAGTGAATATAAAACTCCAGTAAAGGGATTAGAATAGGAATTTCCCACCTGCTCTCGTATTTGCTTTAGGTGAAACCATTGAGTCCACGGGGTTACAGTGGATGAAAGAGATTTTCCATCATATCAACTGATGAAAATTAACTATAGAAAAGAAACAAGGATGTGTGTATTTAAAGACCTGTATCCTTTGACACAGCAGTTGTTCAGAAATTTGTTACAGATGTCTTTGTATAGCTGTATAAGAATGTTACTTGCAGCTTTGTTTTTAATAGTGAAAAGTGCAATAATAAAAATACGCAATGGAATTGCGGCTATGTGTACTGGATATGGAAGGTCTCCAAAAATGTTGTGTGAAAAAGTTCAGAACAGTTTTTCTAGTGAGAATCCCATTTGTGGAAAATAAACTGAGAAAATAAATACATGGCATACATTTGTATGTAACTGGCTCATTCTTGTACATAGCTATCTACATTACCTGTAATTTTTACAAAAGATGAACAATAAACTGGTTGCTTTTAGAAACAGAGTTGGTAAATTGGAGAAGGAAGACTAACTTAATTTTTATGTACCTTTAAAAAATTATGTTAACTTGGTAAAATGGGTTTATAAAACATAAGTTATCAAATTTTAAACTTAAAGATTTTTGTTAAAAAATGCATTTGTGAACTGCCAACTTTTGTGGCTTTTCTGCTTGTTCATACATGAATTGAGTAATTTCAGAAGCATACACACACTTCTAGACCACAGTGTTGCAATGTACTACAGTATTGCGAGGTACTCTTTTAGCCTTATCGTTGTGATGTGACTTTTATCAGGTATGTAACTGTTGATCAGTTCGAAGTGAATGTAAAATAACTAAAATGCCTAAAATGAAGCAGGCACTTAGATCATAGAATAGTAGTTATTTCTGAAGACTCAAGAATATTTTTGTATTAAATCCGATAAGTGTTCTATTAAAGCACCTGAGTAAAAAAGCCTGATGGGCCTTAAGGAGCCTCACATTTCTTGTTGGTTATTTTGTGTCTTTCTCACTTTTTTAGATATTTAGAATTTTCCATCATTCCACCATAGTCCCCATACAGTCTCTGAGTTGGCAGGAAGGTTGCCCTCAGTCTTTACTCAGGTTCTCTCTGCTCAGTCCCACATTGGGTACAGTTTTAGGGTTTGACTGTGCCAGGACATTGGGATGGGAATATGATCTAGTCCTCAAGACATTTGCTCAAATGACTTACTGCTGAAACATTTTGCATTCTGTTCAGGATGGCCTTTCAGATACAGCAGCTTCCAAGCCACATGACCATGTGCTATTTCTATGCCCCACTTAAGGCAGAGGCATCTGCAAACTTGGCTCAGGACCTGTCTGCCAAGATTCTGTATACAGCTCCATTTCCTCTTTAGTGTGTGTGGCTTCTTGATGGCTCCACCAGGAAGCCTCAGCAACACTACCACCTCTCCATATACACATACAAATGTAGCCACACATACACCACTTTCAAAACCAGGACTGTTTCTCATCTATAGATAAAGCCCTCACTGTCTCCCTGTTCTACACATTTTTTTCTGTATCCTTGCTATCCAAAATATTTTGTCTTTACCCTCCTCCTTCTTATATCTGTCCTACTAGTTCCCTTAATTTTGCAGCATAAAAACCAAAGAGACGTAGGGCTGTTTCTCCTTTCTTTGCCACATCCTTCTGGGGCAGTTAACACAAAGTTCGTTATCTTTTGAAAACGGGGTAAGGGAAGGGGAACTATCAGGAGAAAAAAATTAGGTTCATCTTTCAAAAATACTTTGTCACAGATTTGTTTATTACTTCATTGCTCTGAGTTTCTCTTTCAGTAACTCAGTCTGGTACTGAGTTTTAATTAGTTTACAGACAGTCCAGTCCACATACTTATTTTCTACTTGCTAAAATAAAGCTATATTTGGTTGTGCATTTTGTGCAGCCAGGGAATTTGGTAATTCATAAGTCAGCATCTGTTGTAGTCTTCTCAGCCTTTCTTCTGTGTACTCCTGAGGCCTGGGATACACTCATCGGTAGTGGTGGCTTGGTAAACTATGAAGGAGGTAATTTGAATGTGTATGTTCAATCCTTCAAATTAATTTCTTCTCTCTCTCAGTCACTCTGTTTATTTCCCACATTGTTCCATATCTTAACTCTTTCCTCTTGCAGCTCGTTGTAGTACTGTTCTTTTGACTTGATATCTCTCATAAATTGCAGTTACAGTGTGAATGAAAATCTAGGATCCCAGCCCATTTATAAATTGGAAAGTAACATTTCTTCATGTACCAAGCAAAGTTAAGTAATCAGATTAGGTTTGTAATGTTTGTAGGAAAATTATAAAGAGTAGACACTCTAATAAAATTAATTCATATGTCAAAAGTTCATGGTATGGAAAGAAAGGGATTGGTTCAGTTCAGTCTCTCAGTTGTGTCCGACTCCCTGCAACCCCATGAATCGCAGCATGCCAGGCCTCCCTGTCCATCACCAACTCCTGGAGTTCACTCAAACTCATGTACATCAAGTCGGTGATGCCATCCAGCCATCTTATCCTCTGTCATCCCCTTCTTCTCCTGCCCCCAATCCTTACCAGCATCAGGGTCTTTTCCAGTGAGTCAACTCTTCGCATGAAGTAGCCAAAGTACTGGAGTTTCAACTTCAAACTCAGTCCTTCCAATGAACACCCAGGACTGATCTCCTTTAGGATGGACTGCTTGGACCTCCTTGCAGTCCAAGGGACTCTCAAGAGTCTTCTCCAATACCACAGTTCAAAAGCATCAGTTCTTCAGCGCTCAGCTTTCTTCACAGTCCAACTCTCACTTCCATATGTGACCACTGGAAAACCATAGCCTTGACTAGACGGACCTTTGTTGGCAAAGTAATGTCTCTGCTTTTTAATATGCTATCTATGTTGGTCATAACTTTTCTTCCAAGGAGTAAGCGTCTTTTAATTTCATGGCTGCAATCACCATCTGCAGTGATTTTGAAGCCCCCCAAAATAAAGTCAGCCACTGTTTCCACTGTTTCCCGTCTATTTCCCATGAAGTGATGGGACCAGATGCCATGATCTTAGTTTTCTGAATGTTGAGCTTTAAACCAACTTTTGCGCTCTCTTTCACTTTCATCAAGAGGCTTTTAGTTCCTCTTCACTTTCTGCCATAAGGGTGGCGTCATCTGCATATCTGAGGTTACTGATATTTCTCCCAGCAATCTTGATTCCAGCTTGTGCTTCCTCCAGCCCAGCATTTCGTATGATGTACTAAGCAGGGTGACAATATACAGCCTTGATGTACTCATTTTCCTATTTGGAACCAGTCTTGCTCCACGTCCAGTTCTAACTGTTGCTTCCTGACCTGCCTATAGGTTTCTCAAGGATCACTTAGTACTAAGTAATAAAAAGTAGCAAGCTGTGATCACAGAGTTAAATAAAAAATGTTAGGACATTTTAACAGTGAAGTGTTTTAACATTTTCCCCACAGTTTTCAGTTATATAAAACTGAAGATAAAAGCTTTATTTTTAAGTTGAATTTGTATTCTTTTCCACATGGTAAATTATAATTGAATTAAAATATTCATTGATATGACTTCTAGTTGTGCTTTAATACTTTACACTTCCACAAAAGATTTTCTCCAAGGCTCATATCTCTTTTATTACGTATAATTTAGAGGCTTAGAAATATGTATGATCTTCTGAACGTGATCTGAGTTAATTTAATTGCTTTGGTGTTAATAATTCAAGTTTTCTCCTCTTTCCCCATTAAGGATTCTGGAGTCTACTTATAATATCCCTAACTGCTGGATTCTCCTGCTGCAGCTTTTCTTGGACAGTGACTTACTTTGATTCTTTTGAACCAGGAATGTTTCCTCCTACTCCTCTTTCACCTGCCAGGTTCAAGTAAGTATTCTTGTTTCTTTTTTCCCCAACCCATTCCAGCTCTGTTAAACATACTACAATAGAAGCAAGAGGCTGCTTATTTTTGAAATAATATGTTGAGGTCCCAATCTTTATAAAGTACAGCTTGGCTCCGTCTTTAGATAAGTGGAGAAGAATATTTTAAACTCTGTATGTAGATAATGCAGAGGTGTTTTTAAAAATTAAATTCAAAAAATAAGATGTATCCAACTTTGACGGCTATTAATCCTTTGGGGATGAAATTTCATTTGAAACACTTTATGAAGGCTGAATTAAAAATTCATGCTTGGATAGTTAAGACTTAATAATTGAGTTGAAATTTTCCTTAAACTCTGTGTAATAATTAGCAAGCATTTATGGCATACCCCCCAAATTTATGTATCTAGACAATATTAGATTTGTTTTATAGTGGAACATTAAATTTCTTTGGTCTGTATTTTCTGTTTCAAAGAGTTTCAGAAAATTTGGTAATCAGTATTCTAATCTAGTTTGTTTATGTGAGGAGGACTCGGGTTTTAAATACAATTTTCCAAATGAAAGCATCTAAGACCTCTAGTTTATCCTACAAACTAAGGTTGGAAGAAGTGGGAGAAGAGTATGAAGAGTAGAAAATAAATTCTATTAATGATACATATGTTATCAAGAGTACTATACTTGGTACTGTTGTTACTACCAGTTCCTGCCCACCCCGTGGACAACTCATAGAGATCAAATGAAATATGTTTGAGGCACTCTGTAAATAAGTTTGATACTAATGATAGTTACTAATAATCATTGTTATTAGTGGTCTTTGTTATTTTTAAATTCATTTTTCTGTCTTATAAATAAATTTATAAAATTTTTGACTTCACTTTAAATGAAATGTGTAAGTTTATTTAAAGCATCTTAATAGATCCCTATCTATATATGTAACATAAATCACATACTTGCCAATAAATTGTGTGTGTGTGTTTTGAGTGGATAATGATTAATTAATAATCTAAACTAAGTTATATGTAATGGTGCAGTGCCCTTACATAATTTACATGGGTGACATTCAGTTCGAAAGTTAATTTTGCTGAGTATTCACTTCAGAGTTAACTTTCTATTGCTGCTCATTGACATCAACCAGTTAACTTTAATGAGGTTGTGAGTCTAATGTAGATGATAAAATAAGTCATACAAAAAAGACCTTAATTTTATTGTTTTTTCTTTTACTTATTTATGTCTCACTTCGCCCCTGAATTCTAGTCCTATATTTCCAGGTATTTAGTAGATTTTGCCACCTGGAGTCAGAAAGCACCTGGCACTTAGAATTGTTAAAACTTTTAGTCTAAGACATAAGTATCCACCTACTTATCAAGGCCTGAAACCCTTTTTTACTCTATTGAGCCCTTCATTAAGTCCAGTCATTCTTGCCTTTTGAGGTGTTATTGGAAAACTTTGTCCTAGCACCCACGGTGTTTTTGCCTTATCTAAAGTCTTGGCTGGGGTACTTGACTCCTTGGAGTCCCCTGCTCCCAGGCTCTTACTCTGATTTATCCTGTGTGTTACAGCCTTTATAAAAAACAGATCTTAGTCACAGTTCTCTTGTTTAAAAGTCTTCAGTGGCTTTCTCAGTTCTTTCAAAAGCAAGTCTGACTCCCAAGTATAGCCTAACAAGCCTTCCCCAAGTGACCCTGCTCTACTTTTCCAGCTTTATCTCCAGCTTTTTCTCCAGTGCTCCCTCTCTCTTAGCCATTACCAAATTACTGTGACATTCTCTAAACAAACTGAACTTTTGGCTTTGCTCTTGCTATTCTTTCTTCCTGGAATATTTTCCCTCTCAGCTTCACTTCCACTGTCACCAGAATTCCTAAGACTCATGTGTTAGAAGCTTTTAGAGTTAGAAAAAAGCATTTCAGTGTTCCTTTAAGGATCTGGAATTCTAAGGACATTTAACTAATTTCCTAAAATTTATCTTTGCATTTTTTATTAGACTAGAACCAGTAGTGATGGACCTCAGTTTTCAATGTCTTAATTAGTCATTCAAATATGAGATAGTGTCAGGTCAGAGACTTACATATTGATAAGTGTAGAGAAGTTCATTTTACATACGTGTGTGTCTTAGTTGCTCATTCGTGTCTGACTGTTTGTCATCCCATGGCCTGTAGTCCCCCAGGTTCCTCTGTCCATGGAATTTTTCCGGGCAAGAATACTGGAGTGGATTGCCATTCCCTTCTCCAGAAGATCTTCCCAAACCAGGGATTGAACCCGGGTCTCCTGCATTGTAGGCAAATTCTGTATTGTCTGAGTCACCCAAAGTTGGGAAGTCCAATTTTATATATGATAAATCAGCTATTAGCTCAAAAGCAAGTCTGACTCCCAAGAATAGCCTAACAGGCATTCCCCAAGTGACCCTACTCTACTTTTCCAACTTTATCTTCAGCTTTATCTTGAGTCAAACTGTAATTTTAATTGATCCATATTTACTAAATAGAAGTACAGTCCAAAAAGACATAATAAATACAGTGGCCTTTGATCACAGATTAACGGAAACCACAGACCCAAAAAAGGTATATAACATAGTGATAACTGATAGTTGTTTCCTAGTGAAAACCCTGCCCTCTGGTGTTTGAAGCAAATAATGCAATTACTTCAGAACTGGCAGGATATAAGTACATTCTCTTTGTTACCAGCAGAGTGAGTGCTTGTACAGGGAAACAACTCTGCCTTTTGAGAAAGTTAAAATCTTCAGACTTTTATTTTCTGAGAAATCAGATTGATGCATTTTATTATTTTTCAACATCACACTTTTATAGAAATATGTTTATAACAGGTTATGTATATTTTATTTAAAATAAAGCGATGTTAATATAAATGTTTCCTCATTACATAAAGTACAGGTTCTTTGTTAAAAATTCAGAAGACAAAAAGAAAAATAATGGAAAAACTCTAAATTAGAGAAAATGACTGACATTTTAATATGTATCTTTCCATTCTTAGCATTTTTTAAAAGTTAAAATTGGGATCATAGTATAGATATTTGTAATCCAGTTTTAATTTAAATTTTGTTACAACATTTTCTATTCAATATTTCTTTGAGATTTCAATGTTTTAAGTATATTTTAAAGATCAGTCATCCTATATATTTTTTAAGGAAAATCTAATATAAATGATAGCTAGATTCTAAGATAATTTATTAAACAGAGGTCTCGTTAACTAAAAAGTAAAGAAAGGCACGATAGTTGAGACGTAAAACAAAGAGAATTTTCTATTTTTTAAGTTTATTATTAAAAATATTCCATATTTCTAAGTCCATCATGAGGATCAATGATGAAGAGAATAAAATAATCAAGTCTAATTGGTTTGTTTTTTACAAAAAGCAGTCGTTTGCTCTCCTTTGCAGATTTAAACCCAAGGGTATTTTTTTAAACTAATTAGTAGAGTGGGAAAAAAATTTGAGAAGCCCATATTTACTATGGCTATCAATTAGTTGTACTTCCTTAGAAACATAAACTCCTTGAGGGGAGAAAATAATAATCTTTATTGTTATAATAGTAAATTTTAGATGAGATGTTCAATGAAATCACAGTTTGGATCAATAATTAATTAGAGGAGTTGAGATAAGAAAGAAAACCTTTGTACTCATAAAATTTTTTTTATATTTACATTTTCATGTTTGTTAGGTATTGTCTTAGTTCAGGCTGCTATAAAAAAGTACCATAAACTGGGCTTATGCATATGCGTATGTTAGTCATTCAGTCATGTCCGACTGTGCAGCCCAATGGACTGTAGCCCATCAGGTTCCTCTGTCCATAGAATTCATCAGGCAAGAATACTGCAGTGGAATGTCATGCCCTTCTCCAGGGGATCTTCCTGATCCAGAGATCAAACCCGGGTCTCCTGCATTGCAGGCAGATTCTTTACCATCTAAGCCACCTAGGAAGCCTCATGAACAACAAAAATTTATTTCCCACAGTTCTGGAGACTATAATTCTAAGATCAGGGTACCAGCATGGTCAGTTTCTGGTGAGGTCCATCTTCTGGGTTGCAGAGGACATCCTTCTCATTGTATCCTCATAGGGCAGAGAACAGAGAGAGGATGCAAGCTTTCTTGTGACTCTTATAAGAGCACTTACCCACATCCCATTTATGAGGGCTTAACTCATGACTCCCATCCAATCCTAATTACCTCCAAAGGCCCTACTTTCTAATACGGTCAGTTGGAGGGTAAGGTTTTGACATGAATTGGGTGGTAAGGAAATGGACACATAGTCCATAACAGATATAGCTGAGAAACTTTCATTTTTACATACGCACAGAACTTTAGAAAAGTAAAAGTCGCTCAGTTGTGTCTAACTGTTTGTGACCCCATGGACTATACAGTCCATGAAATTCTCCAGGCCAGAATACAGGAGTGAGTAGCTGTTAACCTTCTTCAGGGGATCTTCCCAACCCCTGGATTGAACCCAGGTCTCTTGCATTGCAGGCGGATTCTATACCAGCTGAGCCACAAGGGAAGACCTTTAGGAAATGAGATGGTTAAAGAATTTTGCAAGGTGTATTTTTAGTCAGCTACTTAATGGGCTTCAAAGGCTTTTTTTTTTTTTTTGCCACTCACTGAGGCATGCAAGATCTTAGTTTCCCAACCAGGTCTCAGACCCACGCCCCCTGCAGTGAAAGTATGGGGTCTTAACCACTGGACTGCCAGGGAAAACCCCCAGAGGCATATTTTTAAGAAAGATGGTTGTCAAGCTGACTTTGCAAACTTACTGGGTTAGAAGGTATGCTGCATTGTCAAATGTATAAACTTCTTGATGAGGAAGCAGTCACTTTCTTTGCAGAGAAAGAAATTTTGGTCAATTGTACTTTTAAATTATTTTCTTAGTTCCTGAAAAAGCTGTTAAAGAGCTAGAGGCAAAGGCAGTAACTTTAGATTCCCTGGGGTGTCTATTTAGGCATTGCCCACTTCTCCCTACTTTATAATTCATTATCCTATTCTTCTATCCTATTTAATCAGCATCTTTAGTTCACTATTCATTAGGTTTTTCCTGTTCACTCATTGGGTTTTGTTAGTGATTTCCAAGCAGACAACTTTAACAGTATGCTGCTGCTGCTGCTAAGTCGCTTCAGTCGTGTCTGATTCTCTGCGACCCCATAGACGGCAGCCCACCAGGCTCCGTCCCTGGGATTCTCCAGGCAAGAATACTGGAGTGGGCTGCCATTTTCTCCTCCAATGCATGCATGCATGCTAAGTCACTTCAGTCATGCCCAACTCTGTAGTTAATATTTCACATAATGGTAATCTGCTTTAATTATAGTTTTCAGGAGTTAATGCGTTTTAAGTATATGACCACCCATGTAAAGATACTACAGTCAGAGAATCCAAAGCCTAAAAGAATCTTGGGGTTCTTTCCAGGCTGAGCTGGTGGCAGCACAAGAACTTGTTTAAGTCCTCCTGAATAGGGAGGAAGATAGGTATGGATAGGAGATGTGTACTTGAGCTGTTAAAAAGTACAACTTTTTAACAAATATTCTGAGATCACTGTGGATGTCTTAGACCTTCATATTAAAGGTTTTGGAGAACTTAGTCTCCTCTGAGTCACTCATAGGGGTTATCATTAGTCTAGGTCCTCCATTTTTTTTAACAGATAAAGACATGAGTCCCAAGGAATATTAGTGCCTTGCACAAAGTCAAATAATTTGCATGTGGCATAGCTGACACCTAACTATGTTTATTGTTTTTGTTTGCCCATCTCAAATCAACAGGGAGAATTTCACTGATTAAAGCAGTGTCGTTTTATTGACAATTAAAGGCACTTGCTGTGAGTCTGCTCTGTGGCACTTTTGCCCATGCAATATTGCCAAATCCAGTTAAAGTCTGTTCTTATTAATAAAGTCTTACTCTGTTCTCCCCTTCACTGTTTTCTCTCAGGGACCAGAGTGTTCCCCTTCAGAATGATTTCTCTCATATTACCTGTGCACAAATGCCAGCTCAGTTCAGTTCAGTCCCTCAGTAGTGTCCAACTCTTTGCGACCCCATAGACTGCAGCACACCAGGTTTCCCTGCCCATCAACAACTATTGGAGCTTGCTCAAACCCATGTCCATTGAGTCAGTAATGCCATCCAGCCAGCTCATCCTCTGTCATTCCCTTCTCCTGGCTTCAGTCTTTCCCAGCATCATTAGTCAGTTCTTTGCTCAGGTGGCCAAAGTACTGGAGCTTCAGATTTAGCATTAGCCCTTCCAATGAATATCAGGACTGATTTCCTTTAGGATTGACTGGTTGGATCTCCTTGCAGTCCAAGGGACTCTCAAGAGTCTTCTCCAACACCACAGTTCAAAAGCATCAATTCTTTCATCACTCAGCTTTCTTTATTGTACAACTGTCAACATCCATATGTGACTACTAGAAAAACCATAGCTTTGACTAGAGGGACCTTTGTTGGCAAAGTAATGTCTCTGCTTTTTAATGTGCTGTCTAGGTTTGTCATAGCTTTTCTTCCAAGGAGCAAGTGTTTTTTAACTCAAGGCTGCAGTCACCATCTGTAATGATTTTGATTTTGGAGACCAAGAAAATAATGTCTCCCACTGTTTCCAGTGATGTGGCTGCAGTTTTATAGTTATCAGCTTGTTAGATAACTCAATGATTATCATAGGTCCTGTCTAGGGTAAAAATGTTAGTTGATAATCTAGAAATAAATTTAGTTGGGAAATGATAATGTATGTGATGGGTCTAGCAAAAACACAATGTAGATAGCTCACTAGTTTTTTAATTGAGTCAAAATATTCCATTAAAGTGATGAAAAATATATTTAAATAAGTCATTAAGTTTGTCTGCCTTATAGGACTTTTACATAGAGTCAGAGGTTAAGGGCCAGTATTTTTTTTTTTAAGGGCCAGTATTCTTTAAGAAGTAAAGGTATTCTTTAATTTCAGTTGCTAGACAGAAGTCTTAACTGCTAGCATGATCTTCTTTGATCTTATTTAGGTCAGAGTTCAAATTTAACAGCATTACTCCTGTAACATTCAAGCCAAGATGTTAGCATTATAGAGATAACAATATTATTTTGTTCTGGAAATATCCAGAGACTTATTTCCGAGGAGGAAAAACTAATGCTTATATTTAAAGTTTCTAAGGATATGGGAATATTTGTTAAAACAAAAAATAGACATCACTGTAAGTTTTCTTAGATAGCTTTTAAAGGAGACCTAAGCCCAAAATTTGAGTGAAAATTATTACTCAAGTAGCCATTTTTAATTATCAGAAATAAGCAAAATATTATATTTTTGTTATAACTCAAGTCAAAGGCAGTGTTTGTGTTGCCAGTGAATTTAAGGTTCTTGCTTCATCATGAAAAAATTTGGAGACAAAGTAATGGGTTAAAAACTAGACTTACTTAGAGAAAAACACACTTCACAGACTTGTAGACAGCTAGTACAGCCACGAAATTAGAAGATGCTTACCCCTTGGCAGGAAAGCTATGAGGAACCTAAGACAGTATATTAAAAAGCAGAGACATATCTTTGTTGACAAAGGTATGTACTGTCAAAGCTATGGTTTTCTCAGTAGTCATGTATGGATGTGAGAATTAGACCGTAAAGAAGGCTGAGCACCAAAGAATTGATGCTTCTGAACTGTGGTGCTGGAGAAGACTCTTGAGAGTCCCTTGGACTGCAAGGAATTCAACCCAGTCTATCCTAAAGGAAATCAACCCTGTAATATTCACTGGAAGGACTGATGCTGAAGCTCTAATACTTTGGACACCTGATGTGAACAGCCAGTTCATTAGAAAAGACGCTGATGCTAGAAAATACTGAAAACAAGAGTAAGTAAGTGAAAGTCGCTCAGTCATGTCCGACTCTTTGTGACTGTCCATGGAATTTTCCAGGCCAGAATACTGGAGTGGGTGGCCTTTCCCTTCTCTAGGGGATCTTCCCAACTCAGGGATGGAACCCATGTCTCCTGCATTGCAGGCAGATTTCTTTACTGGCTGAGCCACAAGGGAAGCCCAGGAATACTGGAGTGGGTAGCTTATCCCTTCTCCAGCAGATCTTCCCAACCCAGGAATTGAACCGGGGTCTCCTGCATTGCAGGTGGATTCGTTACCAACTAAGCTATGAGGGAAGCAAAAGAAGGGAGCAGCAGAAGATGAGATGCTTAAAGAGCATCACTGACTCAATGGAAGTAAATCTGAGCGAACTCAGAGATAGTGAAGAACAGGGGGGCCTGATCTGCTACAGTCCATAAAGTTGCAAGGAGTCAGACATGACTTAGTTACTGAACAACAGCACCACTCCGCAGAGTATGGGCTGTCTCAGAAGGTGAGAGAGCCTCGAAATATGGTGTGGTTATTTTTTATGGGCTGAGTAATTTCATAGGCTAATGAGTGGGAGGATTATCCCAATTAATTTGGGGAAGGTGCAGCAACTTCAAGATTAGGCTACCACCTACTTCTTGACCTTTTATGTTAGCCTCAGAACTGTCATGGGGCTGGTGGGGGCATCATTTAGATACTAAGGTATTACAAGGAGTATATGATGTGGTTCAATCTTCTACCATCTTGGACCTAGTTGGTTCTAACTAGTTTTTGTCTTGTCCTATGGCCATATCATTGTTTTAAAGGTTGTTCCCTTCCCCCTCCCTTTTGTTTCATTTGTAATGTAGATGCCTCTCAAATGGTCACATCTGTGCATTTCCTAAAATGTTAAAATATATAGAATTTGATTGGCAGTCTATACTGAATATACAAACTACTGTCTTCCTGGTGCTATTGGTTTTTTTGTCTGGATCACTGAGTTATCCACCTTTCTGCTTCTTCCAATCACAAATGATATTTGTGAATATTAGGACACTCAGTTTCAACAAACACATACTTTTAATTCAATTTAAACATTTCTGAACAGCCCTTTTTTTTTTTAATTGTGTTGCAATGGTATTTGGTATTTGCAGATTAAATTAGAAGTAAGAAAGAAAAGTGAACAATTGATTTTCATTTGAATTGCTTTTTGGTAAACTGTTTTTGGTAACTTTTACAGAATGAAAATTCACATATCTCACATGTTATTTCCTGTGTAATGTTCTGGATATATTCAGATGCTGAAATATTTAAATCTCTACTACATTTGTATGTGAAAGGGTTTTCTCTAAGTTCTTGTTCTTAATACTGGGGCCGTTATTTTTCTTACAGGTTAAGATATAGTACAAACAAAATAGTAAAATCATAATAGAAATGAGGTTATGAGTTCTTGATCAGTAATATAAGTCTTAAAGATCAAGACAAGTAGGTGATTTAGTATTTAAATTGGAAGTTTCTTTTCCAAGCACACAAGATTAACATTGAACACAATAAATTGATGGTGTGACTCTTCTATACAGACTTTGGAGAGTTGCCGCTTTGTGAGATCAGATATTCTTTATTGCCATGGGCTAATGAAACAGATGTCAGATGGCTAATTGCAGTTGGAGAGAAGCTACTGACAAAAGAGACAGATCAAGAACTTGGCCTTGCTATTTGAGTATCATGAAGTTTCATTATTTATCTTTTCGTTATTCATTATCTTCATTCTAGGAACTGTTTGGAGCCATCAGTTGTAAAGCTGTCACTATTAATGAATATATTGATGGCACTGCACAGAGGCTTCTTGAAGGGTTAAAATATATGCATGTCTTATATATTCCATTAAAATTCTGAATGGAGACTTAAATAGATGTAACAAAATCCTGTAAGAAATCATATTAAATATTCTTGGTTTCTTTGTTGCTTTCATAAAGTAATATAGCTGCTGTTCGCTTTGCACCTATTTGCTATGGCTTTTGCTTACACAGATTTACAATGTGTTATGTATGGGTTGCTGAATAGACACGGGTGTCCATATGCACAGAATAGCATGGATAAGAAATACCTGAGAGATAGCACTTGGTAATATTATACTTCAAACCCTTTATATGTGTTCAACAATCTACATAAATTACGAGTCAGCTTGGTATGTTATAAAGAGCTTATAAGTCAGGAGCAACTTCCAAATGCAGGCTATACCATATACTACTCAGAAGAACTTTTGAACAAGTCAGTTGGTATCTCTGAACCTTAATTTCCTCCTCTCCAAAATGGGATTGAAAGCAGTGATATCTACACTCATGGGCAATAAATATGTTTACCACGTAAAGCAACAGATACATCAGATGATAAATCTGATACAGTCCCAGAGCTTTGCTTTCCTTTCCTTAATTCAAGCTGGATGTCTGACTGTGGCCTACCACTGGTTACAAATTATCTTTTCTTGAGTAATTGTTATTTATCTCTAGATTTTTATCCTTTAAATTTTTTCCCCTTTCTGTTCTTTTGATAGTAATATGCTCTTTCTTGTATTAAATAATGCTAATAGTACATGGTAGTGGTTTTTAAACCTTGTTCTTGGCAAAACAGGTTTGTCAACAAAACATCGTGTTATTTTTAAACTGACTTATGAAATCTAAGGTCTTGGGAATCCCTTTTTTTTTTTTTTTAATACTGTTTGGCCTAACTTTCTAACAAATAAGGACTTTGTCTAACTAAGGACAGTATCCAGGACAGATAGATGTCCTTAGCCATTTTTCTACCTCGATCCACTGATGAATAAAGTTAACATGTTTAGTTCAGTTTGCAACCAAGTAAACTGCTATATGGCTTTCCTGTTGGCTCATTGATAAAGAATCTGCTAATAATGTAGGAGACGCAGGTTCAATCCCTAGGTCGAGAAGATCCCTGGAGAAGGAAATGGCAACCTGGCACCTCACTCCAGTATTCTTGCCTGGGAAATCCCATGAACAGAGGAACCACATGGGCTGCAATTTGTGGGGTCGCCAAAGCATGGGACAGGACTTAACAGTTAAACAGTAACAACAGATTGCTGTATATAAGTAAACTAGACTGTAAGTTAGTATGCAGTTTCATCCAACCAGATATACATTTATTTCTCTTTAATTTTCAGGAAACTGTAATACAATGAGAAATAAATGCATACATTTTAATTCCATGTTAAAGAACTCAGCTCATTGTTAGGATCTTTCAGTGCTTGTATGTTATTATGTTAGTTAATATCACACCAGCAAAACATAGGTTGTGATTCAGTTAAAATTTCTAGTTGGTAAAATTCTAGATGAGGCATAGATTATTATAGAATGGAGATCCAGACGTGATTAAAGACATCATAAGGACTAGAGAAGTTGGCAGTATAGCTGGGAAAGTAAGGAAAAAGAAAATCCTTTTTTAAAAAATGAGGAGCTGCTTAAAGTTGAAATTTGAATTGTATTATAACATAGTCTACCATTGTGTAGATTGATAAACCAACTTGCTTCATTAAAATGGTAGCTACTTTATAACTAATACTTACTCCTAATGCACATCATTAGCCTAATTACCAGGCTAATGACACAATGGAGTAAATGCTCAAAATGGCTTCTCTGTCCATGGGATTCTCCAGGCTAGAATACTGGAGTGGGTTGCCAAACCCTCTTTTCAGGGGATCTTTCCGATCTAGGGATCGAACATACCTCTTACATTCCCTGTACTGGCAGACAGGTTCTTTATCACTAGCATCACCTCAGAAGCCCATATATTTTTAAGAATGATGCATTATAGCTCAACATTACGTGTGTATATATATATATTCCCCCCCTCACATCTTTTAAGTAAATGCTTTTCGAGATGATCCTTAGGATTATCGTGAAACCTTGAAGTCAGTGCACAGTCGTATTTCTAATGCTTTATATTTTAATAACATTTCTATTTCAAGTAGTAATTGAGAAATTTATCTGCTAGGACAGTGACTGATTTAAAATTTCTCTTTATTGATTTTTTTATGATTATAGAATTAATACATGTAGCACAGAATTGTATAACTTAGTTAACTGCTGCAGAATCTTATTTTGAATAATACTGAATTAACCAATGTGAACAGACTGCAGATTATACTTCAGATTTTAAAAAAAACTATATATATGTAAATATTCCTGTTTTGATACAAGTATAATCACATAGCACATATTTTAAAATAATTATTTCTGTAACCTTGATTACTAAAACCATATGACTCTAGACATGCATATGTGTGTATATGGTGTGGTATATGCACTGGAAATACATCATTCCACCCAAATATAACTACACCTTCAGTTCACTTCAGTTCAGTCGGTCAGTTGTGTCCAACTCTGCCACCCCATGGACTGCAGCACGCCAGGCCTCCTTGTCATCACCAACTCCCACAGTTTATCCAAACTCGTGTCCATTAAGTCAGTGATGCCATCCAACCATCTCATCCTCTATCATCACCTCCTCTTGCCTTCAGTCTTTCCCACCATCAGGGTCTTTTCAAATGAGTTAGCTCTTTGCATGAGATGGCCAAAGTATTGGAGTTTCATCTGCAACATCAGTCTTTCCAATGAACATTCAGGACTGATCTCCTTTAGGATGGACTGGTTGGATCTCCTTGCAGTCAAAAGGACTCTCAAGAGTCTTCTCCAACACCACAGTTCAAAAGCATCAATTCTTTGGCTCTCAGCTTTCTTTATAGTCCATCTCTCACATCCATAGACTACTGGAAAAACCATAGCCTTGACTAGACGGACCTTTGTTGGCAAAGTAATGTCTCTGCTTTTGAATATGCTGTCTAGGTTGGTCATAACTTTACTTCCAAGGAGTAAGCGTCTTTTAATTTCATGGCTGCAGTGATTTTGGAGCCCCCCCCCCTCCAAATAAAGTATGACACTGTTTCCACTGTTTCCCCATCTATTTGTCATGAAGTGATGGGACTGGATGCCATGATCTTAGTTTTCTGAATATTGAGCTTTAAGCCAGCTTTTGGACTCTCCACTTTCACTTTCATCAAGAGGCTCTTTAGTTCTTCACTTTCTGCCATAAGGGTGGTATCATCTGTATATCCGAGGTTTTTGATATTTCTCCCAGCAATCTTGATTCCAGCTTGTGCTTCATCCAGCCCAGGATTTCTCATGATGTACTCTGCATATAAGTTAAATAAGCAGGGTGACAATATACAGCTTTGACTTACTCCTTTTCCTATTTGGAACCAGTGTGTTGTTCCATGTCCAGTTCTAACTGTTGCTTCTTGACCCGCATACAGATTTCTTAAGAGGCAGGTCAGGTGGTCTGGTATTCCCATGTCTTTCAGAATTTTCCACAGTTTGTTGTGATCTACACAGTCAAAGACTTTGGCATAGTCAATAAAGCAGAAGTAAATGTTCTTCTGGAACTCTCTTGCTTTTCGATGATCCAGCGGATGTTGGCAATTTGATCTCTGGTTCCTCTGCCTTTTCTAAATCCAGCATGAACATCTGGAAGTTCATGGTTCACGTACTGTTGAAGCCTGGCTTGGAGAATTTTGAGCATGACTTTACTAGCATGTGAGATGAGTGCAATTGGGCAGTAGTTTGAGCTTTCTTTGGCATTGCCTTTCTTTGGATTAGGCTTCCCTAGTGGCTCAGAGGTTAAAGCGTCTGCCTCCAATGCGGGAGACTTGGGTTCGATCCCTCCTGGGTCGAGAAGATCCCCTGGAGAAAGAAATGGTAAATCACTCCAGTACTCTTGCCTGGAGAATCCCGTGGACCGAGAAGCCTGGTAGGCTACAGTCCACGGGATCGCAGAGAGTGGGACACGACTGAGCAACTTCACCTTCACCTTTACCTTCTTTGGATTGGAATGAAAACTGACCTTTTCCAGTCCTGTGGCCACTGCTGAGTTTTCCAAATTTGCTGGCATATTGAGTGCAGCACTTTCACAGCATCATCTTTTAGGATTTGAAATAGCTTAACTGGAATTCCATCACCTCCGTTGGCTTTGTTCGTAGTGATGCTTCCTAAGGCCCACTTGACTTCACATTCCAGGATGTCTGGCTCTAGGTGTGTGATCACACCATCGTGATTATCATGGTCATGATCTTTTTTGTACAGTTCTTCTGTGTATTCTTGCCACCCCTTCTTAATATCTTCTGCTTCTATTAGGTCCCTACCATTTCTGTCCTTTATTGAGCCCATCTTTGCATGAAATATTCCCTTGGTATCTCTGATTTTCTTGAGGGGTTAGACTTATAATCTGTTAAACTAGCTAATATGATAGTTTTAGTCTTATTCTCTGGCACTTCATTCTAAAAATATTTTGCTGTATTTTCTCCTGACAGATTACTTTGAAATGTATTTTTTTTTAAGGCAAAAGAAATACAAATGTATATATACATGCACAGTTGTACAATGCATCCAATGTGTAGCCACTGTCTTACCAATGTAAATATACACAAAAACAAGAGAGGGACAAATGGGAGAATTTTTTTAACTTCTGCATAGTTTCTTACTTGATTTCTTATTTGAGTTATCTGTGTTACAACATTCTAAAGAAGTCAAAATCTGTTTTAGGAACATAATGATAAAGTGAAACAAATACGTTTTATCATTGTTCAACTTATTTTTTTGTTTAAAACTGTAGTAACTTTGAAGCTTTCAAGTGGAAAGCAATTGGGATAGATTTTTGAAGTGGGATAGATTTCTGAAGTGATAATCTTCTAGGAAGTGTCTTTGCTAATTTATATATTTCCAAACAGTAATAGTATTTACTTTGAGGTTTTTAGAGTCACTAGAGGTTCTGGCTGAAGAGAAATTTTGATTCAGTATGTCGGGGTACATTCTGAAATTCTGAATTTCTAAGGAATTCCCAAGCAAGGCTAGTATACTGCTAATCTATGGATTATACTTTGAATAGGAAGGCTTTAGGAAAAAAGTTGGCAGACTTTTTCTGTATAGTACCAAGTAGTACTTTGGCTTTGTGGGCCATGTGGTCCCTGTCACAACTCTTCAGCTCTGCCACTGTAGCACCAAAGCACCCAAAGACAGCACATAAAGGAATGACTGAGACTATGTTCCAAGAAAAAGAAACAGGTGGCAGGACAGGTGTGTCCTAGTTTGCTAAGCCTTCCTTAGAGGACCACTCTGAAATTAGACATTTCTTATAAAGTTTCTAAAAATCTGAGAAATATATGTGTATACACACACATATATGTTTATAAGATCAAGTGGACTTGTCTGTTCAGCTCAGTTTTATAGTTGTCAGGATATGTTTGTTCAGCTCAGTTTTATAGTTGTCAGGATATGTTTGTTCAGCTCAGTTTTATAGTTGTCAGGATATGACACACTTTTTTTAAAGTCCCATTTTACATTAATTTATAATAATTACTTCCCCATGGATGGAATACTGGAGTGAGTAGCCTTTCCCTTCTTCAGGAGGTCTTCCCAACCCAGGGATCTAACCCAGGTCTCCCGTATTGCAGGTGGATTCTTTCCCAACTGAGCTGCAAGGGAAGCCCATAATAATTCCTTCACACTTAAATGGTAAATGTATTAACTTTTACTGAACATCTAAGTTTTAGTGAATAAATGATGATAAAGTAGTGATAAAGGGTCCTCTAAAGGCCATTTGAACAAACAAGAAAGCTTACAGCTTGAGGATGTTTAAAATTATAACAAAGTAAGATGCTTACTCCTTGGAAGAAAAGTTATGACCAACTTAGATAGTATATTCAAAAGCAGAGACATTACTTTGCCGACTAAGGTCTGTCTAGTCATGGTTTTTCCTGTGGTCATGTATGCATGTGAGAGTTGGACTGTGAAGAAGGCTGAGCGCTGAAGAATTGATGCTTTTGAACGGTGGTGTTGGAGAAGACTCTTGAGCCTCCCTTGGACTGCAAGGAGATCCAACCAGTCCATTCTGAAGGAGATTAGCCCTGGGATTTCTTTGGAAGGAATGATGCTAAAGCTGAAGCTCCAGTACTTTGGCCACCTCATGAGAAGAGTTGACTCATTGGAAAAGACTTTGATGCTGGGAGGGATTGGGGGCAGGAGGAGAAGGGGACGACAGAGGATGAGATGGCTGGATGGCATCACTGACTCGATGGACGTGAGTCTGAGTGAACTCTGGGAGATGGTGATGAACAGGGAGGCCTGGCGTGCTGCGATTCATGGGGTCGCAGGGAGTCGGACATGACTGAGCGACTGAACTGAACTGAAGACAGTTATTGGAGAAGGAAATGACATCCCACTGCAGTATTCTTGCCTGGAAAATCCTATAGACAGAGGATCCTGACAAAATATAGTCCATGGGGTCGTGAAGATTTGGACATGACTGAGCAAGCACACACACAACAACCCAAGACAGTTATAAAAACCCGTTGTAGTAACTTTACGCACTTCTTTTAGATTGTGAGTCTACAAGTTACTTTTTTCCCAAGTACGGTAAGTGTTTTTCAGGATTAAGAAATCGACTAGGAGAAATAAATTATTGGCAAGAAAAATAATTATAATAGAAACTTTAAAAGGGGAAGCCAAATGAAATACATCAAAACTTGGTCATAGTTGTTAGGAACTATAAGTAAAACTAGCTTCCTTTTACCAGGCCTGTGCAGAGAAGGAAGGATGAAGTGCCTGCCCTGAAAAATTGTAAAGTTATAGAGGTATTGTAAAGTAAAACAAAGTAAAATTAAAAAAAAAAAAAAAAAAAGGAAGGTCTGGTAGGAGAGAGCCTGCAGCAAAGCTAGCAAAACGTTGCAACAGCAGAAGACCTCAAATCCATTCTAAAATGGATCAGGTGTGGTGGTATTCCATATAGAAAGGATGAAGAGACTAAGTGGTGAATCATCCAAATTAAGATCTGAGTAACTAAAGTTCACAACCTTCATATTCTGAACTAGAATCTTACTAGCTAGCACTATCCGTCCATGCCTGGAGAATCCCATGGACAGAGGAGCCTGGCGGGCTACAGTCCACAGGGCTGCACAGAGTCAGACACAGCTGAACTCATCAGCAGCGCATCATCCTACATCCCTGTCCCGTTTTTTTTCTCTGTGTCTATTCCACATATTCACTTTGCATTTTAGGCTTCAGTGGACCTCACCTCCAGTTTCATGACATCATGAGGGAACTTCTTGCTTCTTCCTCCCTCTTTCATGAAATTAATTACAAACTTAATTTACATCCACTTCGATCATACCATTTTTCTTTGTATCTCAGAGGATAAAGGGTTCTCCCTGCCCAAACTTAATTCTACTTCCTGTGCTGTGTATATTGCCCCATCTCACTGCAGCCTTTCCTTTATACCCAGTGTTCTTTTTAGGATATTTTTAAAACATTTAAGTTTCTCCTGTGTTAGAGAAAAAATCTTCATGCCTAAATCTCTCCATAGTTAAGTATCTTGTAAGACTAGAGAAGAGATAGTTCCCGCTTCACAGTGAACTATAGTTGCTACCACGTATGTTGTGCAGTCACTCCTAGACTAAAATTTTTTCTCCTTAAATTGACCGCAGAACTCTTAATTACAAAATTTAAAATCACTTTCAATCCATTATTTGAAAGTCAAATATTCCTTTTCAAAATGATGTTCTTTCTTAATTTCTCTGACACTGCTCCCTTCTGTTTTGTTTTGTTCTTTCTTTCCAGCTTTCTGACCCCTACTTGGCACTTGTGGAATCCCTTTTCCTAAGCTACTATTCTGAGAAATAGACTTCTGAGTCTGTCTAGCCTGTCTTGAGTCTCTCTCCTGAGAACCTCCCTTTTAATATTCATTTGTATTTCCTGTTGCTTACTAGGAGTTTTTACTTCAGTGTCCAGTAGCTATTTGCAGTTTAACACATCTAAAATTTCCCACTTTGTTATCAACCTGTATTTCGGGTTCCTTATCATGGTGAGTGATATTTCATCCAGCCAGTAAAGTGGGAAATCTGCCCTCACCTTCAGTTCTTCCTTCTCTCTCATTAACTCTAGCCAGTCCAGCACGAAAAATAATGGTTGACATTTATTGTGTTAATGATTGTGTGCTCAGTACATTCAAGACACTGCAACAAGTACTTGTTAATATTATCTCAGTCTTCACAGGAGCACTAAAGAGAGGAATTATTAACCTTACTTTAAAGATGGGAATTAGATTTTCAAGGAGGCTAAAGTAGTCCTATAAATATCAGAGCCAGGTTTAACCCCTCCACCTCCACCCCATGGAAGGAGAGTTAGTTTTCCAAGTCCTTCTCTCTCACCATGATAAACTATTAACCATTTCCTGCATTCTCTCTGTGTTGCCCCTGCACATATTGTTATTTGTTTAGAATGCTGAATTCATCATAGTCAATTTTAGCTCAGGTACTGACTGTTCTTTTAAAATTAAAATCTCTCCCCTTCTACAAACCAAACAGCGCTTTGTCTTCTAAGTAATGCTGTCTGCAGAACTTTAATTCTTAGCACACTATGTCAATAAACACATCCTTGTCTCCCATGTATATTGCCTGGTATAAAGAACTCATCCTATAAATTTTGGTGAAGTTTAATGGAAAGAGAAGAAAATTATAAAATAGAGAACTTTAATCAAAACAGAATGATAGTGGCACAGAACACAGAAATACAGATCAGTGGAGCAGGATAGAAACCGCAGAGGTAAAGCCATGCACTTTGAGTCACTGAGTCCATGACAGGCGGTGAGAATATACAGTAGAGGAAAACAGTGCGTTCAGTAAATAGTGCCGGGATAACTGGACAGATACATATAAAAGAATGAAGTTAGAACATTCTATACCACCATATACAAAAATAAACTCAATGGATTAAAGACCTAAATAGAAGACTGGATACTATAAAACTCTTAGAGGAAAACATAGGCAGAACACTTTCTGACATAAATTGCAGTAAGATCTTTTTTGATCTATTTCCAAGAGTAATGAACAAATGGGACCTAATTAAAAGCTTTTGCACAGCAAAGGAAACCATAAAGGAAATGAAAAGAAAACCCACAGAATAGAAGAAAATATTTGCAAACAAAGCAACCAAAAAGGGATTAATCTCAAAATATATAAACAGTCCATATATCTGAGTATCCCCCCCCAAAAAAAAAAACAATCAAAAAGTAGACAGAAAATCCAAGTAGACATTTTTCTAAAGAACACATACAGCGGGTCAAAAAGCATATGAAAAGATGCTCAACATCACTAATTACTAGAGAAATGCAAATCAAAACTACAGTGAGGTATCACCTTATACTAGTTAGAATGGCCATAGTCAAAAAATCAACATGTGGAGAAAAGGGAACCCTTCTACACTGTTGGTAGGAATATAAATTGGTGCAGCTACTATGGAAAACACTATGGAGGTTTCTTTAAAAACTAAAAGTAGAGCTACCATATGATCCAGCAGTCCCATTCCTGGACATAAATCTAGAGAAAACCATAATTCAAAAAGACCATGCACCACCATGTTCATTGTAGCACTATTTAAGTAATCAGGACATGGAAGCAAACTAAATGTCCATTGACAGGAATGGATAAAGAAGATGGGGTAAGTATATATTACTCAGCCATTAAAAAGAATGAAATAGTGCCATTTGCAGTGACATGGATAGACCTAGACACCATCATACCAAGTGAAGTAAGTCAGATGGAGAAAGACAAATATCATATGATATCGATTATATGTGAAATATAAGCACGGTACAAATGAACCTATTTACAAAACAGAGATTGAGTCACAGATGTAGGAAACAAATACAGTTACCAAGGGGGAAAGGGGGCAGGAGGGATAAATTGGGAGATTGGGACTGACATGCACGTGCTTGCTATGCTAAGTAGATTCAGTTGTGTCTGACTGTTTGCAACCCCATGGACTGTAGCCCTCCAGGCTCCTCTGTCCATGGGATTCTCCAGGCAAGAATACTGGAGGGGTTGCCATGCCCTCCTCCAGGGAATCTTCCCAACCTAGGGATTGAACTGCTGTCTTATCTGTCCTGCATTAGCAGGCAGGTTCTTACCACTAGCGCCACCTGGCACATATACACACTACTATAAGAACCTATTGTATAGCACAGGAGACTCTTCAATACTCTTTAATGACCTATAGGAATAGAATCTAAAAGAGTGGATATATGTGTATAAGTATATAACTGACTCACTTCGATGTACTGCAGAAACTAACACAACATTGTAAATCAACTCTACTGCAACTTAAAAAATAATTTAAAAAGTGAAGAAGAAAGACATTTCTCCAACAACAGAAAACGGAACTTTAGAGTATAAACGGTGAATGTAATATATATTGTTTTTTTCCTTAATGAGAGACAGCATTTCCTCAGGGAGGAAAGCTTTCTCTTTGAAATTGTAACCCTTCTTAAATAACACTGGTAAAGTTAATTGGAATACTGACAGTTTCATCTTCCTCAGCAATTTTTGCAAGTAATTTGTTGTATCATTTTGTGTTTCTGAAAGAAACATAAGAGAAATGCTTTGCAAGTGATTGAAATATGGTGAGGTTATTTTCTTTCAGATTTTGGGCTTGGGTTAAGAATTTCTGATTCCAGGTAACTGCTGGTTACTCCAGTCAGGCTCACACAGCTTAAAATTCTTTCGGCATTAGAGATGTCTTGGCTAGGGAGAGAATGAGCAGTAAAAGGCAGCTCAGATGTGTGAAGAAGGAATAGATTAGTATCAACTAGTCATCCTGTCTCCTGCTGAGCCAGTCAGACACACAGACAAATAGCCAGTTGGTTGTATTACTGGCAAGCAGAGAGCTTTCTGCTCAGAGCAAAATCAGTTGGCAGTGATGTTACTGTATTAAATTGAAAGAGTTCTGTCATAAGCGTGTTTGAAATGTGGAATATATGTGAGGGAAAGGAAATATAGGAATTAATATGGTATACGAATGAAGACTTCAAGAAAGTGAAGACCACTATGTAGTATTGGCTCAGACAGTAAAGAATCCACCTGCAATGAGGGAGACCTGGGTTTGATCCCTGGATTGGAAAGGTCCCTTAGAGGAAGGCATGGCAACCCGTTCCACTGTTCTTAACCTAGAGAATCCCTGTGGACAGAGGAGCCTGGCAGGCCCCAGTCCATGGGACCACAAAGAGTTGGACACGACTGAGTGACTAAGCACAGCACTGTGTAGTACAGAGATTCAGTTAGGAGTCAACCAGACCATGATTAGAGGAAAAGCAGTAAATATAAAACATGAAAAAAGAGCTGCCAATCTGTTTGGTCTCTCTCTGAAATAAACAAAGGTAATTTATTTGAGACTTATGGTAGTGGCTTATTCAGTGCTTTAATTTGTAGTTTAAAAGTAAGACTGCTGCTGCTGCTAAGTCACTTCAGTCGTGTCCGACCCTCTGCGACCCCATAGACGGCAGCCCACCAATTGCCAGAATCATTGAATTAATTTGAATCTTAAATTTGAAATGTATTCCATTCCTGAATAAATGAAAATAATTAAGGTATAGTTCTTCCATGATTTAGTCACTTTACAAGTTTGTTAGATATCAATATAACTATATTGCTAGAAAGTGCATTTCCAGACTACAAAATCTAGATCTAAATAGTGGAAGTCTTGAGTTCCCTTGTGAATTATAAAGGGAGAAGTGATTATGAACTTTTTGGAAGAGGGTAATAGCAAGCAGAAACGCACACACAAACACAGACCTGTAGTTCTTCAGTCTCTTTTCTTCCCTCCACCTCTTGAGTGTGCTTGTATGTTCTTGTTCCTCTGTTTTGATTTGGGTTGGGTCTAGATTTAGGTGTTTTACTTAGAAGCAGGAATTGAAGTAGAAGATCAAAAGAATTTTTCAAAATCTATAGCTAAGCTTTCTTTTCCATAGTAGATAGTGGCTAACATTTATTGATTATTTGGTATGTGCCAGATACCTGATTCTCATAACTTTATGTAAGAGTAGACTTTCTTTTTATTTCTATTTTGGGAAATTGAGGCTCAGTGGTCAAATTCTGGCTTCATACACCCTGAAAGTGGCAAAGCTGGCGCTCAAAACTGTCTCTCAAAGACTCTTAACCACTAATAGGATTCACATGAGTACCTTTTTGTAGGATTCTTTATTATTAGGAATTCTTTAGAACCAAAACAAGATAGTACCTTCTTATAACTAATCTTTTAGGATATAGAAAGAGTTGCATTATTATGAGCTTTGCTTTGTAACCATATTTTTTTCTAGTATTTTTTCTTACTCAATGTTGCCCATTTATTTCCGTTTTGATTTCAGAAATGTATTGCGGTGGAATAGAACTGTTTCTCAGCATAATAAAATCCACAGTTGGGAATTCTAACATTTACTTTAGGAAGGATCCTGGTTTTGTCATTGAGGTCTCTGTGTGTTTCTGTATTTATTTTTAAATGGTCAAATGAATAGTCAGGTCTTAAATTTTTGAATTCGTATGTTAAATGAAGTCACATGTTAGTTTTCATTATATTGGGTTGGCCAAAAGTTTGTTCAGGTTTTTCCATAACATCTTATGGAGTATTTGACAAAGGGGAATTAAAGTACCTTCAGTTTTTTACAGGACTTCAAAGGTCACAAATAGGTCATAGAAGAGAAAACCTGCCAAGGGTTCTGTATATCTTCTTCAGGGAGGAAAATCATGTGAATTTAAAAAGCAGTTTTAAACTAGAAATTCCTCAAATATTTTAAGTCCCTTGCCTGGCAGTACATTCATGAACCGCTACAGTGTTTGCAGTGGGAGCATGGTATGTCTGAGGTGGTAGAGAGAATAAGAACCACAGCTCTGGAGTATTTCTTCAATGTTATTAAAATTCATTGTTTTACTGGTTTGTGAAAGCCACTGAGCATTTGAGCTTGTACATCTCAGTAAAATTCAATTATGTCAGCATTGTAGTTATTATAATTTCCTAATGTCTGATAAGCTGTACTTTAGAGATTTTTCTATTTTTATTGGAATGTGGGGTCTCAAACTAGTAAAAGAGAACAATAAAGTCCTGAAGTTCTATTCCATGATTAACTTTGTTAGTGTGAATTTAAATATTCTTAGGTCAGTGATAGGTTTTGTTTTGTTTTTTACAATGAATGATAATGTTGACAGTTACAATTAGATTTCTGTTCACCAGTTTTTGTGAGAGGAATTTCTTTTTCTTAAAGGGGCAAAATATTTAGTGTTACCTGTTTTATTTTACCAAATAGTAGGTTATACAGCTAGGTAGAATAGCCCTTATGAGCAAACGAGAAGTATCTTAAACTAGTCCCAGATGAGAAGGACTGAGTGGAGAGAGTAATAACTCCCATGACCAAAATAGGAGGCTCTCAGAATACAAGTCTTCTGTAGTCCCAGGTGAATGCAAAGGGGCTGTTCTTCGAAAAGTGTAAATTCTTTAGTCTTTACTCCTGATTTTACTGGACTGGAATCATTATAATAAGGTGCTCTTCAGATGTTAATTTTTATCTAAATACTTGCCTGGCTTTGATCTGCGATTAAAGAGGACTAGGGGCATGGTAACCCTCTCAGTCCAGGGCCCTTATTGTTTAATACTTAACAACTTGATAGTCTTACTACTACTAGTATACCTCCCTCTATGTCCTCGATTTGGATTGTTCCACTGAGAAGATTCTTTTCTGCCTCTGACACCAATTGGACACTACCTTCTGTTCTTCTTAGCATGTCTCATCCTTATTAGGATAAGCAAAGAATATTAACTGCAATAGAGTTAGTGTAAAGAATGTTAAGAAAATGTAGTAAAATAAGTAAAATTGCTCCACGATCAAGGGAACAAATGTCATGGAAAGTCTGTGCACATGAGCTAGCTGGCCCTCATAGTAATCATAAGACAGTGTCTTTACTGACACCTGGGAACCCACTGAAAGCCACCTAAATTAAGTAACCTATTAAGTTGAAAACTGTAATGTTTATAATAGACATATCTGTTAATGATTTACATATGGACAAATGCTGTTTTTAGTGCTCAGAGAAAAAGTAGAATTTCATGTAATCTAAAGAAAACATGGTATAAGTAGGACAAATACTGGAAAAAATACGTATTTTAAATTAGCAGTAAGAAGAGAGTGGGGAAACCAGTGCTAATTTAAATGAAAAAGTATGCTTGTAATATAGTAGTAACAAGATTTATATTTTAGAATTAGGTGATGGTACACACATGTGACTATGAAACACAGTAAAGAAGTTACAGGGATCAAACAGCATTTTACTCCAATTAATGAGATTGAAAAATTATATTTGATAACACAGTTTTTGACAGAGAGCTTACATCTTTACTAATCCTGTAGCTGTCTAATATTCTTTTTTAACTTGTATATTAATATATAAACAGTGTTTGGGAAACGTGTTTCCAGGTTGTAAGCATTTTCAGTAAAAACTGATGGTGTCTTTGTTACACCAAATTACATTTTCCTTTTTTCATCTGTTTTTTTCTCCCCCTAGGAAAATGACCGGACATTCCTTCCACATGGGCTACAGTATGGCAATTTTGAATGGCATTGTAGCTGCTCTGACTGTAGCTTGGTGCCTCATGTAAACCTGCACTGAAGCAAAGTACTGGATAAAACTTAGTCATGATTACTTTGTAATAACAGAAGAATATCACTGCCTATTCGGAAGTCCAAGAAAGTTGCTGCTCATTATGTCGTTCAGATACAAGTCATATCATCATCATTATGGAGGACTTTTTAAACATCATTCTAGAGCCTAGGCATTGGGAATGTATAAGTATTAAGTTTCAAGTAGTTCTTAAAAGTGTAAGATGTTTACCTCATCTTTTTACTTTTGTGTGTGTTGTCCTTATAAGTTGTAGAAAACAATTTAATGCAAATCAAACTCAGAAACCTAGATGCAGAACATCCTGTATCAAAGCCTGCTTTTCTATGTATCTACTACATTTTTGCTAAGAAATACTGATAGTACTTTTGAGATAGAAATATTTCTTATTTATTCATTATATTAGAAAAGCAAACAATGCCTACTACTTTGACATTTTATAGAAGCTACTTTTAAATCAGAATATTTAGTTTTCGATATATAATCAATAGAAGGTGCACTTATTTTTTTAACGGGGTATGGTTCTTTGGTGTTTTTGTTTTTGTTTTTTTTACATATTTTCCTACTATATATTGAATTTGTATCTTTTTAAATTGTTGCATCTAGGCAAATGTAAACATTATTTTTTATCTGGTGCAAACCTAATACCTTCCACTTTTAATAAGTATTTTGTCTTTTAAGAAAAGCACATTGGCCTCACATTTAAAACTAAGTAAACTTATTTTTGACAAAAAAGTAACTGAAAAAAGTTTATTTAAGGAATGATAATATTGAGGAAATTTAAAGCTATTCCCTCTTTCCATTTTCACAATGCCAAATATTTATCTTGGTGCATATATGGTTACTTCAACAGAACTGATACTATCTTTTTTTTAATAAATATAGACTTGACATTTTTATATTTAGGAATGCTTGAAATAGTTTGTTTTTAGTCTCCAAAATTTGGTTACCAAAATAGAAAAAGTATTTTGATACAGTGCGTGTACATGTATAATTTTTTATGTATAGTTGCCTTATTTTCCTATTTAAATGTTCTTTTGTAATTGTTTTGTTTTGTTTTTGTTCTCATTCTAATTAAGCCTTAATTGTTCCAATTCCTTTCTAAATACCTGCTTAGGAATAGTCACTTGAATTTTAGAAAGATGGACTATTTAAAATACTGTTTTCCCTGGCCATAGGAAAACCTGCCTTAGGATAGCATTGTGTAGCAAAACTGCTTATTCAGGCCAGATGGGAAACGAATATATACATCTGTTCATGTTACCTGCTAATTGTTGTTACTGAGTAAATGATTTAATAATGTTTCTAAAAGTCTTAACATTTTTTTTCTTTTACCATTCAAAAACCTTTCATTGAAAATGCCAAATGCTGCTCTCTCTAATTTAAATTATCTAAAGTGTTTAGATTAATAGGAGAAGGGGGTGTTTTTGTAAGGCACACATATTACACAAACACACACATCCCATGGCTTAATGATTCCTTGCAGAGTAGTGCTTCCTATCTTCTTCCCTACCCCACGAACCCTTCTCCTTCTCCCTTCCCCAGCAACCTTGGCTCCAAAGGGCTCTTCTATTGCAAAGGAATGTACAAGTAACAAAATCAGTTTTTCTTCTCTCTACCCCCAAGAACTCCCCAGCACCCTCAAATTTGGAAAACTTCCTGATTTTTATGTCTTATGACTAAGGAAAATCTAGTAGACCCTTTACATGTAAGTATCTATAAGATACTATATCTATATAACATGGATACATATAAATTTACTCAGTATGTATCTCTTAAGCTACTTCTGGAGCTCTGTTTCTTTTGGACTGGGACTCCTCTTTCTTGGGAAACTCCTCTCTGCAGTCTATCATAGGATGAAAATATAAACTATCCTACTTCCTTAGCAGAGTGATTGACTGAGGATAGGTATCTAACCAAAGCTAGGCCACTCCTAGTTTCTCATCTTCCCTGGCCACAGTGATTGCAGTAGGAATAAAGACATGACTTAAATTAGGCTAGTCTCTTCCCAGAATTTTTCAGGTTGAAATTAAGGTTAATTAAGCTGGGAAGATACAAACCCAGGAGATGCTGGCAACCAGGGTTTAGCCAAATTCAGTGAAACAGAATAAGGCTGACATGGATACTGCTAATAACATTTCCTATAGTCCCTGATGCCCAGTGGTGACCCTGCTGTTATTGAAATTTGGTTTATTCACAGTTTTGGAAGCTAGAAGTCCAAGAATAGGCTGCCAACATTATTGGGTTCTAGTGAAGATAGCTGTCTTACTGTGTCCTCACTGGTGGGAGAGAGGCTAGCTGTCTTCCATTAGAAAGATTCTAACCCCATAATGAGGGCTCCACTCTCACTACCTAATTACCTCCCAAAGGTCCCACCTCCTAATACCATCCTGTTGAGTTTTAGTTTCAACCAGTGAATTTGGTGGTATTCAGGGGGCACCAACGTGCAGTCCATAAAATACCAGTAGCAAAAGTAGGTTCTTTGAAAAGATAAGATAGACTTCTAGTAATAAAACAGATCTTAAAAGAGATTTTCCATGTTTGTCTATTTTTCCATTTCTGCCTGTTTCCTTGATTATATCAGGAACTTGTTGTAAGCAACAGATACCATCTGACTGACTTAAGGAAAAGGAATTTAGTGGAAGGATATCCAGTGACTCTCAGAACTGGTAGGCAGAAATCAAAAAAGTACTGAAAGGTGAACGAGGAGGAAGCAAAGGAACTGTTTGTTGGTAGGAACAGTATGATCAGGATAATAAAATGAATCCTTTTTGTCATTTGTTCTTATTCCTTGCAAGATCAGCTCAACGTTCAGACTCTTTGGATAGACTACCAACCGACCAAGATTTGGTCATGTGCCTCCTCTATTTAGCTTCTGTAATTTGGGATGAGCAGCCCCAAAAGAGAAACATTCACTACAGCTCATTCTTGACTGTTCAGTTTCCCCACACATACCATTCCTTTCATACTTGACTTTCTAAAAGTAAAGCGTGCCTAACAGTGCAGCTATTTACTACATCTGAGGCCAGGACTTCAGAGTATGTTCATTCTTCTAGTTTTGGACATTCTACAAAATATGCTCTTTTTAATCCAAGTGACAGGGAAGAGAAATTTCTTAAAATACATATTGTATATGACATCAAGAAGATAGGTAGAAGTTACTGTCTTAAGATCCTGGTCACAAGACCTTCCTTTGTAGCCGTTCTTTTATCTTTGCTTTGGCCACTGTCTTGGCAAATTAGGTTTCCCTAAGAGTGAACAAATTTACTTCTGACGTGTCTAATGTCTTGTTGATTCTTCGCTACCATGTGTGGTAGTACAACACACCCCAGAGTATCTTTAGTTTTCTCTCTATACTCCTCTGCTCACATCGTGTGGTAGCAAATGTATCACAAGGGTAAAACACCCCAACTAACTTAGCAGTCTTTTTTTGTTTTGCATGATTACCTGGTGGCATAAAGAATCTATAATGTGGCTGTTTGAACTCTTCTGAACTAATTTCTTTTGAACTCTTTCATTATGTACTTAAATCTTTAAGAACAGCAGAGTTCAGAGTTGGGAACAAAGGGCAAAAACTTTGTGAGGATATCACTGGGTGTAATAGTGAGAGGCCTCTTGGTTCCTGGACCTGTGTAATATAGGAATGGGAGAAACAGCATCAAAAGTCAATTGTTGGATAAAAATACATACAACATCTGGAGAGACCCCAACTTAAAATCTTGTGTCCCAGTTGGCTCCATAACTAAATCTTCAGTAGATTATTCCAATACTAGCTAATGGGAATTCCCTGGCAGTCCAGTGGTTAGGACTCAGACCCTGGGGCCCAGGTTTGATCCCTGATCAGGGAACCAAGATCCTGCAAGCAGAAACAAAACCTAGCAGCTGATAAAGAGATTAACAAAATAAGAATTAATTACATCATCTGACCTCTCCTATGGACTGTGTTTTTTTGGCTAGGGCAGTGTTGTATGAGAATCCATGATAATATATAAACTATTCAGTAAATCCATAAATAATGGTGCTGCCAGGTGTAACACAGGTGAGAAAAGCAAATCTAAGACCATAGTATGTTTACCAGTGCGGACAAAACCACTGAGATGTTACTCCTAATGCAGTTAGTTAGCTACCAGGTAACAAGGCTGACTGCCCTGCCCCTCTTCCCCTCCCCCAACAGGTGACACCATGAAAGGGTGATGGGGGCGAAGATGGGGTGGGAACACGACAGTAGCCAGGATCACCTCTGAAATCACACTTGTGTCTGTGGATTCCATCCTTGCCATCCCGCACTTAATTCTCCCATCAAACATGGCTTGACAGGAGGACACTAATACAGAATATGTTATCTTGTCTACTTGATTATTTAGAGCCTCTTTCACAGGGCTTTGGTATGTGCATTAACATATCTCAGACATACTCTCTTATTCTGGATCCGCTTCCCAGCCTTATTAAGTTGGCACCAATTCTTTTCCAAGCCCCTGACAATCCAGCCACACTGCTAGTTCCCTCTCCACGACTGTGTCTAATCCTTATTTCCTACCACGTCTCTTCAGGCTACAGAGACAACACTGAACTGCTTGAAGTTCTGCTCCCTAGGAGGCTTTTCCTTGTCTGTTCTTCACTGCCACCTGTGCACAGGGGGTTTCATGGCCTCCACCACCTCGTTTATGACTGGTAGGAACATAATATCTGAGCCACCTGGAAGTCAAGCTTGGATTTTTTTTCTGATCAATCAGTTGTCCATAAGGAACTCTCATGCAGCCATGGTTTTGAGTTGAATGAAAAGAGGCAGCGTGACAGGAGAACCCATATGGGGAATGAGAACATGTAGCTAATACTCAACTAATACTCCAGTAGTTCTCAAGTAAGGATGAATTTTGCCTCACAGTGGCAAACTTTTAGCAATTTAGCTTAAATATTTAGCAGTGTTTAGAGACATTTTCTGAATGTTGAGCTTTAAGCCAACTTTTTCACTCACCACTTTCACTTTTTTTTTTTTTATTTTTTTAATTTTAAAATCTTTAATTCTTACATGCGTTCCCAAACATGACCCCCCCTCCCACCTCCTTCCCCATAACAGCTCTCTGGGTCATCCCCATGCACCAGCCCCAAGCATGCTGTATCCTGCGTCAGACATAGACTGGCGATTCAATTCTTACATAATAGTATACATGTTAGAATGCCATTCTTCTCAAATCATCCCACCCTCTCCCTCTCCCTCTGAGTCCAAAAGTCCGTTACACACATCTGTGTCTTTTTTCCTGTCTTGCATACAGGGTCGTCATTGCCATCTTTCTAAATTCCATATATATGTGTTAGTATACTGTATTGGTGTTTTTCTTTCTGGCTTACTTCACTCTGTATAATCGACTCCAGTTTCATCCATCTCATCAGAACTGATTCAAATGAATTCTTTTTAATGGCTGAGTAATACTCCATTGTGTATATGTACCACAGCTTTCTTATCCATTCATCTGCTGATGGACATCTAGGTTGTTTCCATGTCCTGGCTATTATAAACAGTGCTGCGATGAACACTGGGGTACATGTGTCTCTTTCAATTCTGGTTCCACTTTCACTTTCATCAAGAGCCTTTTTAGTTCCTCTTCAGTTTCTGCCATCAAGGTGGTGTCATCTGCATATCTGAGGTTATTGATATTTCTCCCGGCAATCTTGATTCCAGCTTGTGTTTCTTCTAGTCCAGCGTTTCTCATGATGTACTCTGCATGTAAGTTAAATAAGCAGAGTGACAATATACAGCCTTGACGTACTCCTTTTCCTATTTGAAACCAGTCTGTTGTTCCATGTCCAGTTCGAACTGTTGCTTCCTGACCTGCATACAGATTTCTCAAGAGGCAGGTCAGGTGGTCTGTATTCCCATCTCTTTCAGAATTTTCCAGTTGATTGTGATCCACGTAGTCAAAGGCTTTGGCATAGTCAGTAAAGCAGAAATAGATGTTTTTCTGGAAATCTCTTGCTTTTTCCATGATTCAACGGATGTTGGCACTTTGATCTTTGGTTCCTCTGCCTTTTCTAAAACCAGCTTGAACATCAGGAAGTTCACGGTTCACGTATTGCTGAAGCCTGGCTTGGAGAATTTTGAGCATTACTTTTACTAGCATGTGAGATGAGTGCAATTGTGCGGTAGTTTGAGCATTCTTTGGCATTGCCTTTCTTTGGGATTGGAATGAAAACTGACCTTTTCCAGTCCTGTGGCCACTGCTGAGTTTTCCAAATTTGCTGGCATATTGAGTGCAGCACTTTCACAGCATCATCTCCCATCACTTCATGGGAAATAGATGGGGAAACAGTGGAAACAGTGTCAGACTATTTTGGGGGGCTCCAGAATCGCTGCAGGTGGTGATTGCAGCCATGAAATTAAAAGACGCTTACTCCTTGGAAAAAAAGTTATGACCAACCTAGATAGCATGTTCAAAAGCAGAGACATTACTTTGCCGACTAAGGTCTGTCTAGTCAAGGCTATGGTTTTTCCTGTGGTCATGTATGGATGTGGGAGTTGGACTGTGAAGAAGGCTGAGGGCTGAAGAATTGTTGCTTTTGAACTGTGGTGTTGGAGAAGACGCTTGAGAGTCCCTTGGACTGCAAGGAGATCCAACCAGTCCATTCTGAAGGAGATCAGCCCTGGGATTTCTCTGGAAGGAATGATGCTAAAGCTGAAACTCCAGTACTTTGGCCACCTGATGCGAAGAGTTGACTCATTGGAAAAGACTTTGATGCTGGGAGGTATTGGGGGCAGGAGGGGAAGGGGACGACAGAGGATGAGATGGCTGGATGGCATCACTGACTCGATGGATGTGAGTCTGAGTGAACTCTGGGAGTTGGTGATGGACAGGGAGGCCTGGCGTGCTGCAATTCATGGGGTTGCAAAGAGTCAGACACAACTGAATGACTGAACTGACTGAACTGAGAGACATTTTTTATGGTCGTGAGTGGGGGATATCACTGGCAATCAGTTGATACAGGCCAGGGACGCTGCTCAACATCTGTAAGGCCCAGGACAATTCCCCACTAGAAAGAATAATCACCTCAAATATCAGTAGTGCCAAGGTTGAGAAACCCTGATGTATATATATACATGACTAAGTGAATTAGATGATGTCCTGTTCAGAATGGACAGCTCGGGTAACAGGGTTATCTGGAGTCCCAAGGTCAGGTGTTCATTCTTCAAAAGGCCAAGTAGAAAGAGCCTGTATCTCAAAAGGAAATTATTATCCTAAGAGTACTTACTGCTGACTACCCTGTGGACCTCTGCTTGGCAAGTTCTGTCATAGACACTAGTCAGTAACTACTATGACTTTGTATATTATTGAGATTCCCCACATGATGCTACTTCTGGTCAAAGAATTCATAAAAAATAAAATCCACCCACAAAACATTTTCTTCCCATCTCCATATGTTATCTGTTTTTGTGCTCAAGGGAGAATGCTTCCACAAAGTTTGCATATAACAATGCTATTATTGTTGAATTGGAAGCTGAGACTGCATTTGCCTATTCCAAATTCCTTAAGCACTGGGTACAAGCAAAATGGATGTTAGGGCACTGACTGGAGTGATTGCTAATACGCCAAGAGGTAACTGAGTTGGCTGCCACACAATAGGAGCCAGAAGGAGTATGGACAAAAACCCAAAGGCCCCAAAACCCAAATAAAGTTACTTCCTTGTTAGACTCTCATACTGCTAGTAGAATATTACAACAGGCAGAGCCTCAAGTCCCTCAGACATGAGGTTTTCGTCACCCCACTGGATTGAAGTCCTACACCTGGTAAGAGTTCTGGATGAAAGTCAGGGGAACATTAAATAGATATTAGACAAGGTAATAACCAGCTAGGTATTGTTTTGGTCCTCAAAACTACTTTCAAAAAACAAATAGCTAGAGCCTCTATCCGTATTTCTTTTGGAATGGCATTCATGTAGTCTAACTAACTTCCTTTTTATTTTTTTAATTTCTCACACTGTTGTTTGAAGGATTTTGACATTGGCTCTAATTACAATGTAGTGCATTGTTTGCAGAATATGTTGTGATGGGATTAATTGTGGAATTGGGAAGGAATGGCATTCCCTGTAATCCTGACCATGAAACTAAATACAGTAACCTATGAGAACTTTAATTGTCCTCCTATGAGGAAAGATCAGTGCATTCTCAATTGAATGAGCAATCAATCGTTGTACATTATGTTAGATGAGATAATTTTTTGAAGTGTAATCATGGGAAATAATGAGTATGTGTATATTGGGCAGGAGGAGGAGTAGACTTTAGTGGGTATTTTGTCATTTACTGACTGTCAGATCCCAAAACCTGTTTTTATTTAGGGGGGATTCCTTGTTATGTGAATGTCTGTTAGAAGGCAAACCTCCACACTGCATTAGAGAAGGCTAAGAGAATAGATGTTTTCTTTCTCACAAATTGATTGCTAATATGTAACCTTGGTGCCACCAATTTTACTGCTCCTGCCTGAGCTTTGAGTTGTGAAAGGATGGCATAATAACTAACAGAAGACTTAGAATTCATTCGCAGTTGTGCCAGTCTGTGGCATTGGCAATGGTTTCTAGCTGCATTTTGCTCTGATCAGGCCAGTAATAGAATCCTGATCAGGCTGTTTTGATGCATAACTTTTGCTGTCTTTGCTACCAAGCTTTCCTTGGTGTCTGGCATTTTATGATCCTGGTTGTCTGACCTTTCTTCAATTTTGTGAGCTACTCCTTAACCTTATAATAAAATTATTTTGTTCCTAGCCAGCAAAAATTAGATTCTGATGTTTAAAATCAAGTACTAAGGATTCATATATCAACTTCCACCACTGCTTGTCCACAAAGCTCCTTGAAAAAACTTTGTTCCACCACGATTTCATCGACGTAGACTTATTTACTTTACTAATTTAAAAAATTATTGTATGCTATCTCAGCCTTATTATTTTATAATCACTTGTCTTCCTAAAGAATCTTTTAGATTCTTTTAAAATGCATACAGTACTTAGGCTGAGGCTTAGACACAGCAGGTGTTCAGTAATTGTATATGACATGTTTTAAACACTTATCTATGCATAGAATTACAAAGTGGTAAAGGAAATTTGTTTTTTAATTTTGGAAGAAATTACTTCAGATCTTATACATAAATTGACAATAAGAAAACTTATTACAAGCACATGAGTAACTGTTCCTTATACTAGTACAAATATCTTTTTATACAATGCTGATTGTTTTTCAAAAATGCAAAGAAAGTTAATAGGAATGTATAAGTGTGATATTTGAAATAAAACATATCTTTGGATTTCCTTTAGGTCTAACCATTTACAATTGACATTGGACTGAGCAGACAAGTGGTATAATTAAAGGGCAGTCAGAATGCAATTTATTTGTATTTTCATAAGTTCATATATCAGAACCAAACTCCACAGAGTACAGAACTACAGAAGTACAAGTCACTTGTAGTCATTGTACAGAACTATAAGTCACTTCTTGGAGTAAAAAGTTTCCAGCAGCATAAGATGGTTAGTCAAACATCAGTGCTTAGAATGATAGTATTTTTACTTATAATCTGGAAAAGTTGTGTACAACAAAACATCCAAATGTACAATGAACTAAACTCCCCTCAGTACTGGAATTTGGAAAAACTACAAGAATATCCCAGAAAGATGTACAAGTGGGCAGAAAAATAACATATGTTTAATGGTGGACACCCTGGTAGCATGGGAAGAAAATCCAAATGTTTTTATAAAGGACCACCTGGAGAGGTGTTAGAAACAAACTGAAATACTTGCTTTGGTCTATAGGAGCCTCTGCTGCTCAAGAAAAAAGTATTGCAAATCTGTGCTGAAAAGATGGACCAAAATCCTAAGTTTAAGAGTAGCTTAAACGTGTGGCTGGGGTGAGGGGGACTTGAGGGGAGTAGTCATTAGTGGTTTATTAAATCATAACGGAAATGAATACAAGTAAAATGAGCATGGGCAAATAACCAATAAATAGATATTAAAATAATAAAGAATACTTTAGGGCTTGTCTGTGGTAATGTCAGAAGAAAAATATTCAGAGCGTTGCAAAGTTGTGATAGTTTTTACCTACAGATATAGTATGGCCTAAAAATCTAGATAGCTTTGATAAGGGCTTCCCAGATGGCACAGGGATAAAGAAATCCACCTGCCAGTACAGGAAACAAAAGAAGCATGGATTTGATCCCTGAGTTGTGAAGATCCCCTGGGGTAGGAAATGGCAACCCACTCCAGTATTCTTGGAGAAGGCAATGACACCCCACTCCAGTACTCTTGCCTGGAAAATCCTATGGACGGAGGAGCAAGAGAGTCGGACACGACTGAGCGACTTCACTTTCACTTTTCACTTTCATGCGTTGGAGAAGGAAATGGCAACCCACCCAAGTGTTCTTGCCTGGAGAATCCCAGGGATGGGGGAGCCTGGTGGGCTGACGTCTATGGGGCCGCACAGAGTCGGACACGACTGAAGCAATTTAGCAGCAGCAGCAGCCAGTATTCTTGCCTGGAAAATTCCACGGACAGAGCCTGTTTGGGTTACAATCCACGGAGTCTGAGTTGCACACAACAGAGCCACTGAGCATACAGCTTTGATAAAGGCTTATAAAACCATGAAAGAAGAAAGCTGCAGTCTTTAGAGGGGGAATGTTTCAGAGATATAATTAATCTTGTGGGAGAAAAAAGGTTCTGGAAAATAAGAGCTGTTTTGTGTTACCTCTCTGAGAGAGCAGTAAACTGAATGAAAATCACTGCTTTGCCCTAACAGCTTTTCCTTTCCAACAAAACTCTTAATAAAACACAGCCTCCTTGCTGCCTCTTTGAGCAACATACTCCTGGTCTCTCCCGCTATTCCCAGAAATCAGCACTGCTTTATAGCTGCTTACATGAAACTAACTGCTGAGATGAGCCCATCCTGGACTCAATGAAACTCAATTTTCCTTCTCCTTAAAGAAGACTGCAAGACCAGCCAGTTAGTGGCTTTGAATCAGCTCCAGAATGGACCTGGATATGCAGTTTAGTGTGATATGTCAGGAAAGACAGGAATTCCTAAGAGCAATTCAAAGTTAAAATCCTGACTCCCTCCAAACTTTTGTAGATGGCTCTGCTGCTGAAAGTTCAGCCTTTTAAAGTACCATTTAAAAATCTGTCAGCATAATTTGTGTGTCAAAAGATAGGACTTCTTATGTCTGTATTTTAGCTAGATACTGAGAAAGTAATTACTCCAACTTCTAGGTAAGTTATAATCATTTATGATTCTTAGTGCTGTACAAATCTGCCCAAGGTGAAAGTATGCTGGATCTAAAAGTAGAATGAGAGTATAATTTTCCATTTTGCCTTAAATACAACTGGTGCTTACACTGTTGGATGTTATAAGTTCCTATTAATATAAAATATAGATTGCTTGACATTTATTCTGTTTCAGTTTTATATACTTTCAGGTTGTACAAATTTCCATTTGTATTCAAGTTTGGAGAAACACAATAAGGATTATACTTTTAAATATCATATAAACATCCAATAAATATCCTATAAAACTGACAGATAAATTGTTTTAAAGGAAATACAAGAATGAATGTCAGAAAATGTTTCTTAAAAAAAATCTTGATAAACACATTTTTATACTAACCTAATAGCATGTAGAAATCTACAATTAAAATGAATCAGAAGTGTATTTTGTAAATCAGAATCATTAATGATTCCTATTTCTCTGTTTCCCAGTTAGAATTAAATTTTTACTTTGTAGAAATTTTTCAGAAACATAATCAGTGATTTCTTTAAAAAGCTTATTTTAGTAATAAATACATAAAAGGAAAATTAAGCAATTTTTCATAGAAAAAAATCTTAGATATATATTTTTTAAATTTTAGTAACTTACTGCTACCCACAACAGGAAAATACTCCCAACCCAACAATAAAAATTGTAAACAATTAAAAATGTCTTGGTATTTAAAGAAATAAATCTTAAGGATATAGGTAACAGGAAATGGCAACCCACCCCAGTATTCTTGCCTGGAAAATCCCATGGACAGAGGAGCCTGGCAGGCTACAGTCCACGGGGTTGCAAAGAGTCGGACACGATTAAGCGACTTCACTTCACTTCATGAAATATGAATAGAAACCCCAAAGAACAAAACTTTAAAGTATATGATAGCCAAGTTCTTATTATAATTGTTCTGATTATTCATATCTTCTTATATAAAGGATTTTTTTCTGATAATACAAGAAGAAAAATGTGTAGTAAATGGCTGATGTTGATACCACAAAGCTAGAGGGGTATAGGAGTGCTAAAGGCATCCTCCTTCCTGACTGATTATCTTAAAGGCTTGGTAGGAACAATTCAATGAGTGACTAATGAAACCTTTAGTTCAGCAATATGCAATAAGAGCTTTTATCTCCTAATTTCACTTCTAGGGCTCTCTCCTAAATAATACAAAATGCAGAAAAATCTCTATACATGAAAGATATCCTTCAAAGCAAATAACATGTTATAGTGGGAAATAATGGAAGCAAACTAAAAGACTGGTAACATATGGTACAGAAACATAATGGAGTATTATGTAGCATTTAAAAATGGTTATCAAGAGGAGTGACATAAGAAATGTTATAATCTTAAATTAAAAAGCAGGACACAAGGGACTTCCCTGGCAGTCCAGTGGTTAAAACTCTGCACTTCCAATTCAGGGGGGGATGGGTTCAATCCCTAAATTGAGCAGGATATAGAAGTGTCTAGAGCTGAATTTCAACCATGTGAAATACTGCACAGACAGAAGACATGGAGATTCACTGGAATATTGATAGAGATTTTCATAGAACAGCTAAATTATAGGTGGTGATAGTTTTCTTCTTTAAGGATTTCTATGTGTTCTTTTTTAAAAAATTATGTAATTTTTGGCTATGCTGAGTGTTGCTGCACAGAGGGTAGCGGTATATGGGCTTCTCATTGAGGTGGCTTCTCTTGTTGCAAAGCACAGGCTCCAGGTGCATATGGATGGACCTCAATAGTTGGGGTGCACGGGCTTAGTTGACCTGTGGCATGTGAAATCTTCCTGGACCAGAGATCAAACTGGTGTCCCCTGCATCGCAAGGTGGAGTCTTAACCACTGAACTACTAGGAAAGCCCCTCCACATGTTCCAAATTCCTTATAAGTATGTATCATTTTGTAATTAGAAAAATATTAGAATTTTAAAACTAGGAATAGCCATTAACTACATATAGTTCTGAAAGGTTGTTGAATTACGACGCCGGGATTTTTGGCCCCCGGAGGAGAAGAATTCAATCCGGGGCCGAGACGAGGCTTGATCGCTCAGGGCTTTTGTGTAACAAAGTTTTATTAAAGTATAAAGGAGATAGAGAAAGCTTCTGACATAGGCATCAGAAGGGGGCAGAAAGAGTACCCCCCTGCTAGTCTTTAGCTGGATGTTATATAGTTATCAGCAGTCTGTTAATGAAAGAAAGGAATGTCTCTAAACTTAGAATGGCACCAGGCCCCTCACCCATAGGATGTATTTTGGGATAATCTTGGCTCCAAATGGTTCATCTTGGGCCATAAGAGGATAAGCTTGAATCTTGAAGAAGGGCAGAGCAGCATACAAATACTGTCATTTACATAGATTAAAGGAACAATATGGGAGTATAACATACTGGTTTATCAAGTAGGTTCTCTGACTTGAAGACAGAGTTTGGGGTAAATGCGTAGTACATTAGCATGGCCTAAGATAAACATTTCCATAAGAAAAAGGCATTGGTTAACTTCAGGTGAAACCAGGTGTCATGGCAACACAGAATTTTAAGAGAAACCTCCTTTTAAATTTGTATAGAGAAGGAAAAATATCATTACTTTGTTTCCTCCTGCCGCTTAAGAGAGATAAAAATGTCTGACACTTGCAGGCTATTTCCTCTATTTGGAGACCCCTGGGCTTCCTGCCTGTTACCCTCTCAGTTCTTGTGAGGATTACATAAGATCCTGGATATGAAATTCTCTAGCATATATAATACTGAGTATTTCCTTTAAAGCACAACTAAAAGAAGGGGTGGCTTCACCACCTAGCAATCAGAGTTGCTTCCATTATTGTCAAAAAATAGTAATAAAAAATCCTGCATGCTGCACAGAATCAAATTCTGTCACTCCACACATTTTCAGAGATACTAATTTGAGAATTGTTTTAATAGTTAAAAGCAGAAAACAACCTAAATGAATTACAATGGAGGATTAAGTATATTTTGTTTGGTTTGGTTAATTATATTTATCCCATAAAAATAATGAGATAGATAATGGAAGCCTTAAAAACCAAGATATCCATGATATAGTTTTAAATGAAAGCTAAGTTGCAGAACAGAATTATAGTATAATCCTGGCTTTATCAAAGGCAAAATGAAACCAGGAAAAAAATCTTACATTTTATAGGTCTGATATAATATTCTTAAGAGACTAAACAGATGATATAGCTGAGTACCTGATCTACAAATTAGAAAAATGCCTCTAGCTTATGTGTCCAAGTATTAAGTTAAGATTTCAACTTTAAAATCAGCATAATCTGGATATTTTAGTGTTGCAAGACATCAGCAAATGACTAAGCTTAAGGTATCTGACAAGACTTTTGGGTGCAGGTAAAAGAAATGGACTTATGCTACTTTATTATATGCATGCTATGGAATCTCAGACACAGGCTGAAGTACAAAGGTCTTGGCACATTCTCCCTGATAAAAGTGTTTTCATATGCCCGAGGTCTTTGGCCTGCTGTACCAGTTTGATGAGAGAAATTTATCCTAACAACGTGATGATTTATGGTGAATGCCTGTTTTTGTTCTGGGATGGAAGAGGTTGAAATGTGAGTAGCTGAGGTCAGTCACACAAGCACTACCCTGCATACATGACTGAATCCCAATAAAAGTCTAGCACACCAAGGCTCAAGTGAGCTTCCCTGGTTGATAGCACTTCACCTGTGTTGTTGGGAGAATTTAGTGTGTCCCTAAATTACTCTGGGTTTCCCTTGTGGCTCAGCTGGTAAAAAAAAAAATCCACCTACAATGCAGGATTCAATCCCTGGGTTGGGAAGATCCCCTGGGGAAGGGAACAGCTAACCCATTCCAGTATTCTGGCCTGGAGAATTCCATGGACCATATAGTCCATGGGGTCGCAAAGATTCAGACACGACTAAGCAACTTTCACTTCACTATATGACTCCACTGAAAAGGGACCCCTGGAAGCAATACCTGATTTCTCTTGGACTTCACTCCATATACCTTTTCCCTTTATTGATTTCAATCTGCATCCTTTTGCCGTAATACACTGTAACCATGAGTGTAACATCCTTTGAGTTCTGCAAGTCCTTCTAGTAAATCACCAAGCCTAAGGGTGGTCTTGCGAACCCTGATACAAGAATTAACCAAAAATTTGTCAAAAGATAGCTACGCTCCTAATCTTAAAACCAACATAAGTGTTAAACCACCCTCCCCCAAATAAGGAGGTCTGCTTGACCCATACACCCATACACAGAGGTCCTTAATTAGAGGATGCTAGCACTGGAAGTTGATTTAATCTGACCTCATTCTATAACTGAGGAAACTAAGGATGAGAGGATGGCAGACAGGTTGAGGCTGGTTGATTCTTTCTTTACATTCTCACCACAGGATCCTAGACCAATTCTCTGGCTTTGTAACTGAGTAAGGACAGTTTAGCTTGCAGCTGTTCTGTGGGAGCTCTGTGCTTCTCTCTCAGGCCACATGGAACCATGGTACTCACTCTTGATCAGCATGGGAGTGGAATATGCTACCTAATGGTAGGCAATGGAATGTCTTAAAGTCCAAAACTCTCCTGGGGTATCCTATACCAGTTTCTCTATCTTGTTTGCTGAAAAGACATACACTGATAGTCTTTCCTTTTTATATTTGGTCACACAGTCTGCTTTTGGCTCGGTGACCCATCAGTAAACTTGTGCCTTAGCATATTAATTTCCTAGGGCTGCTATAACAAATTACCACAAACTTGCTGGCTTAGAGCAACAGAAATTTCTTCACTCACAGTTCTGAAGTTCAAAATCAAGGTCCTGGCAGGGCCACACCCTTTCCAAAACCTCATGGGGAGACTTCTTCCTTTCCTCTTCCAGTGTCTAGTGGTTCCTGGCATTCCTTGAATCGTATATGCATCCTCACTCCAGGCTATTTTCCTCTGTCTTTTACTGTCTCCTATAAAGACATTTGAATTGGATTTAGGGCCCACTCTAACTCAGTATGGGCTTCCCAGGTGGCGCTAGTGGTAGCGCCAATGCAGGAGACACAAGAGACGCAGGTTTGGTCCCTGGGTCAGAAGGATCCCCCTGGAGGCGGGCATGGCAGCCCACTCCAGTATTCTTGCCTGGAGAATCCCATGGACAGAGGAACCTAGCAGGCTACAGTCCATAGGGTTATAAAGAGTTGAACACAACTAAAGCAACTTAGCCTGCATGCTAACCCAGTATGCTCATATCTCAGTCTTTACCTTTAATTGCATCTGCAAAGACCCTACTTCCAAATAAGGTGACATTCAGAGATTCCAGGTGGGCATGAATTGTTGAGTGGAGGGGGGATGAGGAGGTACTGTTTAACCCACTGTATTCTCTGAGACAAGACACCTCACATGTACTCTGGTGGTTTGCGTTTTGGAAATGAGGAATATCTGTGCGACTGAGAGAGAACCTGAAACTGTGCTTGGATGTTGTGGGTGTTCCTAATGTTTTTCTTTGCTTTCCAGCTCCTGCCTCTGTGTTTGCTTTGCCTGTTCTATTTTGTGAGCATTCCTTGTTAGACTATCCTGTGAATCTTTCAGTGTTCTTAGTATAAATTGTTGCAATTCTATTTTTATTACTTTCAGCATCTTTACTTTGAATCTCCTATTTTGGTAGCAAAAGCATTTGATTGTGGGTTGTAAAACCTATCACTAATCCTGGTCAGCCAAGTAGGAGACTTGTGACATTCAGAAAATCATCTGAAATCTCAGATTCCCAAGTTAAGAAGTATTTAATGAGCCTAAAGGGCATGGCAGCCTGCTCTCGTTTTCTTGCCTGGGGAAGCCTATGGACAGAGGAGCCTGGCAGGATACAGTCAATGGGGGCGCAAACAGTCAGACATGGCTGAGCAACTTAGCACACAGCACACAGATCTCATCCTGTGCGGTTTGAGGTCTCATCCTGTGTCAGTTTGGGTGGGTCCTCGGAGAAGAAGATGCCAAGAAAGTATTAAGGGTGCAAGAGATTTGCTGGAGGAAATGCTTACAAAAGCTGAAGGGGTAAAGGAGCAGCAGGAAGCAAAGACAGTGATACCATCTGAGTCCTGTGAAAGAAGAGAAAGGAAGGAGGATTAGGCGTTAAAAATCTCAGACTTTACCACAGCTCTGAGAAGGTCTCAGGGAGTCCCAGAACAAAGATTGCCCATTAGCAGAGTCCTGCCATGGGCTGGTTTTGGTACCTCTGCTGTGTCATTAGCTATAAGCAGCCTAGGAGGACCATAGTCTCAGAGTAGGGGATCCCCACTGCTGGGGATCCCAACATTAACTAGTGGGAATCAGCAAACTCCAACTCTTACAAGCAGTTTCTATCTTGAAGGAAGATCTGAATGGCAGACCTCTAGGATGGTGACAATGCCAATATCTTTAAAATAGTGAGTTTACGTGGTACATATACACAATGGAGTATTAGCCGTTAAAAAGAATACATTTGAATCAGTTTTGATGAGATGGATGAAACTGGAGCCGATTATACAGAGTGAAGTAAGCCAGAAAGAAAAACACCAGTACAGTATACTAACACATATATATGGAATTTAGAAAGATGGCAATGATGACCCTGTATGCAAGACAGCAAAAAAGACACAGGTGTGTATAGCGGACTTTTGGACTCAGAGGGAGAGGGAGAGGGTGGGGTGATTTGGGAGAATGGCATTGAAACATGCATACTATCATGTAAGAATCGAATTGCCAGTCTATGTCTGACGCAGGATACAGCATGCTTGGGGCTGGTGCACGGGGATGACCCAGAGAGATGTTATGGGGAGGGAAGTGGGAGGGGGGGTTCATGTTTGGGAATGCATGTACACCTGTGGTGGATTCATGTCAATGTATGGCAAAACCAATACAGTATTGTAAAGTAAAATAAAGTAAAAATAAAAATAAAATAGTGAGCTTATGATCAGTATGGACTGCAGGTTTGTCTGTCTCCCCCATTCATACGGTGATGCCCTAACCACCAATGCAATGATATTAGGAGGTGTAGGTTTAGATGAAGTTTATGATTGGCTTACAGTGCCTTTTTAAGAAGAGAAAGACACTAGAGCTTACTCTCACTCTGTGAGAATACAAGAAGATGGCTGTCTGCAAATAAGGAAGACAGCTCTCCATAGACACTGAACGTGCCAGTACCCAGGGCTTCCCTGGTGGCTGAGATGGTAAAGAATCAGCCTGCAATGTGGGAGACTCAGGTTAGATCCCTGGGTCAGGAAGATCCCCTTGAGGAGGGCATGGCAACTCACTCCAGTCTTCTTTCCTGGAGAATCCCATGGGCAGAGGAGCCTGGCAGGCTACAGTCCATTGATTCTCAGAGTCAGACATGACTGATGACTAACACTTTCCTAAGGGTGTGGCCACCATGGTTGGCGTAGAGCGCCTTTTTAAGAAGAAAAAGAGACCAGAATTCACTCACAGTCATGTGAGAACACAAGAAACTCTCCCTAGACCCTGAATTTGCCAGTATACCCTGCTCTTAGACTTGTCTCCAGAACTATAAGACTTATATTTCCGTTGTTGAAGCCTTCTGGTCAATGAAATCTCATTATAGGAGCCTGAACTCAGATAATAAAGATACCTCGTTTTCATTCTCCAGAGAGAGGGAGAAGGAGAAAAGATTGTCCTCAAGTTCAGTCAGTCTCTCAATCTGAGAGCCACAGGCCAGGTTTGCTGGGAAGCTGTACTGTGGGTGTGCCTGTGTTGTTTCATCCTGCTCCCCCATGCGATGCACATTTATTTTTCTTCTCCCTCATGCCTCTACAGTCCTCTTATTCTGAAACTCCATCTACCTTCTCCCTTCCTTTTCTTGTACTAGTGATGGGATAGGAAATCCTGTGAGGACTAATGGCACCACTGTGGCTTCTCCTTTTGTAGAAGATTGCCTCTCAGCTTTGGCTGCACGTCTGGGGACTTTTAAAAATGCCCAGGGCTCAGGACATGCCCCACGACAAGTAAACCAGAATCTCTGAGGAGTGGAACCAGGCCTAAGTGTGTTTTTAGGCTCTTCAGTTTGATTCAATGAGCAGGGGAGGTTAGAAGTTCTGCACAGAGGATCCTAGCCCAGGGGAAACACACAGCACTGGCTAAATTAATAAAAGTACCCCAGTAGCAGTAGTTTCTTTTTCAAAAAAGTTTTAAAAGAAAGCATAGCTGTCTTTCTTACTTGCTTTTTGAATGGGAAGTAAGGCACATTAATTTCATTCAAAAAGGGCAACGTATGAAAATAAGGTTCATACAGACCCTCCTCCACTGTTGGTCATCTCAGAGTCTGCCATGTGGCATTGTCATAACTCCATCCTTGTTTTCATATTATATTAATTTAATATTTTCTGCTGTGCTTGTTTGAGAGGGAGTTATGTTTCAATAGTAAAGGAAAAAAAAATTGTGATCCTTTTGAGACAGAGTTGATTTCTCCAAGGCTTTGGTGAAGTTGGAGGGCATAGTCATGGTGGAAGAGCTGAGTTAGAGCAATTTTGCAGCAACACTGGACAGTTTTGGATGGGACTTGTTTGTTCAGTCTTATACTCTCCAGCGCAAGATCACTGCTGTCAGAAAACAGACACATATTCATTGCTCTTCCTCTATTTTCTCTGAGCCCATTATGCAGTGGATATTGTGCTTGGGATCAGTGATACAAAGATGAATAAAAGAGGTTGAATCTATCAATATGGAAATAGTAACCAATTTATGGTATATCCGTACAATAGATATGACTCTAACTTTCAAAGAGTAATGAGTTAGGTATATACTTATATACCTGGGGAAATTATTCATGATAAGGCTGTTAGATGTTTATAGTTTTAAAATTTATTTTATTTAACAAATGGTATATATATATATATAAACATATTAAAATTTTAAAGAATTCATTCAAAAACAGTGATTATCAGTGGAGAGTATATTGGAGAAAGCTGAAAGAATCTTTCATGCTTTTTTTTTTTTTAACAACTTAAGAACAGTAAGATTTTAAGTGACTATAGGCATGGGGTTTTGTGTTATTCTTGATATTTAAAAAATATCTATAGGGCTTCCTTCATGGTTCAATGACTAAGAATCTGCCTGCCAATGCAGGGGACACAGGCCTGGCCCCTGGTCTGGGAAGATTCTACTTGCCACAGGGCAACTAAGCCTGTGGACTGAAATCACTGAGCCCGCACACCTAGAGCCTGTGCCCCACAACATGAGAAGCCACTGCAGTGAGAAGACCATGCACCACAACAAAGAGTAGCCCCTTCTCTCTGAAACTAGAGAGAGCCTGGGCACAGCAATGAAGGCCCAGCACAGCCATAAATAAAAAGACATCTACAAAAGAAACCTGTCTCTTCAAGAAATTAGAGAAATAATTTCGAGACGTTTTAAAAGAACTTTGCCTATAAATCAAAGATGTTTTCCTGGCTTCCCAGGAATAAAGGAAGCTGAAAAAAAATTGGAATTTAATAGCCCTTATCTTTTCCTGGTAGCCCTGCTTTGTTTTGAAACAGTGGCCCTGCACTTTATGTTACCTCTTTACAACATTATGAAGCAAACTCACAGAAAAAACAAACAAAAAATTCTCTCAGGTCATTTGCTTCAGATTAATCTCAAAGACAGAGAAAGTCTCTTTAAAAGATACTGTAACAGGATTCCAACAGAAAAGCAAAATCAGTAGGAGATAGATACATGGATAGGTGTAAAGATACCTATATACTTATTTATAAGCCTATGCTTTACAATAAACCTCTCTATATATTATTATATGTATTATATATAAAATATAGCATATTATCATATAATATTAATGATATTGGTAGTCAGCCACTGGGGAAAATTACTAGGCAAGTTCAGATGTATAGGGCAGGCTATTAGGAAAGGCAGGCTGAAAACTCTTAGAAGCTGAGACTGCAGTCCATAAATGGAATTTCTTCTTCTTCAGGGAAGGAACCTGGTGGGCTACAGTCCATAGGGTTGCAAAGAGTCAGGCAGGACTGAAGCGACTTAGCACATATAGACACAGGGAAGTTGCAAGCAGGGATTAGGTCCACCCAAATTATTGGAGATAATTGCCCTAAAGTCAACTGATTGTTGATATTAATGACATCTACCAAATACCTTTACAGGAATACCTAGATTGGTGTTTGGTTGAATAACTGGGTACTATAAGCTAGGCAGGCTTTCCCTGATGGCTCAAGCAGTAAAGAATCTGCCTGCACAGGAGTTTGATCTCTGGGTTGGGAAGATCCCTGGAGAAGGGCACAGAAACTCACTCCAGTATTCTTGCTTGGGAAATCCCATGCACAGAGGAGCCTGGCTGGTTACAGTCCATAGGGTCTCACAGAGTTGTACACAACTGAAGCAACTTAGCACGCACACATAGCCTAAGCAAGTTGACACAAACTGGTATGACCCACCCTTTGTCAACTTAGCACCCATACACATCTCCTTAAATGACACTTAGTCTCTGAAACAATAACAAGGTCATAGCTCTGCTTAATATGATTCACCTATCCTGAATACACATTAAAATTCACCAACCATTTCCCTAGATAAAAATGCTAACTCTGGGACTTCCTGGTGGTTGGTTAAGAACCCATCTTGCAGGGAACTCGAGTTGGATCCCTGGTAGGAGAACTAAGATCCCACATGCCTGAGGCAACCAAGCCTGCAGGCTGCAACCAGAAAACCTATATGCCGCAACTACTGAGCCCACGAGGCAATGAAGATCCCATGTACTGCAGTTAAGACCTGATGAAGCCAAATAAATGTTTTTTTTAAAAAAACAGAATGCAAAATCCTTGAGTAAACTTCACTTTTCTACTTGATATTCTATAACTTAAATATTATGATATAAAGTTAGGGGAGAAGGCGATGGCACCCCACTCCAGTACTCTTGCCTGGAAAATCCCATGGACGGAGGAGCCTGGTAGGCTGCAGTCCATGGGGTCGTGAAGAGTCGGACATGACTGAGCTTTCACTTTTCACTTTCATGCATTGGAGAAGGAAATGGCAACCCACTCCAGTGTTCTTCCCTGGAGAATCCCAGGGACGGGGGAGCCTAGGGGGCTGCCATCTATGGGGTCGCACAGAGTCGGACACGACTGAAGCGACTTAGCAGCAGCAGTAGCAGCAGCATATTTTATATGAGATAATAAGGAATAAGAGAGGGAATAAAACTATTTACATATAAAAATACTCAACTATTACAGGAATTGTTTCAATAGTGGTAACAGGATTTTAGCTGCTATTTTTAACTACCTTTTTCTACTACCCATTCCATATCCCCCTTTGTCCTCAGCAAGCATTTCAAGGAGTTGTGTTTGGCTGGTTGGGTAACCTAAATGTTTATTTCTGAAGGCTCTGGGCCATTAGAAATCCTTCCTGACTTGGGTTGTTGTAATTTTCCATTGGCATTAATCACAGGATATGATAGTACTAAGTGATCCCCTGAGGGATTTTCTGTATTCTAGCCATATTCTTCCTTACCTCTATTTTGTAGTAGCAGCCCAATTTCCCTTTGGTAATCAGGATCGAGTGCCCCATTGCTCCAATGAGTATAGTAACAACCTTCTTTTCCTGTAGATTCAGAAGCATGTGAAGCCTAAGGTGACTGAGTAGCAGTCTAAATTTTAGTTCAATGAAATCGCTGTTGAGTTTCCTGGTAGAAGCATTCCTCTCATTTGAGACTAAGATTTTGTGACCAGCAGAGCATACGGTTTTAGGAACAGGAAACAAACATTTTGCCAGTGAATCAGTAGGATTAGTAGTAAATGATGCCACTCCTATCTCTTCTCTTTGATTCTTTAACCGGTGCATCTTGGCTATGAGGGAAATAGCACCTTATACTGGGTGTTTATTTAGAGCATGTATAATTCTCTGAAGAGCTTTTGCTCCTGTCCTGCAAGTTACTGCCGCCTAATTGATCCCGTAACTGAGTCTTCTAAAGTTCATTCCATCATTCTATCAAGCCAGCTGCTTCATGATGATGGGGAACATGGTAAGCTCAGTGAATTCCATAATATGATTGTATTATCACACTTCATTTACTGTGAAGTTAGTTATCACTTCTAACTACACTGTGTAGAATACCATGATAGTGGATAAGGTATTATGTAAGTCCATGGATAATAGTTTTGAAAAAAACATTGTCTGCAGGGAGGCAAATTTAAGTTTCTATTCCAGTAAAACCAGAATGCTGCCTCTGCATTGAAGGAAGTGGTTCAATATAATCAATGTGCCACCAGTTAACTGGCTGATCTCCTGAAGAATGTGTGGAGTCTGTGTTGGTTTCTGCTGCTGGCAGTTTGGGTACTCAGCAGTGGCTATAGTCAGGTCAGCCTTGGAGACTGAGGCCACACTACTGAGCCCATCTAAAATCTCCATTCATACCACTCCTTGCCTACTCCATTCATGAGCTTATTGGGTAATGACAGTATTGACTGGAAAAAGAGGATGACTGGTAGGCAGAGATGGGCCATGCTATCTACTAGATAATTAAAATGTTCTTCTGGACTCTTTAAACATGGCCAAGAGGTCTTACATGATAAATCCACTCTAACATCTCTATATCCTTAAGCCTTTTAATTCCTTCTTCAATAGCATACCAAGGCAGGTGTGGCATTCTAACTTAATTTAGTGTAGCACAACTTTTGGTCAGAGTATTAGTCAACCAAACAATCTGCCAGAGCCTTTTTCACCATTCAAGCTAAATCATAAAGTTCAGAATCTCTTGCTTAGGGAGCCCATAT